>NC_063161.1:158966614-159566614 GCF_023159225.1 Perognathus longimembris pacificus
TTCCGGGCCCTTTCATCACTGCGGACTGTCTGAGGCCCAGAGAAGCGACGGTTCAAGGTCATCCTGCCAGGCCGCACGCGGTAGAGGCTGGGCCAGAACGTGGCTGCTGGGTCAGGGCGCTCTGTGTGTGTGTGTGTGTGTGTGTGTGTGTGTGTGTGTGCGCGCGTGTGCACGTGCGAGCACGCACATCTGTCCCCAGTGGATCCGCTCCTGCTGCTGTCTGAAGCACCGGCACCCAGGGTTTCCGCCGCGGGGTGGGGGGGGGGTGGGACCGGCCGGCAGGGCAGGGCCCTCGGGCGCAGGGCAGGCCTGGTGGGGGGGTGGCAGGTCCTGGCGGGCGAGGCGGGGCGTGCGGGCTCTCGGAGGGCAGGCCCCGTGGACCGGCCTCGTGATGTCCCTTCTTGTGATTCAATAATGCTCTCTGATGGATGAGCCCACAGCGGGCGGGCGGGCGGCCCGAGGGAGGGGGGGGGCGGGCGGGGGAGGGGATCAGGCAGCCCAGCCCTGGTTTTCTGGTGAGCCCGGTGGTTCTCAAGGTCAAGCTTAGCCAGCGGTGCCCTGAGGAAATCGATCCCGTGGGTGCGGGGTGGGGGGTGGACATCAGGACCGGCCACCAGGACCCGAGTCACCTGCGGGCCTGGACGTGGGCAGGGCCCCCCTTCCTCCAGAGCTGCCGGGGGCCCAGGCCTGGCCCCAGGGCGGCACGCGGAGCCTCACCGGTGGGTGACCCAGGAGGCGCTCAGCCTGTGCGTGGTGAGGGTTTCCGCTAATAGCGCGAGGCCCATCCGTCCACCCGGAGTGCTGGCTAAATTATTTATACATGCTTGCTTATTCGTTGTATTTACTTCATCCCCGAGGGCCTTCTGGGATGGGGGACGGGGCTTGCGGAAGGG
Source organism: Perognathus longimembris pacificus (assembly GCF_023159225.1). Classification (NCBI taxonomy): domain Eukaryota; kingdom Metazoa; phylum Chordata; class Mammalia; order Rodentia; family Heteromyidae; genus Perognathus; species Perognathus longimembris. Next base: position 158,967,508 of record NC_063161.1, read on the forward strand.
CCTCCTGTGTGGAAGAAGACGCGCCGGAGTCTGGGGGGCTGGGGGGAGTTGTCCTTCTGGGAGCTCCTGTCTGTCTGTCTGGCTGGCTGGCCTGCAGTAGACCGAGCCTTTAGTTCTCTGCCTGCGGGCGATGCCTCTCTTCGGCGGGGCTTGCTGTGCGGCCTGGGGCAGCTTGCCTGGCCTCTCTGTGCCTCGTTTCTGTGCCTGGGAGTGCTAGGTTCTCAGCACTTGTGAAGAGCTGTTAGCACAGGGGCCACCGTCAGGTTTCCTGGTGAACCTAGTGCAGATCAGAGCCCAAGAACAAGAAGCAACACGGAGTCTTTCCTCGCTCAGTAGACATGGCCCAGGGGGTCTTCCCAGCAACTCTGTGGGCTGTGCCACTGCAGGTGGGAAACTGAGGCCAGGGGAAGGTCAGTAGCTGTGCTAAGGACACACACAGTGAGTGTCCCTGATCACCAGGCCCGGGGGACAGATGGACAGAGCCAGCACTGCCCCGTGCCTGGGAAAGCTAATCAGGATTAAGCACCCAGCCACGTGGGAACCGCTGTGTGCTGGACCTTTGTCCCCCGGCCCCGCCTGGAGGCTGGCTTCCCGCGCTGCCCCTGGCTTAAGCAGGATTATGGCTGGGCTTCAGCTGGGGTCAGTTAAGCCGGTGCAGAGCAGCTGGTGGGGGCGGAGCTGGTTGGAGGGAGCTCCGCCCACAGGCCCGGGTGCCACCTCCCCTCCGTGGACCACAGGCAGCCCATCCCAGGACTCAGTTTCCCCCTCTGATGGCTGCGAGGGGCCAGTTGGGCTCTTGCAGACCAGCTGTGTCCTGTCCCTTTGAGGCAGAAAGCAAGAGTTCATCTGGAGATCACGCCTATGCTCCTAGCTGCTCAGGAGGCTGAGATCTGAGGCCCACGGTTCAAGTCCCGCCTGGGCAGGAAAGCCCTCACGATTCTTACCTCCAGCAAAAACAAAAAACAAAACCCAAACAAACAGAAGTGGAGCTGTGGCTCCGGTGGTAGAGCACTAGCCTTGAGCACAAAACCTAAGGTCAGTGCCAGGCCCTGAGCTTCAGCCCTGTTACTGGCACAAAAATAAAGAAATAAGAAGAAGGAAAGAGGGGCTGGGGATATGGCCTAGTGGCAAGAGAGCTTGCCTCGTATACATGAAGCCCTGGGTCCGATTCCCCAGCACCACATATACAGAAAACGGCCAGAAGTGGCGCTGTGGCTCAAGGGGCAGAGTGCTAGCCTTGAGCAAAAAGAAGCCAGGGACAGTGCTCAGGCCCTGAGTCCAAGGCCCAGGACTGGCAAAAAAAGAAAAAAGAAGGAAAGGAAAGAAAGGGAACGTTTTACACCCGGTAAACCAATAGGAGCAACACTCAGGAAAACGGGTCATCAGACTCTTAGCCATTCATCCGAAGCCCTTCCTCTTGGTGCACACGCCAGGCATTTGCTCGGTGCTCCTCCTCAGCGCCGTTGCCACGTTACCTTCCCGCCCCACGCGTGCGATCCGCAGCCCCCTTTACAGAACATTCCTGCTCCACTTCAAGGGGACATCCCGGCACCCCCTCCCCACCATCCCTGCCCACTGGGCCCCCTTCCATTCCCACCCCCGGCATGCCAGGCTCAGGTCCTCCCCCGGGTCCCTCGCCGATTTCCGTCCAGGGCCCTGTGCAGGAGACCCCATCTCCCTGTGGGCTGGGGGCTTTGTGCTGGTTTGCCCTGTATGGCGGTACTGGGGATTAAACATGGGACCTCGCGTGTGCGAGGCAGGTGTCCTACCGCTGGAGCCTTGCCTCCCGCCTGTTTTTCTGTTATTACGGTCAAGTGGAGTCCGTCGTTGTAGCAGGGTGACGGGTGGCCTGTGGCCTCCATCCGCCTCTGGGGTAGCCGAGATCACAGGCTGGAGCCCCCTGTGCTGTTCGGGTGCTTCCGGCCATTTACTGCTCTTTAGAGAAGCGGTTAGTCGGGTGCTTGGCTCCTTTCTAACTTGGGGGTTGTCTGTCCGTTTATTATGGTGCTGTAAGAATGTATGACATGGGACTGGGAAGGTGGCTTAGTGGTAGAGATCTTGCCAGCAGGCATGAAGCCCTGGGTTCGATTCCTCAGCACCACATACACAGAAAAAGCTGGAAGTGGCGCTGTGGCTCAAGTGGCAGAGTGCTAGCCTTGAGCAAAAAGAAGCCAGGGACAGTGCTCAGGCCCTGAGTTCAAGCCCCAGGACTGGCAAAAAAAAAAAAAAGAATTTATGATATATTCTTGAATTCAGATCACTTATTGGGGACAAGTCCACTCGAGTGACTGGATGCTATCTCAGAAGCAACCGGTGCAAAATATTACTGGAGGCGTGGCCTAATGGTAAGAGAGCTCCACTGGCAAGTACAAGGCCCTGAGTTCAAATTCCAGTACCAAGAAAGGTGACCTTTGGTCTTGAACCCAGCCTCGCTCTCACTGTGAGCTTTCGGAGAGCCTCGCGAGAGGGATCAGTGTGTGCAAAGGTCTGGAAAGAGAGCAGCAGAGACGGGGACGGGGAGAGAGTGCCGGTGACATCGCCCATGCTCAAGCACCACGCACACACAGGTGGCATCACCTAGCGCTACCTGCGGGAAGAGGCCAGGCACCAGTGGCTCACGCCTGGAATCCTGGCTATTCAGGAGGCTGAGACCCGAGGAGCACGGTTTGAAGCCCGCCCGGGCAGGAACGTCCGTGAGACCCTTATCGCCAGTGAACCACCACAAAGCGGGAAGCGGAGCTGTGGCTCGAGTGCAGACACGCTAGCCTTGAATGCAAAGCTCCGGGGCCCAGGCATACACACACGCACACACACGCATACACACACACACACACACACACACACGGGCTGGGAAGCACGAGAGGCACCTGCTTGGGTGAGGACAGGCTCCCCCTGCCCCCGCTGGTGTGCCCCCCACGAAGAGTGGCCCCCTCTCCTTCTGTGTGGACCGGGTGAAGCCAGGCCTTCCTCTTGGGGTCCCCCAGGAGGCGGGATGGGGGAGAGGCCGGTAGGATGGGGCCTGAGCAGAGCCAGGGCTGGGGAGGGAGGTCTGGACGGGGCCCGGGCTTTGGGCTGCTGGGATCCGTGGCCTCCGCGCTCTGTGACCAAGGTCAGCCGGAGCTGACAGCTAAAAATACCCCTTCCCGGGGCGGGCGGGCGGGCCGTGGGGCATCCCCGGCTTCCTACAAGCGAGGCGCTCCCCTCCAGCTCGCCCAGCGGGTGTTACGTAGAGAGAGGAGCCTTGTGAGGTCAAGAGCATGTGAAGCCAGCTTCTGTCAGACGCCTCCCCTGCCCCCAGGACTCCCCAGAGCCTTCAGAAGACGGGTGCGCACGGCCTGGGAGGCCGGCCGGCCGTGGGGGGGACGCGAGGGGCAGAGGCCACCATGGGGCCGATGCGGGGAGCACCCCGTGCTGGCGGAAGGGGACCGGTGGCCAGCTCCGGCCCCCATGATTTCCCCAGCACGCAGTAGGTCCGCCGCACACCTGCGGTGGGGGCGGCGCGGGGGACCAGGCGTCCGCACCCTGGACGGCCGCACCCAGTGTGACCTTGGGAGGTCTCCCAGGGAGGATCTGTGGGGCCAGGTGTGGTGGCACCGAGCACCAGGGAAGACACCCTGGATAAACACTCAGGAACATTCCGCCCCCCATGCCGGAGCCTAGAAGCTGGGGGCACCGGGCTAGCGCCTCCCACGCGGCCATGCCCTCAGTCCCCATCTTGGCGATGAAGGGACTCTAAGGGACAACGCCACACCCAGGCGTGCCTGGTACTGAGTCTGCACACCTGCCTGAGGCCCCTCCTCTGTCCCGCCCCTCCCCAATCTCTTCCTTCGGCTCCTGCCCCAGCGCTAGTCCCCAGACAGACAGACCAGCCTCGGCGATGGAAAACACAAGCCGGGCACCGTGGGGCAGGGCTGCCAGCCTAGGAATAAAACTGTCCAACACAGCCGGGCACCTCTGGCTCACACCTGTAATCCCAGCGACTCAGGAGGCTGAGGCCAAGGATCACAATTTGATCCTAGGCAGGAAAATCTGTGAGACTCTTAATCTCCAATTGGCCAGCAAAAAGCCAGAAGTGGAGCTGTGGCTCAAGCCGTAGAGCACTAGCTAAGGGACGGTGCTCAAGCCCTGAGTTCAAGCCCCAGTACCAGCGCGCACACACATACACACCAATATAGAATGTGGCTTAGCAGTAGAGCGCTTGCCTGACATGGATGAAGCCCTGGGTTCCATTCCTGAGCACATACACAGAAACAGCCAGAGGTGGCGCTGTGGCTCAAGTGGCAGAGTGCTAGCCTTGAGCAAAAAAAGAAGCCAGGGACAGTGCTCAGGCCCTGAGTCCAAGGCCCAGCACTGGCCAAAAAACAAAACAAAACAAAAATCGCTGGTACTCTGACCATCTCTTCCTTCCCAGCTCTCCAGCACTGATTCTTCATGAGCTCCCCGTTAGAGTGCACCCCACTGGAGCAGGGCCCCTCTGCTTTGCGGTTCATTTTACTCACAGCCCGCCGCTCAGAACTTGCCCTGTAACCAGCGCCCTGCAAAGGTTTCTCCTCGCATATTTTAATAAGAATGCGATTCTTATGGAGCGCGTCAGCCTGCGATTTGCTTTTCCCCAATATTGACACCGTGCCTTGGAAATCCTCCCACGTCCGAATCCAGCACGCGCGCCCCTTCTGCGACTGGGCTTGAGCTCCTCGGCCCGGGCGCCCGGCCTGCAACCCGGCCCTTCCATCAGATCTCCAAACACGGCCAGGCGTCACTTAGCTTCGTTCTGTGGCACGCCGAAGGACCGGGGTGTGTGCATGTATGTGTACACGTGGGCGTGCCAGTACCAGGCCTTGAACTCTAGGCCTTGTGCTCTTGTTCAGCTTTCGTGCTCCACCGCTGGTGCTCTGCTACTTGAACCGTACCTCCAGCCCAGCATTTGGCTCACTAATTGGAGATGGAGTCTCACAGACTTGGCTGCCCGGGCTGGCTTTGAATGGTGATGCTCCTGGTCCCAGCCTCCTCCACAGCTGGAATGACAGGCATGCGCCACCAGTGCCTGGCGAAGACAAAGATCTCTGGGACACGTAACACGTGCTCCATGGGTTGACCTGGCCGTCTGCGTTATCTGAACCCCGGCCCGAGGAGTGGGCGCACAGGGGCCGGGCGCCTCCACCTTTGAGGTTTCTCTCCTTCCGTGGCGCCTCAGCCCCTTGGGACCCACTTGGGTCCTCATTTCGAGCTTCCCGGGACTGTTCCTGTGACGTGACACACGCGCGCACACACACACGCATGTGCACACACGCGCGCATACACCCCGGCGTTGCGTAATCACTTCGTCTCTCCTCTGCATTTCCTCTTGAGGCGAACCCCACTCAGGCGCAGTTCGTTCTGAGGAGCCGACTCCTGGATGGGGCTTGCGGGATGGTCTCCTCGGGGTCGAGAGCTGGCATTGCCCCGCCCCGGGAGCCCCCGATCTCGGCAGGGCTGAAAAGAACCTCCCCCCCCTCGCCCGCCCCCATGGCTTCCGTCGGCCCTGCAGTCCGGCTTCCGTAGAGCAGGCAGAACCAGTGCCTGATTCCTTCCCTGTATTTACCAGTTTTCAGAATAATGAGTTGCCTATAAATATTTGAATGAATGAACGGATGAATAACGCATGTGAGATGAATTGTCAGAGCTGGGGGGTGGGGGGCTGGGTTCTCTCTGCAGCCCTGGAGGGCTTCCGTAGGAGCGCACCCCCGGAGGCCAGGCCCCCAGCCCGCAGGGGTTGGGGCTGGGCGGGGTTCCTTACAAGCTGTCAGGAAATCTCAGGCTCCGGCGGAAGATGACCAGAGCTAAAGACACCACGGCGGGCGCCAGGGACTCACGCCTGTCACCCTAGCAACTCAGGAGACTGAGCCCTGAGGATCCAGGTTTGAAGCCAGCCCGGGCAGGAAAGTCTGTGAAACGCAGGTCCAACTAACCAGCCAGAAACAGGAAGCAGAGCTGTGGCTCGAGAGGGCAGCGCTCCAGCCTTGAACAGAAGAAGCTAAGAGACGGCGCACAGGCCCTGGGCACACACACACACGCATGCACGCACGCACACGCACACCACACAGCATTTAGGATGAGGAAGTCCTGAAGCCATCATCAGAGCCCACGTGCTGGCTGCAGGGAATCTTGGGGGGCCCCTCAGCACCGCCCCCCTCCACAGCAGGGGATGTTGGGACGGCCCGGGTCGGTGCCCCGCCCCGGAGCCCGCCGACCGCCCCCCCCTCTCCGCGTCTCCCCAGGTGCAAGTGCAACCTGCACGCCAACCTGTGCTCGGTGCGCGAGGGCAGCCTGCAGTGCGAGTGCGAGCACAACACCACCGGCCCCGACTGCGGCAAGTGCAAGAAGAACTTCCGCACCCGGGCCTGGCGCGCCGGCTCCTACCTGCCGCTGCCGCACGGCTCTCCCAACGCCTGTACGTACGCACCCGTCCCCCACCCCCCACCCCCGGGGGCCGCGGGTCACGCACGCATGCACGCGGGCACGCACGCACGCACGCACATTCTGTGAGACGTGGCTCCGGGACCCCTGCGCGCTGCGGATCGCTGAGCCGGCACCCGCATCGCTGTGACCCCCCCCCCCCCCGCCACTTTGGCCGAGGCTCCGCCCTGAGCCCCCGGCGCCTGCCCGCAGCCCAGCCCCGTGCCCGGCCTTGCCCGGCTCTGCCGGGGAAACCCCATGCCTGTGGCTGGCTTGTGCCCGAGGCTGTGTCCGGGGGCTCCCGGCCGACCCCGCCCCCCGCCCCCCCCCCCCCCCCCGGTGCCAGGCCGGCCCTGGGGTTCGAGGCCACGTCCCGAACCCAGTGCCAGAGGCTGAGCTGCGCGTCCACCGCCTGCTCCCCACCCCGACGCCTCGGGCCCCCCTCCACCCCCCCCCGAAAGACTCGGGCGGCTTCAAGCTGCTCAAAGCCAGGGCGAGGCTGTGCTGGGCACGTGGCCGCTCTGGGGGAGGGGGGCCTGCCCGCCCCCCTCGGCGCTCCCAGGGGCCTTGGCTGGGGTGCCGCCCCGCCGCCCTCCCCCCAGGGCCCAGCTGAGAGGCCACCAGCCACTTGGCGCAGATGTGTGGGTGCAGCAAGGCGTGGGGGGGGGCGGGCAGCGCTTCCCCAGGCCCGCGGGGGGCCCCCCAGCCCTGCGCACCCCGAGAGGCCCGAGCCACGCAGCCCCTGGCTGCCACCTGGCGTCCTGGTCAGGAACACAAGGCTGCTGCCTTCTCGGGGCGGCCTCCTCCTCCCCCAGGGCAACACGGGGCTCCCCTTCCTCTCCGGGGACCGTTTCTGTGACCTGCCCCGAGGGCCCCAAACGCTGAGATTCCACTGGCGTGTCCCGGGGGCAGGTTGCGGTTCCAAGCCTCAGTTTCCCCCTCTGGAAAGCGGGCTGTCAGCAGCAGGTGCTCCGGCCCCTTCGCCGCCCCACCCCCCCGTCCGTGTTGGGAGGGGACCCCCTCAGCAGCTCTGTGACCCTCTTGTCTCCCCACAGGCGCTGCAGTGGGCTCGGCCTTCGGCAGTAAGTACTGGGGCCCTCGGGCACTGGGCTCTGCATGCTCTGGAGATGGAGAGAAGGGGGGGCCCGGGGGCCCCTCGGATCTGCCGTCCCCTTGCCCCCCTCCTCTAATGGCACCCCATCCGCGGCTCCCCCCCCCCCCCCCGCCCCTCCTCCGTGTGGTGCTCTGTTCCGCTGTGCCCCGCCATCGCCATCCTCGGAGCTCCCTCCCTCCTGCTTTGGAAAGTAGGCGGGGCCTCTGGGGGGGAGGGCTTGTCCTTTGACCCCTGGGTAGACAGCATCCCCCTCCCCCACGCACTGTGGTACCCCGGTGCCCGCCCTGCCCCTCTCATACCAGTGGACAGAGAAGGTGCTAGAAGGAAGCCGGGCCGCGAGGCCGTGGTCGGTCTCGAGTCTCGGCGCCGCCTCAATTGCTCTCGCGTTTCTGTCTCTTGCCAGGCGTCGGCAAGGCCCGGAAGAACCCTGAGCCCCAAGCCCCCGTGGCCACTGAGGCCCTGGGCGGGGGTTCCACCTCTCCCCCCCCTCCCACATCCCTTCCCCAGACTCCCCCAGCCCCCCGCAGCCCCCGGCCCACAGGTGGGTACCCGAGTCCAGCCAGGGAGCCCTGCGGCCGCCCCCTTTCCTGCCTTAGCTGCAGTCCCTGCTCCCGCCAGTCGGGGGGCCAGTAGGTGCTTGCTTCTTACAGTAGAAAACGCTAGAAGCCTAGAGGCACAGGAGCCCAGGCAGAGGGGGCGTCCAGACCATCCAGGCCAGCCGGCCGCCCAGCCCCAGCCGGAAGAGCCAGGCAGCAGCATCAGTTCGAGGCCCCCCCCATCTCCTCCTGCCCCCGAGAATGGCCCCGAGTCGGGGAGCCAGGAGGAAGGGGCTGTGGTGGCAAAATGGGGCTTCACCCGCCCACCATGCCCCTGCCTCCTTGGCCCATCCGAGGTCCAAGGAGCCAGCCCTGCCCCCCCACACACAGCGTGACCAGTGGGGGGCTTCCTCCCTGAGCTCTAAGCCACAGGGAGCTTGGAGTCTAAGGGGTCCCCAACTCCTTTGTAGCTGCTGAAGCCCCTACCAAAGCCCTGCTCCCCCATCCCACCAAAACCCTTTCTTTTTGTGTGCTGGTTTTTGAACTTGAACTTGAACTCAGGACCGGGTGCTGTCCCTGAGGTTTTGTGCTTAAGGCTAGTGCTCTACCTCTTGAGCCATAATTCTGAATTTTGGGGTAGTCAGTTGGAGATGAGTTTCACCAACTTTCCTTCCCCAGCTGGCTTTGAACCATGATCCTCAGATCCTAGCTTCCTGAGTAGCTGGGGTTACAGGGGTGAGCCCCGGCACTGGGCTGGAAGCCCATTCTTAATGCCGACGGCCGTGGGTGTAGGAGCCGGCGTAACCGGGGTGCAGCTCTGCGAGACGCAGGTTAGAATTTACCTTCCCCCACAGGAGAGGCACCTGGGGCTCAGGCGGAAGTGGCTGGGGGGTTTATGGCATGCGAATTATATCCCCACGAAATTATGTTTCGGGGGTGCGGGGGGGAGCCCCAAAAGAGGAAAGCAAAGAGAGAAGCATCTGCCCACCATCCCAGGTTGACGCGGGCCCACGGACTGGAGCTGGGGGCCACGAGCCTCCAGCCGCCCCCCCGGGGCCCCCACCTGCGGTCCCCACCTTCACGCCTGGCTCACAGAAGCCCCCGAGGGACGGACAGGGCATCTCAAGCACCTGAGTGTGAACCCGGAGATGGCAAGCACCTGAGTGTGAACCCGGAGATGGAGAATGCCCCCCCCCCCAGAATGGCCCCAAGCCCCCAGGGCCGCTCCCAACAGGTGCTTCGGCCTCTTTGGCCAGAGTCCAACTGGGCCCTGATCTCCTGGTCCAGATGTTTCTCCTCTCCACCAACGCCAGGCCGCCTGGCAGGCAGCAGCTGGGAGGGAGGGGGAGGAGCCGACAGTGCGTGCCCCCCCCCCCCTCGGAAGGCTGGGGCGGTGGGGGTCAGCGGGCTGCGAAGGAAAATGCCCTCAGGGCCGCTCTTACCCCAGCTCTAATTAAACCCTTGCCAATTAGACCCCGCAGCCGCCTCTCCTCATTGAACACCATATTAATGTCAATCTCAAATCCAAAGGCTCCTGACGCCCCGCTGAGAAGGCTCCGGCACTTTTTTAGCGGGGAGATTTTCTTTTTTCTCTCCACATCAACCGTCCCGGGTAATCCCTTTGAGAAGTGGGAGAAATCAGCCCTCCCCCCGCCCCCCCCCCCCGCCCCTCCAGCTCTGTCCTTGGAATTTCACACAGCACAAAGCCTGCCTTCGCCAGCCCTGGACTCTTTTTTTAAAAAAATGCAGTACTGGGGCTTGAACTCGAGGCCTAGGCATTGTCCCTGAGTTTTGTTTTGTTTTGTTTTGTTTTACACTCAAGGATAACACTCTACCACTTAAGCCAGGGCGCCACCTCCCGCTTTCTGGAGATAAGAGCCTCACGGAGCTTCCTGCCCAGATGGGCTTCAGACCTTGATCCTCAGCTCTCCGCCTCCTCGGTAGCCAGGGGGACGCCATGAGCAGGCGCCCTGGAGCTCCTTGTTGGGTGGCCAGATAGTCTGAGGCAGGGGGGGGGGGCGCGAGGCGGGCCCCGCTGGCTGGTGGGTGGGGTGCCCGGGAGGAAATGCGCTCAAGTCAGGAGGAGGCGGCGGTGGTGAGCGAGCAGGCTGGCGTTAGAGGAGGGGCCGGGTGTGGGCCGGGCGGGAGGCCCTCCGGGACCCTCCGGACACGCCTGGTCTCTGGCCCACCTGTAGCATCGCTCAGCAACTCAGCACGGGGGGGGGGGGGAGATCTGAGCCCAGACACAGGTCCAACTCAGCCGTCCACCCTGGGCGGGAGGGGGCCTCAGCTGCCAGACTCAAGAAGGGGCCATTGAAGGGACGGGGTCCCCCGGCCCCCCAGGGGCTCCGGCTCCGCCCCCTCTGCTCTGCCTTCCATGTCGCTGCAGTGGTGTAGATGCTGCTTCTGTAGTGGTCTGGGACCCAGATCTTCTGGCCAGTGTAGACGGCTTTCTTTCTATAGAGTGCTGCTGCCCATAAAGGGGGTGATGGGTCTTGGGGGTGTCACCTCTCATGTGCCTTGGTTTCTCTTCTTCCTCCTAAGAGTCGACCAAGCCAACCCCGACTGCCCCATTTGGGGAGAGCCCCCGCAGGCCCCTGGTGTCGTCCCGGGCAGAAGGTAGGGGGGGGCAGGGCCTGGGACAGACCTGAGGCCCCCAGAATGCTGTCGTGGAGGCCACGAGTGGGGGACCCCCAAGTGGGAGTGAAGAGCAGAGTGGGGGTGGGGAGGACTGGAGTGAGATGGACACACGGACAGGCCACTGGCTCTCCAGGAGGAAGGTTGACCGCTGCCCAACCCCACTCACCCCAGCCCTCCAGATCCTCCCCAGCAATGAGCGGGGCTTGGGGCGCCCTCTGCTGGGCGGTGGCTGCCCAGCTGGGGAGGGGCCCGCACGGAGGCCCAAGGGTGGCCAGGCTGCAGCTATAGCTGTGCCCCGGGGGGCCGTGAGGCTCCAGGCACCCCCACTCCCACCCGCAGGGAGGCGCAGGCTCAGCCTGACAGCTAGGAGCCACGATCCCGGCACAGCAAGGGAGAAGCCAGTCTTTAGCGCCAGGTTTAGGGTCTGGATCTGAGGCCAGGGGCCGAGGGAAAGAGCGGAGGGGACCTCTAGTGTTTCCAGTCAGCTGAGGACGGCAGGTGTCTCCCGCTATGCGGGGACCTCAGGGGTTGAGACGGGATCAGGGGGTCCCGGAGGAGGCAGGGCTGATCTGAGAGCCGTGTGTGGCTCCCACCTAAGGGCCCAGGGTTCTGACTCGGGTAGCCGCCTGGCCTGGAACCTGAGCAGATGGCCAGCTGGCCCGGGACACCCCGAAGGCTTTTCTCAGCTTTCCCCTTGGTCCGAGCGGCTCCTCCCACCCCCCGCCCCCGAGTGGCTGAACTATGGGAATGAAAAGCTTGTTTCTCGTCTCTCCAAGCGGTGGGCACCGTTACTGTTGCCCCTGCCCCTGCCAAGGGCTCCATACTTTTCCAGCTCAAGCCCAAATCTCCTGAAGTGATGCCCATTGAAGAATTCCAAGGTAAGGAAGGTCCCGGGCTGGGGCAGCTCTCCCAACATGTCTCCCTTGCCTTCCCTGGAGAAAGACCATTCAGGACAGAGGCCGGAGCCAGCCCGGGAAACCCTCCCGGAGTAGCTGGGTCAAGGTTAAACCCAGCCGCTCTTTCCTCTGGCCTTCCAGCCCCAAGGGAGCCCGGAGCAGGTATGAGTCAGAAGGCAACTTGGGCACAGTGGGCAGGCGGTGTGGCTGCCAGAAATAGCCTGTCCCGGCTCCCCTGGGAGGTGTGGCCCAGGGCTCGACTTGGTTGGCACAGAATCTGGGACACTCAGTCACTGATGCCCTTTGTGACTTTTAGTGGACGCCTGTCTTCCTTCCTGTGTCTGGAGGGCTGAGGGGAAGGCGGAGGTCCAGGAGGCTCAGCCTCAGCGCGTGGAAATTTCTCTAGGGTCTCTTACGTCCTCAACCCTGAAGCACAGTCCACGGTCGACACCCCCCCCCATCTCCCCCGAGGGAGGAGGGAGCTCCTAAGGGGAGAGGCAAGGCAGCATTCTGTTGTGCTGGCCAGCATCCCTTTTTCCTGGCCTTCTTGCTCAGCGGTGTGGAAGGCTGAGTCCCTTAGGAGGAACCCCAAAAGATTGGTCGCTCCCCCACGGAGACGCTTCATGAAGCCCTGGGATCCTTGCCCCGACTGGTGGTGGGAGCTGCAGAGCCATTTGGGAGGGTTTGCCTAAGATGGATGTGTAGGGCAGCAGGTAGAAGGGCACAGAGGTGACAGGAGGTGGCCCCCCTGCCACGGGGCGGTGAGCAGGCCCAGGGCTGGGGAAGATGATGTGTCAGGTTCTGCAAAACCCGGCACCCTGGTGGCAAGCAGACTTGTGGAAGGTTCAGAAAGGAGTGCGTGCCCGCCATCCCGGTGCCTCCTGCTGAAGTAGGAGGAGCATTCATTCGTCCCTGGGCAAAAAGGCAAAGAGATGTTGTCTCAAAAGACAGAACGAAAAAGAACTGAAAAGGCCGGGTGCTGACGTCTCTCATCCTAGCTACTTAGGAGGCTGAGCTCTGAGGATTGCCGGCCCAAGCTAAGCAAATCTGAGAGAATCTTATCTTCAATTAACCAGCAAAAGAGGCCAGATGTGGAAGTTTGGCTCAAGTGGTAGGGCACCAGCCTTGAGTGAAAAGGCTAAGTAGGAGCATGAGGCCTGAAGTTCAAGTCCACTACCTAGGACTGGAGGCATTCGTGATGGTAGAGACCTACAGCCTAGTGCCTTCTGAACCATGATTCAAAACTAAAGGAGTGAACCAGGGACCTGCGAGGACGGGGCAGTGGAGTTTCCTTTCTCCAACACTTCCAGAGCAGCATGGAGGGCGCTCCGTCATTCCCAACATTCATGCATGCCTTTCTCCATCCGCGGAGCCCCAGGGGGGTGGGGGAAAGTGGAATGCGGGCGCTCCCCTTCCTCCGGGCACGGTCTGGCAGTTTCCTGGCAATCACCTTCTGATCTCCCAGGCCCCCGGGCGTCCTTCTGCGAGCACGCCATTCGCCCTGGCACCCAGCCAGGGGCTAGCAGGTGCTGCCTGCCGCGGGCCTCTGGGCTCACAGCTGGCAGGCCCAGCTTTCCCCAAGTGCCCCAGGCCTGGCCCGCCTGCCGGCCCGCTCCCAAGGGCGTCTGGCACCCTCCCCGCACGTCCTGAGGAAGGCGCTTCCTCGGCCCACGCCTGGGTTTTCCGCAGTGCTCGCTCGCTGAGCCCTGGTGTTTCTTTTCCCGATTGGCTGGACCAGACTGCGAGTGCTACGGCCACTCCAACCGCTGCAGCTACATTGACTTCCTGAACGTGGTGACCTGCGTGAGCTGCAAGCACAACACGCGCGGCCAGCACTGCCAGCACTGCCGCCTGGGCTACTACCGCAACGGCTCGGCCGAGCTGGACGACGAGAACGTGTGCATCGGTGCGCGGGGCGGGGGGAGGTGGGCGCCCCTCCCGCTGTCCTGCCCGCCGCTGGGGTGGGACGCTGGCTGGGGCCAGGGCCCGCGCGCGGGGCCCTCTGACCGGCCTCGTGCGGGCCCGTGTTCCCCCAGAGTGCAACTGCAACCAGATCGGCTCCGTGCACGACCGGTGCAACGAGACCGGCTTCTGCGAGTGCCGCGAGGGCGCCGTGGGGCCCAAGTGCGACGACTGCCTCCCCACGCACTACTGGCGGCAGGGCTGCTACCGTGAGTCACCGGGCCGGGCTTGTGGGCGGGGCCCCGGGCGAGGGGGCCTGGGCGAGAGGCCGGAGGGCGGGGCGTGGGGCGGGGCCCCGGTGGGCGTGGGGGAAGCCGGAAGGCAGCGGGGTGGGCGGGGCCTCAGTGGGCATGGGGTGGGGCCTCGGTGTGGGCGGGGCCTCGGTGGGCATGGGAAAGACGGGAAGGCATGTTGGAGTGGGGGCCGGTGGGAGAGGTCGGTGGGCGGGGCCTCGGTGGGCGTGGGTGGGAGAGGTCGGTGGGCGGGGCCGCGGCGGGCGTGGGGCGGGGTCTCAGTGGGGGAGGGTGGGAGAGGCCTGTGGGCGGGGCCTGGGGGGGAGAAGCCCGAAGGCTGCGTGGGTGGGCGGGGCCTCGGTGGGCGTGGGTGGGAGAGGCCGGTGGGCGGGGCCCAGGTGGGGGGGGAATGAAGCTAGCAGGCAGCGTAGGCGGGCGGGGCCTCGGCGGGCGTGGGAGGACCGGGCAGGCAGGTGGGGGTGGGCGGGGCCTCGGCGGGCGTGGGAGAAGCGGGAAGGCGGGCTGGGGTGGGCGTGGCCTCAGCAGGCGTGGGGCCGGGTGGGCGAGGCCGGTGGGCGGGGCCTCGGCGGGCGTGGGGGAAGCCGGGAGGCAGGTTGGGGCGGGGGAGGGGGGCGTGGCCTGGCGCCGCGGGGGTCCGGCCCGCTGCTGGATGGAGCCGTAGGGTGAGGTGGGGTGGGCGAGGCCGGGTGGGGCCGTGGGCGGGGTCGGTGGCGTGGGAACCGCCCCGGAGGGCGGGTTTCGGGTGGGGGGGGAGTCGCGGGGAAGTAGCGGAGGTCCGCTGAGCCCCGGGCGGGCGGAGGGCGGGCGGAGGGCGGGCGGGCCCCCGGCTCCCCTCGGGACGGGCCGCGGACGGGCCCGGGCCTCCCCGAGCCGTGGCCTCCGCCCTCCCGCCCGCAGCCAACGTGTGCGACGACGACCAGCTGCTGTGCCAGAACGGCGGCACCTGCCTGCAGAACCAGCGCTGCGCCTGCCCGCGCGGCTTCGCCGGCCCGCGCTGCGAGCAGCCCCGCTGCGACCTCGCCGACGGCGGCCCGGACTGCGACCGCGCGCCCGGGGCCGCGCCGAGCCCCGCCACCCTGCTCGGCTGCCTGCTGCTGCTGGGGCTGGCCGCCCGCCCGGGCTGCTGAGCCCCCCCACCCCCCGGGGCGCCCGGGGCCCGGGCCGGGCCGGGCGGCGACAAGGGTGCGGCCCCGCTGCTCCCAGGTGCTACGCGGCGGCCACCTCGGCGCCAACCGCGCGCGGCAGGGGCTCGCGGGGCCGCGGCCTGGAGCGCGGGCTGTCCCTTTTCTATCGCCCCCGCCCCGTCGTCTCTCCTCTTCTCTGTTCTTGCCGTGGTGAGACGGGACCTCACATCCTTGGTTTTTGTTTTTCTTTGCCACCCACCAGACCCCAGGCGCCGCGGAGGCCTGGGGAGCAAGGAACTCGCTGTCTGGGAACCGGGTAGAAAGAGGCGCTGGGAGGGGCGGGAAGTGGCCGAGGGAGGGTGATTGGACCCAGTAAACCGTGCTCACTGCTGCCTCTCCCGCCTCCTGCTTCTTTTCCGTGTCGGTGGATGCTGGGTGGGTTGAGGGTTAAAAGAAGACCCCAGAAAATCGCCTTAGAGAAGCAGCCATTACTCCCCGCCCTCCTGCTCCATGCAAGAGAACAACAGGCAAGTTGACCCTGGAGCTGGAGCTAAGTGGTAGGGAGTCTGCCTAGCAATGAAGGCCCGGAGTTCAAGCCCCAGTGCTGCCAGAACAAGACCAGGCAGGCCTCACATCCCTGCTGGACTTAGCCACAGCCAGCATCCCCCTCGCCCCAAAAAAAGAAATCCAGTGTCCTGACATCCTGCTTCAGAAACCAGAAGGAAATGATCTGGAGGACTCCCAGGCTGAATTGAAGTTCTGGCTGGTCGCCTGTCCCCCTGACCCACCAAGCTGGTGTGTCACCTCACACCTGTCGGTCTGGGAGCCTGTCCAGTGTCAGGCCACACACAATTCCCAGCTGCTGCCCTGGCCGCTCTCTCCTGGCCACCATCCTCAGCCCGTCACTTTCTCCTTCTACAAGACCAGGGAAGAGGGGGGACAGGCCAGGGGGCAGCTTGAGAGCTGGAAGAATTTGGGGTCCAGCCAGGAGCAGGTGGCTCATGCCTGCAATCCTAGCTACTCAAGAGGCTACGGTTCAAAGCCAGCTTGGGAAGACAAATCCATGAGACTCTTATCTCCAATTAACCACCAAAAAGCCAGATGTGTTGCTGTGGCTCAAATGGCAGAGCACCAGCTTTGAGCGAAAAAGCCCAGGCCCTGAGTTCAAGCCCCAGGACACACGAAAGAAACAAAGGGGTTCATCATCCTAGACACTAGCAGGCCTCAGATACCTGGCTCATGCCTCCAGCCTTGGGGGGGGCCTTTGGGGGGGTCAGTCACCCTCCCAACGGCTCATCCTCAAGGCCAGCTTTCCCTCTCATGGTCCTGCGGGGTGCTCCCACCTGTTACCCCCCCCAAAATGGCACGCTGGCTGCTGCTCTCTGCAAAGCTGGAACACTTGGACCTGCGTCTTTCCGTCACTCTCCCCAGCAAAGCGGAGAGGGGGCTCAGCAAAATTGAGCCTTTGGAATAAGAAATGACGAGAAGCTGCATCCATGACCGAGGGCAAGTGCTGCCCCCTACTGGCCTCTCCTCGCCATCCCCAGCGTGAGGCTCGGGGCTCAGCCCGGGCAGTGCGGGCTCTGTCTCCCTGTCTCCCCAGCTCCCTGGGAGGGGAACGCTCTGGGGCCCCTTGTGGGTGGTATTGTCCGTCACATGATAAAGGCTAGCCCAGAAGAATTAAAGTAGTAGATGGGGCTTCCAGAAGGTTCCTCGCTCCTCTACCACCCCAGAGCCTCAGGTTGTGCCCTGGCTCTTCTCTCCCACCCCTAGCTCCTGTGTCCCATCTGTAGAGTGGGGGAACCACCCGGCACCCCCAAAGATACAAGCTCACGCCTGTGAGGATGGTGAAGCCAAGAGAGCAACACTGTGCTTGGAGACCTGACCGAGCTGCGCACGCCAGCGGGGCTGCGGCCTGCACCCCGAGGTGTGAGAAAAATACACACACTGGGCCATGGGCTTCTGCCCAGGGCCAAGTTACTAGCTCCTCCTGGCTGGGCATGCAGCCCCCTAATGTCGCCAAGACAGGAGGGGCCCTGGGACCTCCTCCCCCTCCCTCCTTCCCTCCCTCCCTCCCTCCCTCCCTCCCTCCCTCCCTGTGCATCACTACTTTCCAGAACAGGACCCCCATAGGGGGAGGGGGAGGCCAGGCTGACCTGGGCCTCCAGAGCGGGCAGCACAAGAGTCACAGACACACCGGAGACCCCCCCCCACTCCCCAAAGCTCCGCAGAGGAGGGCCACAGATTTCTGGAAGATCCCGCCCTAAGGGAATAAACCTGTTGGGTGACACGAGGGCTAGGATGGGGACTGGGGACGGGGGACAGGGACAGGCCTGACCCCCCCCCCCCGGGCTGAGGGGTGATGGCTCCACAGCCCGTCTTGACTTGAAGCAAGGGCCGGCCAGGCCTCAGCTGCAGCTGAGGAGCCTCGGCCTAAGCCCCGTAGCTCCTGTCCCTCCTGAGTCCCCGGATGCTCTGGGGGAGGGGCCCCAGGGGCGCCTGCCCGCCCTCCCGCCCTCCCTGACCGCTCTAGCTGGTCTTGCTGGGTCAGCACCCCTGGGAGCAGGGAAGGGGGGTGCAGGCTGCGTGGGGGGGTGTGTGTGGAGTGCTCTGTAAATCACAGTGGCAGCCCCGGTCCCCGAGGACGCCCTTGGGCCTGACCTCGGAGGGAGGGGCAGGGAAAGTTGCCAGCGGCCATTTGGAAAACCTGACATCTTCCAGACGAGGGGGAGGAGAAAGCAAGGGCATCGCAGCACGAGTCACCGCCGACTCGGTGTCCAGCTGCTCCGGGGGCCCCGGGGCTCAGACTCCCACGTCCACGAACACACAGCCCAGGGACAGGGCTCCACTTCAGCCAGGACCATGTCCGCTACTGCCCCCCCCCCCAGTACTGACCTCTGCCCCACCCTTCACCCCGCACCAGGCTTCCAGTCCTGGCACCCTTGGCCTTGGGTACTGGGAAATCCTTAGTGGAGGGTTTGGGGGTATCTGCACCCCGGCTCCAGGGTGGGAACCAGGTGCAGAGCCTCTTCCCTGGCCAAGCTGGGGCAGAATTGCCCCGGGGTTGAATAAGTGCTTAGAAGGCACTGCGCTCCTTTCGCAGGGGTGAGCTGCGATGAGGAAGGGGAAGTCACCGGCTTCCAATCCTAGCTACTCAGGAGGCTGAGAACCCAGGACGGCAGCTCGGGAAGCCAGCCTGCTCAGAAAAAGCGGTGAGATTCTGCTGCTGAACTAACCAGCCAGAAGCTGGGCTGAGTTGGGCACTGGCGGCTCACACCTGTCAACCTAGCTACTCAGGAGGCTGAGATCTGATCTGAGGATCATGGTTCAAGGCCAGCCTGGGCAGGAAAGT
This sequence comes from Perognathus longimembris pacificus, assembly GCF_023159225.1. Lineage (NCBI taxonomy): Eukaryota > Metazoa > Chordata > Mammalia > Rodentia > Heteromyidae > Perognathus > Perognathus longimembris. Next base: position 158,985,821 of record NC_063161.1, read on the forward strand.
GCATGAGACTCCTATCTGCAGTGAACCACCGGAAAACAGGAAGTGGCGCTGCGGTTCAAGCGGTAGAGCGCCAGCCTTGAGCTGAAGAGCTCAGGGATGGCGCCCAGGCCCTGGGCTTAAGCCGGACCCCCATCCCCCAGCCCATTTAGAAAAAGAAAAGGAGAGGAGAGGTGGTGGGGTGGGGGGGGGTAGGGGGGTGGCGGGGACCTGTCTGAGGTAAAAGCTGCTAAGAGGCAGGGACAAGATGGCGCCCAGGCTGCCTGGTGCTCCCAGGCAGGTTGTCAGGCATCCATCAGGCTGCCCCCCCTCTGCCCCGATGGCCCCCTCTCCCACCACCTACCCTCACCCGTGCAGGGAGCCCTGGGGGAGCCAGGCTTCGTCCCAGGGCAGCGGCTCTGCTGCCGCAGGGGAGGCCTCCCACTGCCAGCCCCCCCCCCACCCCATGGGCCTCACCTGGCCCCGCCCCTCGGTGCCCTCTGACCTCTAAATAATCAGGACTTCTGTCTGGGAGGAGCCAGGGGTGGGGTGGGGGGGGTCACCTCCTGCTGCCCATGCCAGCCGCTCCCCGTGTGAGGGACCCCAGCCCATCCCAGGTCATGGCGCAGGAAGCGCTCAGGGGAGCTGCCGCCTTTTCCTTCTGAACACACTCATCACAACGTGCAGGGAAGTTGAAAGCCATGGAACAGCAAGCCCATAGCCGATGGCCCTGACTCAGCACCGTGGCTTCTTGACCTCAGGGCATGGACTCAAGGCTGGCATTCCGACGACCACTCGGTGCCCGGCTTTGCTTCTGGCTTTTTGGTGGTTCACTGGGGATGAGAAGGTCCCCGGTGTGAATGCCCGGGCTGGCTTCAAACCACGATCCTCACGCCTCAGCCTCCGGAGGAGCTGGATGACAGGCAGGAGCCACTGGGGCCCTGCTCGCCTTTATTTTTTTAAGCAACGGCCTCATCTTATACACACCTTTTTATCTTAGCTACACAGAACTCAGTTCCATGTCCAGTGTATCCAAGCAGGCCTTTTCCAAGGTCTTTTCACATTAAGAAGTGCAGCCCCTCGCTGGCCCTTTATTTTTTGCCTGGCCCGGCCCGCCCTCCTCCCACCTAGCCTGGTCAGCTCTACACAGCCCCCCCTCCCGCCCCCCCCCCCCCGTGGCTGTGCTCCTGGCGGCGCAGGAGCCCTTTGGGAGCAGCTGGGATGGGCTGGGTGGCGGGGACTCGGTCCCCACAGAGCCGACCCAGCGCCCACAGGGCCGCCTCAGCCAAGGCCGTCCCCGAAGGCGCAGGGGACGGCAGAGGCCGCACGTGTGACGCTGGCTGCTGGGCGACCTGGAGCAGGTGACTCAGTCTCTGCGCCTCCGTCTCATCACCTCTGAAATGGGTGCAGGCCCATCACAAGGAGCAAACCAGCGCGTGCCTGCAGAGCTAGGGCAGTGCCCAGCGTGCAGCGAGCGTCAGGAGGCGACCACCGCCTGGCCCCGCCCTCCGCCTGGCCCCGCCCTCCGCCTGGCCCCGCCCTCCGCGGCCCCGCCCAGCTGGGGCAGCGCCGCCCCCTTCGCCGGCCGCCACACTGCCACTCCGGCCACGAAGCCCAGGAGAGCGCATGGCTGTTTCGCAGGGCCCCAGGCTCTTTGCAGCCCCACGGCAGTGGTATTCTGTACCTTCCGGCCCCTCCAAGGCTCCAGGCTGCCCCAGTGAGCCCCGCAGAGATCGCGGAGGGGTTGCAGTAAGGGGTGTGAGTAGGCAGTGTCTAGTGGAGATATTGGGAGCCTGTGGGGTGACCACATAGGGAGGGGGGCTCCTGGGGGCCCTTTCAGCCCAGGATAGGTATAGGGGCATTAGGGGGCATGGCCTTGGGTGGTAGCCTTGGAGTCAGACCCACAGCAAGGCAGCAGGGAACTGGGGGGCCAGGATCCCTGTCACCATGTTTCCAGGGCTGGGGGAGCACAGATGGGGGGCCCACGTGCCACAGGTCCCAGGATGTCAAGCCCTCCATCACCATGGCGACTCCCCCACACGTGGTGATGCCGGGACCATCGCAGTCCTCGAAGGCGGGGAGGGCAAGGATAGCTGGATCGCCAAGCGTGGGCTGACACCTGCCAACTCAGGAGATGGGTGTCCCCGCAAGGGCCAACACCTCCGGGTTGGGATGTTCACCCCGCCCACCCTCCCGCACCACCACGTCACCTGGGCCCACCCACTTGGGCAGCTCCCTTCTGAACAGAAGTGGAGGGTGTGGCTTTCCCGCGGGCCCCTGTGGGGTCCGGGGCCACCCTGCAGTGCTGGTGGCTCCCGCGACATCTCCTGGGGGACAGCGAACCCTCACAAGGACGCTTTCCAGAGGCCTCCGTGTGAGGCTCCATCCGCAGCACGCTGCCGACACCACGGCGTGTCCACTGGCGTGCGGGGCACCCTGCAGGGGCCGGCTCCCTCCCAGGGGTCCAGAGGCCCTGTCTAGTGGCACTGTCCACCCCACTGCGGAGCTATGTAGCTGGACCGGCGACAGGAGCTCAGGTCTTCCAAGAGTCACGGTGGAAGCCTGGGGTGCAGAAACTGCCTTTGTGGTACCACACACCACCATAAATTCTAGTTAAGCTGAAGCTAAATTTTAGCTTCCTCCCTGAATTATTTATTCCTCAAACAATGAATGGTGAGACCCAGGAGGAGAGGGAATTGTGGAATGGCCAGGAGAACGCGTCTGCAGACTTAATCATTCCAGAGACCACAATAACCAACTCCACAGAGGAGGGATGGGCACACACACCGCCCACGCTGGTCCCCCCTCCCCCCGGACACATGCCCTGTGCCTGGTGTCACTGCGCACAGCCGAGTGCAGCATGAGATGCTGGGGCCGAGGTCCAGGGTCCTTTTGGTGGCCCAGGAGAAGCAAAGTGGCCATACGGCCTCTTCTATGACCACTCGGGACGTTTACAGCAGATGGGCATGAACCCCCCCTCCAATCCCCGGGCGCTCGGGGTGGCGGGCTTCCTTCGGTTGCTCCCCTCCTCCTCCCTTCCTGAGGGAGTTGAGCTTCTTCTGCCAGGTACACATGCGGCACCCAGCTCGAGGGTGGGCCGGGAAGCCCCTTGTTCCCTCGCGCCAGGGAGCAGGGGCAGGAGGGGAGAGCCGGGGTTTGCTCCAGCACAGAAGCCGTGCAGGGAGGGCGAGGCAGGATTGCCTGCTCCACCCCGGCTTCCAGTCAGCAACAGGACTTCTACCCCGCCGCACTTTTCTTGTTTCTACTTTTAATTCTCCCAAGACAAAAGGGCTGTCTGTCCAAACCCAGCTATAAATCTCTAGGGAATAAAGCTACACAGAAAAATTGGCACAACTGATTTTGGAAAATAGTTTAGTACATTTTTGATACAAAATTCATTTACAGGATGTTATTAACATGTACTTATATTTGCTCCTAATAGTTCTCAAAAACATACAATAAAATGGACTGCACAGTAAATCCCGGGCAAATTATATGGCAAGAAGCAGAGGAGCTTTTCAGGTAGAGCACGTGCTTTCTTCCCAGGTGACCAGCAATGGCATTAGCCAGGCGCCTTCTCTGAAAGCCAGGTGAGGGCTGCCCGCTCACCCCGCACCCCAGCCGCGGCCCACGACCCAACGCCTGTGGCGGTGCTCTCCACCAACCGGAACGGAGTTCCAAGTACAACGTGAAACACCAACATGTTCTGCTGAGGGGGGGTCTGGGGCCCAGGCTGCTTCTCCAGAATGGATGGGGCCTGGCTGGGGGGGTGGCTCAGTGGTGGAGTGCTTGCCTAGCAGGCCAAGGCCCTGGGTGCAATCCCCAGCACTGGGAACACACGCACACACACACGCACATGCGCACGCACACACACCGGGACGCAACTCCTAATTCCTGTGTAATTTGACCCGCCGGGCAAGAGAGGATCACATGTCACTGGCCGGGAGACGCTACTTCTGAACACCTGTGTCACTGAGAGCAGAGCAGGGCGGGAGGCTGCGTCCACGCTTGTTTTTGTCATGCCTCCTTTGAAAGCCCAAGTCTCTGTTAAACCACACAGTTCTCCCAAGATCCCAGAAAAGGAAACTGCAAAGCAGCAGTGAGATTCTTGACCGAGCTGGGTGCCCCCCTGCCCGGCCCAGCCTGGCCCTGCCTGCTCCTCCTGGCCAGGACAAACCACCAGACAGCACCAAGGCCACAGAGAGACAGCGCGGGCGGAGGCGCTGGGCCCCAGCCTTCCCTAACCGAAGGAAACAATGTCGACACTTCAGCCCCCATCGCTGCTTTCTCCAATCTGGCTCAGTGGGATTTCCAAGTCAAAACCATATTAGCTTAAGAACCCAGGACACAGGCAGTTCTCTTCCAGGGCTGTGTCCTCAACCCCGCACACCCCACCCCCCCCGCGGGCGGGCACAGCTCGCACTCAGACCCCTTCCCTGTTTGGGACACTGGCTATGTGGGCAGATCCGGCGGTGGCTCGTCCCCGCTCCACACCGGCTCCCTGTCCTTCAGGAGCATTGCGTTTCCCACGGGTGGTTCCAGACGGCCTGGTGACGCGGCCGTGGAAAGCTGCGGCCTGGCCGGCCCGCCAGTCAAGCAACACGAAGCTCCCAACCTGACTAAGAACCCAGAAACCCCGCTTGCATCCGGAATCCGCTGCTGCCCGGGGAGAAGCATGTTCAGCACACCGATGGGTCAACGCACGTGCCGGGCAGCAGGGTGTCCCGAGGTGACTCGTCTCCAGGTCCCGGCACTCACGCGATGCCAGCGCACCCCAACCCACAGAACGCGCCTCAAAGGGCCTGCCCTCTGCTCACTTCTCTCTTTTAGTTCGTTCTGTTGAAAATGACTAACATTTTAAGCAGGGAGAAAGAAAAGCAGTCTACCAGATTAAATGCTCAAAGATTTTGTTAATTTGCTATACAACAGTTAAGCAGGGGGAAAGAAAAGTGGTCTACCCGATTAAATGCTCAAAAGATTTTGTCAATTTGCTATACAACATTTTAAGCAGAAGGAAAGAAAAGCAGCCTACCCGGTAACTCCTCAAAACCATTTTGTTACTTTGCTATACAAATATACATCTCAACATTTACAACATTCGCTCCATCTGACCGCCTTTCCCACACAGCAGCCCAACCCCACGGGGAGGGAGCCCGGCTGGCAGGGACATCTGACCCGCGCCGCGCCGCCCTCTGAAGGCTTTCACAATGGAGAAAAAGTACTGCAAATGATCAAAGGCGCAGGCGTTGAGATGCACGTCTGCTCTCCGGCAGCACACAAACTCTAAGGAAAAAGCAAAACAAAACAGAACAAAACCCCCAAACCATCTTAGGTGATGTTTCCGCTGGCTGGTCTCGCGTGGCTGCCGGCCCGGGGCTTGCGTCGCTACAACAGTCTCCTCTTCTTGGACCCGCCGTCCTCCTCGGGTCCCCTTCTGGACCAGTACGAGTTCCTCTTTGGGTGATAGGACACGGAGCCGTACCGCTCCTGCTCCCCCCTGCTGAAAGCCCTGGTTTCCCGCCTGTGGCTCAGCCCCGGCTCCGGGTTCCGGCCCCTCCTGACGCTGGAAGGTGCGGGATGGCTGGGAGCCGGGGGCTTGGCCTGCGGGAGAGATCTGCCATTGCTCCCAGGGGTCACTTTGGGGGTGGACCCCCTGCCACCCTGGTCCTGGTGACTCACGGGAAAGCCTGGCTCTCCCAAGGGAGGGGTTGCCCCGGAATGCTGGGGGCTGGAGGGCTGTGGATTCCTGAGGAACACCCCCTTGGCGTCAAGCTCCAACCTTCGGCACAGTCGTGGGTCCCGCAGGCGCTCGTGCAGATAGGGCCTTTCGGGGCCATTTGAAGTGATGGTGACGGAAACTTCCTTCGAGTTGGAGGGCGTGTGGTAGAGAGAAGCGGCGAAAGAGGTGCTGGCCAGTCCACTGTCCAGCCTGCTGCTGGGCAGGCCGCCCTGGGGCCTGGCCGCCTCGGGCGCGCCGGTGGGGGGGTGGGTCAGGCTCCTCTGCAGCACAGGCTTGAGTTTCATAATCTTCGCCGCGTCGTGCTTGTAGTTCTTGTCGCACGTCTTCACAATGGCCCCTCGCTTCTGCGCATCCTGAATCAGGTGGTTCCAATGCTCATTTTCCTGAACGCACACAGAGAGAAAAACCATTACTCGCTGCTGGGGAAACCTGGGGCCCCAGTTCCCACCGGTGCACGCACAGCACGCGTGCTTCCAGAAGTCGGCGCCTCGCCCACGACTCCTTACAGCCACGCAAGACTAAACAGTGAGTGACGTGACACTGCTAGAAAGCTCTCGGGCTGCCGGGGACAGCTGCCGTGTGGCACTCTTCTGTGCTGTCCGGCCGGGAGGAGGCACAGCGCTCTGCTGCCCGCAGGAAGCTGGCTTCAGAAGGCAACTCACAGTTCCCGACTCTGCGAGAAACAAGCTGGGACCCAGCTTTGCCCGGCTTCCAAGGCCTCCCGTGGACGCCCACTGGGGAGGGTTCCACGATCCAGCCCGACTGACCACTGGCTAGAGGCGCAGAGGACGATCCACACACGACAGAGGAGGAGCCCAAGACAGACCTCAAAATAGCAGGCAAGAGAGGAAAACGGGAGCCACTCCTGGGTGTGCAGGGTGGTCAGAGCGCCGGCAGGGCCCTGGTTAAGCCCCGCCGCGCCCTCCCTGCGCCACAGTAACGAGTGTGTGTGCGGGACCTGCGCACACGGGCTCCTCTGGGCAGAGAGCAGTTTCCATGTGTATCCGGAGGGAGGAGCTGACCGACAGCTCTCAACCCTGGGGCTTTCTAGTGATCACCATGCAAAGGCCGGCCCAGGCACCTTCCACGGCCGTGTCTGGCGGGACACGCGGGGGCCGCTCTGAGGCTTGGGGGGCCCTGGAGCAGCTTCCGAGGGAGGCACAGGGACGCGCAGGCGTTCAGCGGGATTCGGAAAACCACACCTTTAGGAATATCCTAACTTATGATTTCATTTGTATTTTCAACTTTTATGTATGTACAAGCCTGTGAATGAAAGTGTCAACAAAAAGTCCTGAAACTGTCCTTCCATCAAAACTAAACCAAGATCTTAAATGAGAGGACACTGGTGTCCGTTTCTTGCAGTGGAAACCGGCAAGGATGCCCACTGTGCTGCTGGGGGGGGTCAGGGTTAAAGGAGGTCGTGTGGGCACAGTGATAGGGGCAGCCCCCCACTGTGCTGCTGGGGAGTCAGGGTTAAAGGAGGTCGCGTGGCACAGCATGAGGCTCAGTGATAGGGGCAGCCCCCCCACGCCCCACCACACCAGGCTGCCGGGGGCTCGGCTCGGCCTCACCAAGGAGACTTCCACCGATGAGCAAGCTGAGGCCAAAGCTCACAGGAGAAGCAGATGCCCTTGGCGTTTTTGCTGAGTCTGAGACATTGGGACTTTAATCCAATCCTAAGACTGCAAAGAGTTCTTTTTGCGCCAGTCCTAGGGCTTGAGAGCCTTGGCTCTTTTCCCCTAAGGGAAATGGTTCTACCATTTGAGCCCCCACTTCATTTCTGGCTTTTGTTGGTTAACTGGAGATGAGAGCCCCACCGGCTTCAAACCATGGTTTTCGGACCTCAGTCTCTTGAGTAGCTAGGATTATAAATATGTTAAGTGTCTGGCATGAAGCCCTAACAGTTGTATTATTAATCCATTTGATTTCACTTTATCATCTTTTTTCTTCAGTGCTGGAGATCAAACCCAAGGCCTTCCATACGCCCTTACCCACGGAGTATGTCCCCAGACCATTACTCTATTTGAAAATGTCAGTGTTTTTAAAATGTCAGAAACATAAGCTTTACCAATACTTAGCTACAACAAAAGATTTTCCATATAAACTTAAAATGAGGAACTCAAAGGAGCACACAGCTTTCCAGGCTCTTCTCAGAGGGTGCGCAAGCAGCTAGGTGAGAATCCAGAGACAGAAGGTGCACCACAGTGCCCTCCGGTGGCACCAAAAAACGTGGGAAGGAAAAACCTGCTGAGTCAGCTCCTTTCCTTAGATGCCCAAAGACCGTTAGAAACCCAGGCAGTTCCTTCTAATGAGGCAAAGTGTAAAGGCAAACTGCTTAGGGAGCCATGACCCACGTAGCCTGCGTGTATCTACTGAACACCAGGGCCACGTGCCTCTCCCAGACAGCAAACAGCAGTGCCCACGGCTGCCCACGGCCTCCTCACGAGTGGGGCAGGCTGGGGTCTAGCATTCTGCACGTGCATTTTTATGCCTTCTTCACAATTCCGTGACACAGGTCATGTTTTAGACAACCTAGTGTAGACACGTTTTGGTGTTGAGCCATTTTATAACCCAGGAATCACTGCCATTTTGATAAAAACTGTCAACAAAACCTCCAGTTCAATAACAGCAATAGCAGTCCAGCTCCGACCCCGTGGCCCAAGGATCTACCTACCATCAAGGTCCTCAGGTGCCCCAGGATGAAGAGACTGTACTTGGCTCGTGTAATGGTGACATTCAATCTCTGCAAACTTGCCAGGAACCTAAGCAACAGGAAGAGAGTTACTTTCTCCTATGCAAGGACTTCCTGGACTGGGAAGGGGACGGAGGTACACCGTATGGCCAGCGTCACGGCCCCCACTTCCACAGAACTCAGGGCCTGCTTTCTCATGCCACCGAAGGGTGACCAAGCCAAACCCTTGGTGCTTTATTTTAAAAGGGTTTCCTTTTTAATTTCTTATTTGGACCCAAATGAGATGACTGGAAAATTTATAAGCATGACCCATTCCGCTTCTCCCCTCCCCCATCCTCCCTTCCATTCTTGCAGTACAGTCTGAACTCAGGGCACTGTGCTTTCTAGACAGGCAATCAACCATATAAGCTACTCCCTTCCTTTCTGAGATGGGTTCTTGCTATGGCTGGCCTTGACCTTTTAATTCTTAGCCTTCTCACCTCCCCAGAGCTGGAATTACAGGTGTATTACCCCACCTGGCCTAAGAGAGTATGACTTTCAAGTCTTAAAAAAAATTCCAAAATTAAGCTGAATTCCTGTGGCGCATGCTTACATCCTGGCTACTCTGGAGGCTGAGATCTGAGGATAGAGGTTCAAAGCCAATCCAGGCAGGAAAGTCAATAAGGCTCTTCTCTCTAATGAACCAACGAAAAGCCAGAATTGGAACTGTGACTAAAGTGGTAAAGCACTAGCCTTGAGTAAAGAAGCTCAGGGACAGCATCTATGCCCTGAGTTCAGACCTCAGGATCAGCTCATACACATATATCCACACACATACACTCCTAAAAATGTTAGTTCAATTAATCTGAAATTTAAATATATCTAGATTGTTAAAATACAGTGGAACTAGTAGTACAGAGATACAAAGAAATATGTTAATACAGAAGTAGAATGGGATATGATATGGGTGAAAATTTCAAATTAGGTAGAAGGATGGACTATTCACAAAATGCTCTTGAGATAACTGGCCTCTCTCTGTACATACATGTAGTCTTCCTAGGGACAGACAAAGGTCACTTAACCTTTCTTTCTAAGCATAATTCAACATGCCAGACTCTAAAGGCTCATATCTACAATCCTGTCTACTTGGAAGGCTGTGATATGAAGATCATGGTTCAAATTCTTCCCAAGTAGAAGAGTCTATGAGATTTTTTTCTTTTTTTAAATTAGTGTGGGGCTTAAACTCAGGGCCTGGGTGCTGTCCCTGAGCTCTTTTGCTCAAGGCTAACGCTCTACCACTTTGAGCCACTGTGCCTGTTCCAGTTTTCTGGTGGTGAATTGTCTCACAGACTTTCCTGCCTGGGCTGGTTTTTGAGCCTTGATCCTCAGATCTCAGCCTCCTGGGTAGCTGGGATTTCAGGCATGAGCTACCAGTGCCCAGCTCTTTGAGGCTCTTATCTCCAATTAACTAGTAAAAAGCTGGAAGTGGAGCTGTGGCTCAGGTGGTAGAGCTCTAGCTTTGAGTGAAAAAGCCAAGCAAGAGTTTAATTAAGTTCTAGTACTGGCACATACACAAAGAATAATTCAACAAACTAACAATCTTCTGTGGGAGCAAATAATCACAGGGAACTCAGTGTAGTTCTTCGTTAACAAACTTAGACAAACCAAAAACCAGAGAACCACATGAAAGCTACAGACTGGTGCAAAATATACCTCTCCACAGTCGCTGATTTTACTCTTATTAAATCAAGGAACAGCCACAGTAGGAAATGGGTCAATATATATCAAGAAAAGCAGACTTCACAGTGCATCTCTTTTGCACAACTCTAAAAAGATGTTTTATGGGATGTTCAGGGTTTTAAAAGAAAATTTCTAAAGCCAGCGACAGTGTTGCCTAGCAGTGACAGGCCTGGCTCTAACTGGGTTACTAGCAGGTGCGAAGGAAAATGAAGGCAGCTTCCTACCCAATGGAGCCCTGCGTGGCACTGGCCCGGACACAAGTGACGATGATGCAGTCCTTCTGACGGCCCTGGAAAGCGTCCACAGTGTCCACTTCCGCTGAGCTGGTCACAAAAGGGAAACCGGCTTACCAAGAGAAAAGGACATCCTAAACTTCTCACAGGGTCAGCAGTGGGCTTCAACCCCACTGCTACAGGGCCATCCCCTCCCCTGTCCACCTCTCCTCCACTGTGGCGACACACTTCCTGATCTAGCAGCTTCACCGAAGCCTTCGTTTCAAGGCTCCCCTTGCTGTGTGTTCCTTTCTCTAACGGTTCACAGGCATCCACTCATGGCTGATGGACTAGGGGTCCTTCCCAGTTTATTGCCAATTACCAATTACCAGTCTATTACCAGCACTCCTGCGGTCACTTGCGAGCTTTTATGCCAGTATTTAAAAATCCTTCTGAGTACATACTGAGGAGTGGGGCTGCTGAGCCCTGCAGTAGTTCTGTTAATTTCTCGAGCCACCATTAAGCTGTATCCGACAGTGACTCACCAGTTCACCTTCTCAGCAGCCCGGCAGGCTGTCGCTGGGCATCCTGGGGGTTCTCGCTCCCAGCTCCCGAGCAACAAATCATGCTGAGCACCATCCTCACGTGCAATCTGCTTTACTGCCAGCTCTGACAATTCATCTACGAGTCTTAGGCACATATGATCTGCCATCACCCTCTCACTGGCTGAGGGTAGCTTTTCCCTTCTGTGTTGGTTTTGTGCAGGGGAGAGGCTCCCACGTGCTGGCAGGTGCCCTCGTCACTGGGCTGTGTAACTCCACCCCTTTCCACTCTTTTGATACTTGTTATACAGGTCTGTTTGGGTCTTTTTTTTTTCCCCTCGAGTCAATTTTGATCTCCTACATATTTCTAAGTTGACAGCTGAGGTAATAGATTTCCAATAATTTACACTTTTTTTTTCATTTTTGAGGCTACCTTGCTAGGTAGTCTTGGCAGGCTTTGAACTTGCTATGCACCTCAGGCTGGCCACAAACTCAATCCCTTTTGCCTGAGCCTCTCAAGTGCTAAGATTATAGGTGAGCAACACCATTCTACTCTACTACCGACTCCTGGTTTTGGCCCTGTTTTTGTGTGCTGGTTTGGGGGCTTGAACTCAGGGCCTGAGTACTGTCACTGAGCAATTTTGCTCAAGGGTAGCACTCTGCCACTTGAGCCACAGATCTACTGCTGGCTCTTTTTTTTTTTTTTTCGTGGCTAATTGGAGATAAGAGTCTCACAGACTGGACACTGGTGGCTCATGCCTGTAAATCCTAGCTACCAGGAGGCTGAGATCTGAGGATTGCGGTTCAAAGCCAGCCTGGGCAGAAAAAGTCAGTGAGACTTTTATCTTCAGTTAACCACCAGAAAACCAGAAGTGGTGCTGTGGCTCAAGTGGTAGAGAACTAGCCTTGAGCTGAAGAGCTCAGGAACAGCGCCCGGGCCCAGAGTTCATGACTCACGACCGGACCAAAAAAAAAAAAAAGTGTCATACTTTATCCTGCCTGGGCTGGCTTTGAACTCTGATCACCAGAGTTCTGCATCCTGAGTGGCCAAGATTATAGGTGTGAGCCATTAGGTGTCTGGCAGGCAGCTAGCTCTGCTTTTTTGCTGGGTTGTTTTGGAGATGAAGTCTTTTTCTGCCAGAGCTAGCCTTGAACCACAATCTTCCATCTCATCAGCCTCCCGAGTAGCTAGGATTACAGGTGTGAACCACTAGTTCTAAGCTCCAACATTAAATCTTTACTTTTTCTTTAGAGGCAAGACAAAAACACATTCTTACCTCGACATATAAGGACATAAAAAGATTACATAATTTTTTCATTCAAACAAAATCTGACTTCACTGGTTTCAATACAATTAGAATTCAGATTAACAGGCCATAAAACTAGCACAAGTCCCAGAGAACTCAGTCAAGTCCACTGGCAGGAATTCTGACCCCCAAGAGGCACTCTACGGGACCAAAGCACCCAGCATCTACCAGCACGAGTCTAGGAAAGCCTGAGCCCCAACCTCCTAGTGCTGGGCTGTGTTGCCAACCACCTGACACAGCCCCAGACTTCTTCCTAACATGTCCTTTCTTCTTTCCTGCTGTATCGCCTTCAAATTCAACAGGAACATAGTTAAAACAACGTACCCTTTCCTATCAAACTCTTTGTCTAAGTCCTTCTGAATCATTGTCTTCTGAGCCTTGTAATGGGTTATTATGCCAATGTTCCGAAAAGTAGTGTCTCTTCGTTTGTCTTTAATCAACTTCATTATTTCCATCACTAATTTTATTTCTTGAATATTTACATATGAGCTAAAAAATGGAAAAAGAAAAGACAACAAGTCAAAACAGCAATCTAATTGCTAACTCATTCTATTTAGTATTGTTTCCCATTACTGTAAAATAGTCATCTTCCATTCAGTCAGCAGGGACCGCAAACATTATAATGACGATTATTCACTACACATAAGTACATAGAAGTGGGTGCCCAGTGAAATATAGTGATAAGAAGAGAGTGTGGCATCAACTGGAGTTTAGGGGCCATTTTCTCCACTAGTTAAGACAGAGTGGCAACAGGAAGGGTAACACCAATGTGCATGAAGTGCTTACTGTCTCACACTCACTGAAAAACAACTTCAGCTACATTATCTTTGTCGACAAAAATCCCCACTGGCCATAACTGGCCATATCCCATACCACTGAGGTGCCATTCACACTCCGTGGCCCCCAAAACTGAACATGGGCCTCATTACCCCCCTTCAGCCTCAGTTATACCCTGTAACTCCCAACCCAGCTCTCATTCCCTAATCAGATCCAACCCTCACCAACACAAACACACTGTGCCTGCCTTGCTCTAAGAGTCTTCAGGAAACACCTGTCTAACCAACTTCCAGACTAGGCAACTAGAGACGAGTGAGATGGCCAGCTCCTCCTTCCCCTAAGTCACTTTCCCTGCTTGCTTCCCGGATAAAACCTCTATGGTCAACATTCCTTGTCACCTGTGGCTCCCACAATGCCCCTGGACTTAACTCTGTCTCTACTCCAGCAGGCTCCACACAGACCTTCAAGTTTCAAACTCTGTGGTGTGGCCATCAGACCAAGTCCTCGGCACTTGAACATCTTCGGTGAATGTTCCCCTCCTACCTCCTACCACCTTACTCCATTACCACACCCAGACCCAGAGGCAGAGCCTGTGTCCTCTGCTTCATGAGAGGCGGTGTTTGTGCCTTCATGCCATCTCCTCGCTACACTCCTCTGACAGTTCTGTTACCTGGAAATACCATGGCTCCTTTTTTGCTGACATTCACAGCCTGATTCAGTTCAAAATCTTCAAAGTATTCTCACACCGTCTGTATGTCCTTCCCCCATTCCCTCCTTAACTCAACTGCATCTACACTCCTCCTCCACCCAAGCCACCACCCCGGGAAGGCCCATCTCCCCAAGACTTCTTACAAGGCTGTGCTACTTACTCACTGCTGTCCCCTTCGGAGCATGAGTGGCCCCCAGTGAGGCACAGTGCCCCGGTACACAGCAAAGGGAGGGAAGGAGTCGATAAGGGCAGTGAAAAGAACTCTTGGCACTACGCAGAAAGCTATGTGGGAGATTGTCTGATACAGTGCTAAACACAAACAGCACCCCTGGGGAGCAAAGAGGAGGAGCATACTCATTGTCCCGTCTTTCTGAACCATCTGCGACATCAAACACAAGGTAAGGCTGAAATGGCCAGTCTGAGGAGCATCGATTGGCTTCCGTGAGCCTGTAAAAAAGCAGTCATCATTCAGAATATACCTTGTAAATGCTCATTTCATCCTCCCACCCTTTCTTTGCTGTGCAGGGGAGCAAAGGGGCAAGGGAAAAGAAAGGAGCAAGAAAGCCTTTTTATGGGTATGTACTCGTGAAAGGTCCAAAGTGGAAAGTGGGGGGCTGGGAATGTGGCCTAGTGCTAAAAGTGCTCGCCTCATATACATGAAGCCCTGGGTTCGATTCCTCAGCACCACATATATAGAAAAAAGCCAAAGAGGTGCTGTGGCTCAAGAGGTAGAGTGCTAACCTTGAGCAGAAAGAAGCCAGGGACAGTGCTCAGGCCCTGAGTTCAAGGCCCAGGACTGGCAACAAAAACAAAACAAAGCGGAAAGTGATCTATAGAATCAAAATAGAACAATGATTAAGAACTCAAAATAAGTTTATATTAAAAAAAAAAACAACTCCAAGCACACAATGCAGAGTTTGGGCCAGCTATTTGTAATTTTTCAGTGAAAGAGCTGTTTCTGCTATGGAGCAACGCCCCCGCCCCCTCCCCAGCCAAAACCCACCTATTTGTTTTCAAGCTTTTGTTATAAATGTAATTGGAAGGGAAGAGACATATGTCTGGGTGCATCCGGTACTGAATGGTGAGCTGTACAACCGGCAGCCTGCCAATCCGGTTCTGCTCCACACTCTCCTCCAGCAGCTTGTAGAAGCGAGCCATCATCGACTGGTCATAGCCACACTCCTGTGCCTTCTGAGAGGAAAAAAGCACAGTGGTGTTGAAACAATGCCAGTGCTCCAATGGGTAAGGCTTAAGTCACAGACTCAGGAGGTGGCGTTTCCGAGCCTGATCCTCATACACAGTGACTCAAAGCTGTGGCCACAGCGGCTAAAAAAAGGGGTGGGGGGTATGAGCTGCAAGGGGAATCCCAGTAGCAAGGCTGCTGTGGGCTGATGGCGTCTTCCCAGGACGCAGGCTCTCCAGTGGCCGGGCTCCTGCACTGTGCTCACACATCAAGAGCAAGAACTGCCCACTATTCTGAATTCTAAAGTCAAAGAAAGTCATTAACCACAGAAACACTGCACACGTTCAATTCACAGGAAGCACAAATGCTTAGAAAAATGAACTTTTCTCTACCTTTATGAGGCAACTATTCTGTATTTGCATAGATTGTTTTAGTAACAAATATATTTTACAAAATTCCAAAACCATGCTACAGTCTATTCCAATCACCTCCAACAGCCAGTCTTGATTCTGATGTGCATTTATTTCTAGGATATCATATGTCTAGTGAGATGAATCATTTTTCCTGTTACTTTTAAATAATGTAAAGGACAGAGACATTCTTTGTACTTTGAATCATGTGCTCCAAAATCATAATCCTTTATTGTATGTTCCTCAACTTATGCGTATTTAAGTGTCAATCAAGAGGTCAGGATTCGGGGCTGGGGATATGGCCTAGTGGCAAGAGTGCTTGCCTCGTATACATGAGGCCCTGGGTTCAATTCCCCAGCACCACATATACAGAAAATGGCCAGAAGTGGCGCTGTGGCTCAAGTGGCAGAGTGCTAGTCTTGAGGAAAAAGAAGCCAGGGACAGGGCTCAGGCCCTGAGTCCAAGCCCCAGGACTGGCCAAAAAAAAAAAAAAAAAAAAAAAAGAGGTCAGGATTCTCTTCTTGGCCTTTAGAGTTTTCTTTTTGCTTTGGTATTTGACTTATAAATGAAGTCAGAGACACTCCTTCTGCAGAGAGCCCAGCATGCACTTAAGACGCTGCCCACGTGGCTTCAACCTCCAGCGCCCTCGTCACTCTGCCACACTCAGAAGCAGCACACCGCGAACAAAAGGACTTAGGACAGACTTAGGTTTGTCTTTTTCTCTTCTTTTTTTGTGGAGACCGAGTCTCCACATGTAAGCTTGGGATGGCCTCAACCTCGTGACTCTCGTGCCTAAGCTTCCCAAATGTATCTGGCTTCCAAACTTGTGGCACCACACCCAGCCAACAATCTTCACTCATTAAACAGTTTCTCTTCCCGGTCATCCTCTGACACTGAGGCTGAACAACCAGCCTCTTCCCACTCACCAAGGAAATGACGGTGGGTGGGAGCTGCTTGGGGTCTCCCACTAGGATGAGCTTGTTGCAGCGGTGGATGAGGGGAGTAAGAGTCTCAACCTCACAGGACTGCCCGGCCTTGGTGAGAAACAAAGGAAAGAAGGGGCAACGGTGTCATCTCTGCTACTTGTGCACCCATGCGGTTAACCCCATTTGTTAAAGTACCATGCCTCTCCTACACCACCTATCAACAGAGACTTTAGTCATTTATCTATTTTTGAACTCAGGGCCTGGGCACTGTCTCTGAGCTTCTTCTGTTCAAGGCTAGCACTCTACACCACTTGAGCCACAGCACCACTTCTGACCTTTTCTGAGAACTTTTTTTTTTTGGAAATGAGTCTCACAGACTTTCCTGCCCTGTTTGGCCCAGCTTTGAACTGCGATCCTCAGAACTCAGCCTCTTAAATAAGTAGGATTATAGACCTGAGCCCACAGGTAGCTTGGCTTCAATAGGGACTCCCCCCTACTCCCCAAAACAAACCGTCAGAACCACAAAGTTAAAAACCTAGCGTGTCTTCTGCAGTCAGCCTGGGAACCAGCTGCAAGTTATAAGGCTGCAAGGCATGCTAGGTCTGTGTCCTGTGTTCCAAATGGGCTGAGCTGAGAGCACTTTTAACGTTTTAGATATAGTACTATGTGAGCAAGGTCTGCCTGCACTTCCATCTTGCTTCCTGCATCCTTGGCAGACCTCTTCATCAAACACAAGACACAGGTGTCTCTTTAGTGACATTTCCTTCAATCATTTCCACTTACTGATTCTGATAAAAAAAACTTTTAAAATTTATGTGGGGGCAGTATAGGGTTTGAACTCAGGACTTTGAGCTTACCAGGAAATATTCTATCACGTTTCACCAACATTTAGCCTGGGCTGGTATGGGACCATAATCTTCACAATCTCTATCTTCTGAGTAGCTGAAGTTGTAGACTGAATCACCATGCCTGGCTTTGATTTGTTTCAACTAGCCACAACTGTACCGAATGAATGCTGGATTTTGGATCCCTTGGGCCCCAGTTCTTTTGGCAAGAATCTTCTGACTTTTCATTCTTGCCAACAGTAGGTACCCAATAAATGGACTAGTGAATGGACTACTAAAAAAGGATATGAGGGCTGGGGATATGGCCTAGTGGCAAGAGCGCTTGCCTCGTACACTTGAAGCCCTGGGTTCGATTCCCCAGCACCACATATACAGAAAATGGCCAGAAGTGGCGCTGTGACTCAAGTGGCAGAGCGCTAGCCTTGAGCAAAGAGAAGCCAGGGACAGTGCTCAGGCCCTGAGTCCAAGGCCCAGGACTGGCAAAAAAACAAACAAAAAAAAAAAAAGGATATGAGCTGGGAATATTGTGGCCAAAGCTACCTGAATTTCTATGACAATCCTAGTATTAGAAAAGCAATTAGCAGTGGGCCAGTAGCCTCCTATTTCAACACGAGACTATAGACACAACAGATTAAAAAACAAAAACTAGGGGCTGGGGATATAGCCTAGTGGCAAGAGTGCCTGCCTCAGATACACGAGGCCCTAGGTTCGACTCCCCAGCACCACATATACAGAAAACGGCCAGAAGCGGCGCTGTGGCTCAAGTGGCAGAGTGCTAGCCTTGAGCGGGAAGAAGCCAGGGACAGTGCTCAGGCCCTGAGTCCAAGGCCCAGGACTGGCCAAAAAAATAAATAAATAAAAAATAAAAAACAAAAACTATTTTAGGGACTGGGGACATGTCTCAAGTTGTAGAGAACACACATAGCAAGCTCAAGGTGCTGAGTTCAACCCTAGCATTACCAAGAAAAAAAAGAAAGCCACCAACCCCCACCCCCCCAACCCTAAAATGAACGAAAAATCCACCACCAAACAAACCCCACCCATGTTACCAACATCTCAGCAGCCAGGATTCATCTAAGGCTACGCCTCACATTACCAGTCGGGGGTGCTTAGCCACCTGCTCACTGACCTCATCAACAATGACACAACTGAAGGCTTGCCCCCCTTGCCCTCGAAAGGCTGACTCAAGCAGTAAGCCGCCACTGGTGCTCAGTGTGCAGCAGATGACGTGCGACTCCAAGATGATGTTGTTCTGGGTTTTCTGGGGGCGTCCCTGAACCTAAAAGGACACACAGGTAACACACGTTTATTCCTACATCATTCCCTGCCTCTATCAAACCCACTATTAACTACAACATACCCACCATTTATTATGCATGTGACAGAGAAATACTTGGCGGAGCTTGGGGAAACTCCAAGTCTACAAGCCAGCAGAAAACATTTAAACTACCAAAAAAAAAAAAAAAAACCCAAAAAACATGTTTTGCAGTCTAAGCTGGGAATATGAGGTAAGTGTAACATAAAAAATTATTCAGGGTTCTGATTTGGACAAAGTAGATTCGCAATGCTCTTGAAGCCCAACCATAGGCAGGTATCCAAATAAACAGAAATTAAATAATTCTACTGAGTTGTATGATCCAATTATCTGAGTTAAAGTAAACTAATAAGCCTGTACAGTATGTACGTGAAAATACATAGCTCGTGTCTTATAAAAGCACCAATAAAAATGTATACAGGCCTGGAGAATGAACAGTCTACTTCCACAGTTAAGAAAAACTACTCGAGGGCTGAGGATATAGCCTAGTGGCAAGAGTGCCTGCCTCGGATACACGAGGCCCTAGGTTCGATTCCCCAGCACCACATATACAGAAAACGGCCAGAAGCGGCGCTGTGGCTCAAGTGGCAGAGTGCTAGCCTTGAGCTGGAAGAAGCCAGGGACAGTGCTCAGGCCCTGAGTCCAAGGCCCAGGACTGGCCAAAAAAAAAAAAAAAAAAAAACTACTCGGTCACCTTGTCATAATACGATGCACAAAGACGGGAAGAATGAGAAGGCCTCGCCACTGAATTTGCGTCACTCTAACAAGGTGCTCTTCTAACAGAGACCCTGCCACCTCCCACCGCTGAGCCTCAGGACCCAACCACTCAGAAGCAGCACTAACTCTCACACTTAAACAACAAGTCAATCGTGGGCTTCAAGGCCTGAGTGTGAGCTTTAGGAGGAGGCAGCATTGGTGCTCAGCCATCTAGTGAGCAGTCCACAAACGTGATTCATCAGTCCATGCAACATGCATGATGAGCAGTAGAGACCACACACCAGGAGCAATGAACTCATCCTCAAGTGTGCAAAGATTCATTTGGGCTCAGCTTCTAATTTTAATACAAAGCTTTCAGATAATTATTAAACTGTTAAGGGAAATCTTCATTAAATTCAACTGCATTTATCTCAGATCAAGAGCATCCTTTGCTAGCACCGTGACCCCTTGAACATGCTTGGTTAGGGCTGCAGTGTGGAAATTGGGACACATATCTGGCTCAGTCTAAACTTTAGTCTTATCTGTCATTTTCACATCCAAAATTACTGGGAAAACTACAGGGCTGGGTTTCTGTATCTAGTGGGTTCCATATCTGTGAAGGTAAACAACAAAAGAAATCATTGCGGGGGGGGGGAGTCTCTATGAAATATGTGCAGACTGGCTTTGTCATTATTCCCTAAATAATACGTGTAACAATGACCTAGATAGCATCTGTATCACATTAGGTATGAGCAAGACAAGGACCCTGGAGATGATTTACAGTAACAGGGTGACATCACAGGTATAAGCAAAGCATCTTTGCATTCTGCTGTTTGTATGGCAGGGAGGGGAAGAGTCCTGGAACCAACCTCGGGAGACACTGGGGAGTAACTGTACATGTTACAGGATTCAAAGACACATAGAAAGAGTATGCTTTAAGCCAAGAACTGCCCAAAATGAAGATGTACTTCTTTTTTGTAGTGCCAAGTTCTGAACTTGGGGCCTCATGCTACCTCAAATGGTGCTCTACCACATGAGCCATGACCTAGCCTGTTTTGCTTTAGCCAGCTTCTGGATAGCACCTTACACTCTTGCATGGACCACCCTGAAATGTAATCCCCCTACTTACAGCCTCCGACTCAGCTGGGATGACAGGCATGCATCACTATGCCCGGCTTGAGATAGCATTTCACTACTAATATTTTTTACCTGGACGGGGCTTAAAGTTGAATCTTTCTGATATCCAAGTATCTGGATTACAGACATGAACTGCCTCACCTGGCACACTGAGCTATACTTTCTGATGCCAAGTCCTATCCTCCAGAGCACTGGAGAGACCAGACAGTTGTCACCCTGTTCCTAAAAATCACATTTGTGATCTTCCTTTTCCAATAGGGAGAAACACTCACAAACCTATTTTCATGGATGATTCATCTGATAGTAACTGTCACTATTTTGCAGCGGGTAAGAAAAAGAAGCAAAGAAGGATTTTTCATAGTTATGCAGACCGGAGAGGAAAAACAACGACTTACAATCACCTCCTAGAAACCTCAGATGCTAGCCTGCCTAGTGAGCACAAGGCCCTCATACCACAAAACCCTAGTACTACAAAACCAAACTTAGATAGTGAGAATTCTTTTTTAGGTTAAAGAAAAACAAATGCAAATGTAATAACACTACTTTACGCTTGTAATTTTTTATAACACTTTCAAAATTTAATTTAGAACATACATTTGTTATCTAAACTATTTTATCAGTCAAGAAAGTAAAATGCTACATGTAAACTACTTACCTCTTTAATTTTTGAAGCAAGTTCTTGCCTTTCTTTTGAAACTCTGGTGATTTTTTCATCTAACTCTTTCCTCTGGAAGAAATAAGAATGCCATCATTAAAACTAAATATGTTAAAATGCTTGCCAACAGACTGCTTTATATTTCAGGAGTGAGTCTAAAAGTAGGTTATCAACAAAAGCTCACTAGCCCAGCTCGCTTTCTTTTTTACCAGTACAACGAGGCTAAGACTCCGTTAGGCACAGATACTGCAGTGTGCCACTGTCAGCTTGCTAAGCTCGACAGCCTAGGGCATCTCCCCTGCTTCTAGAAGGTGGCTGAAGAGGCTGCCAGTCACAACCCAGCCATCCTCCGGCAAGGGCGGCACATGTAAAGCACAGGGACACCACCTTCTTGGCCACTCTCAGAGCACTTCCTTGGAACTGCTGATGGGTGGTAGAAGACCTCCTTCACTGGTTCCTCAAGCTAGGATGGCAGAGCTGAGACACATGGGCCAGGGCCACTCTCCAATTAGAGAAGGAAAGGCTGACACACAGTGAAAGCAAATGATGGGGTGGAAAAGTATCATTTGAGCCTCTGGATCGCTCCCCATTGAAGCTAATTCACCTTTGGCTTCCCCTGGTGTTAGAGCCAGTAAATTCCCTTTGTGTTTAACCTAACTTGAACTTGGTTTCTTTAACTCAATACTAAAAGATACCTAACAAATTTGGTGCATCTTTAATAAAATGCAACTTGGGGGCTGGGAGTGGTAGAGTGGTTGCCTAGCATGCATGAAGCCCTGGGTCCGACTCCTCAGCACCACATAAATAGAAAAAGCCCAAAGTGGAGCTAAAGCTCAAGTGGCAGAGTGCTAGCCTTGAGCAAAAGAAGCTCAGGGACAGAGCCAGACCCTGAGTTTAAGCCCAGGACTGGTAAAAAATAAATAAGTAAAATGCAACTTGGCCTGTGAGTCAAACTGCACATTCATACTACCTGTGGCAACTTCAGAGATACAATATAATGGCAACAGTAAGAGACTATAGAGCCTACAAAACTTACAGTATCTACTTTCTTTTTCTTCACAAAAAAAATAGCTAACTCCTAATGTAGGAAAAATATTTCAGTATGCTTTTTTTTTTTGCCAGTCCTGGGCCTTGGACTCGGGGCCTGAGCACTGTCCCTGGCTTCTTTTTGCTCAAGGCTAGCACTCTGCCACTTGAGCCACAGTGCCACTTCTGGCCTTTTCTATATATGTGTTGCTAGGGAATCGAACCCAGAGCTTCATGTATACAAGGCAAGTACTCTTGCCACTAGGCCATATTCCCAGCCCCTCATTTGTCAGGTACTAAAAATTAAATTCACGGAGGCTGTGTGCTTCCCAGGTAGACATCCTACTACCTGAGTCATGCCTTTAGCTTACGTCTTATACATGGTCTGTTTGTTTATATGTATTCATTGATTGCTTGCTTGCCTGTCAGGACCACAGATACAAATTAGGGCCTTGGGCTTGCCTGGCTTACATTGTACCACATAAGCTACATCTCCAGTCTGGCTTTTGCTGATTATTTTGGAGATGGAGTCTCAAGGAGGTTTCTGCCTGGGGCTGGCTTTGAACAGGGGTCCTCCAGATCTCAGCCTTCTGAGCAGCTAGGTTATAGGTATATATCACCATGCCGAGCCACTGGTTTGAAAAGGGAGTTTTATAACTTTCATGCCCTGTCTGGTCTCAAACTTTAGTCCCTCATCCCTACCGCCCAAGTAGCTAGGATTATATAGATCTGAGCCCGGTATCATACATTTTTATCTCTGAATCATGCCATTCCCCAGTAAAACAACGACACCAAATACTCACCAACTAATTTGTGTACCTATGAGTTATCACTGAAATGTCTAGATACCTGCATCTCCCGTCCACCTCGGCACAACGCCCGCTGGCGGGAAAGCTCATCTAGCTGGTGATCGAGAAACTCCTTCTTTCTATGCATCTCTTGAACATGAGAAGGCAGGTCTTTTTCTAATAGAATTTTAAAAAATTACAGTAAGAACAAAAAGTCATTTCCAAAGCTAGACGACTTCTAGCTTCCCAATTATTGTTAATGCTCAGGGTCACAGTTTACTATCCTGACAGAGATCAAGAAAGCACTATAATGTAGCGTGGTTAGTACTTACTCATTCTGTGGTTAACTTGGCTGTCCAGGCTGAATCTTAGGACCTCGTTATTAATAGACTTTTCTGGACCCAGTCGTACTAAATTTATATCTCCACAGTTTCCTTTTGATAAAAATCACAAAGATATGAGTAAGGACATTGCCAATAAATCCTGTCTCCATACACGGTGTCTATTTTGAAGAAAACATAGACAACCAAGAAGAAAGAGAACACAAATTGTTGACTACCTTCCAGAATCCACACTGAAGACTTCCTAGACAGCATTTTGCTATTCTTCCTAGCAATCCTTTCTACTTGACATAAGCTAGCAGGGTCACCAAAACTATGCTGCAGGCTTACTTTCCTTTATACTAATGGGATTTTTTTGTTGTTGTTGTTTTGCACTGGTCCTAGGGCTTAAACTCAGGACCTGGTCACTGTCCTTTACATAGGTTTTCTGCTCAAAGATAGGACCACAGCTCCACTTCCAGCTTTTTTGGTAGTTAATTCAGCCTGGAAGACAAGACATGCACTTGAAAAAGCAGGACAATATAAAGCAAAGAAGAACTCACAGTGAGGGGTGCAAAGAAAAAGTTAAGGCTAAGTACTTTCACATCTTTGTTCATGTGTAAGAGTACTCAGCACTGTTACACAAATCAATCAAGAGACCTGACCATGGGCAGGGTTATTTAATACCTAACTCACAGGACTGAGGTTGCAGCATAGTAAGCACTCAGTGCTTTCAATAAGCCCATGCCCCTTCCCGCCCCTGGGCTCAGCTCGTCCTCACTGGGCGTCCTCAGGGACCGGGGCAGACTGACACCTCTGGCCTGCGGGAACCGTGTTGCACTGCTGCTGTCATCAGCTCCCTGCACTTCTCTGGCCTGCTCCCTTTTCACTGGCAGACACTTGGGCCCCAAACGTCTTCCTCCCTCTTGTAGTGAACGACTGCACTCAGGATTCATTTTGTTAATGATTCCTCACTCAAGTGAATCAAGGGTTCCTCCGAGGTATCTAAAAGCTCCAGCTTTGGCCCCACTGTGGGACTCCTCACCCTATTATCCAGCTGCTGACCTGACCGCTCCCTCACCAGACCACCGGCACGTCAGGATTCGCTGTTGAAACCTCAGGGCCTGGCACACGGGAAATGTCAGTGAGCCAAGCAAATATATAAGCTCCAGCCTCGGGTAGAAGTTTCTGCAGGACCGACTTGCTCTTTACTCAAAAGTACCACAAAAACACCAAGAACAAAAACCCATGCTAAGTGTCATACCCAAAGGATTTTTCTTATCTTTGCATTTTTCTTTGAATTCGAGGATGATTTTTTTCATAAGTTCATCAACGGCTGCATTCGAAGGTGCACACACAAGGACACGGTTTTGCTTGTTTTTGGCATTGGAGTTTTCATCGGAATGCCCCTTCCTTGGGTTCTGCAATTTGTCACATTCCAAACACAGAATAACAATGAACTCTTTTATTACACAGTTTTAAAGCTTTTCTCTACTACCATCACTGTCTAAAAGTTCCTGTAATAACCAGTCAACCTAAGTATCTCATACTGACATTAAAAGTACTGCCGCCTGGGGGTAGGGAACTCACTGGCAGAACACTTGCTCAGCACACATGACTAGGTTTAATCCTTTGTGTTACTCAAGTTTTCTGTGTGGAGACTTCTACTATTTCCCGCCCCCACTCCCTGCAGCATTCAATTCCATGCATGCTCGTTGTCATCTCTCTCTCTCTCGTCTGTTAGGCATCAGACTTTTAACTCAGGGCCTGGGTGCTGTCCCTGAGCTCTTTTGCTCAAGGCTAGTGCTCTACCATTTTGAGCCACAGCATCACTTCCGGTTTTCTGGTGGTTATATGGAGATTAGAGTCTCATGAACTTTCCTGCCAGGGCTGGTTTTGAACTGCGATCCTCAAATCTCAGCCTCCTAAGTAGCTAGGATGACAGTTGTGAGCCCCCAGTACCCGGCTTCTCTGTCTTTCTTTAGCATCTAGTTACTTCAATCAATATTTAGTCCAAGCATAAATCTGAGGTGGTTTTCTGACCTACAAAAGAAATCTGAGGAACACCCTATGTCCGGAGGATTTTTTTTTTAAATGGGACAGTGTTTTTGCTCTTTTCACTTCTTAATAGCTGTCCTCCCCTCTGCTACCTCTTTTGCTGACATGCTTTTAGACAACATAAAAAGTACACGCAGAAGAGAAAAGCAAAGACTTTACTACGTATTTGTCAGTGAACTCCAGGAAGGAAAGCCATGCCCCAGGGGGCAGGAGCAGCCACGGCCTTCTCCACACCTACCTCTGTGAGTAAGCGGTACAGCAGACCAACGATAGTTTTTGATTTTCCTGTTCCAGGTGGCCCATGAATCAGGCAGATTTTGGCGACTGAGGGGGAGTGTTTCACCATGGCATATGCAGTTTCTATGGCTTTCTTTTGGTCTTCATTGAAATCTTTCAAGTAGTTAAGCTACACAAAAAGACATTTGTGAGAGGTTTGTTCCCCCACCCCTGCCCCATGGTGTCATTTGAGAGAAAGACAAACATTCAATTTGTAGATTGAAAAACAATTGGTGGTGGCCAGGCAAGATCTTGAAATGACTAGACGTCACTAGTCTAAGAGACTTTTGCTGAAAATAATATTACTAATTGCTAATTAGTGTCAGGAGGCTCCAGTTCACAACTGTAACTACATTTTTGTTTGTGATTCCTTGTAAGGATGATCCTAAGCCTGGCACCGGTGGTTCACTCCTTGTAATCCTACCTACTCAGGAGGCTGCCATCCGTTCATCACCATTTAAAGCCAGCCCAGGTGGGAAAGTCCATGAAACTCTTATCTCTAACTGGCAAAAAGTGGGAAGTAGAGCTATGGCTTAAGGGGTAGAGTGCCAGCCTTGAGTGAAAAAGCTGAGAGCCTGAGCTCAAGCCCCAATATTTCCAGAAAAATAAAATTACGATCCTAAATTTCACTTACTAGCCCTATACTTTTCTTCTATTATTCTTTCTCATTTAATCGGTTATCTCTTTAGATAGTAAAAACATTCTAAGAGTATTTTCTTCATAATAAAATACTCATGAATGGAAAACCTAAGTTTTCAGGGTCAGATCTGGGTCTAACCTTTAGTTTTTTGCCTTTTAACTTCAATTTTACTTTCATGCTAGGTCACTAAACTCCTAACCACTCTGAGCCTTAACCTCTGCCATCCTTAGAGATGAGCTGACAGCGATAATGTGCACAAAAGTCCTACCTAGCCCATGAGTGGGCTCAAAAATATCAAGTTACTTTTGTCATTTCCCTTTTCAGTAGTTTACGTGTGAGAACCACATGTTCATACAAGATGACAACCTCACCTTTGCATTTGCACCACCACCAGTTTGAATCCATCAAGGATTCAAACACAAAACTCACCGCACTAAGTCTGAGACTCTGCTCCTGAATGCCGGAGCCTGCCGTGCACAGAGCTTTCACCCTACCTGCCCCTCCCCAAGGGAGGAGGGCCGACACCAAACACCACTGCACATGGACGGGTCTTCTCGTACACATACAGGATCGTGGAACAGCTTCAAATGGGACACTCCCCTCCTGACAAAACATGTTCTGACTCTCCCTGGTACCATCCAATCAGCACTCACAATTCTCTCAGAGGACATAGCTGGTAGATCTTTGGTACAGAAGTCCATGGGATTTGGATTCAGAATGGCTCTGGCCAGTTGGTTCCGACCACTCAATAGAGACATGGCTTTCAATTTCCTCTGTGTTGTTACCAGAGAACCGATTACAACACATTTCATAAGTTCATTTAAACTGGCTGGCAAGTGATCTTGAATCTGGATGGAAAGGGAACACTCCGATTTCCCACTGCGCACTATTAACAGGAAAGAGAAAAGGCGATTTCAGTTACCTGCGAATAATGCTATCCAGTTCAAAAGTGTATTCATAAGTACTTTATAACATGTATTTTTCTATGACTTAAATAGCTCATTCAGTAAATGTTTACTGAGTGTTTCCTAAGAACCAGGCAATGTTATTTGGCCTCAGGAGACTTAAGTTCCTAGAAGAGGGAGGCAGATACTAAATAAACAGGTCAGTTGTGGCAAGTGCTAAGAAATAACAGCAAGCAGAGAAAGGAGACGAGAAGTGATGGGGATGCAGACAGCCTGCTGGTCCGAGAGGTCTTCTTTCCTAATGAGCTACACTAAGCAAAGACTGAAGTAAGGGAGAAAGCAAGGTCCCTAATGAGGGAACAAAGACTGCTATAGGCAGTCATTAGCCACAAAAAGCATGAAACAGACATGTGCTAGGGCATTTTAGAAGTAGGGAGAAGGTTACAATAGCTAGAAGGAAAAGCCAGGGGACATGTGCTAGGAGACTCAGAGTAAAACAGAGAGGAGATCGCAGACCATGGTAATGACTCCAAATCCCAACATTTAGTTATAAAGCAACAGGACAGCTGTGTGTAGGGAAGGAACATGTTCTATCATACACATTTAAACCAATCGCTCTTAGGCTAAGTGCATGATTCAAGTGCATGATTCAAGCAGCAGAGTGAGCTCAAATCCCAGTACACAGGAAAAGTAGAGAATCCATTTATGAGGTAGGAACTTGGAAGCAGGATGCAGTGAGTAACGGTAATGACTTTATTTGGAATGTGCTGCAAGGAAGAGCAACATAATGTTGCAGTCTTAAGATTTTCTTGCTACTAAGATGTGATGCAAAAGGAAGGAGGAATAGAGTCATGAAGTTATAAGTGTCAAAAGGCAACCAGACGTAAAATAAAAATGTGAACTTTAGCCAGTGGTCCCTGGTGGCTCACGCCTGTAATCCTAGCTACTCAGGAGACCGAGATCTGAGGATCGAGGTTTAAAGCCAACCCAGATAGAAAACTCCCCGTGGGACTTTTATCTCCAATTAACTACTTACCCCAGAAGTGGAGCTGTGGCCTAAAGTGGTAGAGTACTAGCCTTGAGCTAGCACCATACAACCACACAAGCCATACAACCAACAAGAAAAAATCGTCAAGACTCTTATCACCAGCAAAATGCCATCCCAGAGGTGTGGCTCAAATGCCAAAGCACCAACCAGGAGTAAGAAAGCCAAGAGAGGGCTCAAGACCCAAAATAAAGAGTAAAACAGATAAACAAACAGAGGTCTTTGTAGCCAAACAAATAGCAAAATAAAGAGATAAATAAATAAATAAACAGAGGTCTTTGCAGTCAAACAACAGGTTTTGAACTAGGCTGAGACAGGAAGGTCACTTGAGTCCATCAATTCGAAACCAGTACAGAACTGACCACTTAACAGTGACAACAATCTCTGAAAGATCACCTAACATCCATGAGCCCTTGTTTCAGACAAGCAGGGAATAATTCTCACCACTCACACCTTTGAGGGTTTTGAAGATTACAAGGTACCTCACACAGCAGACAGAGGAGCTTATTAAATTCAAGCTAACAGCATTTTGAGGAGGAATCCCTACAAAGCAATGGATGTTAGCTATGGAAACAAGACATTCCCCCAAAGTTCCCTTACAGTGAGAGTTCTATGCTTTAAAAATGGTCTAGATCATAACCAACAAAAGGACAGATGAAGAAAAGCACCAGAAGAGGACATTTGAAAACACACAGAAGATTAGTCTACGAAAACTAAAGACTCATTCTTTTAAAAATTTGGCAAGCATTTATTTTAGTATAAAAAGGATAGAAAGAAAAAGAGAAGCATTTCCTGTTGCTCTCCCTGTGGGAAATAGGGAGATTGGGAGACTCAGAAAAGGGACTTTAGCCAATAATCAATATAGCAAATACCTGTCTGGCAAAAATGTAGCAAATATAGGGCTTCCAAAGCCCAAGCTACAGACAACTTCTTCATTTACTTACTGAGTGCAGTGCGGCGAAACTTATGGACATAGCCACAGTAGTACATGTGGTGATCTGCCATGTTGCTTCTCTCGGTGTCTTTCTTCTCTCCACTTACTCTCCCACAACGCAAAAACACCAAGTCATTTTCCTTGGGGTGAAGCTGTTTAGCCAATTCACTTTCATCCAGATAAACTAGATAAAATAAAAAATGAAAGTGTCAGCATTTGCAAGACAGATTTTAAATAAGATTAATTTAAAAGAAATTAAACTCTGGACTAAATTCAAATGCATACAGCCCCCAAAGATTCTGTATATGTTTCAAAATGGTGATCTAATCCAATAACAGCTTAAAATAGTTACAAATTTTTACTTTAAAAGTATTACAGAGGGTTAAGGTGGATCATACCTGTAATCCTAGCTACTCAGGAGACCTGAGGATTGAGGATCAAAGTCAGCCTAGGCAGACAGATCCTCTACAGTGTTATCTCTAATTAACCATCAAAAAAGCTGAAAGCAGAGGTGTGGTTCAGTGGTGTAGTGCCAATCCTGCACAAAATAGCTAAGCTACAGTGTGAGGGCCCTGGGTTCAAGCCCTAGTACTAGTGCACAGATACACATACGTACATATGTACACACATAATGATTACAAAGCCAAAATAGATACAATACTGGGAAGTCGCTGATGTATTTTTTGAGGTATACTCTGGTTTTATTTTATTGGAGACAAGGTCTTGCTATGTAACTCATGCTAACTTCCTAGCTTACTTATTTACTGTGAACCCTTACTATCATACTCCTTCTGCCTTGGCCTCGAGTGTTATTGAGATTACAGGCATGTACCATTATGCCTGACTTTATTCTGGTTTTCAGTCATGAGATTCTCTCATTTGTCCCCCACTTTCAAAATACCAGGAGAAAAGTCAGAAACAGATCCAAGTACATACAAGAATTTTTTAATCTAGCAATGGCATTTTAAACAAGAGACAGGATAATTGTAAACTAAGAGGAATGGAAAAACAAAGCAAGAACTAGAATTAAAAAGTCCAGTATCAACTGCTGGTTTAGCAATAACCTTGATCTCATGCATTAAGTGCTCGGACGAGGCAGACTGAAACACTTAAAAACACACTTTTTGTTTATATAAACAACCAGTCTATTTTCCAGAAGAAAAATAATAGATGCATTGGAATTTCTATTATGGACTACTATGGCAATACTCTCCCCAAGGCTACAAAGTATAGTGTTGACATGGTGATTAAAAGTGTAGAGAAGGGCTGGGGATATAGCCTAGTGGCAAGAGTGCCTGCCTCGGATACACGAGGCCCTAGGTTTGATTCCCCAGCACCACATATACAGAAAAAAACGGCCAGAAGCGGCGCTGTGGCTCAAGTGGCAGAGTGCTAGCCTTGAGCGGGAAGAAGCCAGGGACAGTGCTCAGGCCCTGAGTCCAAGGCCCAGGACTGGCCAAAAAAAAAAAAAAAGTGTAGAGAAAAGGGGCTGGGAATATGGCCTAGAGGCAAGAGTGCTTGCCTTGTATACATGAAGCCCTGGGTTTGATTCCTCAGCACCACATATGTAGAAAAGGCCAGAAGTGGCGCTGTGGCTCAAGTGGCAGAGTGCTAGCCTTGAGCAAAAAGAAGCCAGGACCAGTGCTCAAGCTCTGAGTTCAAACCCCAGGACTGGCAAAGAAAAAAAAATCGAAAGTGTAGAGAAATTTCATAACTTACTTTCTCATGCAGGGGATACTACAGATACATAATTCAACTTTTCTTTCTTCATAAACACATTTATTGTAAGAATTTAGCTTAGGAAACCTATACCTGGGAAAATTCAAATGATGACATCTTTCCAAGATAACTCTCCAATTATCATCACACATATCCCAGGGTACATAAGAAAGAACTTACCCACAAACTCCCAGCTTTTTTTATAATCAGCTGCAAACTTTTTTAGCTGTACCTGATAGCAATTATCTTTATTCGAAGAGCTGATCCATTCCTGTGCCATCTGTACAAAGCAAAAGAGCAAATGAAGCAAGCAGAATGTCTTGGAAAGCTATGCTAAATTTAGAGTAAAATTTTTCAGAGTAACAATAAATCCAGAAACTAGAATCCCAAGTGACAACCAGTTAGTAACAACCAAGTAATCTGTGGAAGTCTATCAAAATTATCTAGAAATCCCTGTCCAATTTTTTTGCAATCACCAAGCCTGGGAATAACCTAAATGCCCCATTAACAGTGAGTGGATAAACAAATGGGGTACACCAGGTACTGGAATCTCATTTGACAATAAAAAGCCAGAAAAGATTGACACACGCTACAAAGAAACACTACAGGAAATTATAGGGTGGTGGAAAGTTCTAGATACATGATGTGTCCAGAAAGAAGAAATGTACAGAAAGCAATGTCTGCCTGGAATTAGCAAATGGCTCAAGAGTCTGACAGGGATATGGAAATGTCCTAAAACTGGACTGTGGTAACAGCTGTGCAACTGAAGATTTGGTTTAAAAAAAAAATCCAGTCCAGTATATTTCAACAGAGTTAACACCAATGGTGTAGAGTACCTCAATAAAAAGGGGAACATTTGTTCCCCATGTTTTGATCCAACCTTCTCTGCTCCTATCTCTGTCTGCTCTATCGTTTTGCATTGTTTCAAATCTTTTTGGCTGTTTTTATGTGTACCTGTAGCAGACAGCATTACTATAGGAATCTTTCTAATTTCAGCACAACTGTTTATATGTGTACACTTGGTTCAGATGCATTCCCCTTGGCATTAAGAGTGCTCTGACATTAACCTAAGAGTGGGGATGGGGCTTCCCAATGGAGCACCAATGGTCAACAAGGTTTTTTTTTTTTTGTTTTTTTTGTTTTTTTTTTGGCCAGTCCTGGGCCTTGGACTCAGGGCCTGAGCACTGTCCCTGGCTTCCTTTTGCTCAAGGCTAGCACTCTGCCACTTGAGCCACAGCGCCGCTTCTGGCCGTTTTCTGTATATGTGGTGCTGGGGAATCGAACCTAGGGCCTCGTGTATCCGAGGCAGGCACTCTTGCCACTAGGCTATATCCCCAGCCCCATGGTCAACAAGGTTTTAACACGACCTATGACCAAATACACATTACAATTTGCACCTAAACACAAAATCTTAAAGAGTGAAACAAGAAAGCTGGTCACCAGTGGCTCACACCGTAATCCTACTCAGAAGGCCAGGAGGATCTTAGTTGAAAGCCCGCCCAGGCAGGAAAATTCATGAGCTACATCTTCAACTAACAACAAAGAAAAAGAGGAGACGGGGGGGGGGGGGGGGGTGGGAGAGGGAAACCCTACCACCAGTCTGTCTCTATTCCCCTCCAGACGCTCCTGACAACTACTCATCTGCGGGCAGTCTCCATGACCTGCCTATTCTGGATGCCTATTCTTTCCCAGGTGGCCTCCTGGGCCTCACTTCTTTCAGGAGCACATTCTTTTCACAGTTCACTGACAGACACACACCTGAGGACCACAAATACTCACCTCAACACTCCTAATACTCACCTCAACACTCCTAATTCTATGTAAGACATGAAAAAGCACAGAATTTGTTCCTAATATGCCTTACCTACCCTGAAAATGTAAAAAAAATAATCCTCTGAGATACAGCTGAATGCTTACGCTCAAGAATTATTTGCTGTTTCTGCAAGTTGGGTTGTTTTGTATTGAAATGGCACCTCCCTATGTAGCCCGAAGTCTGGAGTAGCCTGGGACTCAACGGATTCTGCCACCTCAACCTCCTAAGTGGTAGACTCCAGTGACACGCTACTACACCCAGTACTGAGACTAACTTAACTGAGAACCAATAACTACAAGTTTCACATTTTATTTGGCTGTCCAATCAAGAAGGAAACAGAGACAGAATGGGGGAGATGCAGGCAATTAGAAAGAGAACTCTTATGACAGAGGGTAGGAAGACAAACATGTCAAGAGAAATTTAGGACTGTCAAGTTGTTCAATGTAACTTATCAGTGCCTCTCTACATCCTTCCCAAAACAACAATGTAAAAAAAAGTGCAGATGGGACACTGTCTCCTCTGAGATGTCTTCCCTTCCCTGGGCACTGGCACCTACTTGCTCTGGTGCCTCCTGTAGACTTGGCCCATCAGCTCTCTCCCTATCTGTAACTACACCACTGGCATCCACAACTGGGCCTGGCATTATTGTCTGCTCAATATGAAATTCAAATGCAACAACTAAACCAAACAAACCAGTCACTTGGAACTGTACTCTAACCATCACTCAACAATAAAGGAAGAACAACTTAAAAAGGTCTGCAGAGACTTACTGTTTCAAAAGTATTCAATATCATCAAGGGGAGAAAGACATCAAAG
Source organism: Perognathus longimembris pacificus (assembly GCF_023159225.1). Classification (NCBI taxonomy): domain Eukaryota; kingdom Metazoa; phylum Chordata; class Mammalia; order Rodentia; family Heteromyidae; genus Perognathus; species Perognathus longimembris. The sequence continues at coordinate 159,019,002 of NC_063161.1, forward strand.
TACTCTGCACAATCTTGGAATCTGACAGGCACAGATCTTGAGATGCACTGACTAAGACTCGGCGGCGCCCCGCACTGACCGAAGTTCAAAAACATTTCATAGCTCCACTTTAAGACCTCTTTAATGAAGGCGTCAGAGATAGACTGCGACGAGGAGAGCGCGTTTGCTGGCGAGGAAGCTGCTAACGGAGGTCTGTACACTGGCCTGACGGCACTGGTTGGGCTCTGAGGGTTGACAGCACTGCACAAGCTCTTCACTTCAGCCACCGGCTTCTGCGACACTGCGGAGGACTGGGGCATTTTCAGAATGGACTGTGTTGGTTTATTTCTTAGAGCTGATGGGATTGAATTGTCCAGAGACCTGGAGAGGTTGGCAATTCGAGAACTACCACTGGAGCTGAAAACCTTAGTAGTGGTAGGTCTCAAAGGCCGGACTGCAGAAAGAGGCAGGCCAGGTTTGCGGAAGACATTGTCCTCTGCCGCTTTAGCTTCAGAGTGCTGTGCACAATACTCGCTCTGGGCTTTCACAGTTTCCACACAGTCTTTGTACTTGCACTTGGTGTTACTTGAAGACTCCTCCTGAGGGGGACACACAGCATCTTCGGTCTGAAGCCCGTCTTCTCTGGGTATCACTTCAATCAGGTGAGGGTAACCAGCATCCATCTGCGAACATAAGTCCATATCTTCAGGGTCATGCTGTGTTAAATATAAGTTGTCATCGTCTGTGTCACTGCCGGAGTCCAGCTCAGCCTGGGTTACAACTGCCACCTGCCCACTGCGTCCTGTCGACTCACCACCTCCAGGGCCCTCGGAAGTGGAGGCAGGCATGTCACTGGCTGGCACTTTTCCATTCAGGCCTCTAGAATCACAGTAGTTCAGGAGGTAATCATCACTGGTCTCCTTTGAAGCACGTTTAGCTTGGGGCGTCTCTGCCTTGGGGGATGAGAGGTGGATGAGCTGCTTTTCACCGCTGCTGGCAAGCACCTCTGAGCCTTTCCCGTGCTGATCCGGTCTGCCAGACTCGGGCCTCACCACATCCACACTCGCTGCCGCAGGGGACCTTGTTCTCTTGGCACGGGTATTTTCACCCACCAAAACATCTTTCCTGTTCTTAGGCTTCGCCTGCTTGTGTAACTGAACATCATCCTGATTGGGCAGCAGTTTCTTGTTGTTTTTGACAGGAAGAGTCTGAGGAGAAATTAACTTGGCCTTTTTTCGGGTTTCCACAACCCCAACACTTTTGCCGTGATCCCGCAACTGCACCAAGTAGTCTAAGGAGCGCTGGGATAGCTCGAATGCCTTCCGAGGGGCTTTCTTCAGCCCCAGTTTCTCAACGGTCGAAGCTGGCTCGGGACACTGGCGGAATTTCTTGGGCGGGACAACGGCAGGAGTTGTTCTGCAAGTTAGGTAATGGGAACTCTTGTTCTGCCCTCTCTTAGACTCGGAATGTGTCTTCTTAGGAGTTTTGGAGGCTGGGACCTTCCTGATGGGTTTGGAGTACGTCCGGAGCTTTGGAGAGGACCTCTTCAGGGCAGCTGGACTGGGCTCTGTGGTCCCCAAGACCACAACTTGCAAGTCATTGTCGTTACGAGACTGTTCCTTCTTTCTGACAGATGAAGGCCTCGGAGGGTCTTTAGCCACAGGTTTTTCATACTGTTTCCTCCTTGGTTTTTTGACTTCGATTTCACACAGTTCCTCATCTCTAGTACATGGTTCTGCACGTTTTGGGCTACCCTTTTTCTCAGCCTCGGCAGACACATGCACCCCACCTGAGCTTCCTCCCACATCTTCGGCTGAATCCTTGCTGTCTTCTTTATGATCCTGCCAAACTGAAAACACCTCAGAGGCACTTTCAAACTCAAAAAACTGAGAATCAGACTCAAGTAGAATACACTTTGCATCTTCCTCCTTTATAAACTTGTCCGCACTAGCACTCGCTCCCGAGTCGCACTGGCCCGGCACTTCTCTCTTGGTGCTGCTTACTGTGTCCTGATTGGCGTGCTTCTGAAGATCCAAAAGTTCCTCCTCCTCATCAGAATCTGAAATGACAATCACCTGCCCATAGCTGGAGTCAGCAACGCTATTTTGGTTAGCCGTGGAACACCTTTTGTCACTTTTTACTTTTCTTTCTAGCTTGGGTGAACTCTTTTTAGATGAATTGGATGGAAATTTAATAACACTGGCTTGGGCCACTACTTTGTGGAGGTCTCGGTCCACCGGACCATCTGTTCCGACAGTGGGCTTGGGAGCAGCGTCAGAGGCCTCATCTCTGGTAGAAGAGACCCAATCTGCACTTTTGTTCGCTTCCTTATCTCTGGACTCAAGTACAGTGGCAGGATGTTTGAAGGGAGACTGAGTCACTGACATGTTGGTCATGTCTGTACTTGAGACCACACCTTTACCATGTCTTTCCTGTATTTGACAACTCTTTTCATGAGGAGAGTAAAAATCTAACTCTTCACTCTTCCATTGTTTCTTTGGCAGCAATAAACTATCTTCAGGCTTTTGTTCAACATCCAGCATGGCATCAGGCTCTGCAGATGGATCACGCGTGATGCCAGCCCCTACCACGGAGCTCTCCGCCTCTGAGTCACAGACAGTCTTGCTTCCCTCTGCGTTACTGAGTGAAGAAGTACTCCTCCTGGGCTGCTGCTGTATGACATGGAACAGCTTTGCACAGATCTCATCTTGATGCACCTTACTCTTTGGCTGTGAGATTTTACCATGATCATCCTTTAAAGTGAAATCCTCGTTTGATGTGGACACTTTTTCTAGAGAATCGGTACTGCAATCAGTCAACAAGTATGTTGAAACAATTACTCCTCTGTCAGACCCCCTTTCCGGACCACTTGTTGAGGTGCATAAAGATTTCTCTTTTACAGACTTCTGCTTCCCTCTACTGGGTTTCACTGGATCTGGAGCTCCTTCGGTAAAAGGGCCTTTACTACTCTGCACTAAGTGTGACTCAGACGGGAGCTGATCGTCTCCATTCAGATCCTCGGGGTAAGTGGGCTTCACGTCCTCCCATTCTATGTTACTCACTCTGCTCAATGGACTCCCTTGCATTTGACACGTCTCCATTTTGATCAGTTCTTTAGTAAATGTTGGGCTGCAATTTTCCATACCATTCACGTCTTTTTTGGACTTCTCTATTTCTTCATTTTCTTGCTTAAAAGACACAAGTGGACTTTTAGAAGCAGAAGTCGGGTCCACTGTAGTGCTACATGGAGGGGCTTTGAATTTGATGTTTCTAATAATTTGTTTTAAGCAGGTTTGCAACTCATAGGTTTCCTGATTAGTCAACTGCCAACCCAGAGACAAATTTCCCCTAAGGAATAAGTTAAGCTTATTCCAGAATCGCTTGCAAAGAGCATGGTGGCCAAGCTGGTAGCCTTCTTTGAGGAGACTCCTAATGAGCTGCACACAAGCAAGCTGCACGGAGTTAGATGGCACTGAGTGCAAGGACAGGGAGGACATCATCGCTGTTCCTTTGGAGAAACTTCCAGGTGACTTCTCAGAAATCCGTGCGAAGGCCGTGGTGGGAAGCTTGGCACATTTCACAACAGCTTCTACCCACTGCTGGGAACTAACCCACAGCAAATGCAAACATTTCTTATTTCTGTGCAGTTCAATCACAGACACCAAAATCAGAAGAAAGAACTCCGTGACTTTGTCACACCCTGCATCTGCGTGGTTGAGGACGTTTTTGACTTCAGAGTACAGGTGGTGAATAACCTCCACTATGTAAGCCACACCCAGGTCCTTCAGGTCCATCAGAGACTGGACAAAAGGTATGAACCACAGAAATGTGCTGTTATGAACACGCATGTCTTGACCAATATCTGACTGGAGCACATTGGCTAATGTTTCCATTTCTTCATACATGTTAGGGCAATAATCTGGGCAAATGGCTGATCTCCACCCTGAATCCTACAATAAACAACATTTTCAGAGAAACAAATATCACAACAGGTTTTACTACTTAAATTGTAAATAAGGAAATATACTGTTCACTCTCAACATTTCCAATTTGGTCTACTGTATATTACTTCTAATATACATAAGGTTCCAAGAAATAGAAAACACAACTGTGAGAGTTTGGACATTAGTTCCATGACCTTTATTTAGCCTTGTTCTCATCAGCTAGCTGATTACTGGTCATAGCACCTCCCCCACCCTCTAGCCTTCCACCTTCCCTACCTTCACTTTGGCACCCCAAAGTGCAAATTCTAGTGGAGGTCACTTTCCCTGGGCACAGCATATCTGGTCACCAAGCATCTATGTGTCATAAATCAGCATTCCGCTAATTACGCAAAACCACACTGTCTGTAAAACCACAGCAACATCTCAATTTTCAAGGTGTTCTATTTACCTTTTTGGTCTTTTCAGGATTGTAATTGTATACAATCTGGCTGCAAGTCACCATATCATCTGAGTATGGCTCCGGCTCTAACTTTGTCCTTAAAATATTAAGAGTAAATAAAATTACTAAAGGAAGTGGGGGGGTCCCCCTGTTAAATCAGATGCAACAAAGATTTTTTTTTTTTTTTTAAGAAAGAGTCTCACAGTGTAGCCCAGGCTGGTCTGGATCCCATGATGCCCCTGCCTCTGGCTCCAGAGTGCTGGCGTTACAGGGGTGTTACCACCACACTCAACTAGAGACTTGCTTTCAAGTCACAAATTAGCTTAACTAACCTCACAGAGCTGTTCCGTATATTTTGGATCTCTCTGTTATAGCTCACATTGTTGATGATGGTTTGAAATGCTTCAATAGGATCAATAAGTTGACCCCAGACCTTCGATCCAAGCCGATCCAGAATCACCATGAAACAGTGTAAGGCCGGCCAGAAAGGATCCATGCTATCATCTGAAATACAATGCAACTACTGAGTTCCAAATCAGTTACATATGCTTACTAAAATATATTGAAGACTAGCATTTACACTGATTAAACCAAACAAAGCAGCAATTTAAGTAAACTAATGAAATAAAGTAATTTAATGTAAAATAATGTCAGCCCTTAGAGACACATGTATTTTAAAGCTGGTCAATTTTCAAGTTTTGCAAATATTACCATCCTTTTATAAAATAATTTTTAAATATAATTGTATTATTAAAGTGTTGTATGAGGGGGTTACCATTTCACAATTCAGGTAATGCATGTACTTCTCTTTTGGACAACGTCACCCCTTCTTTCGCTTTTCCCGTTTCCTCCACCCATACCTGCCCACAAGTTGCACAGTTCTTTTCCACATAGTATATACTGAATAAATAGCATGGCTACATTTGTTCACCCTTCCTGCATCCCCTTTACGCCCCCATAAGAAGCAAAAAAAAGAAGAAGAAAAAAGCATATACAAACAACATCAGCACCACTACCAACATAAATAACCCAATCCATGTTTCCATTTCCTGATTCATTTCAATAAATAGTATTTTATTTGTTCAGGAGATTTACTCCTTTGAGTTCCTCCCCTACTACTTTCCTCCTTTGTGTGAATGGCTGGAGTGTGAATAGGTTATCATGTCCATTTATATTTCAGATCGATTCCATCTTTTTTTGGATCCACTCACCTACTGTAGGGCATCTGGGCTGTTTCCATAACTTGGCTATTTTTCATCATGGAAAAGTAGTAATAAACATTTTGAGCTACAGTTACTTCTATCAAAGACCGGTGCCAAATTAAACTCTAAATGTCCTTTCCAACTTAAAAGTCTGAATCTGACCCTTAAAAAGTTTTCTATTTTTTCTTTATCTCAGAGCCTCCCACTTACTAGGAAGGTCCTCCACTGCTTACTTGTAAGTTCCTTTTGCTTGGTTATCTTGATTGGGTCTTACCTTTTGCCCAGCCAGTGCGAATCAGAATTGGCCCTCCTAACTCTCCCCTGCCACACTGGGAAGGTTCACATCACACCCAGCTTTTTTGGTTGAGATAAAGCCTCAAGAACTTCTTGCCTGGGATGGCCTTGAACTGTTATCTTTCTAATCTTGGCCTCCAGAACAGCTAGCAAAATGGCACCACTGCAATCATTTACATTCACAATGTTATGCCCCAATTCTCTCAGTGACACTAGAATTTTGAATGTGTGCCATGACAGTACGCCAAAGTAGCAAGAAAAGGGCTTTACCATTCGACTGCTTCTGCATGGTATGAAGGATTGACCGCATAAAGTCATTTTGTTTGTCTGAGCCCAGCAACAGCGAGTCCATGGCCTGCTCCTCGAGAATGGTCAGCAGCATGCAAATGCCTGTGGGAGAAGAGAATACAGAGTTTCCTTCCACGACTCCCATGCTCTGACTTGCCTAGTGGGCAAACTTCAATGAAGCCAATGGAATCACGTGGTACATGTGAGTCTGAGCCACTAATGCACACCTGCTCCCCAGACCCTACACTGTGTTGACTATAACATGGGAAAATAGTGCTAGCATAGCTGGAGATCAGTTTCTGAGATGACTACCACAAGGCTTCAACTGAATGTAAGAGGTTCAATTTTTAGGTGTGCCCTATTTCACATACACTGAGCAAGAAAAACAACTGCCAATTATGACATGTGAACTATAATCAAAGAAACAAGGCACAGCTATCCTAAGTCAGTGCAGAACTCACAAACAATACTGTTTCTCTACCTGTAAATTCTCTCTGTACATTGGAAAGAAACACTAGCAGTCAAACCCAATTTATTAATATGTTGTTATTGTAGTATTGCTTTGAACAAAAGATTAAGTTTTTGGATGCTTGAAAATGTACCCCTTTTACAGGTGTCTAGTACATATTATTACTAAGTAAGATACATAGTGGCTAAGTCAACTTAATGATAGCCCAAGAATTGAAAACCATGAAATTCTGTATTGAGCAATTTGGAACCAATTCCCAAGAGATCACTTCCTGCTCAGGACCCTTAGGAAGCCCCCAAATACACCTTAAATAAGAATACTCACCTAGCCAGTAGTTTTTGTAGTTGGCAGTATCGTACATGTGTGAGGGCAGAAGAATCAGTTTGCCCTTTTCCAGGACAGAAGAGGTATAAATGTCTGGACTTTCTAGAAGCCCCAACTCAATGACTTTAAAAAGGCAAGTTAAAACTTCCTGCAAATCGTAGTAATCATCTCTGTCTACTTTCCCCAAGTTCCTTGCAGTCAGGATGGCCCAACGCCGAACCTAAATGCACAGCACAGTTTATTTACCACTTCATTCAACAAGCACAGTCTACATACAATGACATGAAGCAGCAAACAGAATTCGCTACAGATCTGAAGACACAACAGATATTAATGCCATTTGTGGACTTTGTTTTTAATGATTGCCATTCTGACTAGAATGAGATAAAACCCTAATGTAGTTTTGATTTTCACTTCCTTTATAGCTAAGAATGGTTATGACATGAGACTTGTGCTCGTTCAGAGGCGAAATGTCCCCAAAGGTCCATATGTCAAAGGCTTGGTCCGCAGCTTGGTACTTTTGGTAGGCAGAAGAATCTTAGGAGGTGGGCTTAGGTCTGTGGTGGGGCTCAAGAGGAAGCTAGCCAGCCTGGCAAATGGAAGGTCCCAAGCTCAATCCCTAGTACTACATTAAAAACACAAGCTGTTGTTGGTATTTTGCTTTTTGGTTTTTTTTGTTCTTTTTTCTGCCTTTCTGGGGGAACTGGGGAGTGCAGAAATGGAGGAAGGAAGGCTGAACAAATGCAAGAATGGTACTCAGTAGACATTATGTGGAAAATGAACTATGCAACTTGGGGCAGGGAGGGGAGGGGGAAACTGGGGGAAAATGAAGGAAGGGGTGACATCGTCCAAAAAGAAATGTACTCATTATTTGGCTTATGAAACAGTAACCCCTCTGTACATTACCTTAATAACAAAATTATATTTTAGTAGGAGGTGTTCAGGTCATTGGCAGGATGCCCTCTGGAAGAGACTATAGGAAGGAGTCCTTTCTCTCCGACTCCTTGACCATGAGGTAAGAGGTTCTGCCTACCCCACATATACCTCCATGAAGTGCTGCTCAAGCCAATGGCCAGGAGGCCTTGGGAGTAAAATATCCAAAATTGCCAGGAATGTGGCTTAGTGGTAGAGTGCTTGCCTAGCATGCATGAAGCCCTGGGCTCCATTCTCAGTACCACATAAACAGAAGAAGTTGGAAGTGGTACCGTGGCTCAAGTGGTAGAATGCTAGCCTTGAGCAAAAGTAGCTCAGGGACAGTGCCTGGGCCCTGAACTCAAGTCCCATGACTGACAAAAATAAAACCAAAAATCTCCGAGATTGTGCCAAAATCAATCTTGCGCTTTAAACTGGATTATTACAAACATGTGTTACAATGACAGAAACCCACAACTTTCTTCCTCCAAAAAATAAACATAAAAAAAAAATTAAAGGCAGGCCAACCATTTTGTACTTTGCTAACTTTCTTTCATGGGCAGAGGAGCCTGGTTCTTGCTTTAGACACAAATCTTGACTCTGGTCCTTTGTCTTGCCTGGAAGATATTTCTAAGTGCTGTTATGCTGCACAAGTTGAATTCCTCATTACCTACAGCCACAAAGGCCTAACAGCCTATTCGTTCCTTCGTGCTTTTATTCTACTGTTGGCTTACAGAGTTAACTTCTAAGAGTTGTCGGTAATTTTTGCGAGCATGTGCTGGTTCTGGAGCTTGAACTCAGGGTCCTGGGTACTGTCCCTAAGTGTTTGTGCTCAAGGCTACCATTCTACTAACGGAGCCACAACTGTCCAGCTTTTTGGTTGTTCATTGGTAATAAGAATCTCACGGACTTTCCTGCACAGGCTGTCTTCGAACCTCCTTCCTTAGATCTCAGTATACTGAGTAGCTAGGATTACAGGTATGAGCCACTGGCCACTGGTGCCAGTCTATCTTCCTGACTTTTTCTTTGAAGATCTTTCCTATCATCATGGTTGGCAGAAAAAAAACTGAAATTCACTACCACTTTAGCTGGAAATCCTATCACAATGCTCTTTTTATTTTGAAAAAATGGCCCTTTTCTCTTGCATTATTTCGGCAGAATAGGTTTTCCTGGCTCGACTGTAAGTGGTCCGGTACCCAGAACCCCCAGCACTCAGGTGCTCACCACCCGGGAGCCACAGCTCTACACGAGGATCCACTGCTCCCCTGGCACGCGCCTTCGATGCTTCTTGCTATCCTCATCTCGGTCCTCTTCATTCCAGAACCCAGAATTCACTAGATCCTTGCCCTTTGACCCCATTTATCAGCAAAATATTTACAAATATTTTAACTTAGATTTCCATGTGTTTGGAGTGAGAAGGGGGCAAGTGAGAAAAATGAGAAACAAGAATCTGTTTGGGGAAGGCAAAGTAATGGCGGAGTGAAAGTGATTGGCATATGCTGTAAGCATAGGCAAATGTCACAGTGAAAGCCCCCAGGCCTAACTAATAGAAGCTAATAAGAAAAAAGAGCTGAACACCGGTGGCTCATTGCCTGTAATCCTAGCTACTCAGGAGGCTGATGAGTCAGCCCAAGAAGGAAAGTCGGTAAGACTCTTACCTTCACTGAAACTTCCAAATAAAAGCCCGAAGTGGAGCTGTGGCTCAAGTGGTAGAGCACTAGCCTTGAGCAAAAGCTTAGGGACAGAACACAAGCCCTGAATTCAAGCCCCAGGACTGGCTCGGGGAACAGAGGAGAGGGGAGGGGAGGGGAGGGGAAGGGAGGGGAGGGAAGGGAGGGGAAAGGAGGGGAGGGGAGGGGAAGGGAGGGGAAGGGAGGGGAGGGGAGGGGAAGGGAGGGGAGGGGAGGGGAGGGGAGGGGAGGGGAGGGGAAGGGAGGGGAGGGGAGGGGAAGGGAGGGGAAGGGAGGGGAGGGGAGGGGAAGGGAGGGGAAGGGAGGGGAGGGGAGGGTTCCTTCAATAGTTTGACTGCAGCACAATAATTATTCCCATGTTGCCTTCTTTAGCACCACCATCACCCATCAGGAAGTGTTTCCTACCTCTTGGACTCCCCATCCTTTGACCTCCCAGCTCCTTCGACTTAAGTGTAGTCATTTTAAAATGTAAAAATAAAAATATTTGGGCTGGGGATATGGCCTAGTGGCAAGAGAGCTTGCCTCGTATACATGAGGCCCTGGGTTCGATTCCCCAGCACCACATATACAGAAAATGGCCAGAAGTGGCGCTGTGGCTCAAGTGGCAGAGTGCTAGAGCCTTGAGCAAAAAGAAGCCAGGGACAGTGTTCAGGCCCTGAGTCCAAGCCCCAGGACTGGCCAAAAAATAAAAAATAAAAATATTTGGCAATCCTATTATAGAAACTACACCACAAACCCCTCCTGAGGTTTCTATGAACCTCAGTCTGTGTAGGAGAATAATCCTACTGCCTAACACTCACACTCACCATTTCATTAGGATGAACCAGAAACAAGTAGATCCCTGGATGTTTGTCAAAAACCTGAAAAGAACAGTTGGCTTGCTCCATCCGACAAAGTGCTTCCACACATAATTCATCTAAAAAGAAAACAGTGACTCAATAAATAAGAGATCAAAATCTTATCAATTTGAAGATTCCTTAAACCTGTTCCTGGGTTGTGTTTAAAGCAAATGAGTATGGTGACCCCCACCCCCACCTTTTAAATTGATGAATATATTGATAATGAAAGTGCTAGAACAGTAATTACCTAAGTGACAACTATTCTATTTTCCACGGTGGCCCTAGGATCAAACCCAAGGCCTTGTGCTGCTAGGTAAGTGCTCTGTCACTGAGCTACATCCCACGTGAGCCCTGACAAATGCAGTTACAACCTAAGAGTATTCTTAGGAATTACTGACTTCACCACAATATACCTTTTAAGAACACTTCACGTAATTATCTCTGTAGGGTATCCTCTTACAGGTATTCCTATAAGTTTGATTCTATTTGCACTTTACAACTTGCTTCTCCTGGACTTTTCTCTGGTACGGGCGAGGGGACATGCTTCTCCAATTGACTACTAATCCCACTTACCTATCACTCACTTGATAAACTGGTTTGTTCTTCAAGGAAAAGTGCTTGCTTTAGGGAGGGGACAAGAACACTGAGTATGGAGAACTACATTAATATTGTGCTGTGTCTTATCCCAATGCTGGCTGTGAGTGTAAAATATTCAAGATGTCCTCTGAATATGGACACATAGATGTTCATATGCATACACATTTATGTCCATATATCTTTGAGACAAGATCTTGTGTATTTAGTCTAGATGGCCTTACTAAAAATCCTCCTGCCTTAGCCTACTAAGTGCTGGAATTACAAACACACATCACCAAGCTGCCTCTCAAAATGTTCTTCTTCTTCTTTCCTTCTTTTCTTTTTTTGCTTGAACTCAGGGCCTGGGCTCTGTCCCTGAGCCTCTCTGTACTCAAAGCCAGAGCTCTACTACTTGAGCCACAGCACCACTTCCAGCTTTTCCTGAGCATTTTATTAGAGATAAGAGTATCACTGACTTTCCTGCCCAGGCTGGCTTTGAACTATGATCCTCAGATCTCAGCCTCCTAAGTAGCTAGGTAGCTAAGTAGCTATTGCTGACGCTTGGCTTCAAAATGTTATTCTTTAATGAATTTTTCAGGGGAGTTGGAGCTCTGGCTCAGTTGGTAGAACAACAACCAATGAGTCCTGGTCTCAGGAGAAAAAAAAAAATCGTTTTAAGAATGCTGGGGAGGAACTAATGGACAAAGACAAGAGATATAATCTGCGCATAATTGGAATAGAAGAAGGAGCCGAATATCAGAGCAGAGGGCTTAATCATGTTCTCAATAAAGTTATTGCAGAAAACTTCCCCAATCTCACAGGGGACCCCATCCAGGTAACCGAAGCCTATAGGACACCTGGCAGGCCAGACCCCAGGAAAACCACCCCAAGGCACATAATATTCAAGACTACAGACCTCAAGATTAAAGAGCAAATTCTGAATTCAGCCAAAGCGAAGAAGGAAACTTTTTTCAATGGGAAGAGGATTCGAATAACATCCGACTTATCCACACAAACTTACCAAGCTCGAAGTGAGTGGAAGAACACCATCCAAGTACTTCAGAATAACAATTTACAACCTCGGATCAAATATCCAGCGAAACTGGAGTTCACATTCGAAGGGAGAACCAGATCTTTCCACACCAAAGAGGAGCTAAAGGAGTATGTGAATAAAAAACCAGCCCTACAGCGAATATTAAGAGGGGAAGCCCACCCAACAGAGATCGTAAAAGACACACAGACAGATTCAGAAAGAAACTTCAATAGCCAAAGTCCAGCAGAAACACAAGCTCACTAAAGACAAGAAGAAAAAAAAAAAACAACAGGAAAAAACAGCCCAACAAGAAAATGGAAGGAGAAAAAACACCCTTATCCTTGATCTCTTTAAATATAAATGGCTTAAACTCCCCAATCAAGAGGAGCAGACTGGCAGAATGGATCCGCAAGCAAAAAGTTGACATCTGTTGTCTACAAGAGACCCACCTTACAGCAAGGGACAAAAACAGGCTTCGAATGAAAGGATGGAGCAAGATCTACCAAGCAAATGCACCCACCAAAACGGCAGGTGTAGCCATCCTGATCTCAGACAAGCTGGATTTCTCTTTAAAGTCCACTCAAAAAGACAAAGAAGGACACTACATATTGATACAAGGAAAAATCCAGAATCAAGACATCACGGTGATAAATGTATACTCACCGAACAAAAGAGGCCCGACATATGTCAAGCAAATTCTCACAGAATTACAGAGCAAGATAGATGCAAACACAATCATAGTGGGTGACTTTAATACTCCTCTCTCTCCAAGAGACAGATCCAACATCCAGAGGATTAGTAAGGGAGCTGAGGACCTAAATAACACCATTGCCCAAATGGATCTAACAGACCTATATAGAACCTTCCACCCTACAGAGACCCAATACACCTTCTTTTCAGCAGCCCATGGATCATATTCCAAAATAGACCACGTCATAGCCCACACAAAGAACCTCAGCAAATACAAAAGAATTGACATCATCCCATGTATTATATCTGATCACAGTGGATTAAAGGTAACCCTCAACAACAAAGGATACCACAGAGCCTATACACACGCTTGGAGGCTAAACCCCACGCTGCTATCCAACACTTGGGCCACAGATCAAATTAAAGATGAAATCAACGAATTCATAAGCCACAATGACAAAGAAAACACATCACAAAGAAACCTATGGGACACAGCTAAGGCAGTACTGAGGGGCAAGATCATTGCACTCAGTACCCACATTAAAAGAATGGAAGCAGAGCAGGTGAATACCCTCACGATGAAACTAAAACAACTGGAGAAACAAGAAATGACAGAATCTAAAACGACTAGGAGGGGAGAGATTACAAAGATTAAAGAAGAGATAAATCTGATTGAAAATAGAAAGACCATTCAACAAATAAATAAGACTAAAAGCTGGTTCTTTGAGAAAATAAACAAAATTGACAGACCCCTTGCAAGACTCACAAAAAAAAGAAGAGAAGAGACTCATATTCGTAAAATCAGGGACTCCACAGGAAAAATTACAACAAATACACACGATATTCAAACAATCATAAGGAGCTATTTCCAAAACCTCTACTCAACAAAAAACAATAATTTTACAGAAATGGATCAATTCTTAGAGAAGTACAAACTGCCCAAACTGAACCAAGAAGAAATAAATCAACTAAATAAACCAATAACTTACGGTGAGATACAGGAGGTAATCAAGAACCTCCCTACTAAGAAAAGCCCAGGCCCAGATGGATTCACCAATGAATTCTACAAAACCTTTAGTGAGGAGCTAATTCCAATACTCCTCAAACTCTTCCGCGAAATAGAAACGGAGGGAAAAATCCCGAACTCATTCTACGAAGCTAATATCATACTCATCCCCAAACCAGGCAAAGATCCAACAAAAAAAGAGAACTACAGACCAATATCACTAATGAACACAGATGCAAAGCTCCTCAATAAAATATTAGCTAACAGGATCCAGAAAGTGATCAAGAATATCATACATCATGACCAAGTAGGCTTCATCCCTCAGTCACAAGGATGGTTCAACATCCGTAAATCAATCAATGTAATTCACCACATAAACAGAACTAAAATAAAGAATCACATTGTTATCTCAGTCGATGCCCAAAAAGCCTTTGACAAAATACAACATCCATACCTATTAAAAGCTTTGGAGAGAACAGGAATAGATGGAACATTCCTCAAAACAATAAAAGCCATATACAACAGACCAACTGCTAATATCATATTAAATGGAGAGAAACTTAAATCATTCCCCCTAAACACAGGAACAAGACAAGGATGCCCACTCTCCCCACTTCTGTTCAACATAGTGCTGGAATCCCTAGCCATAGCAATAAGGCAAGAGGAGGACATCAAAGGGATCCACATCGGCAAGGAAGAAATCAAGTTATCCCTATTCGCAGACGACATGATCTTATATCTCAAGGACCCAAAAAACTCAGTACCCAAACTCCTACATCTAATAAACCAATTTGGCAAAGTAGCAGGATACAAAATCAATCCACAAAAGTCAGCAGCTTTTCTGTACACCAGCAATAGACAAACAGAAAAGGAAATTATGGAAACGATTCCATTTACAGTAGCCAAAAAAAGAATAAAGTACCTAGGGATCAACTTAACCAAGGACGTGACGGACCTATTCAATGAAAACTACAAAAATCTAATAAGGGAAATCAAAGAAGACACAAGGAGATGGAAAGACCTCCCATGCTCATGGGTAGGCAGAATCAATATAGTGAAAATGGCCATACTGCCCAAATTGTTATACAAATTCAATGCAATACGTATCAAAATCCCAGCCACATTCTTCACTGAAATAGAGAAACCAATCCATAAATTCATATGGAACAGCAAAAAACCTAGAATAGCCAAAGCAATTCTAGGCAAAAAACATAGTGCAGGAGGTATCACCATACCAGACTTCAAGCTCTACTACAAGGCCATCATAACAAAAACAGCATGGTATTGGTATAAAAACAGATCGGAAGACCAGTGGATTAGAATTGAAGACCCAGAAATAAAACCGCACTCTTACAGCCAACTGATATTCGACAAAGGAGCTAAAGACATACAATGGAATAAACATAGCCTCTTCAACTACTGGTGCTGGGAGAACTGGGCAGCCATATGCAGAAAACTCAAAGTAGACCCAAGCCTATCACCATGCACCAAGATCAACTCAAAATGGATCAAGGACCTCAACATCAGACCTGAATCCTTGAAACTACTGAAGGACAGAGTAGGAAAGACACTAGAACTTATAGGCACAGGAAGGAACTTCCTGAATAGAGTCCCAGGCGCACAACAAATAGGGGAAAGACTCAACAAATGGGACTACTACAAATTAAAAAGTTTCTGCACAGCTAAGGTCATAGCCACCAAAATAGAAAGACAGCCAACGATATGGGAAAGGATATTTACCAGCACAGCAACAGACAAAGGCCTGATATCTGTCATCTACAGAGAACTCAAAAAACTAAGCCCCTCCAAGCCCAATAAACCTATTAGGAAATGGGCAAAAGAGCTAAAGAGAGACTTCACAAGAGAAGATATAAAAATGGCAAAGAAACACATGAGGAAATGCTCAACATCCCTGCTAGTAAAGGAAATGCAAATAAAAACAACCCTGAGATACCACCTCACCCCAGTTAGAATGGCCTATACTCTGAACTCAGGAAACAACAAATGCTGGAGGGGCTGTGGGGAAAGAGGAACCCTTCTCCATTGTTGGTGGGAGTGCAAATTAGTACAGCCACTTTGGAGAACAGTATGGAGGTTTCTCAAAAAGCTCAATATAGACCTACCCTATGACCCAGCCATACCACTCCTAGGCATCTATCCTAAACAGCAAAACCCAAGATATCAAAAGGACATTTGTACTTCCATGTTTATCGCAGCACAATTCACAATAGCCAAAATTTGGAAACAACCCAGATGCCCCTCCACAGATGAATGGATCCAAAAAATATGGTACTTATACACAATGGAATACTACATAGCGATTAGGAATGGTGAAATATTGTTATTCGCAGGGAAATGGTCAGAACTAGAACAAATAATGTTGAGTGAGACAAGCCTAGAACACAGAAAACAAAGGGGCATGATCTCCCTGATATATGACTGTTAACAAAGGGAGATGGAGAGACAGTAGAGACCAAGTCTGTGAACACTGTATATGTGCTTGATACATTGTATACTGCATATGGGTCTACCTGACCTAGACAAGGGATGGGAAAACAGGTTGTAAGATATCACAAGAAATGTACACAATGCCCTACTATGTAAATGCACCCTCTTTGCACAGCACCTTGTAAAAAAAAATTTATGTTCAATTGATAATAAAAAAAAATTTAAAAAAAAAAAAAAAAAAAAGAATGCTGGGGAGGGGCTGGGAATATGGCCTAGTGGCAAGAGTGCTTGCCTCGTATACGTGAAGCCCTGGGTTCAATTCCTCAGCACCACATGCTTCCTATGTTATGTCTGTTTACCTTTAAAAGAAATGTCCTCAGTGACTTTGAACTAAAAATTAAAGAGTTGATTCTAAGGAAGGAAAATTATCATCTCTAAACATTTTATTGATAGATGAGAAATAGCACCCTTAAAAAATCCTCTACAGGGGCTGGGGATATAGCCTAGTGGCAAGAGTGCCTGCCTCGGATACACGAGGCCCTAGGTTCGATTCCCCAGCACCACATATACAGAAAACGGCCAGAAGCGGCGCTGTGGCTCAAGTGGTACAGTGCTAGCCTTGGGCATGAAAGGTCAAGGATAATGCCCAGACCCTGAACGAGCACACACACACAAAGACGAGTAGTGGTCCATATCTAGAACCCCAGTGGCACTCTGGAGGCTAAGGCAAGCGGAATATAAAGGCAAGCAAGGCCACCCCCCAGGCTGCATACTGATACCATTTTCCAAAAGAAGAAAGAAAAATTTAACAATACTTGGTTAGCTGGGTGCCAGTGGCTCATAATCCTAGCTACTCAGGAGACTGAGATCTGTGGATTGCAGTTCAAAGCTAGCCCAGGCAGAAAGGTCTGTGGGACTCTTATTTACATCCAGTAAACTACTCAGAAAAAGCTGAAGTAGTTCTGTGGTTCAAGTGGTATAATTAGAAGCTCAGGGACAACACTCAGGCCCTGAGTTCAAGCCCTAGAACAGGCGCACACACACATAAAAAGGTTTTGTTAGAATTACTTTGAATTTATTTAGGGAGAATTTGACTAATCAAATCTTTAGATCTACTTTTTAAGTTTACTGAAATGCAAACAATAGAAAAAAATTAAGAAAACACCAACAATCAGAAAAATCTGTAAAGTCTATTAGGCAACTACACAGTCTTAACAAGTCAAATGCATGGGGGGAAAAGGAGTTTATGTGTATAAAAAAAAGGAGTGTGTGAACAGAATGTTTTGAGTAAAGAGTTATGGAAGAAGAGAAAGGCAGACAGCATGATAGACTCCAATAGTGAAAATAGTCTAACAAGGAAGAGAAAACAAAACTGAGGAACAGCACCAACAGAGAAGCAACAGGAGTCTAGGTAAACAGCTCCTGACAGGGGACAGGAAAGCCCAGGCCCCGCCCCCTACAAGGTCAGCGGGTCAACTTCTGAGACACAACTCACACATCTTGCGGCTTCAAAGCCCACATGGAGATGTGGCAGGTGAGTAATGGCCCCAGCAGGACAGGCTCTGGCTTCCCACTCTGCAGAAAACATCAGGAATTCGCCATCTTGTGGGCAAGACCCTGCTTTTTGGCACCACGGTGGGAAAAGCAGCTTCTGTTTCAGACAGAGCTGCCTAGGTGCTGTTTCATTAGCAACTATCCAGTCAGCCCCAGGCCAGCCAGGTTCTCAAAAACACAAAGAAGAGCTGCAGGACTTCCAGCCAGAGTCTAGGTAGCTGACAGCCATCAAGAGGGGGACAGAGAGAAAGTGACCCCTCCTCAGTGACAGCAACTTCATGGTACAATTATTCTTTTGTCTATAATGTACATGCACATGCACACACACACACACACACACACACACACAAGTGCAAGCGCAGACACCCTTAAGCCCTAATGCTAATGTGCCCAGACTACTGAGAGAATTATGTACATAAGAGTGCTGGCAGACAAACACACAAGGGTACCCACACTCA
The DNA here is from genome assembly GCF_023159225.1 of Perognathus longimembris pacificus. NCBI lineage: Eukaryota > Metazoa > Chordata > Mammalia > Rodentia > Heteromyidae > Perognathus > Perognathus longimembris. The sequence goes on from NC_063161.1 coordinate 159,037,148, forward strand.
ATTTCATTCTTCACCACTCAGAAAACTTGCTAATTAACCCTACTGTTAAATAGGTTTAACCACAGAATGACAGATGATTGCAAACAGCTTGTAGTCAGATAAGCTTTGAGGCAAACCCACAACTGGGAGGCTCTGAGGATGGAAACAAAAGTGTAGGGTTTACCAACAGAGGCACCAACGGCTGGGAGACTAACATGAAAGAACGCTTCTCAATTCATGCTATGAGGTGAATATTACACTCATTCCAAAACCAGACAGATACAACAAAAACAGAAAACACAAGACCAATCTCTTTGATGAACACTGATGCAAAAAAATTCTCAATGAAATTCTTGCAAACTAGCCAGGTGCCAGTAGCTAATGCCTCTAATCCTAGCTACTCAGGAGAATGTGAGCTGAGGATCATGGTTCAAAACCAGTCCAGGCAGGAAAGTCTGTGAGATGCTTATCTCCAACTAACCACCAAAAAGATGGAAGTAGAGTGCTATAGCTTTGAACAACAACAAAAAAAAACTCAGGCACTGACACCAAAAACTAAACAAAAAATCCTGAAGAAACAAACTGAAGACATCACAAGATGGAAAGACTTTGCATGCTCATGGACTAGATATTGCCAAAAGCAATTTACAGATTCAAGGTCTCAACATTATTTTTTAGAGAAATAGAAAAAAATCAATATAAAACTTCATCTGGAAGGTAAAAGACCCCAACCAGCAAAAGCAATTCTAAGTAAAAAGAGCAAATATGGAGGTTATCACAATACCAGACTTCAAATTAAACTACATAGCCATAGTAATACAAGAGCAAACCGTTTTGTATTTTTGTGTACTAGTACAAAAACAGACACAGAGATCAATGGAACACTATAGAAGGCCTAGAAATAAAACCACATAACTAGCTAATCTCTGAGAAAGGATCCAAACTCCTCTTACTCCAAATGGATCAAAGAATTCAAAGTCAGATTGAAACTTAAGATCTACCAGAGGAAAAGGTAGAGAACTCTGAAACAGGTAAGTTTTTCTGAATAGGATTCCAGATGCTCAGAGGGTAGGAGTAAGAATGAACAGATTAGATGATGTTAAATCAAAGTTTCTATACAGTGAAAGAAATAATCACTAGAACCAAGAGACACTCAATGGAATGGCAGAAAATTCTTGCCAACTATTCAACAGATAAGGAATTAATGTACAGAATATACAGAGTTTAAAAAATTAAACAGCGGACTGGGAATATGGCCTAGTGGTAGAGTGCTTGCCTCATCACATACGTGAAGCCATGGGTTCGATTCCCCAGCACCACATATAGAAGTGGCGCTGTGGCTTAAGAGCTGAAGTGCTAGCCTTGGGCAAAAAAGAAGCCAGGGGGCTGGGGATATGGCCTAGTGGCAAGAGTGCTTGCCTCGTATACATGAGGCCCTGGGTTCGATTCCCCAGCACCACATATACAGAAAATGGCCAGAAGTGGCGCTGTGGCTCAAGTGGCAGAGTGCTAGCCTTGAGCAAAAAGAAGCCAGGGACAGTGCTCAGGCCCTGAGTCCAAGCCCCAGGACTGGCCAAAAAAAAAAAAAAGAAGAAGCCAGGGACAGTGCTCAGGCCTTGAGTCCCAAGCCCCAGGACTGGCAAAAAACAAAACAAAACAAAATATATATGGAGCTGGTGGTCCACATCTATAATCCTTCTGTGATCTTAGCTATTCAGGAGACTGAGATCTGAGGATCGCAGTGCAAAGCTAGCCTGGGCAGTAAAGTCCAGGAGATTCCTATCTCCAATTAAGTCAGAAAACTGGAAGTGGAGCTGTGGCTCAAAGTGGTAGAGCACTAGCCTTGTGCAGAAAAGTTCAGAGACAGCACCCAGACCCTGAGTTCAAGACCGATGGGGGAAAAATACATGAAGAACTGTTCAACATACTTAGCCATCAAGAAAATGCAAACCAAAGCCACAGGAAGGGGGCTGGGGATATGGCCTAGTGGCAAGAGTGCTTGCCTCGTATACATGAGGCCCTAGGTTCGATTCCCCAACACCACATATACAGAAAGTGGCCAGAAGTGGCGCTGTGGCTCAAGTGGCAGAGTGCTAGCCTTGAGCAAGAAGAAGCCAGGGACAGTGCTCAGGCCCTGAGTCCAAGCCCCAGGACTGGTCAAAAAACAAAACAAAACAAAGCCACAGGAAGATTCCATCTCACCCCAGAATGGCATCTATCAAGAAAATCAACAATAAATGCTGGCAAAGATGAGAGGAAAAAAATCCTCGTACATTATTGGTTAAAATGTAAACTAGTGCAAGCACTATGGAAATCAGGATGGAAGTTCCTCACAACCCAAATAGTCAACCTTCCTCATACGCCTGCCACACCACTCTGGCATATATCCAGGAAAGACACCTGCAATGTCCGTGTTTAGCACTATGCATAATAGCCTAACTGTGGAATCAGCCAGGTACTCAATTAGAGATGAATGGATAAAGAAGACACATGCCACACACAAACAATATGGAATATTACACATCCATAAAGAAAAAAAACAAAACATGTCATTTGTAGAAATGAGGATAGAATTAGGAGGACACTATCTTGAGTGAGGTAAGAAAAGTTAAAAACACCAGATATTAGCTAGGTGCCAATGGCTCATGCCTATAATCCCAGAGACTCAGATGAGATCTAAGAATACTTGTTTGAAATCAGCCCAGGCACAAAAGTTCATGAAACTCCTACCTCCAATTATTCAGCAAAATGCCAAACTAGAGGGGTGGGTGGTCAAGTTGTAGAGTACCAGTTATAAGTGAAAAAGATAAGTGAAAGCATAGGCCCTGAGTTCAAGCCCTGTGTGCACATACACACATACACACCAAATAGTGTATGTTTTTGCTCATGTGGAAACTAGGCCTCTTATACACATTCTTATACACAGACATGCACATAGATATATGTACCTATATATGTGTGTATTTGGAAAAACAAAGCACATGTGTCTAACTAAGGGAATACGTAGAAGGAAAAAGAAAAGGAGAGAGAGAAGAAAGAAAGTGAGTAATACTGAGAACAGCATAAAGACCCTCAATGTAGCTGGAATGGGCGCTAGCAGGAGGGGCTGGGCGAACAAGGAAGGTGAGTGAGAGTGAATATGGTCAGAGTAGTTTGCATGTATGGAAATAGAACAATGAAACTGGCTGAAACTGCGTTAGAAGGGGGAAGGGAAAGTGAGAGAGGGAGGTGGAGTGGAACACACTGTATATCTGAGTGGAAATGTCACATGAAATCCCCTCTATGACGAATATATGATGGGTGGGGGGGTGGGGGGGAATAACTAAATGTAATATGAGACTCCAATTTAAACAAATCAGCAAAAAAACCTGCACATTTTTGTAACGCACTGAGAACACATTAACTAGCTAGGCTCACAGCTGTAATCCTAGCTATTCAAGAAGCTGAGGGGGCTGGGGATATGGCCTAGTGGCAAGAGCGCTTGCCTCGTATACTTGAAGCCCTGGGTTCGATTCCCCAGCACCACATATACAGAAAACGGCCAGAAGTGGCGCTGTGGCTCAAGTGGCAGAGTGCTAGCCTTGAGCAAAAAGAAGCCAGGGACAGTGCTCAGGCCCTGAGTCCAAGCCCCAGGACTGGCCAAAAAAAAAAAAAAAAAAAAGAAGCTGAGATCTGAGAATCATGGTTCAAAGCTAGTCTAGGCAGGAAAGTCCATACTCTTATTATCAATTAACTACCCCAAAGCTGGAGGTGGAGCTGTGGCTCAAGTGGTAGAGAGGCAGCCCTGAAGACAGAACCCAGACCCTGAGTTCAGCCTAGGGCACCAGGACACCAGTGCATACATGCGCACGCACACACATGCGTTTGCACACACACCTTAAAGGTATTCCTATTGCCACCAGATGCTCTGGTACCTGACTATGATTCCAGCATTCTGGGGCCTGCAGTAGAAGAATTCTAAGCTTAAGGCCAGTCTGGGCCAAACAGTGAGCAAGACATAGTCTCGAAAGAAAAAGGTATTGTTATTTTGTTAAATGTGACACATTAGGAAGATGTCTTTGCTTTTGAAAGATTCATATTAAGAACTGCAAATATAAATAACCCAAATCTAGACAGCCACACTTCGCCAGTGACTGGTGATTGGTGAACATTACTACAAACCAGCGGCTTTCAATCAGGTGTACTGTGCCCTCATGCTCTTTCCACAGGACATTCAGCAATGTCTAGAAACATTCTAGGTTGTCACAGTGGCAGGCAGGGTTGGAGGATGCTACTGACATTGAATGGAGAGAGGCCAGAGATGCCACCCAACATCCCCTAATGAATAGCAGTCCCCTACACCAAGAATTACCAAGGGCTAGCATGTAGCTCAAGTGGCAGAGCATGTGTATACCAAGCCTAAGACCTGAGTTCAAATCTCAGCATCATTAGAAAAAATAGGAAAAAAAACAGAACTCAGTCCAAAAGATCAACAGTGCCAAGGAGGAGAACTCTATGATCAATATAAGAAAACTGCCAGAAAAGATACATGATAATGCAAATATAGCAAATCACTCCTTCCTCCATGGAAGGTTACATGCTGTTCATTGGAAATTTTCTATTTGAACACTTTCATAATAAAAGGTTGAGAGAAATATTAAGTATCCTAATTATGTATTTAGCAAACAAATTTTTATTGCCAATAAGCCTCAAATGTAAGATTTGTGGTTTATGGTAGGGGCTGGATCCCCTAAGGCCTCACACAGGCTAAGTAAGCACTCTACCACTGTGCTACCACATCCCGGCTCCCAAATTTTAAAATAATAAAACTGAGGGGGCAGGTGGTTGAGTGCCTCTTACCAAGTACAGGGCCCTGAGTGCAAACCAAAGATACTCACTGACACGTTCATGTAGAAGCAGGTAAGGGTATTTCAGTATCTCAAGCAGAGGAACACGAAGCTTATTCTCAAAGTCTTGGCCAGTAAAGTCAAACAGCTGTGCCTCTCCATTGCTGTCTACTATATACAACTCGTCATCATCATCGTCTGCAAGTTCTGCTTTCATAGACTTTTCAAAGTGAGTGATAAGGCGCAGGGTTTCTAATTCCCATAAAACCTAGAGAGAAAAATGAGCAGCATATTTTATATCTTATCAACAAAAATAGTTGTGATAATCATTCAGGAAAACCTGTCTCTAATTTTTTGTTTTCCGGCTGGGAATATAGCCGAGTGGTAAAGTGCTTGCCTCGTATACATGAAGTCCTGGGTTCCATCCCTCAGCACCACAGACACAGAAAAAGCCGAGAGTGGCACTGTGGCTCAAGTGGAAGAGTGCTAGCCTTGAGCAAAAAGAAGCCAGGGACAGTGCTCAGGCCCTGAGTTCAAGCCCCAGGACTGGCAAGAAAAAAAATTTTGTTTTCTTGTGTGTGTAAGCTTTTATACCACATATAATAGCTTATTAAGTAGCTACAGTATTTCTCAAAAATAATACTGATATACCTCAATTTAAAACTCTAGGCATACTGACCAGACACTAATGGACTATACAACTTGTGGATGGGATTGAGAGGGAAAAACTGGGAGAGTACAAGAAAGTCCAAGAGACTCTTATCTCCAATAATCCACCAAAAAGCTACAAGTGGAGCTGTGGTTCAACTAATAGGGCACCAGCTTTGAGTAAAACAGCCGAGGGACAGTGCCTAAGCCCTGAGTTCAAGCCCTAGGACCAGCATAAAAAAGTTGGTGAGCCATGACCCTCCTGCTGGAAGGACTCCACTTCAGTGCAGATGGGATGGAATTAGCACATGATCCCTCACTAAAAACTATAGTGAGACTGTCTACAGCACACCACATCATCACAGACATTCTTTCTGAACTGCAGTCAGTCCTCTCAAATCCTGCCACTACTTTATCAGCTGAGTTTAAGGAACATAAACCAAGTTTACATCTAAATTCTTTGTTGTCATTTTGATATTCATGGCATCTTCACTAGGACAGCAAAGCATTGTTTCCAGAATCCTCCTTCTTTGCTCATCTGTACAAAGCAGCTCTTCTAATCTTAGCTCGCTTCTTATGCTCACATTTGCCCTTCCTTCCTCCACTGCAGTCTGGAACTCTGCAAAGGCCATGGGTTGGAATCTACTAGTCCCAAACTCATATGGATGTTGATACTGATCTTCTCCCATGTATAACTGTGTGTGTGTATGTGTGTGCGCGTGTGCGTGCACACACACTCGCGCCTGCCACACTGCCAGTTCTGGCTTTTTTGCATGAGTTTCAAGATTTATTAAAGTGTAGGTACGGTTCAGGTGGTAGAGTGCCAGCCAATCTTGAGCTTATAAAGCTAAGGGCGAGTGAGGCCCCAGCACACGTGGGCATGCAGTTTTCAAGATTGGCTCAGGCTGGCTCCAAACCAAGACGATAGACCTCAGCCTCCTGAGTAGCTAGGATTATAGATGTGAGCCACTGGTACCCAGCTACAAATGTTTTTAATGGCATCTGAAATATCAATTCTTTCCAGGTTTTCAACTTATTTATCCTAGATATGCAGGAATGACTGTGGCAACTACAGTCTCATGAATCTATAAAACATCCAATTCCAAAGTGCTCCTTGCCCCACAGGAGGAATGGATGTGTGTTAGGAGGCAAGGATGACTGGCACCATCCGCCTCATTCCATCCCCATCTTGCTCCTGAATAGCCAGGTACACTGTCAGTCAATACCAACATTTTAAAAGGAATTCTTTTTATGGAACAGCAGGTCTCAATAGTGGGCTTAATATATCCAGTAAAACTTGGTGTAAACAAATGTGCTATCTTGCTATCTTCCAGATTTTGTTATTTACAGAGCACAGGGAGAAAAGAATCTGTGTAATTCTTTGGCACTGTAGGATATCCAAAAATGGTAAATGAACAGACTTCAACTTAAAAAATCACCAGCTACATTAGCCCTCTAATTGAGCTGACCTGCCTCTTTTGAAGCCAGGTATTGGCTTCTCCTTTCCAGACATAGAAGTCCAAGATGGTTTCTCCGCCTGACATAAACTGTCTTTACATGGAAAATCTGCCGTCTGCTACAGTTACCTTCATCAGTTATGTTAGTCAGATCCTCTCCATAGCTTATGAAGCTGCAAAAAGAACGCTGTGGCTATTTTGCACAAAGGGCTTAACTTTTGGCCTACTTTAACTTTTTTCCTGTTGTGAGGCTTGAACTCAGGTCTTGGGTACTGTCCCTGAGACTTTGTGCTCGAGGCTAGCACTCTACCATTTGAGCCACAACTCCACTTCCAGTTTTTGAGTGGCTAATTGGGGATAAGAGTCTTATGAGCACTTTTCTGTGTGAGCTGGCTTTGAACCACAAACTTCAGATCTCAGCCTCCTGAAAAGCTAGGATTACAGGTGTAAGCCACTAGTGCCCAGTTCCTGCCTTAGCTTTTAGCTTGCTTTCCTCACTATTCTTCATCATCTCTGTGACTTTTAAAGCATAGGATGTGTGACTCTTGCTTAAACAATTAAGAGACCACTCTAGGGTTATTAACTGGCCTAATTTCAATACTGTTGTGTTTCAGGAACTAAGGAGACCTGAGGAAAGAGAAAAACTACTGGGCAATCAATAAAGCAGTCAGAACACAAAACAATTACTGGGCAGAAAACCTGGGCTCATGGCACCCCAAAACAATTATAATAGCAACATCAAAAATCACTGATCAGGGCTGGGAATATGGCCTAGTGGCAAGAGTGCTTGACTCCTACATATGAAGTTCTCGGTTCGATTCCCCAGCACCACATATATGGAAAACGGCCAGAAGGGGCGCTGTGGCTCAGGTGGCAGAGTGCTAGCCTTGAGCAAAGGGAAGAAGCTAGGGACAGTGCTCAGGCCCTGAGTCCAAGACCCAGGACTGGCCAAAAAAAAAAAAATCACTGATCAACATAATATATAATAATAATTAAAAGGTTAGAAATATGAAAAACACCAAATTGTGACAAAGACACAAATTGAATACATGTTGCTGGCAAAGTGGCACTGACAGATTCTAAGCAGGATACCAAAGCTTTCAGTTTGTAAAAAACAAAGCATCTACAATGTGCAATAAAGTAAAGCGGCAAATAGAGTATGGCTGTCTGTATTGGCTAGTAAGCCATACCTATAATACTCAGGAGACTGAGGCTTGGAGGATTGAAGTCTGAAGCCAGCCCAGGCGGGAAAACTAGACAGGTGCCTCAGAACATTGACTTCAGCAAAAAGACAGCATAAAGGCAGCTTGTTTCACAATTAGCACAACGCAAGATTCTTGATAGGTTTAAAACTATTCATCCTCACTTCCATATACTGTACATATCCCTGTAGTCTGTGCTTGTTTTATTAGATAAATGTAACAAACAAGACATGCTTATCCTCAGATTTCTAATTACTTACCATAAAAAGTCATTAAAGAAAAACAAAAAGAAAAGCAAAATATTGCTAGGTGCTGAGGACTTGCACTTATTATAATCCTAGCTGCTCAGGGGGCCGCAGCCTCCTGAGGATCTTGGCTCAAAGGCCAGCCCAGCCAGGAAATCCAGGAGACTCCCAGCTCAATCAGCCATCACAAAGCCAGAAACAGAGCTATGGCTCAAGTGACAGAGCACCAGTCTTGAGCAAAAAAATAAGGGGAAGCTTCCAGGCTCCGAGTTCAAGCCCCGGAAGTGATAAAAAAAAAAAAAAGCAAACAAACAAACAAAACCCCACTAAAACCACTGATACTGACATAACAGATGAAACCAAAAATATCCCACCCAACTCAATTTCTTTGTTTTTGTTTTTTGCTTTTTGCAGCAGGATCATACTCTGTGGCCCAACTAGCCTTAAACTTACAATCCGCCTGCCCTGATCTCCCAAATATTGGGAATGGCTACATTTCATAAAATTGTTTTATACTGAACTGAGTAAAACTGACTACAAATTCTACTTTAGATTTTAATGTCTTTGTACCAAACCTAAGTATTTACTCAGCACCTACTATATAACCCAGGAATTGATTAGAAGTGTATTCCCCTCAATGCTTCTGACCAGAGTTCAAACCTATTATTTTCTTAGTCATTAATCTATGAAAAATAATGCCTATCTAATGTCATTTACCTCATGCAAGAATGGCAATTCTTCTCTTGCTTTGTGGTATTCAGCCACACATTCTAAGCAGTAGCAGAGGTCTTCATCAGCTGTATGGAATTCTCCAGAGAGGGTCCTGGAGGCATAGCTCTTCAGGAAGTCAAGGGTGGAAATGCCACCAGGTGTGCACCAGCAACACGTACTCATTCTGGCCCTACATCCAAAAGAGAAGACAGCTAAAAAAAACTGAAGGAAAACACATCCACACTATTGTGAAGAACAGATGCCTTTCTACTTGTAACCCAGGTCTTCAAATATGTCTCCACAGCCAGAAGGTTCTGCTGGCCATGCATCAACCACAGACCTGACTGAGCACAAATCTGAAAGCAGGGATATGGGCTAGGCGGGGGTGGAGCTCAGCAGTGCAGGGCTTCCCTAGAATACAGTCCCGATATTTGATCCTCAGTAAAACAAAAAAACAAAGTCAGTGAACGTTTGATACAGAATTTGGTAGTATAATGTATTTTAACATGAACTCTGCCTAAAATTTATATTATGTACTCATAATCTCTGCTAATAGAAAGTCAGTAACTAACATTTTGAAAAAAAATTACTTTATGCTGAGGCTTTAACTTCACATCTAACTCGATAAAACAATTATAAAAATGCATGAGTACAATCAAATGCATGTGTTTTTATTACAAAATACTTAAATTTTTTACTTTTACTTAATTCTTTCCAGAAATATACTTTCTTCACACTTCTAAAGGGATTTAGAGTAACTTTCAATATTAAAGCACTCATAGAGGGGCTGGGGATAGTGCTTGCCTCGTATACATGAGGCCCTGGGTTCGATTCTCCAGCACCACATATACAGAAAATGGCCAGAAGTGGCGCTGTGGCTCAAGTGGCAGAGTGCTAGCCTTGAGCAAGAAGAAGCCAGGGACAGTGCTCAGGCCCTGAGTCCAAGCCCCAGGACTGGCCAAAAAAACAAAAACAACAAATAAAGCACTCATAGAAAAAGGAAGCTGAAAATAAGATTCTATCATACCTATAATCCTAGCTACTCAGGAAAGGCGGAGATATGAGGTTCACAGTTCAAAGACAGCCTGGGAAAGGACAGACTCTTCAATTAACCACCAAAAATATATAAATGGAGCTGTGGTTCAAGTGGTAGAGCACTAGCCTTGAGCAAAAAGTTCAGAGACTGAGTTCAGGCCCGGAGTTCAAACCCTAGGACTGACACACTGATACATACACACATAAACACACACATACACACACACACACACCATTAAAGCCTATAATTCTACTCAGAAGGCCGAGACCTGAGGATCAAAGCCAGCCTGGGAAGGCAAGTCCGTGACACACACACACACACACACACACACACACACACACACACACACACACACACACACACAATTAAAGCCTATAATTCTACTCAGAAGGCCGAGACCTGACTGGGAAGGCAAGTCCGTGAGACTCCTATCTCCAATTAACTACCAAAAAAACAAATCTCAAAGTAGAGCTCAAGCGGTAGAGTGCTAGCCTTGAGCAACAAAGCTCAGTGAGGGGAAACTGGGGGAAAGCAAAGGAAAGAAAAAAAGAAATGTACTCATAGCTGGGTGCTAGTGGCTCGTACCTGTATTTTAGCTACTAAGGAGGCTGAGATATGAGGGTGCATTTCAAAGTAAGCAGAAAAGTTGTCAGGGAAGTCCAATAAGAGTTGTAGCTCAAGTGGTAGAGCCTTGAGCAGAAGCTCAGGGACAGTGCTTAGACCCTGAGTTCAAGCCCTATGACCAACAACAATTACACACACACACACACACACACATTTTTAAATTCAAGGAATGGCCCAGACCATGAGTTCAAGCCCCAGGACAAGCACAAAAATAAGTAAAATTCTAGGGGTTGGGGATTTATCTCACTGGAAGAATGCTTGCATAGCAAGTACGGGACATGAGTTTGTTTCTTAGCACCACAAAAAAAAGCGCTAAAAAATAAGATTCTAAAATTAGGGACTTCCTCAAAAGTGGGACAGACAATATATGAGTTATACAGTTCTCATCTGAAAAAATAAAATAGTATGCAGATTCAGCTGCAGATAGCGGCCCTGTACTAACGCGAAGGCCACCACTCAGTTACACCTACAACCTGGCACAGGGCACAGGCCAACTAGGGAACACAATGCACACAGTCTTCACCATGTTTGTGCAGAATATAAAATTATTTTATTTAAACAAGAACGTCTTATCCCTGAAGCAAGAACATCATAATACTGAAAGTTAAGGGTTTGCAGAAGCTGGTTTTTCCAGTTGTCAACTCAATGTGGGGCCTGAACTAAGGCCCCACAAATAGAAAGGGACATTTCACAGATTCTGCAGTAAACTGTTTCAAACACAATTTTGGCAGGTAACAGATTATGGTCAACTGAAACTTACATCTTAAGGGACTGTAGTGCAAGTAAAATGCCGTGCACTTTAACAGAGCAAGAGGGAGGGAGTTCGGGGGGAGGTGGGAGAAAAATGAAGGAGAAGGTTAACAAGTTTGATAAGAAACGTACTCATTGCCTTACATATGAAACTGTAAGCACTCTGTACATCACTCTGACAATAAATTAATTTAAAAAATAACGGCAGAGAGAAAAAGGCACCTCCTAAGAAAATTATAAGATTTGTTTTATCTTTCAGAAACCTAGTCTAATTCTATACCCTAGAAAAGCAGATTAAATTTTTCCAGGTAGCGATGACTCAAGTGGTACAGCACTACCCTTGAAAGATAAAGTGAAGAATGCAAAGCTTGGCGTTCAAGCCCCAGGACCAGCAGATACACACAGGTAAATGAAAGTTACTGCCACAGAACAGGTACCTGTGAATGCAGAATATACTGTGACACTGCTGTAAGCACATTGGCAACAGAAACCAGCCAGGTATGCTAGCTCACACCTGTAATCCTAGTTATACAGGAGGTTGAGATTGGGCAGATTACAGATAAAGAGTCCAGCCCAGTCAAAAGTTTGCCAGACCACTTCTCAACCATTAGTTGGGCACAGTGGTCTGCATGTCAGTCCAGCTAGGTAGAAGGCTGAGAGATCTATGGGACAGTGGTTCCAGGCCAGCCTCAGTGGAAATGTTCCTAACTCCATCTCAGTGGAAGAAGATGGGCATTGGTAGCTTGTGCCTGTCATCTCTGCTATGGTGAAAAGCATAAAATAAATAGATCATGATCCATAGACACACCTCGGCAAAAAGTGAGATCCTATGTCAGAATAACCAGGCCAAGTGCCATTAGAAAGGACAAAATAATGGCATTTGCTGGAAAATAGATGGAACTAGAACAAATCATGCTGAATAAGACAAGCCAAGAACAGAGACAAACGTCATATGGTCTCCCTGGTATGCAGGTGTTGGAATTAAAATGCAAAGTAGAACGAAGTAAGCAGGTCTCAAGATACCAAAACACAGTAAAAAGAAAAGAGGACACAGAATGAGTGGAAAGTGTGTGAGAACAGTAATAATAATAATATAATACTATAGCAGAGGGGACCGCCAGCTACATTGGATACTGACGAAAGGGAACTAAGCAACTCATGGTGGGAATGGGAAGGAAGGAATGAGTGAAGGAGGGAACAGATGTTGCTAAACAAAAGGAAAGTAATGTACATATCATCCAAAATGGAGAAAATTATTTTAGTGTTAAAGTTCATAGACTTTGTAAGCTATGTAGAGTAGGATGACAATTTTCACCCTTGTGAAAGTTAAAATGTGTACTGTGAAATATGTGTAGTAACTTAAACCCCCCCAAAAAAAAATTGTATTAAAAAAAATAACCAGGCTGGGGATATGGCCTAAGGGTAGAGCGCTTGCCTCCTATACATGAGGCCCTGGGTTCGATTCCCCAGCACCACATATACAGAAAATGGCCAGAAGTGGCGCTGTGGCTCAAGTGGTAGAGTGCTAGCCTTGAGCAAAAAGAAGCCAGGGACAGTGCTCAGGCCCTGAGTCCAAGCCCCAAGACTGGCCAAAAAAAATAAATAAATAAATAGCCAGGCCAAAAAAAGAGCTGCAGGACTTTCATTGCTCAGCAGTAGAGCACATGCCTAGCAAGTGAGAGGCTCAAACCCCATACTTCCCCGAAAGGAAACAGATACTCTTGCCAATTTCTCCCAAAAGGCCACAATATGTGTATGTATGTTTGCACCTTTATCTTTATCTTTACTATCATAGTCTGATAGCAAAAGTCAGGTACTCTCAATAGCGTATGTTGTTACAAAAGATTGCTGATGAATAAGGACATCCTAAGAGTCACTACAGAACTACCCTGCCTGTTCTTGAGGTCTGTTTTACGCTCACTGACATCTTTGCTCAATCACTAACTTACTTCACAGACACAGGTCAGCATTAAGAGCAGTCCCTGAACACCAACCAAAGAGAGCTGGTATGTCAAAAGTATAGGATGTTAGCTATAACTTTCCACAGATTTATTCTAGGGATATAATTTCTCAATTCTATTTTTTCTTTGTCTTTTCTTTCTTCTTTTTTGGTACTGGGGATTGAATGCAGGACATTGCACTTGTTAGGCAAGTGCTTTGCCACTGAGCTACATCCCAGTCCCCCCCCCTTTTTTTTCCCCCGAGACAGTCTCTCTAGCAGGCAGACTGGCCTTGAACTCCATACAAAGTCCAGACTGTCCTTAAAGTTCAATCCTCCTGCCTCCATTTGCCAATGCTGAGATTACAGGGATGTATCACTATGCCCAGCTCAATTCTAAATGTTAACCAGTCAAGAATTTTGACTTGGGCTGGGAATATGGCCTAGTGGCAAGAGAGCTTGCCTCGTATACATGAAGCCCTGGGTTCGATTCTCCAGCACCACATATATAGAAAATGGCCAGAAACGGCTCAAGTGGCAGAGTGCTAGCCTTGAGCAAAAAGAAGCCAGGGACAGTGCTCAGGCCCTGAGTCCAACACCCAGGACTGGCCAAAAAAAAAAATATATATATATCAAAAATTTTGACTTGAATAATCTCCCACCATTCCTAGACAAACTTTTTTTTGGTGCTGGTAGTAGGGCTTGAACTCAGGGCCTCAAGTCCTTGCTTAGATTTTTGCTCAAGGCTGGTGCTCTATCAACTGGAGCCATACCTCCTGCTTCCAGCTTTCAGCTCATCAGAGATAAGAGTCTCACCAACTTTCCTGTCTGGGCTGGTTTCAAACCAGGATCCTCATATCTCAGTCTCCTGAGTAGCTAAAATTATAAGCTACCAGTACCTCACCCAGAAAAATATCTATAAAAAGCAATCTAAGCCAGGGCCAGTAGCTCATGCCTGTAATTCTAACTACTCAAGAGGCTAAGACCTGAGGATTGCAGTTTGAAACCAGCCAGCAGGAAAGCCTGTGAAATTCTTATCTCCAATAAACTACTTACTAAAAAAGCCCGAAGTGGAACAGCAAGCAGCTCAAATAGTAGAGAGCTCACCTCGAACAAAATAAGCTATAGTGACTATGCCCTGAGTTCAAACCCCAGGGCTGGCAGCTCCTTTGCATTCTAGCTTCTACCCTTACATTGCACTACGTATTTTCCTAAAAGTGCCCAATGATCACTCTATTAGCAATCCAATTGGAAATGTTCACTATGCATTTCTTAGCTATACCAACATGCCACTCTGCTGGTACTGTTACTCAAACTCCTTCACAATCACTTCTTTTCTCCCCATTTAAATATCAAAATCTCCCTAGCCAGGTATCCAGACATAGTGGTACATACTTATAATCCCAGCACTGGACCCTGAGGCAGAATTGTGAGTTCAAGGCTACACAATGAGTTTGGAACATAGTAAACCTCTGTCTCAAACAAAACAACTTATCTCCAATGGCTTAAAAGACTTCTAACCTTCACATTCAATAACCTCCCCTTCTCGTTGACCTTATTCAAAACCATGAACCATTCCCAAAGTGAAGTTACCAAAGACTGAAAAAGCATATAAAAGATGAAGTTTTACTATGTTGTTCCAGCTGGCAAACTCCTGGGATCAGGGCTGGGAATGAGGCTTGGTGGTAGAGTGCTTGCCTAGCATGCATGAGGCCCTGGGTTCGATTCCTCAGCACCACATAAACAGAAAAAGCCAGAAGTGGCGTTGTGGCTCAGAGTGCTAGCCTTGAGCAAAAAGAAGCCAGGGACAGTGCTTAGGCCCTTAGTCCCAAGCCCCAAGACTGGCAAAACAACAACAACAAAAAAAAAAAAAACAACTCCTGGGCTTCAGGGAGTCCCCTGCTTCAGTCTCTCTAGCTGCAGGGACTACATTCACAGCCACTGCACCCAGCTAAAAAGTGGACGGATGGACAGATCTGTACCTATTTCTGTATCATTGTCTCTATCTGTTCTGTACCTATTTCTGTACCGTTGTCTCTATCTGTATCTATATATGTATATACATACTAGCAATAGAAACCAGGGCCTTCACAATTGCTATACAAGCATTCTACCACTGACCTACCAACCCCTCCTAAGCTCCTATACTGATGCAATACTTTATTCTTGCTACTCAATAAATCGGGGATATGGAAGCTTTAGGCTGTGAGTGGAATCATTTGGTACATGAAAAGACAGACACATGCTTCCTACCAGCTTGCCTGAGACCCACTGCCTGTATTGATCACTTTCTAAATCTCATATGATCTCATAACTAACCAAATAGCCCTTATCAGAAAAAAGGTTCCCTGTGTTGGTGTGTAGGAGGAGGCCCGACCTGCAGCTCGCCTGAATAAAGCCTTTGCATTTTGGAAAAAAAAAAAAGAAAAAAGGTTCCCCTGGGCTGGGAATATGGCCTAGTGGTAGAGTGCTTGCCTAGCATGCATGAGGCCCTGGGTTCCATTCCTTAGCACCACATACACTGAAAAGGCCAGAAGTGGCGCTGTGGCTCAAGTGGAAGCCAGGGACAGTTCTCAGGCACTGAGTCCACGGCCCAGGACTGGCAAAAAAAAAAAAAAAAAAGAAAAACAGTTTCCCACCCCTGCACTAAATAAATAGCTAGCCTAAACTCTATAGCATAGCCTAAAACTCTATAACTGTATTCAATACCCAAATGCCAACAATGGAACTCTACTCCCAGGTCCTGATAGGCATTATAAAGAAAGCTCCACCAGACCAGAACAAAGCTCTTCCCCTCATCTGCTATTCACCCCTATTCCCTTACTGACACCATAATGGTGTGTGTGTGTGTGTATGTGTATGTGTGTGTGTGTGTGTGTGTGTGTGTAGGGGGCAGTATGGAGTTTAAACTCAAGGTCTTGTTCTTGCTAAGCAAAACCTCTTATCACTTTAGTCTTCTCAGAGTCTTTTGGGGCTTAGCTACTTTCTGGATAGATTCTGTAGCGTTTTCTGGGCCTGGGTTTTGCCCAAGATCAGCCTCAGACCATGGACCTCTCCCCTACACTTCCCACACTTGGAATTACAGACATGTCATGCTGCCCAGCTTATTGGGATGGAGATCCCATCCATTGGCTGTCTGTCGGGGGCCAACCTTAAGTATCTGGAATTACAGGCTTGCACTACCATATTCACTCATTCACCTAATCAATCTTAAAACTAGTAACCAATAAATTATCCTATCTTCTCATTCTCCCTTGTCCTGGTCTCTTGCATTTTTGCATCTCAGACTCTACCCCCTTAATTGCACCTCTATTTTCTACTCTGTGTTACTGCCTCTACCTTAATGTGCTTTCCTTATTTGCTAGGATTAATGAAGAAACCTAAATGACCTCTCTACCTCTTGTTTAATCCATGACCAATTTTTCTTCCATTATGTTGCCAAAGCACAACCTAGACTTCCAGTGCTACCTACAGGTAACTCCTCTACAGGGGGAACACAATTCAAATTCTAAACTCAAGCAAAAAGCCCTCCACAGCATGGCTTCAGCACCATCTCTTGCTGTCCCCTCACAGTCAATCCCCGTCACTTGGGTCTTCCTAAAATAATTCATGGAGCTGGCATCTCCTCACTGCAGAAGCACTTGCATCTGCATTGAACTGGAACTAGGATTCCATAAGAACCCTTGGGGGGGGGGGGGGGAAAGAGATCTTATCCATAGAAGTAAGATCAAGTTTTAGGTTTAGTTTGGTTCAAGTGGTAGACTGACAGCCAAGCAAGTATGAGGCCCTAAATTCAAACCCTAGTACATATGTATATATATATATATATATATATATATATATATAAATTCAAACTGCAGTACATATATATGTACACACACATATACATACATACATATAAACTTACATATATGAAAAATATATATTACATTTGATATTTGTATGCATGTGTGTGTGTGTATACTCTAACTGGCACCATAACTGATTGGCACCAGGCTGAGATGAGGAGAAAGGTTCAAAACCAGTCCCAGCAGACAAATTCAAGAAATTATCTCCAATTAATCAGTAAAAATGCCTGAAAGGAGAAGTGAAGGTATGGCTCAAGTGGTAGAGCACCAGCCTTGAGTGGAAAAGCTCAGCAAGAGCATATAAGATTCCCGAGTTCAAGCTCCTAGTATGATTCTGAGAAAACTGGACCTAAGAACAATTATTGTGTAATGTGCTCTGGGTATCATTGCATCTGGGAGACTTGGTGGAGTTATTCTCTCTTCCAGTTGGCCTTAAGCCTTCTCTGGCCCTCAGGACCCCATCATTACACCTATCAATGTGGTCTGAACTCCTACTGACTTTTACTAGCAGTCCTAAGCAGTGTTGAGTCTGTTAGGGCAAGGACCTGCTCTCTTTCTTTGTAGCTCAGTGCTCAGTATATATTCCACAACTGAAGAAAAAAAAAGTGGTAAATTTTTTTTTTAATTTAAAGAGTGATACCTTGGCAAATGTCCTACAGAGAAGTGACCCTCTCAGTGGGGACTCCTGGGCTTGTGAGGGAGTAAGGATCCATTCATCTCTATTCAGACTTCTGCATCCGAAAGAAATTTCTGAAATTCAAAAAGAAGCGAAACTTATGTGACTTTTAACTTTTTTTTAAAATCTCACCTCAAATCAACCTCACAAAGCCAGCGCATCTGAAGAGGAAGCTGGGACAGGGTTAGTCGACCCATGCACACACAAGAAATGAATAAGGGGTTCACTCTATTCTGACACCCTAGGTATTCAGGGGACGGCCCACTCAAGGAGCCGTTCCACATAGTCAAACCTCCCCGTCAGGAGGCTGGGTGCTGGGGGCTCCGGCCTGTAATCCTCGCTACTCAGAAGGCTGAGACCTGAGGCTCAGGGTTCAAAGACAGCCTGTGCAGGAAAACCGGTTAGGTTAGACTCCTCTATCAAAAAAGCCAGAAGCGGAGCTGCGTGTGGCTCAAGGAGTAAAGCCAGCACAAAAGCTGAAGGGCAGCGCCCAGGCCCTGAGTTCAAGCCCATCCCCAGCAAGTGCAGGTGACTCCACCCTCATCCCCAGCAGACCTGTCTCCCTGGGGAGCGCTTTCCCTTCCCTTCCGCTGTCCGCCCGTTTGGCGCCGCGAGCTCTCGCGCCGGGGCGCAGGGGGCGCCCACGAAGCCCGGGGGCGGGGCCGGCTGTCAGCGCGGCGGCCCGGCGGGCCAGGGGGCGGGCCTCCGCGGCCCTCCGAGCCCCAGCGCGGCGGGAGGGGCGGGACGGGGGCGGGGCCAGGGCCCGGCACTCGGCCCCACGCGACCCCTTCGCCCCGAGCAAACTGCGCAGAGCCTGGACGCCGGGCCGCGCACCGGGAGCGGCGGGGTACACCGACGGGAGGACCGCACGTCCCCCGTCCGGCCTCCAGCGCGCAGGAAGCACAAAGGGGCGGCTCACCAGCTGCGCCGGGACTCGGAGGCGCCGGCCCCCGCGCGCGATCCGGACGTGCAGGGCCCGCGCGCGCTCCCCGCCCCCACCGCGGCCTCGCGCAACGCTCGTTACTCCGCGCGGCTCGCGCGCGCGCCCGCCCGCCCGGCCGGCGGCCCCGAGCCGGCCGCGCCGCTCCCGCTCCGCTTACCCAGAGCCAGCCTTGGCCTGCGACCCACCTGCACGCCTCCACCCAACAGCCGGCCGCGGGCGGAAGTGCGGGGCCGCGCCCGCCATCCAACCCGCAGTCGCCGCGAGCGTAAGCTCCGCCCCCGCGCGGCGTTGGCCGCGCTCGGGCCCCGCCCCCGCGCCGCTCTCTTGTTTTGGTGGGCCGAGGGGCGGGGCTGGAGGGGAGGCGCTGCGGGGTGCCTCGGGTAGGCCTGAAGCCTGTGACTTGCGTCACTTCCGGGCTGGAGGGAGGACCAATCGGGGACGTCCGTCCTGACCATGGGCTGGCACCTGGGGTCCGGAGCGGGCGGGCCCGGGGCCACGCGCGCCGGGCCGGGGTTGGGCTCGACGCCGGCCCCCCTACCGTTCGCCGTCCCCTTCTCTCCTCTTTTCCAACGCCTCGACCCTTTGACGACGGGTGTTTTAAGAACAGAGATGCCGTTTTTTCCCCCACTCTAGCTTTCCTTTAGAGACCTACAACTTAACGGGCAGGCGCGTAATTTGGGAGTCCTTTGAGCGGTTAAGATGACGGGGAAAGCGCCCCTCGCTGTGGTGGGCAATCGCGACAGACGTGCTCCCAGGAAAATGCCCCGGGGAGCTACAACTCCCGCCTCCCCACCATCCCACCACCCCCCCTTTTTTTTTTTGTGCCAGACTGGGGGCTTGCACTCCAGGCCTGAGCGCCGTCGGCTGGAACGAGGCTGATGCTCTACAGTTCGATGCACAGCTCCGCTCCCAGCGTGTTGCTGGTTTAATGGGAGGTGAGTCTTAGCGACTTTCCTGCCCGGGGTTGGCTTGGAACCGCTATCCTGAGCAGGACGACGAGGCCTTTGCTTTGCTTTCCCTCTTCTCCGCCCCCCCCCCCACTCCCCGCGCCCCGCACCGCCGGCTTCTGCACCGTCTGTGCCCCGCGGTGACGAGGCTCCAACCCACGACCTCACGCTCTGGTCGGGCTTTCTCCAGCCGAGGCCCGGCGGTGCTCGGCCGCTTGAGCCACACTTGCAACGCTGCTGGCTGATGGTCTTTCTAACCGGTCGCAAATAACACGGTCACCAGCGATCCTCACTGCAGAGCGGACGTGGTCCGTGGCCCAAGCAGCGCGACGTGTCAGCCGTGGGAAGCCCCAGGGCCCGAAGGGGAAAGCGGGCTGGGGACATGGGATTCATGGGGGGGGGGGGGGAAGGGGAGGAGCTGTCCAGCGAGCTCGCAGCCCAGAATTTAAAAAAAAAAAAAAGTAAAAACTGTAAAAATAATAATAATAATAAATTAAATTAAATTAAAATTTTACTCCTACAAATAGTAGCTACTCAGGAGCCTGTGAGCTGCAGATCACAGTGCAAAGCGACCCGGGGCCGTGAAAGACTCATCTCCAAAATAGCCATCAAAAAAGAAAAAAAAAGAAAAAAAGAAAAGGAAAGGAAATCACAGAAAGCTGGAAGCGGCTTGAGCTGTGGCTCAAGGGGCGGAGCGGAGCGGAGCGGAGGGCGGGCCCCGAGCGGAGCAGCGCCTCGGCCCAGCGCCTAGGCCGCGAGTTCAAGCCCCACGCCCGCAGCCTAAAACATTATTAAAAAGAGAGAAAAACCAAACTATGTCGCCGAGAAGGGGCTTGCGGGAGAGCTGGGGAGCGGCTCCGGGGCCTGCAAGGCCGGTGGGGGGAGGCAGGGGTGGGGGCCACCCCCCCCCCAGCGCCCCGGGAGGCCCGAGCCCGGGCGGAGAGGGGTCTTACCCAGGCAGAATCTTCCCGGAGAATGAGCGGAGCGCAGGCAGAACGCCCGCGGGGCTCTGGCCTGGGAAAGTTCCAGGAGGGGGCGTGGCCTGTTGGGAGGCAGAGGACCGTTGGGATCGCCCACCCCCACCAGGCAAAAATCCGTTATTTCCCCACCCCCCACACACACCCGGAGGACTCCCCTCCCCCCCTCCCCAGGGCTCGGGTGGAAAGACCGTTAGGACAGCCCAGGCCGCGCGCGCGGGTCACCTGTCACCTGTCACCGCCACCCTGGCCCGTGTCACCCGCATCCTAACCATTTTGATGCCATACTTTTGACACGGGGGGTCCTAGGGGGATATAGATCCTTGCAGTTTATTACATAGCATTAGGTGGATACTGTATTCTTTATTTTATTTTATTTTTATATTTTTTTACTAAAGTAACCATAAAAGAATACAAATGCCCAAACTGCCTGAGGAAAAAAAACTGAACATTACCCTTCGTCCACAATGGGGGGAACCTATACTTGAGACATCCTAACTCCAGTTTGGAGACCCCCCAAAAAATAATTTTAGGGGCATAAGAAAATGACTTCCCTTCTCATAAAATTGGGGGGAAAGTTGGTTGAAGAAAAATGTTTTACTGTACAGCATTAATATATTTTTCTTTATATCAAGTCATTTAGAGGGTTTGTTGTTGTTGTTGTTGTTGTTTGCCAGTCCTGGAGCCCATCTCTGGGCCTGGGCGCTGTCCCTCAGCTTCTTTTTTTTTAATTTTTATTTTTTGGGGTAGTTTATTGGAGATAAGAGTCTCATGGACTTCCTGCCCTGGCTGGTTTCACACCACGATCTTCAGATCTCAGCCTCTTGAGTTGCTGGGATTACAGGCATGAGCCACCAGCACCCTGTTTTTTTTTTTTGTTGTTGTTGTTTTGTTTGTTTTTGTGGGGTTTTTTAGAGTTTAAACCATTTATTTAAGAAATAAATGTTGCCAGGCGGCTCATAGCTGTAATCCTTGCTCCTCAAGAGGCTGAGATTGGAGGAACAGAGTTCAAAGCCAGCTTGGGAAGGAAAGTCTGTGAGACTCATCTCCACTAAACACACTAAAACAAACCAAAACAAAAAGCCAATAATGGAGCTGTGGTTCAAATAGAAGCACTTGAAATTCAGGAACAGTGCCCAAGCCCTGAGTTTGAGAGCCAGGACGGACACACTCAGACACACGGACACACACACACGTAATGTTTATACCAGTCTTTACAGCCGCCTTGTGCATGTTAGGTAAGCACTCTGCCACTAATCCACTCTCCGTACCCAAACAATAGATTTAAAAGAGTCAATTAAAATTTTAAATTTGCTTGCTTGGCTGGCATTCGCTCTGTGCTCTGGACCTGCTATGATTTTTCTTTATTTTTTTTTTTTTTTTGCCAGTCCTGGGGCTTGGACTCGGGGCCTGAGCACTGTCCCTGGCTTCTTTTTGCTCAAGGCTAGCACTCTGCCACTTGAGCCACAGCGCCACTTCTGGCCATTTTCTGTATATGTGGTGCTGGGGAATCGAACCCAGGGCCTCATGTATATGAGGCAGGCACTCTTGCCACTAGGCCATATCCCCAGCCCCCCTGCTATGATTTTTGCTTGTTATTTTGGAGATTGAGTCTCAAGGATGTTTCTTCCTGGGCTAACTTTGAAGCACATTTTAAATTATTTATTTTTTTTTATTTTTTTATTTTTTGGTGCTGGTCCCCGGGCTTGAAATCAGGGCCTGGGGTACTGTCTCTGCACTCTTTTTGCTCAGGACTAGCTAGAAGCATTATACCACTTGGGCTATAGCTCCACTTCTGGCTCTTTTAGTGATTAACTGGAAATAAGTCTCGTGGAGTTACCTGCCTGGGCTGACTTTGAACTACGATCCTCAGATCTCAGGCTCCTGAATAGCCAAGATTACAGCATGGACCACCGACACCTAGCCCATATTTAGATTTTGACAAAGTGCTTTAATCCTTAATGCTTTTTTTGTATTCTAAGAATTTACAAATGTTTTCTCTCATTTTTCTACTACCCTTTTACCTTTTTTTTCTGTGTACATGTGATCAAATGGAGTCCAGATTTTTGTTACCAGTGGCTTATTTGGCTCTTGTCTAGAGTCTCGATCAAGGAATTGATCAGAGAGACAATAGAGTAAAACAAAGCAGCAAACTTTATTCAAATTGTTATTAAGGGAGGTAGCTGATTATAGCCATGAGCTCAAGGGCTGGTTCCATATCCATTACATCCAGATATTCCAGAATCAGATTTTTTAATAGAACCATTTGGTTCCTGGACCAGTTATTGATCTAATGACTCTTAGTGCTCAGGAGAAAACCTGAAACTGTAAATGTCTACAATTACAAAAGAAGAAAAATATCAAATAATTTTATTACTTCATTACTTTATTGCTCATGGTTGTGGCTGAATGTCACATCAGGCATGTACAATAAACTGTCTCTTCTGCTGTTGCAGCTGAAGTTTCAAAAAAAAGTGAACAAATCAAAAGTTAGCAAAGGAAATATAAAGAGTGGCAATAAAGCAGAAAGTAGAAAAGCAACAGGGAAAATTAACAACAAATTGGATCTTTGAGAAAACTAACACAATTTGTGTTGCTTCCAGAATGGTAAAAAGTAGTTATGTTTAAATCACATAGCCAGTAGCCAGTGGCTCACATCTGTAATCCTAGCTACTCAGGAGGCTGAGATATGAGGATCATGGTTCAAAGCCAGCCCCTGCAGGAAAGTCTGTGAAACTTTTTTTTTTTCTTAATGTGGTAGTCGTAGGGCTTGAACTCTGAGTCTGGGCCCTGTCCCTGAGCTCTTCAGCTCAAGTCTAGCACTGTACCACTTTGAGCCACAGTCCCACTTCCGGTTTTCTGGTGATTAATTGGAGATAAGAGTCTCATGGATTTTCCTGCTGGTGCTGGCTTTGAACCATGATCCTCAGATCTCAGCCTCCTGAGTAGCTAGGATTACAGGCCTGAGCCACTGGTACCCAGCTTCTGAGACTCTTATCTCCAATTAACCAAGAAAAAAAGCCAGAAGTGGAGATGTGGCTCAAGTGGTAGAGTGCTATCTTTAAGCAAAAAAGCTCAAAGACAGTAGTACCAGCCCCTGAGTTCAAACCCAGAGCTGGCAAAATAAAAATAAAAAAGAAAGAAGGAAGGAAAATTATATGTTTAAATCACATAGCCAGTCACCAGTGGCTCACACCTGTAATCCTAACTACTCATGAGGCCAAGATCTAAGGATCATGGTTCAAAGCCAGCCCAGATAGGAAAGTACCCGAGACTCTTATCTCCAATGAATCAGCAAGAAGCCAGAAGGAGAGACATGGCTCAAGTGGAAGAGCACCAGCCTTCAGTGAAAAATCTAAGTGAGAACTTGAGGTCTTGAATTCAAGCCCTAGTACTGGGACCAAAAAAAGTGGGGGATCAAGTGGGTTCCAGTGGCTCATGCCTATGAGCCTAGCTACTCAGGAGGCTGAGTTCAAAGCCAGCTCAGGCAAGAAAGCCTATGAGACTCTTATCTTGAATTAACCTTCAGAAAACCAGAAGTGGAGCTGTGGCTCAAAGTGATAGAGTGCTAGTCTTGAGCGAAAAAGCTCAGGGAGAGTGTCTAGGTCCTGAGTTCAAGCCCCATGACTGACAAAAAAAGTGGGGGGGGGGATGAGGAAGGGAAAAAAGTATATACACTATGTAGAACATTAACTATGCAACTTGTGGAAAGTGAAACAAAGTGAAGAGATAACATTGTCCAAAAACAAATGTATTCCTTACCAAGACACCAAAAAGAAAAAAAAAAGTTTAAGTTGGAACATTCTATTGACTTTACAGAAATCAAAAGGATTATCAAAGTGAGTATACTGAGACATTCAGAAAAAATAAGCAGGGCCTCTAGGCCTGGGAATGGCCATACTGTGAAACATGAGGTAATCCCCATGAGCCAGCCTGGCCCACACAACAAGACCCAATGTTAGCACACACAAGAATCCATCCCAGATCCTACTGGATTTAACATTTCTAAAACGTTTTAATATTAAATACTTGAAATGAAAAATATACAGAATTTTTGTTTTGTATATTATTTCTATGGTTTATGCCTGTAATAAAATATATCAATTGATCTGTGTGTGTGTGTGTGTGTGTGTGTGTGTGTGTGTGTGTGTGTGTGTGTGTGTGTGCTAGTCCTGGGGCTAAAACCCAGAGTCTGGACTTCTTTTTTTTTTTTTTTTTGCCAGTCATAGGGCTTAGACTCAGGGCCTGAGCACTGTCCCTGGCTTCTTTTTGCTCAAGGCTAGCACTCTACCACTTGAGCCACAGCGCCACTTCTGGCTTTTTCTATATATGTGGTGCTGGGGAATTGAACCCAGGGCTTCATGTATATGAGGCAAGCACTCTTGCCACTAGGCCATATTCCCAGCCCCAGAGTCTGGACTTCTTTTGCTCAAGGCTAGTGTTCCACCACTCGAGCCACAGCTCCACTTCCATCCAGCTTTTTTTGGTAGCTTAGTGAAGATAAAGAGTCTCATAGACTTTCCTGCCTGTTTGGCTTTGAACCACAATCCTCAGATCTTGGCCTCCTGAGTAGCTGGCATTACAGGTGTGAGCCAGTGGTGTCTAGCTGATTGATCTCTTTTACAAGGCAAGCACTTTACCGCTAGGCCATATTCCCAGCCCTGATCTCTTTTATAGGAAACTCCACTAAAAGTTCATCACTTATATTAAGCATGATAAAAAATGACGAGCAAAATGCCTGTAATAAAAACACTGTGTGAAAGCATTACAAATGTCCCATACCCCTTTTTCCCATTTTTTTTAAATTTGCTGGTACTGAGATGTCCCTTAGCTTTATGCTCAAGTCTAGTGCTCTACCACTTCAGCCACAGCTCCACTTCTAGCCTTTTGGGTTAATTGGAGATAAGAGTCTCAGAGACTTTCCTGCCTGGGGCTGGCTTTTAACCATGGTCCTCAGATGACAGTCTCCTCAGTAGCTAGAATTACAGGTGTGAGTTACCAGTGCCTGGCCCCAAAACACTACTTGATGATGGGCAATCACCAACTGCTAGAGAGAATATGAAACCAAACCCACTTACTGGATTGGACTCCAGACAACAGCTACCATCTGACATTCTAAATAAAGATTTTGCATAGACAACCTGCAGAAAAATCTGATGACTTGCTAATTCACTAATTAAAAGCACTAAGGACCTGGGATTTATGTCTCCAGTTGAAACATTGAAGACACTTGTCCATGGCTCATGCCTGTAATCCTAGCTACTGAGGAGGCTGAGATCTGAGGATCATGGTTCAAAGTTAGTACAGGCAGGAAAGTCTGTGAGACTCTTACCTCCAATAAACTACCAAACAAGCCAGAAGTAGAGCTGTGGCTCAAGTGATAGAGTACCAGCCTTGAGCAAAAGCAGCTCAGGGACAGCACCAGCTTGAACCTTGAGTACAAGCCCCAATACTGGGGGCAAACAAACAATCCTAAGAAAGTCCATGTCTACCTTGAGATCAAGTCCCAGTACTAGCATTTTTCTTCTTTTTTCTTTTCTTTTTCTTTCTCTTTTTGCCAGCCCTGGGCTTGAACTCAGCATCTGGGCTTTATCCCTGAACTTTTGTACTCAAAGCTATTCCTCTACCACAATAGCCACAGCTCTATTGCTGGCTTTTTGTTAATTAACTGGAGAGTCTTCCAGACTTTCTTGCCTGGGCTGGGTTTGAACCATGATCCCCAGATCTCAGCCTTCTGAGTAGCTAGGATTACATTGGGTGCCACTGGAATCTAGCTACAACTTTTTAAAACTAAAAACAAGAATGAGCTGGGGGCTGGGAATGCGGCCTAGTGGTAAAGTGCTCGTCTCATATACATGAAGCCCTGGGTTCGATTCCTCAGCACCACATATATATAGAAAAAGCCAAAAGTGGCACTGTGGCTCAAGTGGCAGAGTGCTAGCCTTGAGCAAAAAAGAAGCCAGGGACAGTGCTCAGGCCCTGAGTTCAAGCCCCAGGACTGGCCAAAAACAAAACCAAACAAAAAAGAATGAGTTGGGCACTGGTGGCTTAGAGGGAGGGGGATTTGAACTCAAGGCCTTGCACTTAATAGGCAGGTGCCTTACTACCACTCGAGCCATGTCTCCAGAGCCCTGTGGCTTACTTTGTGTTATTCTGCCTGGTCCTTGGAGATTCTTAAATAGGTGAATATTTGTCATCAGAATTGAAATTCTAGCCAGGTGCTGGTGGCTCATGCCTGTAATCCTAGTCGCTCAGGAGGCTGAGATCTGAGGATCATGGCTCAAAACCAGCATAGGCAGGAAAGTCTGTGAAACTTATCTCCAGTGAACTACTCTGAAGAAGCCAGAAGTGGTGCTGTGGCTCAAGTGGCAGAGCACTTGAACACAAAGAAGCTCAAGGGCAGTGTCCAAGCCCTGAATTCAGGCCCCAGGACTGGCAAACAGCAAGAAGTGATATCGCCAGTGATATCACTGGCGAAGGTGAGAAGCCTGGGGGAGCAGAGCCTGGCGCGGATGCAAGAGCTTGAGGTGGGTGGGGGCGATTAGGAAATCGTCTGCAGTTAGACTTGAGCTGTAAGTCATCTGAGTGAGAGATGGCACATCTGACCTCTCACTCCACCGTCAGCAACCATAAGCATAGATGCTCGTACAAGGCATGGGAAGAAAAGAAGATGCCCCATATGGAGAGCTCTGACTGCACTGACACCTCAAGGCTGGGGCCATGGCAGGTGGGCAGCAACTGCTAGCTGATTCCACATGGAGAACCAATTTCATATGTGCATACAGGACCAGTGAGACCAGTGTATGGTAGTAACGATCCAGACTAACAATTTTGGGCAGGGATCAGTGCAGGATGAGAAACTTGGACAAGGTGTGCAAGGCTCAGGTCTAGTGGCTGGCTTAGTGGGGGGTGCATGTCATCTGCATGCAGAAGGTGATGAGGGACAGCTTTAAGGTTTTTACTGAATTGTGAAGAATGCAGAAGAATGTGGAAGGGCTGAGTGCATAGCTGGTGTAGGGTACTGACTGCCAAGACTGCTAGAGAAGCTGGGTGCCTGTGGCTCACACCTGTAATGCTAGCTTCTTGGGAGGTTAAGATCTGAAGATCATGATTCAAAGCCAGCACAGGAAGACAAATCTAGGATTCTTGCCTCCAATGAACCAGCAAAAAGATGGAAGTAAAGGCATGGCTCAAGTGGCCGAGCACTAGTCTTGAGCAAAAAAAGCAAAGCAAGAGTACAAGGACAGCCAGGTGCTGGGGGCTCACACCTGTAATCCTAGCTACTCTGGAGGCTGAGATCTAAGGATCATGATTCAAAGCTAGCCTGGGTAGGAAAGTCCATGAGACTTTTATCTCCAGTTAATCACCAGAAAACAAGAAATGGAGCTGTGGGCTCAAAGCAGTAGAGCTCTAGTGTTGAGCACAAAAGCTCAGTAATACTGCTCAATACTGGCACATTAAGGAAAAATGCTGAAGAGTCACAGTGGATTGCTGGGTCCACTTAAAGCTGGTTACCATGGTTACAGTGAAGCCAGCTGGCTTAGTTGTGGTTTTATTCTGGTCCTTGGGGTACAGATAGAAGGAAAGTGGCAGAGTTCACCCAGTCCTGGGGCCTTGCATAGGAAAATGCCATGAGAGGAGAGGCAAGGATGGCGGGTATACAGCGGGGGCAGTCCAGGAGGCTGGGACAGTCTGTGTGCTTAGCTCCCATTAGGACCTGGCTCATTGCAGGTGGCCCACAGTTAGGGGAACTGAAGGGAGTTCTCTGTGCTCTGTATGCTGCATCTCTCGGGGTGCTTGCTGCTGGTGGGGGCCATCAGTGATGGCCCACCCACAGAACCTGTTCAAGGTTGTTTAAAACGTCTTAGGGTTGTTGTTCCCAGCTTGTTCGCAGTAAGCTGGGGGCTGCTATGGTTGCTGTCGTCTTTCTGAAGCTGCTGTACCACTTCCTGCTGGCACTGGGCACAGGCATCCTCTGGTTTCCTCCTCCGCCCTTTCCTCTCTGCAGCAGGGTTCTTAGCACCGAATGTTCATGGAGGCAACAGATTCAGCCTCCAGTCAGGTTCTCTCTTTGTCCCATGGACTGGGAGTCTGTGTAAAGGCACCCCTCTGGACCCCACGGTGACCCCATCTCAAACCACATTCAGGTCCTCTCATTGAGTTCCTGCATCGTCCGAACACACACACACACACACACACACACACACACACACACACACACACACACACGCTGGTCTTCTCACCCAAACTCCTGGAACTGTTTACATAAAAACAGTAATTGGGCCAATGAGCACTGAAGTTTGAAGCCAGTCCAGGCAGACACATTTCTCCAATTAACCAGCAGAAAGCTAGAAGTGGAGAGGTGTAGTTCAAGTGGTAGAGGACCGGCCTTGAGCAAAAAAAAGCCAACCAACAACATGAGACCCTGAGTTCAAGACCCAATACCGGCGCACACACAAAAAAGTCATTGGCAAAGCTAAGATCTATACAATTTGCTTCTTTTGGAGAATAGAGGCATGGAAGCACTAAGTGAGACAAAGTTATAAAAATAAAATGATCAAAATGCATAAGTTTAATTGGGCAAAATGTATGGCTCCAGTAATCACCTGCTATCCAGCATGTACATGTGAGCTCTTCCCACATTATCTAAACCCCTTCTCTTCTGCCAGTGGGACCCTGACTACTCACCTCCTCCGCTGAGCCGAGTCCACAGACTGGAGAAATCACTGTGGCAGTTCTGCTGGGTATGCAGGTTTTTGGGTTTTTTGTGTTTTGTTTTTTTTTTGCCAGTCCTGGGGCTTGAACTCAGGGCCTGAGCACTGTCCCTGGCTTCTTTTTGCTTTAGGCCAGCACTCTGCCACTTGAGCCACAGCGCCACTTCTGGCCTTTTCAGTGTATATGGTGCTGAGGAATGAAACCCAGGGCTTCATGCATGCTAGGCGAGCTCTCTACCACTAGGCCATATTCCCAGCCCCTGGGTATATGCTAGAGGGCCAGGCTCACACACACTGAAGACAAGATGGACTCTGCAGAAGGAACAGCCCAGAACCCCTCAGAACTTGGGGGGCTAAGGAGCTGGATTCATCCTTTTTTTTTTTTTTTTTTGGCCAGTCCTGGGCCTTGGACTCAGGGTCTGAGCACTGTCCCTGGCTTCTTCCCACTCAAGGCTAGCACTCTGCCACCTGAGCCACAGCGCCCCTTCTGGCCGTTTTCCATATATGTGGTGCTGGGGAATCGAACCGAGAGCTTCATGTGTAGGAGGCAAGCGCTCTTGCCACTAGGCCATATTTCCAGCCCTGGATTCATCCTTTTGTGAGACCAGAAATCTGAGTCTCCAAAGCTTTCACCTATGAGCCCCTTTAGAGACTGCTGACCCCACTCTGGACTCATTTCAGTACACCTGTTTACACAATTAGTTTATTCATTTTTTACAATTACAAAATGAAGAAAATATGTGTACTCTGAAATTTTTCATTTACAATATCATTCCATCAAATGTCAATCAAATGTCATTTTAAATCTCCACATAACACTGCCTGCTACATCGTAGTTGAACGTTCTAAGGCAGGCACTGGTGGCTCACGCCTGCAATCCTGGCTAACTCAGGAGGCTGAGATCTGAGGATTGTGGTTCAAAGCCAGATTGGACAGGAAAGTCCTTGAGACTCTTAACTTGAATTATCTACTAGAAAACTAGAAGTTTTTGGTGCTGTGGCTCAAAGTGGCAGAGCACTAGCCTTGAGCAAAAGAGCTCAGGGACAGCAGCCAGGCCCTGAGTTTAAGCCCCATGACTGACCATAAAAGCAAAAACAAAAAAACCCAACACGCCACCTCCCCCTCCAAAACATTCTGTTTTCTTTATTGCAAACATAATGTTCTCATGATATTTAAAGACTTCTTGAAATG
Source organism: Perognathus longimembris pacificus (assembly GCF_023159225.1). Lineage (NCBI taxonomy): Eukaryota > Metazoa > Chordata > Mammalia > Rodentia > Heteromyidae > Perognathus > Perognathus longimembris. Next base: position 159,067,861 of record NC_063161.1, read on the forward strand.
AAGCCACCAGTCACATGATACGTGCATCCTTCAATGTACCCCTCGGTGCAAAGGCCCTGAGGGCAATGCCACCATCTGGCGTGGAGAATGGCGTGCATGGTGGAGAGAAGGGGCTGACTCAAGGAGAACTGCTAACTGGGACGGTGTTCATTTACTTGCTGAGGATTCACTGTCTGCTGTTAGCACATGGAGAGCTGCTGGAGATGGTGTGGGGAAATACTCCAACTCTCCTCCTCTCTCTCCTGTGTGCTTCTCCTCCCATGTGGCAGGTATAGAACACAGGTGGCTCTGTGGATAAGGATGCCACCAGGTGACAGCCGAGAGCACAAGGGACAGTGCGGGGCGCACTGTGCAACAGAAGCGGCCATGGCTGCACGGGGCGCCACCCCAGCTCCTGTGCTGGGATCCCCTGCACACGGGCCCAGGGACCTCAGCTTCCCAGACACCTGTTCTGCATCGGCGGGTTCTGCTAAGGGCTGGCCCGTGCGAGGCACTGGGGGAAAACCAGAGGGCAGGAGGAAGCAAGAGTCACTGTGTCCCCTGAGATACAGGGACAGGGACAGGGGCAGAGGCTACTGCCTGTGGTGGCAGCGGCCTTGCTGTGCTGCCCCATGCCAGGCAATTTACCCTTCCCCAGCTGTTCCCACTCAGCAAGCTGGGTTTTGTTTTATTTTTGAGAGCGTCTCTCTGGGTAGCTCAGACTGGTCCTAAGGCTGCAATCTTCTTTCCTCAGCCTTGGAGGCTGTGATCACGAGCGCATGTCACCGTGCTTGGATTCCACGCTGTTTTTGCAGGGAAGGTACTAGGGGTCAAACTCAAGGCCTTCAGCTTGCTAGGCAAGCATTGTGCCACGTAAGCCACATCCCAAGTTTTTTTTTTTTTTTTTTTTGCCAGTCCTGGGCCTTGGAATCAGGGTCTGAGCACTGTCCCTGGCTTCCTTTTGCTCAAGGCTAGCACTCTGCCACTTGAGCCACAGTGCCACTTCTGGCCATTTTCTGTATATGTGGTGCTGGGGAATTGAACCCAGGGCCTCATGTATACGAGGCAAGCGCTCTTGCCACTAGGCCATATCCCCAGCCCCATCCCAAGCTCTTTAAAAATGGTTTTTGCTCTAATTATTTTTCCAGGTAGGGCCTCACAGTATTTGCCTGGACTGGAATTGAATCATAATCCTCCTACCTGTATCTTCTGAGTGGCTGTGAGCACATGCATGAGCCACCCTAACTGGCAATGAGTAAACAATTTATGTAACTGACATTGATGCGTTCAGGGGCTTGCGGACAGATCTGAGGCTGCAATGCCCTGCTCAGGATGATGAAATGCACACCGGCAGGGACAGCCCAACAGGTAGTGAGGGAGGGGAGAGCAGATCCTGGTCCTCGAACTTGCCATCCTGAAGATGCACATCCGAGTGTCTGGAAAAACAAGGCAGAACGGCACGTTACAAAGACAATCAACTTCCTCCTATCTGCTGAACGTGCAGAGCGGCACCCACTTAGGAAAACCGTCACAAGATGTGATGCTACCCCTGCTGCAAGGACGCCACTGGCGTGGCTTCACAGAGCCACTCCTGTCAGGATTGTCGATGTCACTCCTCACAACTTCAATATGAATGTTAATCAACAGAAGTTACCATTTATGTCCCTCCTCTAGCCAATGCACATCCTTTATTAATTAAACACCAGTACTAAACGGAACTTTACTCTCTGTGAGTCTGGAAGATCTCCCAAAGCCCCATGAGTTAAAGACAGGATCCCCAGAGTGGTATTATCAGGCTACTAGGAGGTCTTTTAAGAAGTTCCTGGGGGTGTACTTAGAGGATTATGGGGCCCCCTCGCTAACCTTGCTGTCTTCTGATTCCTGGCCATGAGGCCAGCGTTTGTTCCAGCCATGATGTGCTGCCTTAGCACAGATCCACAGACCGTGGACTGGAACACAGAAACCTGTGAGCCAAATAAACCTTTCCTCCTTGTACATTGATTATCTCAGGTATTTCGTCATGGTGTTGGAAATCTGACACACACCCTACACATGAACATCCATATCAACAACAACAAAACTAGGACAATAGTCACCTCTGGTTAACTGTGCTTCTCCATGCCTTCTCCCTCACTATCATCCTCACAGTAAAAGATATCTTTAAATAGGAAATCTTGCTTGGGTGTTGAGGGAGTTGGAATTTGGGTGCCTTCTTTCTCCATCTTCTTTTCTAGCTGTTCTTTAAGCAAAGGTAGACAGGTCTCATAAAGGTAGTCGATGATCTCTACAGAAAAGAAACCAAAGTTTGAGACTGCTTCTACAAAGGTTCTTATCCAGGTCAAGGGCTATGGGGCAATCAAGTGATGGGTGGCTTACGCCTATAATCCTAGCTACTCAGAAGGCTGAGATCTTAGGATCCTGGTTCAAAACCAGAGTGATCAGGAAACTGTGTGATACTCTTGCCTCCATTAATCAGAAAAAAAGACAGAAGTGGAACTGTGACTCAAGTGGTAGAATAGCAGCCTTGGGCAAAAAAGCTAAGGGATGGCTCTCAGGCCCTGAATTCACATCTCCTACACCCCAAAGGCTATGAACACTACCACAATGCACTGCTCTTACTACAACACGCAAATCCTATTCTTATTGGTTTACATACCCCTTCTATACTTCAATAAAACCCTCACAACAATCCAATCAGATAAGTACTTTGATGCCATTTTCCCAACGAGGAGATCAAGGCATATAACCTTCAGAGACTTGCCCAAGGTCACAAAGGTACCAAGGATGCAAGCATAGGTGGTGATGTCTGCGGAATGCAAGTGCTTTCTCCTCACACATGTCAGGTTCAGGTCCCCAGCCTGGGGCTGCAGGTATATACACTGCCACTGGGCAGTACAGGGGACGCGCCTGTGGGTGCTCTCAGCTTGGAGGTTAGGGTATGGCAGGTCTGGACAAGACACAGGAAGCCACACAGGATATGAAAGATCTAAACCACCTGAGATAGCCACAAAGCAGGAAGTGGGCATCTGACACACTCTGTAGAAGTGTGTGTTGTGTTCGGTGCTGTGTGTGTGATTGTAGGATGTGTGCACAAGTGTCCAGGATAGCCAGACCAGCTGCACACAGAGCTGCTGCCCAAGGGACACCATGATCACATTTTGCAAGGCCTGTCGGGTAAAGATTCTAATTTGTCAGCATCCACACTGTTTTATGATTGATGAAACCACCAGCCCAATGACATACACCCTGTTTGTAACAAATAAAATACTAGGCATACTGACCTGGAAAAGTCTTTTTCTGCCAAAAGGGAACATAGGCAGCTTTCAGCTTATAAAATTTAGTTTGGACATAAAACGGAGGCACATCGCTTAAGAAAGGAAAAATTAAAAAAAAAGTCAGTTAAAAATCTATCATGTCAATACTTGTGTAAGTACATTTTCTAATCTATGGACATTGACAATTTTCTTATCCTGTACCTGACCATCATCCACAGGTCTATAAACGTGTGATGAAAGACACCAAACATGAAAGACACCAAAAAGCTAAAACATTAAACCACAGGAGAAAAATGAGTAGTGCAAGATGGTTGTGTTCACATGAAGAATGGCTGAAGTTGTCTCTAAGAAGACAGAGCGTGATGGCAGGGACCACGTGTTGACCCCTGCCTTGGAGGCGGCCCTGCCCACAGGACAACCAACACTGTAATAAATGACCCTCACCACCATTGCAAGAAGGAGCCGCCGCTCTGCCCACCGTGCTTGAAAGACCAGGAAACTGAGGCAGAGTGAACAGGGACAGAGCTGGGCCTCCCCCTGGGTATCTGACTCTCCAGTCCACACACTTGAGCACAGCCCTTCACATACATTCCTACATTCTGACATTTTACACTGCAAAGCTAAAAAAGGATGCTTATAATATTTTGGTACATTTTCACTTTACACTTCAGTTTACAGCAAGTGGGACAAAAACAGTAAGGTCGTAAATTGCTGGGACTGCAAAGTGCACCACCACACAGGCGTCTTCTCTTTATCATTTAAATCTTTTCTATAGCTGAGTTTATTTTGCTATTTTTCTACTTCTTAAGATGGGTACTTAGTTCCTCTTTATTTTTCTTTCTAATAAAGCCACATATTTTTTTGTAAGTACTACTTTATCAACAATGTTCCCCCCGACACACACACATGCTTTTAACTTTTCATCAGGATATGTTTAAATAGATTTTTTTTTTTAAAGTGGACCTCCTTGTGGTCAGGGACCCGTGGCTCGCACCTAGAATCCTACTCAGAGGGATGAGATCCAAAGGCTGTGGTTTGAAGCTGGCCCAAGTAGGAAGGTCTGTGAAACTTTTTTCTTTCCTTCTTTCTTTTTTTGTCAGTCATAGGGATTGAACTCAGGGCCTGGGCACTATCTCTGAGCTCTTTGTTCAAGGCTAGCACTCTACTACTTTGAGCCACAGTGCCTCTTCCAATTTTCTGGTGGTTAATTGGAGATAAGAGTCTCACGGACTTTCCTACCCAGACTAGCTTTGAAGTGTGATCCTCAGATCTCAGCCTCCTGAGTAGCTAGGATGACAGACAGGAGCCACCAAGTGCCTGGCTTCTGTGAAGCCCAATACTGACGCACATGAAAAATACAATTAGTGAAATGAAAATCTCAACAGTCTAGCAATTCAGAGTGTGTAAGTACATTTTGTTTCCTAAGACTTTGTTTCTACTCTGTATTGCATCAGATTGATTTTCTTACAAACAAGATTCATTTTAACTGGTTTGTGCACCATCCTTTATTCTAGTCATTCACTGAGTCATCACTTCCTTTTCATTATCTTCCAGTGGGAACACAAGGTCTTACCCGATGGCACCAGCAACAACTTCCCAATCTATCTCATTAGCATCTTCCACATTCAGGGCATACAACCTGCAAGAAAAAAAAAAGCAGGATTTCAGCAGACAGACATCACCAGGGCTCACAGAATGGCAGGAGCTGTAGGGCACTGGTGCTTTCACATGGCCTAGCTCCCTCACGCCCACCCTCATCCAGAAGTCACACAATGGCTGCATCTCTGTGCTCAGCACTTACAAGGTGACACGCTGCAGGGACACTGACATGTGCCCCGCTCATCTACAACCGCAACCCTCAATCCTATCTGATGAGCTCAGAGGATTAGCTCCCACCTCTTAAGACAAGCTCACTGGCTCACGATGTCACGCATGCTCCCTCAGATCTGCTGTTCCAAGCTCTCTCCAGCAGGAGAAGAAGGGTAAGGGATGGGCAGCGGGACTAGCAGAGAGAACAGGAAGCGCAGCCGTGAACTCAGAGCAGGCTCCTGACAGCAGGACCAAGGAAGCTGCAACTGCGCTGGGGGGCCAGAGCCCCAGAGCAGGCTGCTGGTCTTTGTTGTTACTGGGTAAACATGATTCCAGGTCCACCAGACTTCCAGGCTTTACAAAATGGCTGCGATCTGAGGATCATGGCTCAAAGCCAGCTCTAGCAAGGATGTCTGTGAGACTCTTACCTCCAGTGAACCACTGAAAAAGCCAGAAGTGAACCTGTGTCTCAAGCATCTCTAACCTTGAGTAAAAAGCTCAGGCAGTGTCCAGGCTCTGAGTTCAAGCCCCAGGACCGGCAAAAACAAAACAAAAGACCAAAACACCTCAAAGACCAAGCAATGATGATAGCAGAAAACTCCTGATGCAAAGCTGTCAGGATTTTCTATCTGCTTGTCCCAGTGGGCAAGAATAACCTACACAGTGGAAACCACAAAGGCTCCACTAAACACATAGTACATTTTCCGTAGAACAATTCACCCTATCTCCTCAATACTATTAAGGAGGTGGGACTTCTCAGTGTCATCCTTATTTAGGACAAGTTAACAGAGACTCGGAGGCAGATTGTGTGCCCACAGTAAGGCACGTAGAAGGTGTTAGAACAGGGATTTAACCTTTGGCAATGAAGCTACAGTCTCTGCTGTGTTTACTATTCTTTGGCTTGAGAGAAACTAGACATAACAATATGAAGTGAAGCCAGGTGCAATGGCTCATGCTGATTAATGAGCTACTGTGATCAGGAGGATTGTGGGTTCAAGGTCAGTCTGAGCAAAAAGTTTTTGAGATTCAATTTCAACAAAGAAAAAAAGATGAGCGTAGTGGCTCTGTTATCCCAGCTATGAGGAAAGTGAAAGTAGGAGAATCAGAGTGTGGGTTGACCCAGGTAAAAAGTGAGACCCTAATTGAAAAATAACTAGCATAAAAAGAGCTGGGCTATGGCATAAGTGGTAGAATGTCTGCTTAGCAAGTGAAAAGCCCTGAATTCAAACCCCAGAATCACCAAAAACCAAACAAAAACAGTGTCAACTTCTACCCGTACCTTTCAATGAGGTTGATTTTGGCCTGCAGAGCACTGACTCCATGGTATGGGAGCCTGCCATTAGTCATCCTTTTGGTCAAAATTTCCATCCTACATTAAAAGAAAGAAAAATACATTTACATCTGCTAAAAAACAGTTTCTGCTAGAACTTCCGACATTTTCTCACCCAAACTATCTTCATTTGGAACCAATTTCTACCTTTCCATCTAATTTGTTCACTACTGAGAACATATCTATTTGAAAAAGGAAAGGAAAATAAAATGACAGAAAGTCAATGATGCTGGGCGCTGGTGGCTCACACTTGTAATCCTAGCTATTCAGGAGGCTGAGATCTGAGGGTCGTGATTTGAAGCCAGCCCAGGTAGGAAAGTCTGTGAAACTATTATCTCTAACTAGCTACCAGAAAACTGGAAGTGGTGCTGTGGCTCAAAGTGGTAGAGCATTTGCTTTAAGCGAAAGAGCTCAGGGACAGTGCTGAGGCCCAGAGTTCAAGCCCCATAACCAACAAAAAATAAAAAAGGAAGCCAATGATTGAAACTGGATGACAGCTATGAGGAGTTCTCTGATAGTGTGCAGTAAAAACTTTTCGTAAGGAGAACTTTTTGTAAGGGAGAAAAAAAAGAGTAAGCTGTGTTCACTTTGGCAGCACATATACCAAAACTGGAAGGGTACAGAGAGATGTTTAGCATGGCCCCTGAACAAGGATGACACGCAAATCCATGAAGCCTATAAATAGGGACTAGAGGAAACAGTGTAACTCAATTTATTCCTGATGGTTTATAAAACAGATATTGTTCTTATGACCACCAGCAGTGTCTGGAACACCAAATAGGACAATAGCAAGTGATGATCCCTCCAGCGCACCCAGAAGCTCCTATGACTGGGGAGAAAAAAACAAAAAAAAAAAAACCAGAAAAACTTACCACTTACTTTTGCACTGCATCCAGTTCCTGGTTTCTACTCTCGCCTCCACTTCTATCCATGATATGCCCCTGTAGAGTTTCTCCCGGACAATTGATAGGCGACTTTCAGGATTTTTTTGAAGTCTAGAATCCAAATCCATTAATTCCTGGACAGACATTTTCTTCAAAATCACATCTTCAACTGCCTTGATTAATCTCTGGGTTTCTGTCTTACTCCAGGCACCATGATTTATTTCTGTTGATAGAAAAGTATGGCCTGTAGTTGATAATCTGTTTGTGGCCAGACAACATTAAGAACAAGATGATAAAATCCAGTTCTTTTTTTTTTTTTTCACTTCACTTCACTTTTATTAGGAACAAACACAATCTCAGATGAGTAGAAATAACTTCAGGGTTGATATTAAAAGAAATTATTCCAAAATTATTGTTAGGTTACAAATAACTTGCACATAAAAAAAAATCCCACCCAAGGAAGCAAATGGAATCCTCCATGTTTTCATAGCAGTGAATATATATTCTCTAGTTGTGTCTGACTATCCAACATTTATCCGTCTCTTAAGAGAATGATGTACACTAATGATGTCAGCTGGGACATAGGCAAATATCCCAAAATGTTTTCTAAAGAGGATTTGTTTGTCATGCTCACACCTACCTACCCACTGGCTTAGTCAGGATTATCATCCCATTTTCACAGAAGTAATACTGAGCCACATTCCAGTTACGTGACTTGTCCCGTTGCTATGGTTTTAGTTTATCCCACACAAGTCATGGGTTGGAACTTTAATCCCCAGTAACTATTGAGAGGTGGGACTATTAAGAGGTGATTAGGTCAGGAGGATTCTACATTTAATAACATCCTCATCTTTGGAGTGGACCCATTACAGTCAGAGTTCACTTTTTTTTTCTTTTGCCGGTCCTGAGGCTTGAACTTAGGGCCTGGGCGCTGTCCCTGACTTTTTTTTGCTCAAGGCTAACATTTAAACCACAATTCTATTTCCAGCTTTTTTTGATGGTTACCTGGAGATCGGAGTCTCATAGACTTTTCTGCCCAGACTAGCTTTGAATTGTTAGCTTCAGATCTCAGCCTCGTGAGTAGGTAGGATTATAGGCTTGAGCCACCACCACTCAGAAAATCTAGCACTTACCAGAAGACAATGGATGACAAACGAAACAAGCCTAAAATGTCTAAACATAAGTACAAGCAAATTCAAATGAAATTACTAAAGTGGCCAAGGGGGAGGAGGGAGGCGGGGGGAAATGAGGAAGAGGTAACAAGTTGAACAAGAAATGTACTCACTGCCTTACATATGAAACTGTAACACCTCTGTACTTCACTTTGACAATAAAGAAAAAAATGGCAAAACAAAACAAAGAAACAAACAAAAAAAGAACGAAAGCCAGTCTGGGGTATGGTAGTAGACACTTATTACCTCAGCACTTAGGAAGCTGTGGTTTCGATTTAAGCATGACCTTGCTCAAAAAAAAAGAAAGGAAGGAAGGAAAGAGGGAGGGAAGGAGGGAGGGAGGGAGGGAGGGAAGGAAGGAAGGAAGGAAAGGAAAGGAAAGGAAAGGAAAAAAAAAAGGAAAAGAAGAAAGAAAAGTCTAGTACTGGGTATTGATGTTTCACATCTGTAATCCTAACTACTTAGGAGACTGAGATCTGAAGATCTTGTTTCAAGCCAGACTGGGCAGGCAAATCCAGAGACTCTTCTTTTTTCTTGTTGTTAGTCATGGGGCTTGAACTCAGGGCCTAAGTACTGTCTCTGAGCTTTTCTGCTCAAGGCTATTGCTCTACCACTTTGAGCCACAACTCCAATTCTCATTTTCTGGTGGTTAATTGGAGGTTATTGTAAGGTCTACCCCTGGGAGGGCTCCATGCAGATGCCCCCCACCTGCTTAAGTCTGCTCCCAGTACCTGAGTTACCTAGGTAACTGGCACATCTAGAGAGTTACCTCCTCCTTCGCTAAGGTCACATCCAATCCACCTAACCATATATATCTCCCACCTTTTCCTATATAATCCAGCTCAGCACAGTCCTCGCTCTTTTTCCTTTTCTCTCTTGCTCTCTCTTGGTCTTTTTCCCTTTTTCCTTCCCTCTGTCTCTCCACGCCTCCATCTTGTGTGGGCTGGCAGTTGGCTTTCCCCCCACTAAACTCCTTTCTGCCTGGACCATGTGGTGCGTTTCCTTTCTTGGGCTGGCTCTGAACTGCAATTCTCAGATCTCAGCCTCCTAAGTAGCTAGGATTACAGGTGTGAGCCACCAGCACCCAGCCTCAAAACTTTTATCTCCAATTATCAATGAAGAACATGGAAGTGGAGGTGTGGGTCACGTGGTAGAGTGCCAGCTTTGAGTGAAAAGCCAAGCAAGAGCAGCAGGCTCTTAAGTTCAAGAACTGGTGCATGTGCATGTGCAAGTACGTGCATGCACATGTGCACGTACGCACATGCACACAGACACATACACAAAGAGAAAGGAAAGTCAGAAATTAAGTAGTAAGTCCTATTGAGCAGAATAGATTAGGACAAAGGAGGCATGATAAACAGCAGCTGGGAAATTCAGAAAATAAACACTGTATTTGATGTGCAGTTCTATTAGAAACAGAGAATACTATTTTCTTTAACTCTTACATTCCTTCATAAGCTGCAACATTAGTACAAGAAAAAAGAACAAGACCAGCTTTATCCATCTGACCTTGCTTGCTAGCCCAAAACAATTAGTGTGCTCTAAAAACTGAACAAGGACATCACAAAGAAAAATATTCATCCCAGAAAAGCAATTACTTGGGAAAATGACTTCTCCTGGCACAAAGTACTTATCTCAAGGATGGCTGTCTTGAAAAATGTATGACAGAATGCATCCTTTCTTGATCAAAGTTTAATGAGCAGGCCTGTCTAACTGACCCTGAGTCAAGTGATAAAAGTGTAACACCGGGAGTGATTAATGTGCCAGGTGTGTAAACAAAGAAAAATACTTATCCTAGAATAACATAGAGCCAAACCCTGCCTTTTACCATATATAATCCTGATGTCAATGGAGCTGGGGTAGCCGGTACCAGTGGCTTATGCCTGCAATCCTAGCTACTCAGGAGGCTGAGATCTGAGGATGGAGGTTCAAAGCCAGCTGGGGCAGGAAAGTCTGTGAGACTCTTATCTCCAACTAACCACCAGAAAACCAGAAGTGGTGCTGTGGCTCAAGTGGTAGAGTGCCAGCCTTGAGCTAAAGAGCACAGCAGCAGTACCCAGGCCCAGAGTTCAAGCCCTACAACCAACAAAAAACTAAACAAAACAACAACAAAAAAGAGCTGGGGTATCTCTCTTTGAGTACCCATGCTTTTCTTTTTTCTGGGCCTGGGACTTGAACTCAGTCTGGGCATTGTGCCTGAGCTTCTTTTGCAATACCAAGGCCCAAGCACCCCTCAGAACCCCAAAGATAAGGAAAGAAAGGTCCTCATCTGAAAATGTCCTATTATTTTTAGATGACTCTATATTCCCTACCTCATATATGGGATGTACACGAGCACACCTGAGGGAAGCTGGGAGGAGGGCTTAGAATGAGTGAAAAGTGGGTGAGAATAATAACAATATAGCAGAGGGGACCATCAGCTACATTGGACATTGATGAAAGTGAACTAAGCAACTCATGGGTGGGATGGGAAGGAGGGAATGAGTGAAGGAGGGAACAGATGTTACTGAACAAAAGAAAGTAATGTGCATATCACCTGCAATGAAGGAAATGGTTTTACTGTTAAAGTTCATAGACTTCATAAGCTATATAGAATGATAATTTCCATCATTTTGAAGGTTAAAATGTATATTATAAAATATATGTAGTAACTTAAACTCAATAAAGTTATAATAAAAAAAACAAAAACCAGGGGAAAAAAAGTGCTCTTATTTCTAAGACAAAGTCACCCGAAAAGTATTGTTAGGGTCCCATAGGTAATAGGGAAAACTGTCCCTGGCTTCTTTTTATTGTTTGTTTTTATGGTTTTTTTTTTGCCAGTCCTGGGGGGCTTGAACTCAGGGCCTGAGCACTGTCCCTGGCTTCTTTTTCCTCAAGGCTAGCACTCTGCCACTTGAGCCACAGCGCCACTTCTGGCCATTTTCTATATATATGTGGTGCTGAGGAATCGAACGAACCTAGGGCTTCATGTATAGGAGGCAAGCACTCTACCACTAAGCCATATTCCCAGCCCCTCCAAGAAACTTTTTATCAAGAAGAGGAAAAGAGCCAGGCACCAGTGACTCACACCTGTAATCCTAGCTACTTAGAAGGCTGAGATCTTAGGATAGAGATGTTTGAAGTCAGCCTGTGCAGACAAATCTAAGAGACTCTTATCACCAAGTAACCACCAAAAATCCATAAAGTAGCTTAAGTGGTAGAGCACTAGCCTTGAGTGAAAAAGTTAAGGGAGATGGCAACATGGCCCTGAGTTCAAGCCCCAATACCCACACCCCCACCCTCCACTCCCCCAAAAAAGAGGAAGACACAAGAGGTCATCAGGTCATGTATAAAGTCCTAATCTCAGGTTCCTAATAGGCCAATCTAATGCATGCCTCCCTCCCAAAGGCTGCATGTACTGTGAAGAAGTGCCTTCCTTTGCCAGACTCCCTAACAGCTTCCGGTGTCAGCAGAAAAACTCCCAATTAGATTCATGCTGCAAGATAATGAATTCAAATGTGGTCGAAATCCATCTAATGAGCAACGGCTGCAGGCTTCACTGAACACAGAGAAGAAAGTGAAGAGACCTCAAGATGCACAGGCCTGAACAGAGGACAGTGATCTCTGGGAGCTGGCTCAAAGTAAGATTGTGGTCAGAGGCGGGACACTTACGACTGCCCAACTGGGAGAACTTCAGGGCCACCGAGAGGCTGCTGCGGGCCACCATCGCGCCAATCTTCTTCCAGTTGTTCCCATGCATGGATTGGTATGCCTTCAACTTGTCTGTCTCTACTTTGCTGTACCTGAGAGAAGGGAAACAAATCCCACATTTGCCTGAATCACAAGATCAGAAACAGTCTTCACATGGTAGCCATGCAGCAGTAGTGGAAAAAACCTCCAATGGCCCAGGCTCCTGCTTATCTAAGGAAAGGAAGCCCTAACGTTCATCTATCATCTGTATGTTCTGAGGAGGCCCAGACATGTCTCCATATAATAAGTAACAACCATCTTAGCTACTCAGAACCATTGCCTGTGGGTTGGAGGTTACATGAAGTCATAACCATGAATATTCCCCAAGCACAGAAAGAATAAAGGCAGTAGGTAACAGATGCTATTTTGAGTCTTCAACTCCCATTTCCTGAGAGCATGCGCTCTCTCTCTCTCTGCTCTGCTCCATGTAGCTGGGGCCCACTGTATTAGCCCTTAACAAGTGCTTTCTTTCTATTAAACTCTGCTTCGCCACTTTAAAAAGAACCTTTCTTTGGAATGTTGGACACAAATTGTAACTGGAAATTTAACTCGGGGAGAAGGGAAGGGAGAATAAGAATCCCACAAGACACTCTGCACTGACGCTACTGAATTGCACTTAACTGAGCCAACACTGTTCTACCACTTTCAAAGGCACACTAGAAACCCAAAGCACTGAGCTAACTAAGGCTGAGAACTTTGGAGGTGATAACAACATAGCAGAGAGCAGAGCAGGGGGAGGTCACAGGAGGAGGCAAGGAATGTGGAGCTGAAAACCAAAGTCCGAAGAAGCAGTGAAAGGTATTTAGAAATGAGAAGATCCCAAAAGCCTTACTAAAGAGGGTAGAAGTTGAAATGAGCCTTGAAGACACACATTTCACAAACCCACAATCAGGTTTCAACATGAGAAGCTTCATGACTTTTACCTCTCATCCAGTATAGTACGTATTTTGTTTCAGAACACTGGCAGAGACTACAGGCAAGTAGACAAGGTTCAAAGGTAAAGCCTTTTCCTTACCTGCCTTTGTAATTATTGACATCGAATATCTTCTTTGCTCGATAGTACACGAGTTTCCAAGGCCGGGCAATGTCCTTCCCTGCAGTCAGAAGACCGACAGTCAATGGTGCATGAGGTAGGTGGAGTGAGATGGGGTTGCATTCCTGTAGTCTGGGCCGTGTGCTAAGACTGCCTTTCCCATGCCCGACACAGTGGCTCAAGGAGATGGACCCAATTGTCCTTGGGGAACTTAGCAAAGCACACGCTCAGGGCCTGCAGGCTCTAGTGTCCTCTGAGGTCTACTCTGTGACAAAGACACTCACAGAGGAAATCTGACCATGATTTGAATTAAGAAAAAGGGAACAGAAATAGTAGGATCACGTGTCACCAATTCTCCACAGGTGAAAAACTTCATTTTTCCAATGTAAGCTTTTCTCACTTTTCCTTCTGTATAGATGCACTCATTCTCCCACAGGGTTCACCATCTAGAGAACAGTTGATTCAGATTCCAATTCCAGACAAAAGCAAGGAAGCTTGGAATCCTAGCTACTCGGGAGGCTGAGATCTGAGGATTGTGATTTGAAGCCAGTCTGGGCAAGGAAGTCCACGAGACTCTTATCTCCAATTAACTACCCCAAAAAGCTGGAAGTGAGCTGTAGCTCAAAGTGGTAGAGTGCTAGCCTTGAACAAAATAACTCAGGGACGGTGCTCAGGCTCTGAGTTCAAGACCTGAAACAGGCTTAAAAAAAAAAAAAAAAAGGAAGAAAAACAGCCATAGAGAACAGGACAAGAAACCAAATCCATAATTATTTCCAAGTAGAAAAGTAGAATGTGATTGAGTTTTGTCCTAAAATCTGTACAAACTCTACATCTGGGAGACACAGACACAGTCCAGAGGCCGCTAAGGTTAGCCTGGCAATGGGATTTAGGGAGCACAGACTGTTCTCCGGCATCGCAGGGCTGGGAGGGCCAGACACCATGTGAAATACTTACTCATCAAGGGTAATCTCGATTAAGGTTGAAAGCCAGAGTAAATGCTTCTGCACTTACCAATGTGCACTCTGAACGCATGCTTTCTTTTCAAGTTGGTGATTGTAGACTTTTCCTCTGGATATCTGTCTGTGTGCAGCAGCTTGTCTGCACTCTCAATTCCTGTCAGTGCTAGGAAGTCTTGTACATTTTTCTCTATCTGCTTGTTTTCCCTAGCAGAAAACTTGCCAAATCTAATCGCAACACCTAGGATTAAAAGGGGGAGGCGGGGAGAAAGTTGTGTTGTCAATAACAATCAGAAGGCAACCTACCCCCTTCCAGCATCCCAGTGCTGGCTAGCACCAATCCGTTGGGAGCAGCCCTGCTGGTGCACTTGACACGAGTCCCAGACCCCACTTGGAGAGCTCCACCTTTTCCAATCAAACTTCTGCCCAAGCCAGGCAGGCCTCTTCTCCCACAACCCTCCACTGAAAACAGGGATCTTTCCTTCCTCATTGATCACTTTTTCAGTCTTTTTGTATATGTCTGAGTGTGCCAGTCCTGAGGTTTGACTACAGGGCCTCAGTGCTGTGCCTGACCTTTTGTGCTCAAAGCTAGCACTCTACCATGTGAGCCAAAGTGCCACTTCTGGCTTTTTGGTAGTTAAGTGGAGATAAAGCCACTGAGAGGGCTGGGAATATGGCCTAGTGGCAAGAGCATTTGCCTCGTATACATGAAGCCCTGGGTTCGATTCCCCAGCACCACATACATAGAAAAGGCCAGCAGTGGCACTGTGGCTCAAGTGGTAGAGTGCTAGCCTTGAGCAAAAAGAAGTCAGGGACAGCGCTCAGGCCCTGAGTCCAAGCCCCAGGACTGGCAAAAAAAAAAAAAAAGCCACTGACATCCTCATAAAGGAAAGTTGAAAAGCGGTGGTGGTGTTGTGCATGAGCTGGCAGAGTGTCATAGGTCCCTATGCATAGCAAACAGTTGCTGCTGTACTTTCCATTAGCTTCCTATTCCTTATGCAAACCACTCATTGCTATTCACTGTTATATAGTATACTGTTTGCTTCTTTGTGGTGGTAAAAATTGAAACATAGTTTCTAAGATGTAACTAAAATATCAACAGATGTAACTAAAGTATCACTTTCCTCCTGAACTGTTAGCTCTGTAAACTGATGGAAGATGGGCCTTTTTACTTTGTGTGTGTGTGTGTGTGTGTGTGTATGTGTGTGGGCACGCACAGGGGACTTGAACTCAGTGCCTGGGTGCTGTCCCTTAGCTTTTTCACTCAAGGCTCATGTTCTAACTTGAGTCTTGCAGCTTTTTGGTGTAATTGGAGATAAGCGTCTCATAGACCTTAAACTATAATCCACCGTCCTCAACCTCTTGAGTAGCTAGGATTACAGGCATGAACAACAGCACCCAGTCCCTTTACTTTTTCTAACAATTAGTAGTATTAGGCTTTACAAAGCAGATATTCAGTCAACACTCCTCATTGGTTGTACACAGCTTCAAATTTGTGGCTTACTCTTAAATCCAATGAGCGTTCTGGGCAATTCTTCTAACACAGTAAAACAGGAGAGCCCCTCATCTAAGGGGTTGCTGCTCCCCTGAGTGCTTGAATTGCACTTTGATTTCTCTCTCCTTTCAGCCTGGAGGTTTAGCTCAGTGGTTAAGAGTGCCTACCTTGTAGGCATAAGGTCCTTCATTTAGGACCCTTCTCTGCTAAAGAAGTCCACCCATAGCAATCCTTTTCTTCCAGGATTAACTTCTAGGGTGAGGTTATCTGGTCCCTTTGCCCTGGTCTTCATCTCCTCGAACAGAAGTGAGACAAAGGAAGGAAAAGCTGGCACTGGGCTTTGTGAATTTCACACACAGGCAACCACTCTGAAAGGAGCTCAAGGATTCTTCCCTGTGGGTCTAAGTCATTTAGGAACGCAGTTAGCACAGTGCACCACTATGGTGACTGCTGCAAGCTCACCTTGGGCTTTAAACTCTCGAAACCGCCCCAGGTCATCCCGGTACATCCGCTTAATTGTGGTGGCTGCCCTTCCACTGATGTCAGGAATGAACTCTTGGAGCTGTCTCACAGCAGAGTCCAAGTCCACATCCCAGTCCTCAAAATCGTCAGCTGAGCGTCTTGTTGCCAAATCCCCAGACGGTTCCAAGTTGCTTTCTTCTTCACTGGCTGGCTCTAATCTAAGAAGAAAAACTAGGTTAACACTAACCATCACTTGGATCTGGTAACTTAAGCCCTTCCTGAATGTCTCTCACTTACTCTAGAACAGCATTTCAGCTAGATGGGACCTTGTTTTCGGTCCATGATTTTCAAACCTCCTGAGGGAAACCTAAGTTACTTGTATGTATACATGTATGTATACTCACATATGCATGTACATGCATAACACACACACACACACGCACGATAGACTGTAACGTAAAGTGCTAAGTACTGCTCCACTTCTACATTTTTATTTTTTTGTGCTACTGTTTCTCATCTTTCTGGACTTAGACACTAACTGTCCAACAAGTGAAACGCTCTCTAATCCCCAGCAAGAGATAGTTATGTTTTGGAAAACAACCAACTACTTCACTTAAGTGCCATCTAGAGTTGACACAGTAACGGCTATCTTTGCCACTAATACCAGTGGCTTCCCTTTTCCTGTGCTGTTTCTAATGTACCTATCCTCGTTCCTCCCAAACTCTGCCATTTGTCTAAATCTGCTCCTGGGTTGTTCAGGCCCATCAGTGAGACTCAGACAGGAAACAGCTAACACCTTTCAGAGGGCATACTGCCCAAGAAAGTTAAGAACTACACCCCCAGCATATTGCCGCCTTGTGATCAGTGTTCTCAACATGTCTCCCCAATGATTACTCAGCACAGAGGACAATCTAAGTGCACCCATAGCTTCAGTCAGTAGCCCCCTCTAAAAGGGCCCTTCCACTTAACTTTAAGAGTAACAGTGGCAAAAACGGAAGAAAACTCTGAATCCTACGAACTACGAGACAAAGTGAAAAAGTAAATCGTGGAATGTACATTCTTGTAATCCCAGCTACTCTCGAGGCACACAGGTCAGAAGGGTCATGGTTTAACACCACCCTGGGCAAAAGGTAAGACCCCATTTCACCAAATAAACACCATGTCACACATGCCTATACTCACAGATGTGTGGGAAGCATATCTAGGACTAACATCTGAGGATGGCTCTGGAACAAAACTGGGAGACCCTCCCTGAAAAATAATTACATTATAAGTGTAGTGAAACACCTGCCCAGCAAGTGTGAGGTCCTGGGTTCAAATCTGAGTACTGCCAAAGTTACAAAAAAAAATCCTTGTAGTAATTCATCAGGCAGTATACTTAAATGATATCACTTAAGTATACATGTAGTATGTTATCTAAATTCTTTAAGTTAGAGAATCTTAAAGGTTTGGTGTTTTGTTTTTTTTTTGTTTTTTGCTGCTCTGCAGAATTATAAGACAATGTATTTAAGACTTCCTTTTTTTTATATAAGCACACAGACAAAACAAAGAGAACTTGGGGGGAGGGTCTTAAGCTGGGACAAGTTCACTGGGTTAAATGTGTGCATTACCCTGCATGTGTGACAATCTGTCTCTGATTTCTGCCAGTTAATATGTGCTGAATAAAGAGACGTAGGTGGCTGGGGATATGGCCTAGTGTCAAGAGTGCTTGCCTCGTATACATGAGGCCCTGGGTTCGATTCCCCAGCACCACATATACAGAAAATGGCCAGAAGTGGCGCTGTGGCTCAAGTGGCAGAGTACTAGCCTTGACCAAGAAGAAGCCAGGGACAGTGCTCAGGCCCTGAGTCCAAGCCCCAGGACTGGCCAAAAAAAAAAAAAAAAAAAGACGTAGGCTAACAGAAAATCTACTGTCTGCACATTACCTCTGCACCTCTTCCACCTGCTCCTCTCCTGAACTGGCCCGGGAGGCCTGGGTCTTCTTCTGTGCCCTGGGATTCACATTTTCTTCTGTCAATACCCCCTCACCTTCTGGAGAGTCAGAGGGTATGTTCCTCGTGTTTGTACTAAGCAAAGAGACCTCATCACCAGCCTCTGGGGTGCTTTCAGTAGGCAGCTGTGCCCTTTTCTTGGGCTTTTTTTTCATGCTGTGGAATCCCTTAGCCCTTTTAAACACATCATCTCCTTCCCCAGTCCCCTGGCTAACCACCTGGGCTCCTTCAGGGGGGGCGCCATGAAGACTCTCAGGTATGGCCATGGCCCCCAATTCCTGGTTACCAGACAATTTTTTCTTTTTTTTCTTGGGCTTGATTTTCTTAGCAGACACTGGGAGATCTATGTTTTTGCCTTGGAGATGCACAGAAGGCAAGGACTGCTGTGTGTGTGATTCTGACTCGGGTGGGGCGATGCTTGCCTTCTGGCTTTCCTGTGTGATGTCCCAGAATGCAACCTTCCCCTCTGGAGTCTTACTCTTTTTCTTCTTAGCTTTTTTACAAAATTGTTTTGATGCATTTTTATCCATCTTAGCAACTGTATTCAGTTTGCCTGTTTTGTCTGCTTTTGCTGATTTTTGTTCCTCACTCATAGCAACATAAACCATATCCACATCCTTTCTAAAATCCTTTGGCATGTTCTCAATGTTTTTTTTATCCACAAGGACTCGCACGACGCCGGTTTCTTCAACTTCCCAAACAACATTTTGCCTCTTTTTCTTCTTTTTGTGTGTAGAAGTGGTCTTTTCAGTCTTGTCGCACAATTCTGATTTTTCTAAAGGAGACATGAGCTGCTGGACGTCTTTCCTCCTCCTCTTCTTATTCACCTGAGGCTGGTCACTTGCCACAGAGGAGTCTCTGAAACTTTCCTGAGCCCATTTCTGTTTTTTTTTCTTATATACAGAATACTTCTTCTTTTTCTTGTCTGGTACTGGTGTGTGGATTTCATATCTGCTTGGTTTTCCTTCCATTCTGTTCCTTTATGGAAATGTGACAACGGTGGTTTATTTTTGCATTTTAAACATTAGCCTAAGGGAGGAAAATCACAGCAAAATGAAACTGTATGACAAATGACAAGCCTGGAGTCACAATTATAAATCTTGTATTATTTAAAATATACACGAGGCTCACCCTAGTCTACTTAGTCTGTTTCTTGGTGGTTTTTTGTTGTTTTTTTTTTGCCAGTCCTGGGGCTTGAACTCAGGGCCTGAGCACTGTCCCTGGCCTCTTTTTGCTCAAGGCTAGTGCTCTACCACTTGGGCCACAGCACCACTTCTGGCTTTTTCTATATATGTGGTGCTGGAGAATCAAACCCAGGGCTTCATGTATGTGAGGCAAGCACTCTAACACTAGGCCATATTCCCAGCCCCCCTTCATCTTGCTTTATGATATGGAAAAAAACAATCCACAGAGAACAGTATTACTCTACACCCTTGGGCCCTGTCCCCTCACACCTCATCTCTGACCCTTTCTTTTCGAATTGGGCTTTCTCTGTCCCTATGTATCTTGCCCTGGTTCCTCAACATGCCTGGGGTCCATCTTTCCCTTTCCCTGGAATAATCTCTGCTGCCTCCCACCTCCTGCCTCCAGAGTTTGGCTGGATAGTCTCTACTTCAAGCTTGTTTTTCCTGATGCTTTGATATAGGCTCCTTCACCAATGGATACAATATAGTAAACTGTGTTTCTCTCAGTAGCATTTAACCCAAGTGTAATTTTTTAAATAAACAAGTATTTACATAGTTGTTCAAGCCCAGGGGCTGGTGGCTCACACCTGTAATCCCAGCCACTCAGGAGGCTGAGATCTGAGGATCCTGGTGGGCAGCCAGCCGGCGGCAGGAAAGTCTGTGAGACTCTTATCTCCAATGAATCAACAAAAAGCCGAAGTGAAGCAGAGTGCCAACCCTGAGCAAAAATGCTCATGGACTGCACCCAGGCCTTGAGTTCAAGTCCCAGGACAGGCAGATAAACAACAACAAAAGAAAAAAAAAATCTACCCGGCTCTTCAGTTTTCCCGATCTGTGCCGACCGGAGCCTACCACTGCTGTGAGGTAAAATATACCTTAAATCAGATATGAAACCAGTCATGAGAAAATAGAGAAGCCACATCTAGAAAGTCCAAATTTTGGAGTCTTTATTGGGACTCTAGAGGTCGGCAGGAGGACCAATTAAGCTTTTAAAGCAAAGGTCACCTCTTGGGTGGAGACCAAGCCTCAGCAAGTCATACATAAGCATAGCACTAGGAGCAGGCCGCCCGGGGGCCAAACCACACAAGATACCTACATAGTCCCCAAAGCAGAGCCCTCAGACTCTACCCTTAGAGCCAGCTATCTGCAATTCAAAAGATGGCTTCTCTCACCTCTCAGCCTTGGAGCTGGGTGGGCAGGCCCCTACCTCTTGCCTAGGCTCCAAGGACGTCGGTGAAAACAACAGCCCCCAGCACCAGGCCAGGAAAGAGGTGGCTGTGACTCAGTTTCTGCGTTACACCCAGTTAGCATTTCCCTAGCCTCAGGCCCTCAGCTCCTCCCACTAGCCCCCAGATGCACCAATACCTAATGAGCCACTCCTATTCACTACCTACCTACTTCCCCTTTACCCCAGAGGCGAGAGAGAAGCTGCCACCTGGGTAAGGTGCAGACGCCATGTAGCTCCCTGTCCCGTGGGAACGATGGCCCCACTAACAGACCTCCTTATGGACCTTCTCCTCCTGTCTTGTGATTATCTCTGCATGGTCCCCTCCACCAAGCGCTCGAGTCTGGGTTCCGGACTCCCTGCCCCTTCTCAAGGACTTCGCCTGGGCGCCTCCTTGGAGCCGCCGTCCTGCGCCTCAGCCTTCTCCAGGCTCCCTAACGGGGTTGGCGGGGGGCCCTTACTTTCACAGCGAGCGCTCGTCCCCGAGAACGCGGCTCGAATGCTGCCCCGGGCCGGGCGGCCTAGGATGGGACCCTGTCCGCCAAGCCTCCCCCCCACCCCCCGCCCCAAGGTGCCCGGGCGCCGCGCTCACCCCGCGAACCGGCCGCGTGCACCCCGCACATTCGGGCGGTGCCCAGGCCCGGCCCCCGATTCGCCCGGGTGCGACACGCACCGGGCTCCACTCGGCTCTGGGTCGGCGCTCGGGAGCCGAGAGTCCGTGTGAGGGGCCCGGGGAGGCGCCAACGCGGGCCTCGGGAAGGGGAAGGTGCCCGCCGCCCGCCGCGCGCCCCGAACCGGCGGCGAGTTAACTGAAACCACCAACCAAACTGCTCCCAACTTACCCCAGGAAACGTCGTCGCCACCCGCCCCCGAACCCGGAAGCGCAGCGGTTGTGGAAGCGGAAGTGCTCTCGCGTCGCTTCCGGTACTCTTGGCGTCCTGGTGTCCTAGCAACAGCGCGCGCGGGCTGCGGGCCGGCGGCGTGCGCATGCGTAGTCGCGGGGCTGCGGTCCAGAGGGTCTTCCCAAGTGTGGGTGAAAGAGGATGGAGACGGGCCAGACGGACTGATTGCGACTGTGAAACTAGAACAGTGGCCGGGCGCCGGTGGCTCCCGCCTGGGATTAGCTACGCTGGAGGCTGAGATCTGAGGATCAGGGTTCAAAGCCAGCCGGCTGGGCGGAAAGGCCATGAGGCTCTTATCTCCAACCAGCTACTTAGAAAAGGCTTGATGTGGTGGCGCTGTAGCTCACGTAGTGGAGTGCTAGCTAGCCTTGAGCACAAAGAAGCTCCTGCCCAGGCTGTGAGTTCAAGTTCCACCAAGAAAACAGGGGCTGAAAATATGGGTGGCCCAGTGGTACAGTGCTTGCCTCGTATTCATGAGATCCTGGGTTCGATTCCTCAGCACCACACATACAGAAAAAGCTATTAGTTGGCCCTGTGGCTCAAGTGGTAGCCTTGAGCAGAAAAGAAGCCAAGGACACTGCTCAGGCCCTGAGTTCAAGCCCCTGGACTGGCAAAAACAACAAGAAGAACAAAAAAGAAACTTGCTGAACTTGTTTGGGAAAGGGAGGGAAAAAGGGTGAGACTGGAATATATTATAAGTAGGTGGAAATGTCACAATGAAATTCACTGGCCCAACTACCCAACTAATATAAGCTAGTTTTGCAAAAAAAAAAAAAAAAAAAAGTAGGATGGGATTCATGCATGCATTTATTTGGCAAGCTTTTGCTGTGGTCCAGGAGTGAGCGAGTAAAGCAACACCGATACACAAATTAGCCGAGATAATTTCAGATCCTCCTATAAAGGAAGTAGTAGAGAATAATGAGATGGAAATTTTCTAGGGACAGTGGTTGATACATTACATGGAAGGGAAGGCTTTTCCCCCCGCTCCTGGTTTATTGTTGTTTTAGAGGTATATCCAGTGGGGTTACATTTACACACATCAGGTAATAAGTACATTTCCTTTCACATAGTGTCATCTGTTCCCTCATTCTCTTCCATTCCCTCCTCCCATCTCCACCCATGAGTTACATAGTCCATTTTCATCAATGTTCAGTGTGCACCACTGCTGCACTTGTCACCCTTCCACAGATGTGCATGTGAGTACACTGTATATAAGGTAACGAATATAGAGTCATCAGAAAAAGAAAAATTAAGGGAAAAAGCCCTTTGCTTCCTTATCTTTGGAATTCGTTTCAGTATGTATATTATTTTATATACGTGTGAAGAGGGGCTTGGGTATTGCACCTCTGTGATTCTTTCCTAAGACTATCCTCTTTTGGTCTCACTGTATGTGAGTATCAAGAGTACTGTGTAATTTGTCATATCTGAAGCGAAGGCTTTTTGAGGAGGACGTGCGTGCACGCGCCAGTAATGGCCCTGTGCTCAATTGGCTTTTCTGCTCAAGGCTGGCACTTTACTTCTTGAACCACAACTCCACTTACAGCTTTTTGCTGGTTAACTGGAGATAAAAGTCTCCTATACTTTGCTTCTCAGTCTGGCTTCCAACTACGATCCTCAGACCTCAGCCTTCTGAGTAGCTAGGATTACAGGAGTGAGCCACTAGCTTTCAGCTCAAGAGTGACATTTGAGTTTAGTTCTAAGGCAAGCAAGGTGGTAGAGTGTTCCAAGCTGAAAGCAAGTTCAAAGGGCATGAAGTTGGTTTCCAGAGGAAATGAAGAAAGGGAGGGCAGCTGAAGCCCAGTGAATGAAGATGAGAGTAACAGGTGATGGAGTCGGAGGTCAGGAGGGCTAACTGAAGCAAGGTCTGATGTGCATGAAGCTGGATGAAGTCTCTAAAGGCTAGAAGTAAAATGGACCTTGGGGATCTATTTCAAGCCTCACATTTCTTCAAAATCCTGGGTAGGAGGGGGGTGTAGGTCCGCTGGTAGAGTCTGCTTGGGCTCAAGACCATGAATTTTCTCCCTTACACCACCCAAAAAATATTGACCAATATAATCCTGAAGAAACTCCTCATGATTGAAGAATAAGCTTGGGCCAAGTGCTGGTGGCTCATGCCTGTAGTTCTAGCTACTCAGGAGGCTGAGATCTGGAGGATGGTGGTTCAAAAGCACCCAGAGGCAGGAAAATCCTGGAGACCCCATCTCCAAACTAAGTAGCAGAAGACACACACACACACACACACACACACACACACAAATACAGCTTTTGTCTGTGCCCCAAATGATGGCTGAAGATGAACTGAAGCACTGTTTTCTCATGGCTTCTTAAGCCATGTAATGCATCTCCATACACTAAGAAGGCATATGAAGATAAGTGACTGAACCTAACATGTGAAAGTCCTGGATTTTGGACCTGGAGTCCAAAACGCTAATTCAGTTTCTTTATTAAAAAGGCAGTGTTGTATTACTACAACCTTGTAATGAGAGAAGTGAGGCTTAGGGTAACATGTCCAAGTCGACTAACCTGGTCCAGGCTCCACTGTCTAGCCTTTCATGGCACTGACCTGACATACTCCTTGTGAACAGCAAGTAGCTTTATTAAAAAGCCCTCAGTCGGGCTGGGGATATAGCCTAGTGGCAAGAATGCCTGCCTCGGATACACGAGGCCCTAGGTTCGATTCCCCAGCACCACATATACAGAAAACGGCCAGAAGCGGCGCTGTGGCTCAAGTGGCAGAGTGCTAGCCTTGAGCAAAAGGAAGCCAGGGACAGTGCTCAGGCCCTGAGTCCAAGGCCCAGGACTGGCCAAAAAAAAAAAAAAAAAAAAAAGCCCTCAGTCGCTGGGCACTTGTAATCCTAGCTACTCAAGAGGCTGAGATCTGTGGGTTGCGGTTTGAAGACAGCCCAAGCAGGAAAGCCTGGGAGACTCATCTCCAAGGAACCATGTAAAAGTGGAGCGGTGGGGGCCGGAAGGTAGCTCGATGAATGGCAAAGTGCTTGCCTTGCAAATGCAATGTTCTGGGCTCCGTCCCCAGTACCAAAAAAAGGGGGGGGGGAGTGGAGCTGTGGCTCAAAGTAGTAGAGCACTAGCCTTGAGTGCAAAGCTCAGGGACAGTGCCCTGAATTCAAGCCCCACAACCCCCCCCCACTGCCAAGAAAAGCCCTCAACTTATACAGTACATGTGTCAAAGTCTAGATATGAGGCAATCTGGAGAAACAGCAAGCACACTCAAGCGTGTAGGCACACCCACACAAGCACACTCACCCTACTACACAAGGGCAGCTTCAGATAGCCAATGTGGAGTTGATATTGTTTTCTGTTGGAACTTAAAGCCTCAGAGTCCAGCTCCGTCGTCAGCACAGCTTGCTCGCGGATGAACCCAGAGTGGTGTGTAAAGGTCTTTATGGGTTCAATGAAGGTGCTGATGGCCGATGAAGTCATGGGGTCTGGAACTGCAAGGATGGGGTGATATTATCCAGGTGGATGGCTCTAAAACACTGTACCGATCACCTGGGAAGCTTTTAAAGAATAGAGTCCCAATTTGGCAAATGGACTGCTTGTTGGGAAGTAATTATTACATCACATTAAAATCCTTCGAGTTGAATCATAAGGATATCCTAAATGTGGAAGATTGCTCTTGATACCCGATGAAGTATTTCAGGTGAGATAGCCTTTGAGATGTTTTCAAGTAACTCAGCTATGTGTGCACGCGCACACACACACACACATCTGCACACAAGCTCGTCCCTGAGCATGAGCCCACTCAAGTGTAAAAGCAAATGTGGCAAGTGCAAGGACTAGTAAATCTAGTGAGTTCTATATGGCTTCTCATCTTTCCAATTTTCAGCTTTTCTGTGAGTTTAAACGTTTCAACATGGAAGGTCTCAGCGTATGTCATCCCCAGAAATTCTGATTCCGTCCATCGGGCCAGTGATTTTTTTTCTGGGATGAGTCCTGTGCACCCGAGGAGGATGAGGGGAACGAAGGGAAGACGACGCGGGGAGTCCAGAGGGCGACCCGGACCGGCTCGAGAGCGTTGAGCCGCTAGATTAACAGCAGCAGGCGGCAGCAGGCTGGAAATCTGGGTTTCTGTTTCACCGGAAGGTTTTAGCTTTGTGTCGGGGATGTTCATGTGCAGCAGCGCAGGGCGCAGACCTTGGGCGGAGTGGGGTTGGCGAAAGGGCATCTTTGGCTTGGAAGTCAAGTGTAAATGGTCCTCCAGAGCCTCCTGGCTCTGTGCGTGTGCTGGTACCCGAGTCTCCCGCTCTCGGCTGGTGCTCTACCGCCTGGGCCACACCTCCACTCGCATGTGTTGTTTTGTGCTGGCTGGTGAATCGCAGTTGAGAGTCGCTCGGGCCCCTCAGGTCTCAGCCTCCTGAGTTAGGTAGGTGGCCTGACTGGTGCCCCCAAGTTAGTTGCGGTTCGTGGATCCTCCTGTGCCTAATTTAAGAAAGATTGGAACCGGTCCGTCCCGTGGACTCCGCCAAACAGTTTGAGGGGCAGCTTCCCGTGGTTGGCGTCCCGTCGCCCAGGAGACGGACGAGTCCATTCCTCTGCGAGGGGTGGTCTTGACGCTCGTGCCCCTCCCGATCCACAGCACAATGCCCCGAATGCACCTCCCGGTGCCGGGAAGCCGTCGGTGCCGCTCAGAGGCCCTTCGCATCGCCGTGGGGTCGGGAAGTGCCGGTGCTCGGCGGCGGAGGGGCCCCGCACCCGGCGCGCACCCCCCCCGCGTCCCGATGGTACGGCCCGGCGCGCGCGCGGGGCGGGACGCGGGAAAGCGCTCCGGGCCGAGTCGACGGGCGCCCCTTTCCCCCGGGAGCTCCGGGATGCCGCAGACGGACGCGTCCCGTCAGGACCTCACGCGATGGAGGAAGACGAAGAAGGAGCCGGTGCGCCGCACGGTCAGCCAGATCTGCCCGCCCCCGCGGCGGCCCCTGGCGGTGGCCGACATCCGCCCGGGCATGGAGAACGAGAGGCTGGGGGTCGTCCGGGACTCCATGTTTCAGAACCCGCTCATCGTCAAGGTGAGGCGCCCGCCGGCCTCCGGGGGTTCCACGGCGGCGGACGGGGTGACGGGGTAGACTGAGGGAGGCCGAGCCCTGCTGGCGGGTGGAGGCCGCGTCGGGGGGCTCCGGGGCCCCGGCCGAGCAGCCGCGTCCGCGTCCCGGGGAGAGAGGAGGAGGAGGGGGCCGGGGGAGAAGGCGCGAACCCCGGCCGCCCCGGCCGCCCCGGCCCCCGGAGCTGCGCTTCGAGCTCCATCGCCCCTGCTCTAGGTCTGGTTTCCCCACGACGCCTTCCCGGGGCCACGGGGAAAATCCAGTTAAAGTTGGGCGGTCGCGGAGCTGCCGGGGACCAAATGCACCGTGTGCCACTGGGGGGCGGTGTGCTTTTAAAGATGCGGCCGTTTCCCAGGCGCGGTGTGGGGGGGACGGGAGGGGGTGGGGGGCCGCTACAAACGACTCTCCACCACCCCGGCGGGGGGGCGGGGCGGATTGGAGCCCAGCGGTGGTGGTGGTGCCTGTTCTTGCGGCTCTGATAAAGGCAACCTGAGCTCTCTTGCCTCTGCTAGACGTAGCTGAGCCCATCGGCTTTCTCTTGACTCTTTAACTAACTTATTGGCTTCTGGGTAAACGTCTTCCCTGAGCTGTGCTCCTCAGAGAAAGGATAGGGCAAACGACCCTGCTTCAGCACCCTTCCATCTACTACATCACCAGAGTGCAGCGGACCCTGCACTTCCTTCTGGGTGGAGAGAGCCATTCTCAGCACACAGACTGAAGTTTTCACTCCTTCTAGGACAAGGAGAGAAATCAAGTCTACTGCGTGTGTGTGTGTGTGTGTGTGTGTGCAAATGCTAGCACGCGCAGGTGCTTGGTACTAGGGCTTGAACTCAGGGCCTGTGAGCTGTCCCTTAGCTTTTTCCCCCCTCAAGGATGATGCTCAATTACTTGAGCCACAACTCCACTTGAAGCTTTTTGGTGGTTAGTTGGAGTTTGAGTGTCTCAGGGACTTTTCTGCCCAGGCTGGCTTTGAATTGCAATCCTCAGATCTCAGCCTCCTGAATGGCTAGGATGGCAGGGCATCGTGAAATCATTTTCCAGAGTGAATTATTGTGTGGCATCTACTCCAATTGACAAATATATATGTATTATAAATATATGTTTGCACACAATTATATACATATAGTGTGTACATGCTACAATATATTTAATGTATGTTCTCCTATGTGTAAAATGTGGGGTATGGACGTGCAAATTTCTCCCTTTTCTTTCCCATTTGGCTGTGCCAAGGACAACATTTGGCCTCTGGGTGGCACTAGCTGAACACCTTCCAGCATGATTCCTGAACTGGAGCTTAGGGAAAGAAAATGTACAGGCCCTGACTGATCTGCCAATGGATTCTGTCTTTGGGTGGTTGTAGGACTGCCCCGGTCCCCACTGACCCAGAAAGCTGCAAGGTCCACAACCTCTGAGCACTCTGGGGAAGGCGCCCCGATTCTCTTCTCTCATGGGGTGGAAAGGGGGTGGCCATTCCCTCTGACTGTCTTTTTAGCACTGGGAACTCTGTAAGGTCCTTCCGGCAGGGGCTAGATGATGTCCACATTCCATGTCTTCCATCACATCTGACCGAAATAAACATTGAGAGAGAAACTTTTTCTAGAACCTTCTTTACAAATGACTTCATTGATGCCATCTCTGTCCAGCATAAGATCCTAGATTAGAAACTATGTTCACTGACTCCCAGCCCAGCATTATTTTTGCCACTTTTAGCAGATACCTATACATAGTAAGCAAAATTTGAATTAGGGAACATTGGGGGCTTGGGTTTTAAAGAAACCAGGGGAGAAAATTGAAAGTAATTAAGGTTCTAGAGCATGGAATTCCTTTTTCAAAATTGTTATTAGAAAGGTGATATACAGAGGGTTATAGTAACATAAGTCAGGCAATGAGTACATTTATTTTTTAAAAATATGATTATAAAGGTGAAATAGAGAGGGGTTACAGTTACGTAAGTCAGATAAAGAGTGCATTTCTTTTTGGACAGTGTCACCCCTTCACTCTCTTCTCTTCCAGTTTCTCCCTCCCATCCCCACCCACAAGTTGTAGAGTTCATTTTCAACACAGCATCTAGTGAGTACCAACTGCTACATTTGTTCATCCTTTGTCCCTCCATTTCTGAGCCTCCCTTTACCCCCCAAAAGAAAGATAAATGAACAAAAAAGCCAAAAAGAAAACAAAGACAGCAAGAAAACAAAAAAACCCTCTTGTTTCCATTTGAAATCCATTTTTGACATTACTGGAATTTCTGTTGTTTGTTTCATGGATTCCTTCCTTGCGATTTCTTGGTTTCACTGGTCCCAATTTTCAAGTCTTGAGCTAGCATGTGCATCTTCATTCTATGTGGCAGAGGGCAGGAGTCCTGGGCTCTGGGTGTGTCAGCGGTGGATGATGGGAACTGAAATGTATTTTGGGTTTTGCTGATGTCTGCCTGGAGGTATGCATCTCTGTGGAGGAATGTAGCACTTTAGAAATAATCGCTTATTTCACCATACTGGGAGCTTGTTGCACAGGTTGTTTTTCCCACTGAATAGAATCAGCGATTTTTCCATTTAAAATGCAGAGACACAGACCGAACAAACACAACATCGGTGTTTTCCCACCCATAGAATTTACCAAGACGTGTAGACATCCGTTATTCAAGAGCATGTCTGCAAGATGCCACAGTTAACCAAAGGAAAAATGAAAAAAACTCGGGCATCTAAGCAGAATTCCAGCTACAAACACTCAGCACCTGGGTGCCTCATTTAAAACCCAGCCAACTAATGAGATTTAATTGAATCAAGACAGCCACAAAAAGTGCTGTAAATGTTTTCATTAGCCAGAGCCTCTCCTCTATTGTATGGAGCTATTTTGCAATTTCCCAGTTTTCCTCCAATGTGACTTTCTGGGAAGAATACAATTAAATAGAGAAAGAACCAAGCTTTTCCCTTCTTGACTCTCATTTCTTTCGAATCCTGTGACTCAACATAGAATCCTGCAACAATGGCCTTCAAGGCTCCTTCACAAAACCTGTCAGGGTGCACCCTTCCTGCCATCGGGACTCGGCTGATATCCTGTCAATACAATTATGGGGAGAGACTGCTTGGTTTGCTCCCCTGACAGCCTCGAAGCTTCCATCACCCTGGAGAGGCAGGCTGCACACAGGGGTGGAATTTATTCTATTGAGTACCCTCAGAAAGTGCAAATGATCATGGCACCTGATTGTTTTCATAATTTATTACCGACTTTGTTTTTCTGTAGGGGGTTTTTGTCACAAATAAAAAGTGCATGCATTTGTAAAATAGAGCCAGACAATCACAGCATTTGGAGCTGGGAGGAAGCTTGCAGACATCTGATCTATCTTCCCTTTTAGAGGGTAAGGAAGGCCGGCCACGGGAAGAGAATTACCTAAGCAGCCGCTGCTCTGTTGGGATGTCAGAAGTGGGACGAGACTCTGACTCAGCCCCATGGGGTTTTGTTTTTGTTTTTTCCTGTACAAGGGCTTGACTCAGGGTCTCACCATCTCCCTTGGCTTTTCTGCTCAAGCTGATTCTCTATCACTTGAGCCGTACCTCCACTGCCAGAATTGGAGAAGAGTTTCACAGACTTACCTGTGGGCTGGCTTCAAACTTTGATCATCAGATCTCAGCCTTCTTAGTGGCTAGGATGACAGACGTGAGCCACTGGTGCCTGGCTCAGCCTGAGCTCATTTGGTCACACCCCTTGATTTACTTATTCATGACAACTCAGGTTGCTTATATACTGTATTATTAGCAGTCACCAAATTTCACTAATAAATCTAATTTCAATACCATCTCACTCAATATTTCTTTCACAAGGAGCTCTCCTGACTTCTTGGTACTTGTTGACAGGCAAGAAATACTTCTTAAATGTTTATTAAGTGTCCTGAACCGTCCTATGTTCCCTTTGCCCACAAAGAGATAATTGTGTAGTATTTAATTGGGGGGGTGGAACACACATACACACTCACACACACACTCACACGCATCTTACACAGCAGTGACCCTAGAAAAGGTACTCATGAAATGCTAGCTGATCTTATTTTTGAACACATTCTCTCTCTCTCTCTCTGTCACACACACACACACACACACACACACACACACACACCCCATGTCATGGGTCACCCCTGTGAATTTTCCAGTAATCTACGCTGCCCAGAGGGGGCTCAGGTTTGAAGAGAGGTGGTGTCCTAGGCAGGACTCGGCAAAGCTTTCTGGGAGAACAGACCTGGGACTGGGTCTTGAAGGATGAGAAACACAGGTTCATCTCAGAAGTGAGGAGACTGGAAAAAAACCCAAAAAAACAAAAAACAAACCTCAGCCCCCTGGGACAAAAATGATTCTTCCTGTCAGCTCCTTAGTGTTCACAGGTTTTCATCTCAACTCAAGTGCTAGTTCATGAGACTCAGTGATGCTTCTGGAATCATCATTACCATGAGGAAGCATTTATTTTGAATCAATGGGTTTGAATGCATCTGTATAAAATTAGATGAGCACACCAATAGCTTACCAGCTGTAATAAATATTGCTGCTTGTAGACATAAACACATTGACAGAGACAGTGAAAAGAAAGGCAGGGTGGTGAAGACACAGTTGTGCAAGTATCCCAGCATGGGTCAGTATTTTATTACAGCTGAGTCCTGTGTGGAAATGATACATGTGACTTTATCTGCTTGAGAGAATATATCTCTGGTTGTTCAACCCCCTTTGCATGCAATTACAATGTAATAGAGAATGAAATGTGAGGAAGGAATTAAAAACAAGCTCCTTGTCCTCGTGGTCCAGCTTTGGCTTATTGGTTTAGGGAGTACGGTGTGTGTATCCCTTTCACACTATCCCCGAGCTTTTCTGCTCAAGGCTAGCCATACCACCACTTCTGGTGGTTAATTAGAGCTAAGCGACTCAGAGTCTTTCCTGCCTGGGCTGGCTTTGAATCCTGATCCTCAGATCTCAGCCTCTTGAGCAGCTAGGATTACAGGTATGAGCTACTGGCCACCTGGCTGGTTCATTTTTTTTTTTAATCCATTCTTCTTATATCAAAGCCTCCCCCTTTCTGGCACCCAGCAGCATTCCTCAGTGAGCAGTAGTAAACTAACCACTCTCCCTCCTCAGGATTGAGGCAGTTCCAGACAGCAAAGCTACCCACTCTGCTGGCTTTTAATGGATGCCCCAGGGGTAGCTTGTCTAACCTGACCACGGAGCCCACCTTCTTCTTTTTCCCTCTGCAGAAGGGATGCTTTGGCTGTGGAGCCAATCCAGAATCCAGTTTTATCCCACTCAATTCAGCCATCCCCCAATTATGTCAGAACTCTGCTGTGGACTGGTGGGAAGGCCCATTGAGCCAATCAGTGGTCACTTCTAGCACCTTCCAGGGCATTGCAGGCTCAAGTGCTGCTCACCATGTATAAGTTAGGCTGCTTGCTACTTCCTTCCTTCCTTCTTGTTGATGCTACTAGGATTTGAATTCAGGGCTTTCTACTTACGAGGCAGGCATTATACCTCGAGCCATTTTGCCAACTCTTTTGGCATTGGTTATTTTTTGAGGTAGGGTCTCACTTTATGCCTGGGCTCGCCTGAGCAATCTTCCTACTTGTGTTTCTCCCACGTAGCTGGAATGGCAAATGTGTGCTACTGTGTCCAGCCATTGATCAGGGCGGAGTCTTGTGAACTTTTTTTTGTTGTTGTTCTTTTGGGTCTGGTTGTTTTCTGTGATCTCCAGATCTCTGCCTCCCAAATAGCTAGAATTAAGACTTCAGCCACTACACCCAGCTTTTTCCATTAAAAATAATTTTTAGAGGAGACCAAGGTGGGCATAGAAAGGGAATGGCAATCCTGCTATTCAGTATATACCATGTGGAAAATGAACGGTGTGACGTGGACAGGGAGGGGAGGGGGAAACTGGGAGAAAGTGAAGGAAGAACTGACCTTTGTCCCAAAGAGAAATGTACTCATTACCTGAATTATGAAACAGTAACCCCTCTTTACAACACCTTAATAAATAACAATACAATTATATTTTAAAAAAGCAATGCTGGGATTTGAACTCAGTCCCTAACACAAGCTAGATAACTGCTCTTCCACCCAGCTATATCTCAACCCTGTTCTTATTTGAAAGACCAGCTTCTCTCTCTCTTTTTTTTTTCTCCTTATAGTATGTGTTCAATTGTACAAAGGGGTTTCATTGTGATATTTTCAAACAGCTGAAAGTAGAGCTCTGGCCCCACTGTGGTAGAGCACCAGCCTTAAGCAAAAATGCTCTGGGACAGTGCCCAGACCCTGAGTTGAAGCCCCAGGACCGCCTGCCACCCCAAAAAGTTCAAACTTATATAAAATATAGTGAATTTATAATGAGACAAGTGTTCACAGCCCCCCCCCTTTGTGCTGTCATCGAATAATACTGTCACCACCCCATCACAAACCCTTTGGCCCTGGTGCCAATTGGTATATACTGGTTGAATATTGGTGTTTAGCCCCTGCGTCTTGGGCAAGTGACTTAATTTCCTGATCCTGATTTTCGAGTCTAAGACTTCCCTTGCATATGGCACAACTTGTAATGAAGACTGATTTAGATGACACGATGATACTATGGAAAAGATAATGACATTCTGGAATTACATCAGTGGTTCTCTTTTGTTTTGGATTGGTGCCTGGGGCTTGAACTCAGGGCCGAGGCACTGTCCCTTAGCTTTTCCACTCAAGGCTGGTGGTACTCTACCACTTGAGCCACAGCTCCACTTCAGGCTTTTTGCTGGTTAATTGAAGGTAAGAGTCTCAGAAACTTTCCTGCTCAGACTGGCTTTGAACCACAGTCCTCAGATCTCAGCTTCCTGAGTAGCTAGGATTACAGGCATGAGCCATGGCATCCAACTTAAAGAAATGATTTCTATATCCATCTCTTTCTGTGTCCTCTCTTCTCAGTCGATGTTATTTTAATTTTCCTACTTTTTCCCCTCAGTGATATAGCTTACATAAGTTTGTTAACTTATGCCTGCAGCTTGTCTGTCTCTAGCCTCGCCTACATTGTAGTTTAATGAAAATCAAAAGCATTTCCAGGACCCAACAGTGCCGCTCAATAATTTATTAGTTAAACTTATTCACATAGAGGCTGGTTTGTTGAATAATCTCTGACTGGGATAAAAGGGTTATTTTCCTGCTCTACCAAGTTCCAAAGGTTTTGTTTTCCTCTGCATGGACTAATCTACGATTTAAAACAGAATTTATTGTGTCCACCAGAAATTAACTCACAGTGAGCTAGAGTCTTGTCATAAACCTGGTGCTCTCATCTTGGCACTAAATACTGATTTCAGGGAAGTAAATACATTGGCTTTATAAATAAAATAGCTGTAATTTCCCATCCACTAATTTATATTTTTTGTGCCAGTACCAGCGCTTGCACTCAGAGCCTTGGTGATTTCTCTTAGGTTTCTTGCTCAAGGTTAGCACTCTATCACTTGAGCCACACCTCTCCTTCCGCCTCTTTTCCTGACTGGTTGAAAATCAGATCTCTTTATTTTGTCTGCAGGGACTCACTTTGAATCTTAGTCCTCTGATCTCAGCCTCCTGAATAGCTAGAATGACAGAAGTGAGCCAGTTTTCTGTCCCCTAATTTAAAGGCACCTAAGGGGTGGTCAAGAGACAGACCTGGGCCACAAAAGTCACTGCCAGCAGCCCAGGAGGAAGAAGAGCCCATCCAAAGGATTGTAGGCAACAGAATGAGCTCCAAAGAGGGATTTCTGATTTTCCATTATGAACCCAAGAATACATATTGTGAGACCAATGGATGCAGGAGCATGTGAGATAAGTTACATTGTGACAGCTAGAATCCTCTATGTTTTGTCCAGAAGAGTCAGGGTGGATGCTCAGAAGCCTTTTGGTTTTGAGCTGTGCTCTCTGCAATAGACCACACGGCTACCCTTATCACTCCAGTTCACTGAAGCTCAGAGACACATAGCAATGGCCCACAAAGACAGGGAGCCCCAAAAAGATGTGGACAGAGGTGATCTTTTGTGGCATTTTCTACACAGAGAATTACAAAGTTTGCTGGCTGCTGACTTTGGATGAACTTTGACTTGAAGAATATTGGTGGAGGATTCAAGAACTGTAGAAGTAGGGGTTGGGCAGAAATAGATTCTGAAGCTTATGCAATTGGAGGATTTTTTTTAAAAAAAAGAAACAGAATAAAAAGTGATACATTTTGGAAATTACATCCAAGGGCTAGTGGGTGATAAAGCATCCTTTATTTCTGGGTAAACCAACTTCGGAGTGGAAGCCGGGAGTTTTCCAAGAGAAGCATAGCATAGCCAGCAGTGGTGGGCTAGGTGCAGGGTGGGTGCTAGACTTGAGAGATCTCAGTTCTCCTCTGGGCTACAGTTCACTCATTCACTAAGGGTTGCACACTTCCCTTGCAAGCTGTCCTGAGCCCAGCCTTCGTTGGCACATTGGACCATTTGCAAAATATTCCTGTTCCATACCCAGCTGTGTGTTCTTTCTCCCTGCAGCATGAAGCTCTCAGGTCCCGGAGAACACAGTAAACTCAGTGGTCCTGACTTAAGGATGAGCCAGGGTACAGAGTCCTGCTGCCCTCAGGAGGCTGGACAGCCCGCTCTGGAGGAAAGGGTCACTGAGCAGGTGCCAGAGGTGGAATGTGTGTGTCCATGTTGGGTTGGGTGGTGGGAAGAGACCCATCTAGGCAGAAGAAGGTGTTTGTAAAGAGCCAGGAGGAAGCGTGGGACATTGGAGAAAAAGGGGCAGGTATCTGCTAAGGTGCACTGAGGAAGGGAAGCTGTGCAGGATGTCCAAAGCCAGAGAGATCTGCAGGAGCCCAAGCCTGGGAATAAAGGAAACAGAACCCAGAGGCCTGGGGGATAGGGCTGTGCTTCACTCCCTGAGCCAGCTACACACACACACACACACACACACACACACACACACACACACACACACACACCCGAGAGCCAGTGTGTCTGAAGGCCGGGATGGATGTGTTAATTCCATCCAGACCTCATCCCAGCCAGATGTTTGGAGCATAGATAAATGGTGGGATGTGTGTGTGCATTGTCCTGTAATGGTTCAAGGTTAGCGACTGCGATTTGTGTATTTCTTTTTTTTGTCTTGCAAGTTACCCAAGCTCTTGTGTGAACCACTCCAAATTGTCACCAAGTCGTTTGAGGGAACCTGCAGGCGTGGTTCTGAGGGGTCCCTTTGGGCTGATGGCTGCTGGGCCTGGCAGCTGCTTCTAAAACCTCTATAAACTGTCACTGAAGGTTTTGCTTTCTCTGTAGGCACCCAGTGGGCATAAAATTGGAGGCTTAAATAAGTCTTTAAAAAAAACCACAACCAACTCCAAAAAGGAAAGCAAAGAGCTCAGTCCTTTCTCGGGCAGCACTTGGGGCTGGCAGACCACAGGCCTGACTTCCCTAGCAGCAGGGCAGGGAGGCGGAAGCTGAGCTCAGAGTCCTGATTTCTAGTAAGCTCCAGGCTGTGGATCATTGAACCCACAGATAGCAGCTGTCCACTGTGGATCGCACCACCTTGGGCCTGCTGGCCTTGTGCTGGCCCTTCTGATGCATCGTGGAACTGTCTCTTAGCTTTAAAAAATTTTTTTTCATTCAAGGTTGGTGCTCTACCACTTCTCCACTTTCTGGCTTTTTGGTGGTTAGGTAGAGGTAAGAGTCTCATGGACTTTCTTGCCCTGGGCTGGGTTCGAATCTTGGGCCTCAGATCTCAGCCTACTGAGTGGCTAGGATGACAGGTGTGAGTTTTCAGAGCATGAGGCTGACCACTAAGTTTTAAGAAAAGGCAAGACATCCAGAGAAAAGGAGCCTGAATATCTACGTTAGTTGCAATGCGAGCCTCCGTTGGCTGGGGAAAGGGGGGTGATTCCTCCATCCAGGCTAACCAGAATTGTTTCAAAGAGGTGTCTCCCCTTCTTCCACACAGGGTCCCCTTCCCCTCCCTACCTCCCTAATCAGAGAGAGCAAATTGTTATCAGATTAGCGCCAGCAATGAAAAGCACAGTCCGCTTCTCACCCTCATAGTTAGCATTTAGATAGCCTGGGACAGGGGCCCGCACAATGAGCTTCAAAGCCTGGCTCAGGGCAGCCGAGGGATTAATTTCTTTAACCAACAGGCCTGATCTGGCCTAACTCATTACCCTGCCTGTCAGTGTGGATGTTGTAGGCGATTGAAGATTATACCATTTAGGCTTTTCTCTTGTTTTCAGCCCGAACCCAGGGCTATTGAATTACACATTGTGGCAGACACCCCCCACCCCCAGTCAATACTCAGTGGCCTGAGGTTCTAATTCTGCTTCATTTAAACTTCATCAACTTTTCCAATCAAGTGGAAGGATCCGAAATAGGCTCTCTGAGCAGAAAGGCCCGACTCCCTTTGTCAGATAATTTATTCTGTTTCCCCACAACCACCCCCCTTGCTCTTTTTCTCTCTCTAGCCCTGCTCCCCAATCCCCTTTCCGTGCCCCCCTCCCCTGATCCAACACTGAAAATGAGATTACAGTATTTAAATGACTATGGTAATCAATCTAGGGACCCAGTGCTGAGATTGAGGTTAATTTTTCTTAGCAGAACAAAGAAGCATGATGCCTTTGGGGATATGGAAGTGCAATCTGGGGTTCTTGCTTATGTTTCCACCCCCCCCCGAAATTGCAGTTTTAGGAGTCTTTTCTTGTTGCTAACTAGGCACCGAGTGTGATTTTTTTAAGCCCCTAAGAGAGCAAAAAATGTGATTTTGAGTTGATAAACAGCTAACGGCCTTCAATCAACAATTTTAATAGGAAAAAAGAAGTCACTTACATGGTAGGAGTACAGACCTATGGAAAGAGTGATCATTTATGTTATTTATTTTGAAACACACATGGAAAAATTTCCCACCATGTTATATCTAGTAATTATAGTCGCACGACGCGTCCGTGTACTTAAAGTTTTGAATGAAGAGTCTTGTCACTCGGGCTGGCTTCTCTCTGGCAGTTCGTGCTGCTATAAAGTTGAGATTCTTGTCATATTTTGGCTAATTGGGAACGGGGGTCACTCTATCTTTGAAAATCTACATGAAAGTATTTGTTCAATTGGTACCTAAAGCTGTTGCAAGCTGGCCAAGTCATTGCAGCTTGGGTATCCCTCACCCAGCTTCTAAAATGGAATCTTGGAATGGCTGTATGTGTATTTCTTTGTCTTCCTTTGCTAACTGTCAGAGCTGTTTTACATGCTGCCACCGATGTTACCTTTTATTTGTGTCAGGAGAAAGGGTTTGACAAGTTGGGTATACAATGTTCCTTTGGTGAGGCCAATTTTTCCTTGCAATTTTGAGTTGGGAAATGAAATTATCTTGCAATGAAATGAGCAACATTGTTTTTTTGGGGGGACAGACTTATTAGAGGAGAGAGAGAGGAAAGAGAGAGAGGAGTCCAGAACTTTTATTTCCTTGCAGGATTCTGAAAACTCTTCATATGTTTTATTAAAAAAAAAAAAGGTGAGATTTGATTTCAGTGCCTCCTTGAGGAGAGGGGGATGAGAATCAACCGGAATGTCTTCAAATAGGAATGCTTGGAATTCTGGTCTCCCCTCCTGACTCCCCGGAGTTATTAAAAAGACTGGAATAAATTGTTGCTCCTCTGGATTATAATGACTTTCTTTCAGACCCTTTAAACTGTGGGTGAGTTTCTTGACAGTCGACTGCATTTGCAAAGCAAAATATTTTAATAATCATCATCAGCCTGAGCAGTAACAGCAACAGCAAAGCCTTATGTAACCTAGTTTGCCAAGAGTGAAGTTCCCCCCCTTCCCTCCTCCCTGCACCCCCTCCTCCTTGCACCCCTATATCCGTTCTCCATGACTGTTTGCTGAAAAAGGAAAAACCATCACGCCCTTTGTGCTACCAAATTCATTTGGGGCTGTAGTTTATGGTGACATTTTTCTTTCTTAAAGCAAATATTGACTCACCATGGGGAAATTAAAACTCCATTAGGTATTGCTACATTGTACAGCGGGCCGCATTATAGCAGTCAAGCTACTATTAATTGGTTTCTTCCTCAGAAATAATTCAGGGAGGGCAGAGCGAAAGGGGAAAGAGAAGATGGATGGAACCCATAATTTCTTAAAATGACACCATCTAAATCAGCACAGGTGATCATTACGTGGCTATTCATCTAAATATAAAGAAGACGCTGCCTAATAATAGGATGAATTTATCAATATAAAAAGCCTGCACTTGAATTATTTCCAGGCTGGAGAGAGTACATTTTAAAACACAGGTGGAGCTGGGTGCTAATAGCTCACGCCTGTAACTCCTGGCCACTCAGGATTCTGAGATCTGAGAATCACCGTTTGAAGCCAGCCTGGGAAGGAAAGTCTGTGAGATTCTTTTTTTTTTTTTTTTGGCCAGTCCTGGGGCTTGGACTCAGGGCCTGAGCACTGTCCCTGGCTTCTTTTTGCTCAAGGCTAGCACTCTGCCTCTTGAGCCACAGCGCCACTTCTGGCCATTTTCTGTATATGTGGTGCTGGGGAATCGAACCCAGGGCTTCATGTATATGAGGCAAGCATTCTTGCCACTAGGCCATATTCCCAGCCCTCTGTGAGATTCTTATCCCTAATGAACCAGCAAAAAGCTAGAAGTGGAGCAGTGGCTCAAGTGGTTGAGCGCCAGCCTTGAGCAGAAAGCTAAGGAACAGCCCAGCCCTGAGTTCAAGCCAGTCTGGAATGCAGGTGGGCCAGCTTTGTCCAGGGCTGGGCACCTTGGAACTGGAGCACGAAAGGTCCTGTTCTCAGATTTTCCTGAGTACTGGGAGGGAAGCATTTGCTGGCTAGTCCTTTAGTTTGTAAATACCCCCTCCCTCCTTTTTTTTGGTCAGTACTTGAGTTTGAACTCAGAGCCTCATGCATGCTAGACAGGTGCTTGAGTCACACACACAGCCATTTTTGCTTCAGTTACTTTTCAGATGAGGTCTTGTGCTTTCTGCATGAACCAGCCTCAGACCACAGTGTCCCTACCTATGCTTCTGTGTGGATGCCATGCTTATGGTCACATGACATTCTCGCTGTAAGTGTGTCTATGTCCGTATCTTCCCTCACCCCCGCTTTTTGTGTTGGTACTAGGTCTCGACCTTAGAGCCTCATACTCTTGTTTAGCTTTTTCACGCGACCCTAGTGCTCTACCACAGCTCCAGTTCCAGCTTTTGTTCTGGTTCATTGGAGCTAGGACTCTTGCGGATTTGTCTGCCTAGGCTGGCTTCAAACCTCACTCCTCCGGTCTCAGCTTCCTGAGTCGCTAGAATTATAGTTGTGTGCCACGTGCACCTGGCTACACTCTTTTTTTTTTTTGTCCATGGGCACCTGGCTACACTGTATTTTTTTGGTGAAACAAGGTCTAACTATGTAGGCCAGGCTGGCATGAAACTTTCTACCTACCTCTGCCTCCCGAATGCTAGGATGGCAGGTATGCTCCACAATCAAGATTCCCTTTCTGTAAGGACACAGTCACATCAATAAGAGATTAGGGCCTCACTCTACTTGAGTATGACCTCATATTAACTAATTATAATAACACTATTTCCAAATAAGGGGACATTGTAAGGTAGTGGGAATTAGGTCTTCCATCTATGAATCTTGAGGAGACACTGGTCAACCCTGGACACTCTCCATGGATTCCCTGGCCCAGCGCTGCTGAGCAAGCGAGAGAAGCCGTGAGGTTCTTTCTGAACACTGCTGTGCAGGTGCATTAATGGGCTGTTCTCTTGCCAGCTGTTGTTCAGGGCTCTGAGACGCAGGCATGCCTGGTGCTGAGGCCCTCAGGACTCCCATATTCCCATGCTGGGACATCTTTGGTATGGAAGCTCTGGTGGTGTTGGCTTGTCAATGTCTAATGTGGAAACACGCACACACACACGCACGCACACATGCACACACAGTGTCACATGCCACCTCCAGCGGTAACCAAGGCAATGGTTTTGCATTCTTTTGAGTACAGAGCCAAAGCAAGCACTGCCAAGATGAGTAGAGAAAGAGTAGAGAAAGGACTTATTATCTGCTCGGGTAAGGAGAGCAGATGAATTACCTCCTAAGCAAGGCCCTCCATAGAGGAAGCCTGGGATTTTATTTGAGACTATGCATATTCATGGGGGGAAAGGGGACACATTCCAAAGTCTGCCTTGTTGAGGAGTCATTCCTGAGTTTGCTTACTTTCAGGTCATACTTTGAGAAGGAGAGGTGGAAGACACCTTTTGGGGGCATGCTTAGCTCAAGGCCATGGCTAAGATGACAGGCAGGAGTGCCTCTGGGCATTCTCAGCTTGTTTCCTAAAGTTTTAGCTAAAAATGAAGGAAAGGACATTTGGCAGGTGCGTTCATACAGGAGTGTTCCTCTAAAGGGGCTTCCCTTGATTAGCCACTAACATAACCATTGGCCCCCTTCATGTTCCATGTAGATGTGACTGCTTTTGGTGTGGGGATAAACAGGTCATAGTACTAGAGGCAGCAGGATCCCTAGTGTTGAAACGGAGGCCCATCTTGGGGGCACTGTGGACACAGTAAGCATTTGTGCGCTGTGGTCTCCTTTCCAGAGAATGACTCAATGGCAATGTCATCTTTTTTGGTATTTAACCCTTAATATAACTAACTTGGGTTATGAACCATCTGTAAGATATTCTTTGAGGAAAGACCCTAAAACATACTGATTTTATTTTCCCATGGACCTATTTGTTATCCATCTCTGCATCCATGCATGCATCCACCTGTCCATCCATCCATCCTTCCATGCGTCCGCTCATTCATGATGCGTACACGCACGCAGCCATGAATCCATGTCTCATCCATCTATGCATGCACCCATCCATCCAGTCAACAGCCATTCACTGTCTAGTAGAAAACTCCTTTAAGAAATATCCATAGTGTGTGCTAGCCACGAGACTAGGCATGAGAAAGACATTGGTGAGCAAAGGTTGACCCAGTCATTGCCTTTGCAAAAGCTTAGTGTCTAGTTGGCAGATGAGCATTCATTGAAGAATCACAGATCAGTGTAAGGTTGTGACCGTGATATGAGTGAAGAAGTTCAGGGCCGTCTAACTAAAGTCTTCCTCGTTGAGAGATGAGGGAAGATTTCTTGGAGGAACTGAACATTGAGTTGAGATGTAAATGAGCAGGAGAAGACTGTTACAGAAGGTAGGTAGAGATGGGAGGGAAGGAGAAGGGCCCTGGGTAAGACAGAGAATGAGGGTATGGGACCATGGAAACTGGAAGCAGGCTGGAGTGGCTGGCTGGGAGGTAAGAGATTGGGGTTTCCTGGGACTGGACCATGCAGGGTGTAGACCCCTTAAAGAGTTTGATCTTTAGTCCAGAGCAGTGAAGACTAGTGAAAACCTTTAAGCAGGGGCTGGGGACTCAAGGTGCTGGTTAGAGATCAGATTGGCATTGGGTGGAGATTGGATTGGGGGGGGGGCTCCAGCATGGCTTTGGGAAGACCACCTGGGGGCTTATGAAGTAACCCAGGGGAGTCCAGGCCCTTGAGGAGGTGGCTGGGGAGGCAGAGACACATGGGCAAACTGGGGCAAAATGGAGGAGATCAATAGAAAGGACTCACGTAGCTGTGGATAGAGTGGGGAGGTATAATGTCTAGGCGGAAGTCATAGCTTGCTTTTGGGTATTTCTTGCTAATAAGTGTCAGGCTTGTGGCAAATCGCTGATGGTTTGCTATTTCTGCATTCCCGCCTGGATGACTTTTATCACCTCCCCCCATTGTGCTCCCCCCCACATGTTTTCCCCTCTCTACCCGTGTGCCCTGTGCATCTGGCAGGTTCCTACATACTCTTTACATCTTCAAGAAGTTTTCTTCTGAAAGAGCTTTCTCATGTCCCAGCCCTTTCTCTATGCCACTGTCATTTTGCACACAGCTGACATTGTTGAAATCTGTGTCTCTGTACCTGAAATCACTCAGGGCCTGGCACTTGCTATGCAAAGTCTATATCACATAAACCATACCCCTCGACCTTGTTTGTTTTTTTTTTTTTGGCCAGTCCTGGGCCTTGGACTCAGGGCCTGAGCACTGTCCCTGGCTTCTTCCCGCTCAAGGCTAGCACTCTGCCTCTTGAGCCACAGCGCCGCTTCTGGCCGTTTTCTGTATATGTGGTGCTGGGGAATCGAACCTAGGGCCTCGTGTATCCGAGGCAGGCACTCTTGCCACTAGGCTATATCCCCAGCCCTTGTTTGTTGTTTTTTTTTTTTAAGATTGTTTTTCAGATAGTGTCATACTTTTGCCGAGGCTGGCCTTGGAAGGTGATCCTCCCATTTCCACCTCCTGAATAGCTGGGAATACAGGTGTGCACCACCACACATGGCTTTTTCACTTCATTATTTCAAGTTCTTGGTCTGTTTGCCACATAAAAGAGTGAGTGACTGTATAAGAGAATGGATGAATAAATACATCAGTGAGAGTCTCTTTAGTGAAAGTCATTGCAGTAAACCAGGGGTACTTACACTGTGGCCCAACTTTGTTCTTGAGGAGCTACTCTACAAGTCCAGTATCTTTAGTGACCCTCCATTACCTATAGGATAGCATCTAGACTGCAAAAAACTTGGCAGCATATAACAGAATCTAAACTTTCTGTGTAACAGTTTCAAAATTAAAGGTAATTATCACTTTAACGCTGCTTCGCATAGACAAAAAGAAACAGGAAAACAGGACTCATTCAGAAGTGAAAACTGTTATTGAGACAAGCCTCATGAATTACACAGATTTGGAACTGGCAGTCAAGAATTTTTTTTTATTGTTGTTGTTTGTTTTTATTTCCATAGTGCTGGAGACCAAAACCAAGGGCCCCATGCACAGTAGGCAAGCACTCAACCAATGAACCATGCATCAAGGTGTTTAACACAGTTGCTTTTGCTGAGGGACACTGAGTCCTTCCTTGGGCCCATGAATCATCTGAGGGTCGGAAGGCTTGACCTCTCAGCCTCTACTTGGTACCTCTGTCCATTGCCCTGGGCCAGGCACTCAGGCAGTCACTTTTCAGCCATCTTAAGATCCAGGAAGACCCTCACCACCTGCCAGGTGGCGGCAATTCTTATTGTAACAGGCCTGTTTTGAGACAATGAGCAGAGCACCTGTGTTTGCTGTGAGCCTCCTCTGCCCCCCAGAACACACCCATGACTGGAACCACTTATACTTATGCAGACTTCTCTCCGCCTGCCCTAGTTCTTTGTTTATTTAAACCTATAACTCATGTCTGTACCCAGAAGAGGAACTGAAGTCAGTTTTCCCTCTACTCCTCAAGTTGCCTAGTAAATTTCCTTTCTCTGCCCTTCCTTGTAACTTGACTTTTTACTTGTAGTGTTGAGCAAGTGGCTGGACCTGACCTCTGAAACTCAGATGGTTGAGTCTGGGGCTTAAAATCACCAGTTTCAGTTGGGTGCCAATGGCTCATGCCTGTAATTCTAGCTACTAAGCCACCCTAGGCAGGACAATTTGTGAGACTCTTATTTCTACCAAACTACTACTAAAAAAAAAAGCCAGGAAGTAGACCTGTAGCTCAAGTGATAGAATGCTAGCCTTGACTAAAAAGAAGCTCAAGGATAGTGCCCAGGCCCTGAGTTCAAGCCCCAGGACTGGCATTAAAAGAAAACAAAACCAAACAAACCAAAAACCCAAAACAACCCTAGCCCAACAATCAAGAATTGAAAGTGACTTAATAACTATGCTTAAGATATAAAGGGCATTATGTTCACAATGAATGAAAAGATAGGAAAAAGAACCAATAAGCCTGAAATGAAAATTCTGGAAGTGGAAATACAATATCTGTAATAAAAAATCACTTAAGGGTCTCACTCAGTAGCAGAAGCTAGACAAGAGTCATAGAACTTGAAGATATGTCAATAGAAATTATCTAACTGAAAAACCACAGAAAAAAGTGGGTATTCTTGCCAGGGTGCTGATGGCTCATGCCTGTAATCCCAGCTACTTAGAAGGATGAGATCTGAGGATTGCAGTTCAAACCCAGCCCACACAGTAAAGTCTATGAAACTCTTATCTCCAACTAACCACCAAAAAGCTGGAAGTGGAGGTATGGTTCAAGTGGTAGAGACAGTGCTCAGGCCAGGCACTGGTGGCTCATGCCTG
The DNA here is from genome assembly GCF_023159225.1 of Perognathus longimembris pacificus. Classification (NCBI taxonomy): domain Eukaryota; kingdom Metazoa; phylum Chordata; class Mammalia; order Rodentia; family Heteromyidae; genus Perognathus; species Perognathus longimembris. Next base: position 159,112,468 of record NC_063161.1, read on the forward strand.
TAATCCTAGCTAACTCAGGAGGCTGAGATCTGAGGATTGAGGTTCAAAGCCAGCCCAGGCAGGAAAGTCCGTGAGACTCTGATCTCTAGTTAACCAGTAGAAAACCAGAAGTGGCACTGTGGCTCAAGTGGTAGAGCACTAGCCTTGAGCTGAACAGCTCAGGGAGAGTGCCCAGGCCCAGAGTTCAATCCCCACAACTGGGGAGAGAGAGAGAGAGAGAGAGAGAGAGAGAGAGAGAGAGGAGTGTCCAGGGCCTGGGTTCAAACCCCAGTATAGGCACAAGTGAAAAATACTGGGTAGTTCCCAAGGGACCCATGAGGAAATGTTAAAAGGTCTGAAATGTATTTACTGAAGAGATTTCCCCAAATTTATACAACCACATACTTTCACATAATCCCAAGTAAGATATCTTTCAAAAAGAGCAAAACCCACATCTATGCACAGCACAGCCAAATGGCTAAGAACCAAAGATGAAGGAAAAGACTTTTGAAATCAGACAGAAAAATGACACACTGTGTACAAAGAAAGAGCAACTCAGGTGGTCATTGACCTGTCAGGAAACAAGAACTTGAGGAGGTTCATTGATTAGAATGGCTAGTACTTTAAGTGAACAGCAGAGAGCAGGACACACTAATAGTGGGTCTGGATGTGGCGTGGGGGTGGGAGGCAAGGTGGGATAACGGAAGAAAAGCATGGTTCCGCAGACAAAGCAGGGTAGGATAGAGTCCTGGGCTTTAAAGGCGAGAGGTGGATGGCTATGAACACACATTTGAGATGGTCCATCTTGGTGGAAGCCAGACCCACCTGTGGACTTGCCTGTGGGTTGGGCCTTGAACGATCTGCACCCTTACCCTCTTCTGTTCCTTGCTATGGGTGGAGTCTTGGACAGCGTTTGTTACCTCCACAATCCTCAGCTCCTTGTCTACAGAAGAGCCGATCTCCAGCATGGAGGGGGTTGCAAAGGTCACATAAGAAAAGTGGACTGCTAGTATGGCACTTGCCTGTGATCACAAGGCCCTGGGTTCAATTCCTAGTACAAAGAAGAAGAAAGGAAGGGAAGCGAGAGAAGGAAGGGAGGGAGGAAGGGGAGGAGAGAAGAAGGGAAGGGAAGGAAAGGAAGGGGAAAAGAGAAATGAATGTGAAGAGTTCAGTGCAGAGTTTGGTAAAAGCAGCAACGGGGTCTGATAAGTGCTATCACTATGATGATTATTGCACATACCTCTTCATGTCTGTAGGGAATTGACTTCAGGATCCCCACTGGATATCAAAATCTATGGATCCAGCCAGATACAATGGCTTATTCATGTAATCCCAGCTACTTGGGAAGCTGAGATTGGCAAGGCTTGAGACCAGCCCAAGCCAAAAAGAACATATCTCAACAACAAAAAAAGCTGGGTATGGTGGTGCATACCTGTTATTCCACCCATGGCAGGAAGTGGAAGTGAAAGGATTGTGGTCTAAGCTGGCCTGAAGGGATTGGGGGAAACAAGACTAGATCTCAAAAATAGCCAGGGGCTGGGAATGTGGCTCAGTGGTAGAGTGCTTGCCTAGCATGCACAAAGCCCTGGGTTCACTTCCTCAGCACCACATACACAGAAAAAGCTGGAAGTGGCTCAAGAGGTAGAGTGCTAGCCTTGAACAAAATGAAGCCAGGGACAGAGCTCAGGCCCTGATTCCCAAGCCCCAGGACTGGCAAAAACAAAAACAAAACAAAAACAAAAAACAGAGCAAAAGGAGCTGGAGGTGTGGCTCATGCAATAGAGCATTTATTAGCCCTGATTTCAAACCCCAGTATATCTCCGGTCTACCCACTGCTGGTAGCTCATGCCTGTAAATCCTAGCCATTTAGGAGGGTAAGATTTGAGGAGCACAGTTTGAAGCCAGCCTGGCTAGCCAAATTGTGGAGACTGTTATTTAAGTGGCATAATGATTTACTGGAGATAGAGCTCTACTGTGGTAGAGCATTGACTGAGCAAAAACAGTTCTGAGTTTAAGCTTCAGTGGTAGCACGTGTGTGCATGTACACACAGACACACATGCACATGTGCACACACAATTCATGGGTGCAAGTTACTTATATAATGTGGCATAATCTTTTTATGTGTCTGTTTCAGTTCTGGGGCTTGAACTCAGGGCCTGAGCACTGTCCCAGCTTTTTTGTGGTTAATTGGAGCTTCGAACATGATTGTCAGATCTCAGCCTTCTGAGTAGCTGGGATTACAGGCATGAACCACCCACATAGTTTTAGCATAATTTTGCATATGATCTATACCTGCCCTCCTACATACCTTAAAACATCTCTCAACTAGTTATGATAATGTAGTGTAAATATTGAATCCTTGTTATCATTTAGAAATAATGACCAGAAATAATGTCCATATTCCATATAGACCCCATACTCTCCAAGCCCAGCCTGCCCCTTTCATTTGGTGGATGGTTGAATCGGGGCTGCAGAGCCCATGGATATGGAGGACTGACTGCATTCTTTTTTTTTTTTTTTTTTGGCCAGTCCTGGGGCTTGGACTCAGGGCCTTGAGCACTGTCCCTGGCTTCTTTTTGCTCAAGGCTGGCACTCGGCCACTTGAGCCACAGCGCCACTTCTGGCCATATTCTGTATATGTGGTGCTGGGGAATTGAACCCAGGGCTTCATGTATACAAAGCAAGCACTCTTGCCATATTCCCAGCCCATGACTGCGTTCTTTTGTTAGCCGCCTGGGCTTGTAGGATCCCCAGCCCTGTGTGGTCTTCTTTCTCATCACTGTATGCCATCGTGCTATGTGGGCCTTGTCCTGTCCCCTCTGCCACCTGCCTGTGAGGCCACTGTTCCCCCTACCTGGGCCAGCCTCTCTGCTCTCCACTGTGTCCTGCTGGCCTGGCTGGGCCATTCTCCACTCATTCTTTCCATGCCACTCCTCCACCCCTCCTCTGGAATCTTTCTGGACCCCACTTCTGCTCTGAGATGTTTGTGCCCCCCCCACCTTGGCCTCTAAAATATCCTATGTGTATTTCTGTCATTTCTATTACTTTGGAGTATCTGGTCTGTGGGTGCTTTTATCATTTTATTTGCAGTGTTTGGCTTGAAGTAGGTTCTCAATAAATGTTTGTCCAATGAATAGATAAATAATCTGCTTAATGAATACCAGGGAGACTGTTTCCCAGTAAATCCTTGCTTTGGCCTTCCTATGAATGGCTAGATTTATTTTTCAACTCAAACTGAAGACTCTGTTGTTTTAAAGACAGGGGCTGGGAATATGGCCTAGTGGCAAGAGCGCTTGCCTCCTACACATGAAGCTCTCGGTTCGATTCCCCAGCACCACATATATGGAAAACGGCCAGAAGGGGCGCTGTGGCTCAGGTGGCAGAGTGCTAGCCTTGAGCAGGACGAAGCCAGGGACAGGGCTCAGGCCCTGGGTTCAAGGCCCAGGACTGGCAAAAAAAAAAAAAAAAAAGATTTAAAGACAGGATTTTCTTAGTGAAGGTGGTGTGCCTATGTACACAGATGGGTGAAACTGAAAAGTTGCCCCTGGGCTTCATGGAGAGGCAAAATATCTGCACCTACAAGCATGTGTAGTTGAAACACAACTCCTATTGATGGTGCGCCTAAGAGCAGCGGAAGCCTGGGCAGGAACCTGTCCAGAGCTTGGGTATTCAGTTCTAGCCAGGCTTTTGTGTCTCCATGAAGACTTTGAAACCATTCGGCGTGGTCACACTCTATCAGACACCTACTTTACTTGTCTTGCCTGAGCAGCCTGGAGCACAGAAAGGAAAAAGAGGGAACACGTGGCCTGTCCTAGATAGACTAGAGAGGGCTTTGCCGTGACACGGTATTGAGCTGGGTGGTAAAGCCTAATATTACACTTGAATGCTTAGCCAAAGAAGGACATTGTTCAGACAAGCTGGACCCAGGCTGGGCGAGCCCTTTCTCCCTGGGCCTGGGAGCTGGCCTGGTGGGCTCAGAGGACTCTGAATTGTCTTTATAAACTGAGGGGTAATCCTTGAACAGCAGGAGAGGAGGCAGCCCCGCCAGACTTTTCAACCCTGCTAATTATGTGATCCTTTTCCTTCCCAGGAAGGCTAATGAGATGGAAAGGGAGGGAGGGCTAATGAAAATGTTACCACTACATGGCTCACTTATTTATTTGTTTATTTATTTATTGGTACAGCTTTTATACTGGGAGGAGGGAGAGAAAATGGGGTGGGGGAGTTACCAAAATGTTATTAGAAGCCTCCTCCTTACTTTGCAAAGAATGAGCCACTAGTAGGCATATTGCTAGTGGCTTGAAATTTTATCTGGTTGTCAATAATAATCGTTACAAGAATTCTCGAAACCTATGTGTTTGTTTATGTGTCAGCACTGGGACTTGAACTCACAGACTTGGACTCTCACATGGCTTTTTGACTCAAGGCTGACACTCTGCCACTTGTGCCACACACCTCCACTTCTGGCTCTGTGTGTGTGTGTGTATGTGCATGTGTGTTACTCTTCAGGGTCTGGATGCCATGCCTCAGCTGTTATTCTCAGTGTTAATGCTCTACCACTTGAGCTACAGCTCCACTTCCAGCTTTATTTTGCTAGTTAATTGGAGATAAGTCTCTCAGATTTGTCTGTCAAGCTGGCTTCAAACCTCGATCCTCAAATCTCAGCCTCTTAAGCAGTTAGGATTACCCATGCCCGGCTTCTAATCTGTATTCCCAGAATTGCACTTCCTTTATTCTTTAATCTTCTGGTACAGCTTCTTAGATCATGACTCAGGGAGAAATAGGAAATACCACCACCACCACCACCACCACCACCACCATCATTATCGTCGTTGTCCACACATCACCATTAGTATGAATATCACCAAAACATTATCACCGCTGGGATGTAATCCTAGCTACTCAGGAGGCTGAGATCTGAGGATCGTGGCTCAAAAGCCAGCCCTGGCAGAAAAGTCTCCATGAGACTCTTATCTCCATTTAACCGTTCAAAAACCGGTAGTGGCGCTGTGGCTCAAAGTGGCAGAGTGCTAGCCTTGAGCAAAAAAGCCCAGGGACAGTGCCCAGGCCCTGCATTCAAGCCCCATGACCGACTAAAACAAAACATCATCATTGTTAATACCATCAACACATCACTGACACCATCCACATTATCAAGTCACCATCATCATCAACATGAATGTCAACATCATGAACACGTTGCTGGGGTTAATAGCATCACTATAACATCATCATCTTTGTCATCAATGTCAGTATCCCCATCTTCATCACCATTGATGTTATAATCATCGTCATCAATGCATCATTAGAATTAACACTCATTATAACACGTCATCTCCGTCATCATAGTTAATATTGCCATCACCAATATCACCGTCTTCATCAATGTCACCATCATCCTAAGCAGTGGCAGGAACAGCAATAATAAGTTCACCTTGGCCAAGCCCTTTGTGTGGGCCAGACAAGACTTTTTACCTGCATCCTCTGCTTCTATTCTTCCAATAGCCCTGCAAGAGTAGTTCTGTTATCTGAAATCACACAGCTTGGGAATGATGGAACCCAGATCCGAGCCTCTGTCTGACCCCCCTCTCACCCATCTACTTGTTCAGTAACTCCTCCCATGTCATCAGCCAGCTACTGATGCCTGGTGCCCACCTAGCTCACGTGTGAGGATTTTCCAAGTCCCCGCGCACTTTACTACTGTTGTCATTAGAGCGGAGGGACGCAGAGAGGAGATGGCTTGGAAGAATCTCCTCACCAAGGAAGAGCTGGGCGTGTCACTTAGTGGTGGGGCACTTGCCTTGCATGGGGGCCCAGCTGAAGATGACAGAGTGAGCCTAGAGCCTGGGCCTTGACCCTGCGGGTATGTGGCCTCTCCTCTTCTCCACAACGCCTTCTGGGGTCTGAGCATTCTTCTTCAGCAAATGTGTCCCGTGTCTGACACTTTCTGATGCAACCTGTATACCCCTAACTATTGATGACAGTCAAGGCTTGCGTGGGAAAAATCACCATTTCAGGCCCGATGCGCATACCTGTCATCCTAGCTACCTAGGAGACTTGAGATCTAAGGATCATGGTTCAAAGCCCACTTGGGCAAGAAAGTCTGTAAGGCTCTTATCTCCAATTAACCACCTGGAAGTACAGCTGTGGCTCAACTAGTAGCGTGCCAGCCTTGAGAGAAAAAGGAACACAACAGTCAGGTCCTGAGTCCAAGCACCAGTGCCAGCACCAAGCAACAACACCCCATCATTTCTCTCACCGGGCCTTTCTCTCTTGGCCCCTTCCCCCTTCCCCTCTGCATCCTAAGTACAGAATGCCAGGACTGGCTGGATGCCCACCTCTACCTCTGTCTTCAAAGTGAATTGTCAGAAGACAGAGACCCCACTTGGGTGTCATTTGCATAGCAGTTCTCAGGAGCCGGAGGAGGAAAAGGCGGCTGTGGGCTAGATAGTTTCACGCAATTCTGCTCATTATTTACGCAGACAAGGAGATATTTCAGTTAAAACCGCGCTCAGCTTGAGTGACAAGGTATCTTTTCGCCGGGCGAGGTTCGGGGAAGGAAGTTGACAGCTTTTTATGTACAGCTGCGATTCCACTGAAATATAGCGTGTTTTTATTTTGAAACTACAAGATGACCTATTTATTAGCTGTGATTCGAGCGGAGTTTACATGCTCGGAACACAAAGGGGGAACAGCAGCCTGGGTGTCTTTTTATTGGGGGGGGGATGGTTGCATCGACTCCCCATCTCCCTCCTCCCAGTGCACACTGGGAAACATTGAAAAGTGAGTGTTGCCGATTGGAGTGGACTTGTTTTCCTTGAAATGTCAGCCTGCCTTGGAATCACGGGAAGACTTGCCAATTTCCTTGATCATTTTCCTCTGTGTGCCAGCAAGGCCAGCTTGAGCTGTCTCCATGAGAAGGGGGGGCAGGGGACACCGGGGCGGGGGCGGCGGGGGGAACCACAGCTGGGGTTCAAACACTCAAATACAGAAAGCTGCAGGGATCTTTTTCTTTTTTGGTACCAGGATTCAGACTTGAACTCAGGGCTTGGGGTGCTCTCCCTGAGCTTTTTTCTTTGAGGCTGGTGCTGAATCTCTTGAGCCACACCCCAGTTCCAGCTTTTTGTGGTTAATGGGAGATAAGTCTCATGTATTTTTTTTTTTTTTTTTTTTTTTGCCCTCAGATCCTGACCTCCTGAGCGGCTAGGATTATTATAGGGGTGAGCCATTGGTACCCAGCCTGCTTTTTCTTTTAAAGCAGGGGTTGGGCGCCTGGTCCTCCCCCTGTGGCTGGTAGACACGTGCTGTAAGCCTCCTGGCTTCTTCTAGAAATGCAAACTCTCAGCCCTTGCCTCAGGTCTAACCAGGTCCCAGGTATCAGAGTGTGAGAAGCATAGACTGGCCCCGACGACCCTCCACCTGCCCAGCTTATGTGAGGCTCAGTTACTGGTTGTCATTCATTTTATTTCCTGTTATGTTCCAGGAGCCAACTTAGGTTCTAGAAATATAGGGAGAAGGGAGGGGGGAAAGGAGAAAAAGGGGAAGGAGGAGGGAGAGAAGAAAAGAAGACAGAGGAGGAGGAGGAGAAGGAGGAGAAGAGGAGGAGGAGGAGGAGGAGGAGGAGGAGGAGGAGGAGGAGGAGGAGGAGGAGGAGGAGACAACAACGACAACTATGACAGTAGTAGTGAACTTTTTGAGTTTGGCTTCTTTACCAAGTATCATCAGGTTCAGGTGCAGTACAGCGTGTATCAGTATTTCACCCTTCTTACTCGCCAAGCATGATTCCTCTACAACACAGAAAGAACACAACTTATCATTCATTTGTTGAAGGACATTGATTCTCATTAAAAACGAAACATTTGCTGGGTGCTGGTAGCTCGTGTCTCTAATCCTAGTTACTCAGGAGACTGAGGCCTGAGGATCATGGTTTGAAGCCAGCCTGGGCAGGAAAGTCCGTGAGACTCTCATCTCCAATGAACCACCAGAGCTGGTGCAGTGGCTCAGAAGTGGCAGGGCCCTAACCATGAGCAAAAATAAGTTCAGGGACATTGCCCAGGCCCTGAGTTCAAGCCCCACAACTGACCAAAACCCAAACCCAAACAGACATTCTTTGAATTTAAAGTAGGCTGGTGCCTGTCTTCTGTGAACTAGACTGTCTTGCTAAGCTGATCCCTTGTGAGCATGGGTTATACTGTCAAAGCACCAGTCCTCATGGAGATCTGTGGATGGGGCACTTTTCTAGTGTGTCCAGAAGTACATACAAGTGTGGTTTCTGAAGGGCTGTATGGTCTGTAAGGCTCAGACCAGAGTGTTACCTTGAACGTAGATCTCTACTCACAAACTTCCCAGGGCACATACATGAGGAGTCCATATTGGCACTTGAGGGTCACTCGCTTGTTTGGGGTTGCAAAGGGTGCATTTTGAACACCCACCACTGCATAACATCCATGGAAGCTCTGGACCCTTTTATTAATCAACCATTAAATCCATTCAATGGCCATTTTGTGTGTGTGTGTGTGTGTGTGTGTGTGTGTGTGTGAAAGAGTATGTGTGCGCATGCGTGCACACATGTGCCAGTACTAGGAGTTGAACTCAGGGTCTGGGTGCTATCTCTTAATTTTCATTCAAAACTAGTGCTCTACCACTTGAGCTCTACCACTTCTGCTTTTCTGGTGGATAATTGGAGATAAGAGTCTCACAGACTTGCCTGCCAAAGCTGGCTTAGAACCAAGATCTTCTGATCTCAGTCTCCTGAGTAGTTAGGATGACAGGCGTGAGCCGCCAGCAGCCCAGCTCAACAGCCATTTATTGAGGGCCAATCCTGCTGTGGATCCTGGAGAGGTGACTGTGGCCCCCTCCCCTGACCTTTAGGTCAAGAGCTCTCCAGGGATGAGAGCTGAGCACCCCACAGAGTGAAGGGCTCCATTCTTCCCTCACTGGGTTCCCTTCTCCTTCCCCACAGAGAGGGGCCTTGCCACTGGAAGGAGAAGCAGCTTGCCACAGGAAGCCGCGGGCACTCACAGGTGCAACGGAAGGACATCTTTGTGAGGCTAAGTCTCTCAGACAGAGCGTCCCAGCCAAGCAAACCTAGAGCCACCTGCAGTATTGCCAGGGAGACAAATGCCACATCTGGGAAGCTAGCTGCATAAGCCACAGCTTGTCATTTGGGCAGGAAGTACTCTCTCTCCTTGGAGAATCTGCCTAATGATGGGCTGGAGGCATGCCAGGGAAGGGGAGTGAGAGAAACGCAGCAGCACGCTCTGAACACATCCACACTGCTGCTTGTCTGGGGGTTGCACTCTGTTTCCACCTTTCTGCAGGCCTGGAGCAGCGAGGTGCGATTGGAGAGGGAGGCCAAGGCAAGGCTGGGAGGCTGAGCCAGGCTCTGAGGGTGGGGTAGGCCAGTAGGGGCTGAGCTGAAATTGCCTGAAATCCTGCAGTGTTTGCCTCCATTGTGAAGGGTGCTGCAAACCATGTAGTCAAGTGCTAACTTTCTTTTCCATTTTTTAAACTGTTGCACTAAGTTATACTTGACATAAAAATTGCTTTCTTAAAATGGGGTCTAGTAGCTCACGCCTGTCATCCTAAGTACTCAGGAGGCTGGAGTCTGAGGATCATGGTTCAAAGCCAGCTCAGGCAGGAAAAGTCTGTGACACGCTTATCTCCAATTAACCACCAAAAGTGGGACTTTGCTTCCAGTGTAAGAGTGCCAGCCTTTAGCAAAAAAGTGAAGGACAGCACTCAGGCCTTTGGTTCAAGCCCCAGTACTGGTGTGTGCATAGACAGATAGACAGACAGACAGACAGACACACACACACACACACACTGCCATCTTGCTAAACATGATGGTACACTCTTGTTATTCTAGCACTTAGAGACTGAAGACAGGAACATTTAAGAATTCAAGGCCAGCATGAGTTGTGAACCTATCTCAAAAAAAAAAAAATCACCACTGAGATATTGCCTATTTCTCAGTGTATATTTCAGCGGCCAGCCATAACTGCCATGGAGCTCACAAACTTTCTTTTTGCTTGTTTTTGTGCTGGTCTTTGTAGGAGGGGCCTAGTATAGTCAAATTCCTAGAGACAGGAAGTAGACTGAGGACTGCCCAGAACTAGAGAGAGGGAATGGACTGGTAGCATAAGGAAGGCAAGTGCACTTTTGTCCAGATGAAGAAAGTTCAAGAAGCCTTTGTCTTTTGAGGTCTGTCTTATTTCACCTAGCAGCAGCCTTAGGGATCAGCCAGATTGCCATGTGGCCAGAACTTTGCTTCTGGTGGCAGCTCAGTGGTGCTGATGGATGGCCCATTGGTGGATACTGGATTGCTTCCACCATTAGGCTGTTAGCTATGAGTGTACAATTTCCTGACTTTTGAAACAAAACAGAACATCTCACTAATCTTTCAGGGGATCTAGCATGGAATCCTGAGTCTGACTTTCTCCACCATTACTACTCTCCAACATTAACTCGGTGTTTTCTGAAAAAAAAAACAAAAAACCAACACAACTCCTGCCTGTGACTCACCCCTGTCATCCTCGCTACTTAGGAGGCTGAGATCTGAGGATCATGGTTTGAAGCCAGCCTGGGCAGGAAAGTCTGTGAGACTCTTATCTCCAACTGATCACCAAAAGGCTGGAAGTGGAGCTGTGGCTCAGGTGGTAGAGTGCCAGCCTTGAGTAAAAATGCTCAGGAACAGTGCCCAGGCCCTGAGTTCAAGCCCCAAGACTGGAACAACAACAACAACAACAAAAACCCCTCGCAGGGGCTGAGGATATAGCCTAGTGGCAAGAGTGCCTGCCTCGGATACACGAGGCCCTAGGTTCGATTCCCCAGCACCACATATACAGAAAACGGCCAGAAGCGGCGCTGTGGCTCAAGTGGCAGAGTGCTAGCCTTGAGCGGGAAGAAGCCAAGGACAGTGCTCAGGCCCTGAGTCCAAGGCCCAGGACTGGCAAAAAACAAACAAACAACAAAAAAAAAAAACCCTCGCAGCTGGAGGTGTCAGGTCTCTAAAACCTGTCAGTGAGCCCTCCCTGCACTTGCGGGGGTGGGGGGGTGGGGAGTGGGGGGGGGTGCAGAGAGTGAACAAGGTGAAATTAACTGATCATTTGAAAAACTTTAGGGACTCCCTTACCAAGGAGAAAAGCACCATTTTGGGTTCCTTCAGTTTTCTTTCGAGCCTAACAAATAATTGAAAGCAAGATCTCCATAGCAGCATTAAATTGGGCTCCATCTGAGTGTGAGGCTCTGTCCCCACTCTGTGGCATGTGGATGCCAGCCAGGAGCCAGGGGCTCTCCCTGTGGGTGTCCCCATCCACCAAGCCGAGTGCAGAGGTGGCTCGGCCCCGTGCCGATTGGCACATGGTTACCCCCAGGGTGGCCACAATTCTTTTGAGTCTTCCCTCAGCAACCAACTCCTGAGAACACAGAGACAGGGGTTTGGGGGTGGGGGGATGTCTTCAACATTGAGCACAGCATGCATGAGTGGAGGTAGAACATTCCAGAAAACTGGGCTGATTAAAGGACCAGCCTGCTATTTGCTCTCTGTACTCAGCTGCAAAATATCCCCTCATAGACCACCCACCATTCCAAGGATGGCCTGTTTCCGAGCGCATTTGCTCAGCGCTGTTGGTGTTCGTTTTAAAGCAAGCCGCTGGCGTGCATGGTAGGCGCTGGCGGCCACCTTGGTAGGATGGGAGACACCGTCAGGTGCTTTGGTTGGGAGCGTGGCTTAATTGGGTGGCAATCCAGAGGTCCTGGTTTTGTGTGAGGTAGTTGCTGTCTCCCGGGCTGAGGTCTAATTTAGCTTCTTTTGTTGAATTCAGAAATGGAGAGAGGGGAAATAGCTCAGGCTGTGTGGATGGAGAACACATGGGCGTGTGCACATGCACACCACACACGCGCGCGCGCGCACACACACACACACACACCCTCCCTATGTGTGTACTCAATACAACTTGGATTGCAGCCCCAGACAGAGTGGAAAAACAGGATGGCTCTCACATTAAGAGTCAATAAATCTCTCTCTCTCTCTCTCTCTCTCTCTCTCTCTCGCTTGGCATCAGGCAGTATAATGCCGCGTGATTCAATCTGTTTACACTCACAGCCCACTCTCCAGTCAGATACTCCAGCAGCTCTTTTATTTTCCACCTCTCTGAGCACCCGATTTGTTATTTATTATTTTTATCTGTGCTGGGGCTCAAATCCAGAGCCACGTGCATGCTGGGGGCAGGGGTGCTTTACCACTTGAGCCACACCCCCAGCTAGACTCCACTTCTCCGTGGCACTGGGTTAGCGGCACACGCCTCCTGGGGGCGGCTGTGAAGGTCGAATCCTCATTCATGTATCGTGTGAGATGATACGTGGCACAGTGCTTGGGACTCAGTAGTCCATCGACAGCGTCTGCCCCTCTTAGGAAGAGCTGGGGAGCAGAGGCGCTCCAGGAGTCAGGCACCTGTGGCCAATGGCGAGGTTCAACAATCCTCACCAGGATGGGGCTGCCCAGGGTAGGAAGTCAGAGACAGTTGCTTTTTTTCTTTATTTAAAAAAAAAATTTGGGGCTGAGAGTGTAGCTCAGCGGTAGAGTGCTTGCCTAGCATGCATGAGACACTGCGTTCAATTCCTCAGCACCACACAAATAAAAACTAAAAAAAAAAATGTTTGGACAGTACTGGGACTCGAACTCAGGGCCCCCAGCTTGCTAGGCAGGGGCTCTACCATTTGAACCACACAGCCCATTTTGCATTGGTTCTGAGGTAGGGTCTTGCTTTATACCCTGGTTGGCCTTGGGCTTTCTCATGTCCTGGGGAGGACAGGCCCACGCCACTGCACACAGCCACTGTGTGGATAATAAGTGTGTGCCACTGACTCTCAGCAATGGCTGAGATGGAGCTCGTGAACTTTAATGCCCAAGCTGGCCTCAAACCTCTGCCGTCCCATTTTTGCCTTCCAAGAAGCCAGGATTATAGCTTGAGCCCCTGTAACTAGCTAATGGTTGGTTTTTAAATATTTTCCACTTTATTGTTTATGAAGGCATTGTTCAGCCATATTAGCCAAGTGCTGATGGCTCACATCTGTATTCCTAGCTACTCAGGAGGTTGAGATCTGAGAAATGAGCTTCAAAGCCAGCCCAAGCAGGAAAGTCTATGAGACACTTTATCTCTAGTTAACTACCAACAAGCTGAAAGTGAAGTTATGGCTCAAGTGGTAGAGTGCCATCCTTGAGCAGAAAAAAGCCAAGTGAGAGCATGAGGTCCTGAGTTCAAGTCCCAGTACGGGCACACGTACACACAAAAGTTCAGCCACCTTCAGCATACTATTTGAGTTTGGTCACTGTGTGACCACACCGCTTTCTCTGTTGCCAGCCAGCCAGAGCATCTTCCTCCCCCTGAAAAGCTCCCTTGGGCTCCGTCACACTTTCCTCCTCTCCAGTTCCTGGCCCCAACAGCCGCCCATCACCTTCTGTCACTTCAGTGTGTATTTCCTCGAATCTCACAGAAATGGAACTGTCCAGCACACAGTATTTTATGTGTGACTTTGCACCATGTATTTGGCTTCATCAGTGCTCCAGCATGCACTTGCATTTCATCCCTCATTTCTCTTTTTCTTCTTTTTAAATCTTTGTTCCTTTTTTTTTTTTTTTTCCAGTTCTGGGGCTTGAACTCAGGGCCTGAGCTCTGTCCCTGGCTTCTTTTTGCTCAAGGCTAGCACTCTACCACTTGAGCCACAGCACCACTTATGGCTTTGTCTATATATGTGGTGCTGAGGAATTGATCCTAGGGCTTCATGTATACGAGGCAAACACTCTACCGCTAGGCCATATTCCCAGCCCCTGTGTTTAGCTTTATAAGGGTCTGCCATACTGTTTTTGCCAGCTGTGAGTGAGAGTTCCAGTGGCTCTGTATTCTTGCCACCATTTTCAGTCTCCAGGGCCCTGCTCTGGAAAGACACCAGGTTCTGTTCCGGTCACTGCAGAGCAGGCAGTGGACGAGCAATCCAGAAGCCATGGGAGGACTGGGTGAATGAGAAGAAAGGCGCAATTGAGTCTGGCCATGACTTTTGAAAGTCTTTTCTGGTTTGCTCCTAAGAGACCTTGCTTTATACCACCAGCACTGGGTCTTCCAGCACGGATCTCCGCCAGCACTGGGTCCTCGCCTGGTGTCAGGCCTGTCCCCGCAGCTGAGGCTCAGGATTGGGGGGTCTGGCGGGTGGTTCCTGGAGGCAGTGTCCAATCAGACACAAGGAAGCCATCAGTGACTCACCCCTGCCACGCCAGGTATTTGGGAGGCTGAGATTGGGAGGATCATGGTTCTTCCAGATCAGCCTTTGGCAGAAAAGTCCACAAGTTGAAAGAAGTTGGGTGGGGTGGCGCACACCTGCCATCTCAGCTATGATGGGAAGCCTAAAATAGGTGAACTATGGCCCAAGTACATGCCTGGGCAGGAAGCAAGAGGGACCCTGTCTCAAAAATAACCAGTCGGGTGCTGGTGGCTCATACCCATCATCCTAGCTACTGCTCAGGGGGCTGAAGTCTGAGGATCATCGTCCAAAGCCAGCCCGGGCAGAAAAGTCCATGAGATTCTTCTAGCCAGTAAAATACACAGAAAAAGGCAGAAGTGGCACTGTGGCTCAAGTGGTAGAACTCTATAGCGTTGAGCATAAAGAGGGTGCCCAGGGACAGTGCCCAGGCCCTGAGTTCAGGCTTCCGGACAGGCAAAATACATACATACATACATCCTGAGTGCTAGAAGGAGATAATAAGAATGTGACTCTGTGGTAAATGGCTTGCCTAGCAAGAGTAAGGCCCTGAGTTCAAAACCCCAGTACTGCTAAATATTAGACTGTCAGAGTCTGAGAGAGAAACAGAGAGAGGGACAGACAGGGATTCCTGCACGTGGCGTGCTTGTGGCTGAGAACTGTGCATTAAGGCACTCCTCTTCCAGAAGGAGCTGCACAGCCGTGCACTTTCACAACAGACCCTTGAGGGGGAAGGTGGACCAGAGGCTTTCATGGCCCTTTTGGCCTCTCATATTCATGGAGGCTCAGCCCAGTTCCTTTTCTTTTCTTTTTTTGGCCAGTCCTGGGGCTTGGACTCAGGGACTGAGCACCGTCCCTGGCTTCTTGCCGCTCAAGGCTAGCACTCTGCCACTTGAGCCACAGCGCCGCTTCTGGCCGTTTTCCATATATGTGGTGCTGGGGAATCGAACCCAGGGCTTCATGTATGGGAGGCAAGCACTCTTGCCACTAGGCCATATCCCCAGCCTCCCAGTTCCTTTTCTAATTTTTTAAAAAAAAAGAGGTCTGTGAAGCACTGTGAAGCGATGTCGTGTGAGATCCACAGCGTGTGCTCAGCCAGTGGGAGCCGCCTGGATGATCTGCCAAGCTTCGTGCCGTGGAACTGGAGAGATCTGGGCAGCTCTCGCGACCTTGGCCAGAGCCCATCCACTTCCCACACTTAACAGCTTTTCAGTATATATAATTTCATGGTTATTATGAAGGTGTTGTACAGAGAGGTTACCGTTTCATAAGTCAGGTCACAAATGCATTCATTTCTTTTCTTGGACAATGTCACCTTTCCTTTGCTTTCCCTCAGCTTTCTCCTCCAGTCCCTGCCCTCTGGTTGCATGGTTCATTTTCCACATAGTAGCTACTGAAGAGCATGATTGCATTGGCTCGCCCTTCCTCTATCCCTGTCTCCCTTTTTTATTTAAAAACTTAAGCAATAGCCTGGTGCCAGTGGCACATGCCTGTAATCGTAACTACTTAGGAGGCTAAGATCTGAGGATCATGGTTTGAATCCAGCCTAGGCAGTCAAATCCATGAGACCCTTTTCTCCAATCAATCACCAAAAAGCTAAAGCTAGAAGTGGAGTGTGGCTCAAGTGGTAGAGCACCAGCCTTGAGGGAAAAACAAACACCCTCAAGGACAGTGCCTAGGCCCTGAATTCAGGCCCCAGAACCAGCATGCAGAAAGAGAGAGAGAGAGAGGAGAAAAAAAAAGAGAGCAGAAAAGCAAAATGACACAAGAGTATCCTGCCTTCATGAGAGGGCTTTAAACTGGACTCTGGGGCTTGGAGGACCAGGTAATAAACCCCACTTCTATGCTTGGCTGTCTGTTTCTGTAGCCAGTCCTGTTTCTGGGCAAAGAGTGAGAAAACCTGGACCATGCTGGGTATTTCCTCCTCAATTATTGCTTTGTGTCTTACTTCCAAGGATGGAAGAACAGTTGGCTGTTGTAATTTACAACACTTTCTTTTGGAACATTGTCCCTCACTGATTCAGAGGAAGACGTTTGTTTCAATAGATTTGCATTTTATCAGCTTGCTTATTTGCACTCAGGCCTAATAATAATAAATTACAGTCCTAATAAGTAGGCTGTCCAGGAGGATGGTAGTGACACCCCCAATAATTGATGTATGTTCTTTGAAATTTAGGGGCATCATAATTTATCAGGGTTCTTTTTTTTTTCCTATCCAATTTGAGGAAAGACATTTGTGTTTTGTAAGCAATAAACTCTGCCATTGTATTTCTTGGCTTAGCAGAGAAAAACATGTTTTTTTGTGCCTCTTTTCTAGTTATTACTATGGGATCTTGTAGCTGCTTTATGGGAAAGAGTTTATCAATATTTCAATTATAAACTCCAATTTTCAGAGGTTTGTAATTCATCTCTTAAAAGTCAGAACAGGCTGTAAAGATGCTCTAGGTACTTTCTACAATGTTAAAGTCAGCCCACGGGTCTCCTTCTCTTTCCGCTTTTAGGGTTAAAAAGTGTATTTGTCCCCCCCTCCCAATACAAATCAGGTGGAATGAAATATCTTTTTTTCTCTTTTTTTTTTTTCTTTTCAGTACTAAGGGCTTGAACTCTGCATCTTCCACTCTCACTTGACTTTTTCCTACTCAAACCTGCTGCTGTACCTCTTGAGCCATACCTCCACTTCTGGCTTGGGTTTGTCTGCCCAGGCTGGCTTCAAACTGTGATCCTTAGATCTCAGCCTCCTAAGTAGCGAGGATTACAGACGTGAGCCACTAGCGCCTGGCTTGAAGCATCATTTTTCAGTTGAACAGTTCAGTTGTTGCTGGGATTTCTGCCTGCCACAGAAGGGAATTGACGCTGCGTTTTATGTCTCCAGCTTTGTTCCACAGCAAACGTGTCTGGGGGAGACCCACCACAAACCCCATTTCTATCAACTGTGCGATCATTTGATACGAACCCTTTTTGGAACATGACTGCATGGTGAGTCCTCTTCTAGAAGCACTCCTGGTTATGTGGCCACCATGGTCACCTTTAAGGAAGTGACAGGCTCCAGTGGCTCACGTCTGTCATCCTAGCTACTCAGCAGGCTGAGATCTGAGGAGCACAGTTCAAAGCCAGCCCGGGCAGGAACATCCTTGAGACTTTTATCTCCAATAAACTACTCAGAAAAAAGCCAGAAGTGCGACTGTGGCTCAAATGATAGACCACTAGCTTTGAGCAAAAGAAGCTCAGCTTGTGCTCTACAAGCTCAGAGTTCAAGAGTGGCACAGGGCTTGCCCAGCTAGTGGGAGGCCCTGAGAAGCCAATGCAGAGAGAGGGGGCGGGGGAGAGAGGGAGGGAGAGAGAGAGAATGAATGTGTATGTGTGTGTGTGTGAGAGAGAGAGAGAGATAATTTGTATATGTGTGTGTGTGTGTGTGTGTGTGAGAGAGAGAGAGAGAGAGAGAGAGAGAGAGAGAGACTGACCCCTGGTGGGTCCCCACTGGGAAAGCCAGAGTGGACTCGGGAGAGGACTAGACCCTAGTGCAGGTCACCTCTCCCCCCACGAGGGGAGGCTGTGTCTGTGGCCCGAAGCCCTGGACCCAGGCGGGATCCTGTCGGTCCAGATCCGCGCATGCCCATGAAGCCATGCAGAGCCCTTGTCACTGGCGGGAAGCCGCATCTTACAAAGGTGGAGGAGGAGGAGGGAGGATTAAAATCAAGATTTTGCTATTATTTCTCTCTGATAAAAGGGTGGCGAGGAAGAGCTGGATCGTGTCACTGTCTAGTTTTTCATTTGTGTTTTTGTTGCATGCCTCAATATCTTCCTCCAGCTGCTCGTGTTGTCTCTTCTTTTCTCCTTCCTTTGATCTATTCGTTTTCCCCAGAAATGGGGTTTATAAATCATTGTAATGCAGCCTGGGGAAAGATGGTACTTAGGGCAGGGAGAAATACATTGCTGCTAACAGCACCGGCAGGGAGAAAAACTCCCGCCTGGTTGCCGGGTTCCGGCGACAGGTTACTGATGGTATTTGCTTTTTATGTCTGCTCGAGTGCCATCGGGGCAGGGCCGGAGGGAGCGTTCCGAGTGCCACCCTTGTCATATTTCAAGTCTCCTCCAGCAGTAGAAAGCAAACTGCTCCTGCCTGCTTGCTTCTCAAGAAGGCCCAGAGAAAGGGAAGGGAATGGCAGAGACCAGAGGGAGCTTCAGGAAGTGTGTGTCTGTGCGTCTCCGGATCTCAGCTCCTAAAACATCTCTCCTCCTTTCCCAAATCAGCCTGTGCCCCCGGGCTGGCCGTAATGAATCTGGTGTTCCAGACCGAGGGGTCCATCTCTCTCAGGCACAGTTAGAAGCCTAACAGCCACGATCGTTCCTTGCCGAAGCCCGGTGCCTCCCCGGCTCATCATTTTTTATGGTCCCATTTGCTCTGCAGCTCTGAGAAGCATCAGGGCCTAAGCGTGAGTCTCCTCCTGGCTCAGGGCAGCCTGGTGTACGTGCGTGTGGGTGCCTGCACGTGTGCGCACATGAGAGTCAGGGCCAGGCAATGAAAATCCAGCCAGGCCTTAAATCAGAGCGTAAAGACGGCCCTGCCGTGGGAGAGCCAGGCAGGCTGCACTGGCCCAGGCCCCAGGGGCCCTGTCAGGTGGCAGCACTGCCTACCACTCCAACGACAAGCCTTTCTGCCTTTTTTTTTTTTTTTTTTTTTTGGTGCTAGTCTTAGGGCTTGAGCTCAGGAGGCCCGGGTGCTGTCCCTGAGCTTTTTTTCTTTTTTAACTCAAGGCTAGTGCTCTACCACTTGAGCCACAGTTCCTCTTCTGGCTTTTTGGTGGTTCATTGGAGCGTAAGAGTCTCAAAGACTTAACCTCGCAGGCTGACTTTAAACTGAGATCCTTCGATCTCAGCCTCCTGAGTAGCGAGGGTTACAGGCAGGAGCTACGAGTGCCCGGCTCTAAGTTCCTCATTTAATTGCGTTTGGACTGCACTACAGCAGCACTGTGGCCAGCGGCTGTGGTATTGGCAGCACAATGTGGTCAGACACCCTGCAGTCTGCAGAAAGAACTCTTCTCCTGGTTACAGCTTCTGTTACTCTGGTAGCTGGTCTTTCTAGAAAGCAGTGCAATAATAAAAAATAAAAAAAAGGGGGAGTATGTGTGCAGGAGATGAAAGTATGAAGATCATGAAGCCAGCCAGTCCTTTTGAAGTCACTCCCTTCCTCAAGTGTAGCCAGGGGTGAAGATGTGGGAAGATTTGCAAGTGGAAACTTGCCTTGGGCAAGAATCCAAAGATAATCTGGGAAAATTGTGCCCCGCTTTCCTAGTGGTAGCTCACTTTACAGTCCTGGTATTAATTTATCCTCCTGCAGCTGACCCGGTCTAGATGGGCTCTGTGTGTGTGTGTGTGTGTGTGTGTGTGTGTGTACGTACATGTGTGTCTGTATGCACACACACATGCATACTGTGGAAAGACTTTCAAGAAAACAGATTCCCTGGGTCTCCCAGTATCTATAATTCTATACAAGCATGAGCATCCTGGGTGGGGCCTTAGGAACAGCAGGGTTTACTGACTGACCCTGCAAAGCTTCTGGAAGCTTCTCTGGCCAGCTGAGAGGGGATGAAAAGCCGCTGCCTCCATTTCCTGCCCTGGCCCAGCCCTTCCCCCCATCCCCGGCAGCTCAGTGGTCCATTTGCCAGGCCGCACCTGCTTCTTTTACTTCTTCAGTCCTGGGGCCTCAGGTCAGTGACATGACTTTCTAACAGGATGAAATGTAGAATGAATGAATGAATGTAGAACGAAGAGGAGAATAGACCTGCCTTGAAAATAACAACATTGGTCAGAAGTTGAGCAGACGCACAGGCTTTGGGCCCTTCACACAGTGGAGGCGTATTCAGAAGGAAGAAGGGGCCACAACAACCATGTCCCTCACCAACACATGCAGAGGATGCTGGGCATGCAGGCTGTCAGGTGGTTCCGTTGATAGGAAATAGAACCTGGAGGGGGGGGCGGACAGGACCAGGAGCACCTCCTGAACAGTTTGGGGCATCCTGTGCCATGCTGTGGATGTCCTAAATGCCACTTCAACTCCAGGTGAATAAAGCAGCAGTTAGAAAATTATGAACATTTATTGACCGAAAGCATCCAGCCCAACGCCCGGCAGATCCTAGGTGCTGAGTGAAGGATGGCTCTTTTGTTGTTGTTGTTGCCAGTCCTGGGCTTGAACTCAGGGCCTGGATGCTGCCACTTAAGTTTTTCACTCAAGGCTGGTGCTCTACCACTTGAGCCACAGCTCCACTTCTGCTTTCTGCTGGCTCATTGGAGACAAGGGTCTCATGGACTTTTCTGCCTTGAACAGTGTGATCCTCAGATCTCAACCTCTGAGTAGCTAGGATTACAGGCGTGAGTCAACTGTCCCTGCTGGAAGGCCAGCACTTAAACGCGTGATGGTCACCTCACGTCACAGTGCGGGGGCCTCCATGCAAACCCTCTCCCGTGGCCATGATGTGGCATGTGGGTGCATCCCAAGATTCTGGGCGATGTAGACATGGGGAGAGTGCTCACAGCCAGGCTATGTGAGGTCCGTGTATGTCGCCAGGCCCTGCTACTTCTTAGGGACCTGAAACCAAGGGACAGGTTGTGACCAAGGCCAGGCGGGGGCACAGGCTTAGTTTCTGACCTGGCGGCTGGGAGTGAGGTGAAGACCTGGCAGTGTCCTGAGACCAGAACCAGAGTCCTGGTCCCTGTAGCATGGAGTGGGGCTTGCTTCTTGGGTAGGGGGACCCTCCCCCTCCCCCCCCGCCCCCGTCCCCTGCAGCTAACCGGGCAAGCCTCAGCAACAGGAACCGCTCGATTCGTCCCATCCAACGCAGGGAGACTATAAATCTGGGGGCTTTAATCATGTCTTTATGATCATTCAGCAAAGAGCGACAGAGGATTTATTCTGCCAGGATGGCTGAGGGGAAAAACTGCGGGGGGCTTGGTCTACCCAGGGCAGAACTGCTCCCCCGGGCCCCCCGCTGGGGCCGCCGTGAACGATGACACCAATGACCATAAGGAGGCAATTACTGGTGTGCGCCGCCATGCTTTGTTAGGGACAGGCTTCCTGGGAGACCCACGCGGCTGCACCACCGCCCGTGTCCTTGAGAACCAGTAAGCATTTTTTAAAAAGCCCCAAGGGCTGCTTGCCGGTTGTCTCTGCACATGTTAAGGAGGAGGAGAAATCAAGGGGAAGCGGAGAGGACGCCTCTCTGCGGTCTCTCCCGCACAGCGGGGGACCCCGATACCTGTCGATTGAACACCTCTCTGCGCCTTCGTGTTATGAGTGAGAAGAAAGAGGCTCAGAGAGGTAGCGATTAGTGACTGTCACACAGAGCGTCCCGGATTCCCCCATGCGAGCGGTTCACAGACTCAGTGTTGAGCTAGCAGGAGAGGAGCGCGCTCCCCTGGGAGGAGAGACACCTAGCCCCGGTCCCCGGTGGGATCTGGGTGGGAGAGGGGGATGTTTCTTGGGAGTTATGCTGGGGGGGGGGGCGCGGAATTAAGTGTATGCCAGTGTTCATGTATTTTCTGTTGGTGTTTGTTTTGTTTTGTTCACAGACAGAATGCTTTCTTGTTTTTCCTCCCTCTTCTTTTTTTTTGTTTTTGTTTTTGTTTTTGTTGCCAGTCCTGGGGCTTGAACTCAGGGCCTGAGCACTGTCCCTGGCTTCTTTCTGCTGAAGGCTAGCACTCTGCCACCTGAGCCATAGCGCCACTTCTGGCCGTTTTCCATATATGTGGTGCTGGGGAATCAAACCGAGAGCTTCATGTGTAGAAGGCAAGCACTCTTGCCACTAGGCCATATTTCCAGCCCCTACGTGCAGCTTTTTGATTGAGATGAGGTCTCAATAGCCTCTTGCCCAAGCTGGCCTCAAACGGCCATCCTCCCCATCTCTGCCTCCCAAGAGGCTGGGCTGGGAGGCGGAGCTGACTCTGCTTCACCGACGTCATCCAGCTGCCCCTGACTGGGCATGCTTTCAGAGTAAGCGTGGCTCCTCCTCCTCCTATTCCTGCTGCTTGGTGCAGCCTCTCGGGGAGACATCAGTCCCCTGTCTACCACCCCCCTCCTCTTTCTCACTCCCTTTGTGGGTCTGAGCCATGTCCCTCCCCACGGGACGCTTCCTCTGACACCCCAGGGCAGGCCGCAGTTCCCCCCACCCCCCCTCCACAGCCTGCTCTTCCAGGCCCTCCCCACGGGCACGCTCTGTCCTGAGGGGCCTGCCTTCCTGGTTGAATGAAAGTCTCAGGTGAGCAAGGATGGTGCTGTCTCCTTTGCTGGGTGCCCTTCCCCCAGTCCTTCCATGCAGTAGCAGCTCATGTAATCACATTTGAAAGACTAAAGGAAGAAATACACAACTTGTGAATAAGCACACTCAGTGCCCATACCACTCAAGTGTTCAGGTACACACTCAGGCTGGGAGTGCAAAGTAAGGCAACCCTTTCCAAGTGA
The DNA here is from genome assembly GCF_023159225.1 of Perognathus longimembris pacificus. Lineage (NCBI taxonomy): Eukaryota > Metazoa > Chordata > Mammalia > Rodentia > Heteromyidae > Perognathus > Perognathus longimembris. The sequence continues at coordinate 159,135,159 of NC_063161.1, forward strand.
GAAGGAGCAAAGTAACTATGAAACAAACCCACCCTCCAGCCCCCTCTGCCAAGTTGCCCTTCTTTTTTCAATCTTCTTAAAAATCTGTTGGCTTTAGTTGGGTGCAGTGGCTCAAGGCTGTAATTCTGGTTACTTTAGAAGACTGGAAATCAAGGCACAGTGGTCTGAAACCAGCCAGGGCAGGGGCGAGAGTGGGGAAGTCCTTGAGACTCCATCTCAGCCAGAGACTGGGAGGGAAGCACAATAGCTGGAGGCGGTGGCTCCTGCCTGTCCCCCTCAACACGGGAAGGTAGGCTGGCCTGGCCATCAAGGGAGAACCTACCTAGAAAAAAACCACAGCACAAAGGGGCTGGGGGGCCTGGCTCAAGAGGCAGAGTGCCTGCCTAGTGAGCATGACCCCTGAGTTCAATCCCCACCGTGCAACAAAACCTGTTTTGCTTTTGATGATGGGGTCTTGCTGTGTTGCTCAGGCTGACCTTGAACTGGGTCGGCGTGACCCTCCTGACTCAGCCTCCCAGGTAGGTGTGGCTAAATCCCATTCATAATGGAGCCCAGAAGCTTTCTCCCATCCAAGTACTAACCGGGCCTGACCCTGCTTAGCTTCCGAGATCGGTCGAGATCGGGTGCGTTCGGGGTGGTATGGCCGTAGACGGCCGTAGACGGCCGAGAAGCTTTCTAAGAGGTCAGAGAGAGGCTCCCTGCTAACCAAAGTGGTAGCAGTGGGGCAGCAGTCTGGTGCCTCCGGCCGTGGACGGGGACATGGTCAGCGGAGGGGCAGGCGGCCCAGCACCTGCCATCACCCCAAATGCCTTAAAAAGAAGACGAGAGGAAGAGAAAAGCAGCTTCCATTTCCCCCTAATTTGTAGTTTTCTGGTGTTAGCTGGGCTTATAAGACACATGCTCCCAATTAGCTGCTGCTCTTAATTTAAATGCTTCATAAATTATCTCCTGCGCGTGTGGATTATCACTTCATAATGCGAGTTAGCATTTAAATAAATAGCGGTGGTGTAGGAAATTAGAGAGGTTTACTTCTGAGGCTCTGGCATAATGAAGGAAAATACCGTGGGCAGCTGCACAGAGGACCTGGGAGGAAAGAGAGGCGAAACGCCGAGCCCGAAGCTCAGTCTGCAAAGTCCACTCCCTTCCCTCCTTCTGTTGCCTTAGTGTTTTCTTTCATGCTAGGGATTTCATTTGTCTTTTCGCTTTTTCCTTGTTGCCAGTGGCTCGTGCCTGTCTCCTAGCTACTCAGTTAGCTGAGAGCTGAGGATTGAGGTTCGAAGCCAGCCCATACAGGAAAGTGAGATTCTTATCTCCTGTTAACCACCAAAAAACTGAAAGTGGACTTGTGAAGTAACAACCTTAAGCAAAAAAAAAGAAAAAATGACAAACTAACCCCTTCCTCCCCCCATTCAAAACCTAAGGGACAGTGCCAGGCCCTGACTTCAACGCCTATACCAGTACAAGAATATATATGTAGGTATATATATATATATATGCATATATATACATATATGGAGAGAGAGAGAAAGAAAAATATATATATAGAGAGAGAAAGAATATATAGAGGAGAATATATATATATATATATGCATTATAGAGAAATTCAGAAGAAATTGCAAAAATGGTAGTGAGAGATCTTGCATCCCTTCCTGGCAGCATTATTGTAAATAAGGAATGCACTTGCAGAAGCAGGAAATGGACGCAGGCTACCACAGGCTGTCTTCTGATTCTTCTACCAGTAGCTCTGTCCTTTCTGGTCTGAGGGCTCTTGTGTTTCTGCCAGATAAAATACAGGACATCAGTGACATTTGAATTCCACACCCACAACAAATAGCAAGTATGTCCAATGCAATAACAAAGATGCCTAAACAATATTTGGGACATGTTTATACTAAAAACAATTGGTGTGTGCTGGGAATATGGCCTAGTGGCAAGAGTGCTTGCCTTGTATACATGAAGCCCTGGGTTTGATTCCCCACATATATAGAAAATGGCCAGACGTGGTGCTGTGGCTCAAGTTGGCAGAGTGCTATCCTTGAGCAGAAAGGAGCCAGGGACAGTGCTCAGGCCCTGAGTTCAAGGCCCAGGACTGGCAAAAAAAAAAAGATTAACCTCTAAAAACAATTGGTCACTCAATCCAGATTTCACTGATGTCCTGGGGCATGAACTCAGGGCCTGGGCACTGTCTCTGAGCTTCTTTTACTCAAGGCTAGCACTCTACCCCTTGAGCCACAGCGCCACTTCCAGCTTTTTTGGTAGTTAATTGGAGATAAGAATGTTACAGATTTTTCCTACCTGGGTTGGCTTTGAACATTGGTCTTCAAATCTCCACCTCCCGAGTAGCTAGGATTATAGACATGAGCCACCTGTGCCCAGCAATGGCAGTGTTGTGCATTTTTATTTGTTAATCCTGGCCAAGTAGCCAACCCTTGAGCAGATTCAAGCCCCCCTCCCCTGCCCCAGCTCCTATTGAACACACACTTCCCTCTCTATTCCCTAGGAAGCCATAGTTTGGGAGACCAGGAACAGTGTCTTTAACATCTGCATGCCCAGTTCTGAGCAGGAAGCCTGGCACACAGGACATGTCCTGAGGGTACCCGGAGTGTTCTGTGACTAGGTGGGCTGATTGAAAGTTATTTGCAAAGCATTCTCTCCCTCTCCCTCTTTTCCCCTTCCCTCCTCTTCCCCACTGGATTGAACTCTGGGCTCCTGCTTGCGATTTGGGTACTCTACCCCTTGATCTGCGCCTCCAGCCCCCCCCCTTTTTTTTTTTTTGGCCAGTCCTGGGCCTTGGACTCAGGGCCTGAGCACTGTCCCTGGCTTCTTTTTGCTCAAGGCTAGCACTCTGCCACTTGAGCCACAGCGCCGCTTCTGGCCGTTTTCTGTATTTGTGGTGCTGGGGAATCGAACCCAGGGCCTCATGTATACGAGGCAAGCTCTCTTGCCACTAGGCCATATCCCCAGCCCCTTTTTGCCTTGGTTATTTTCCAGAGAGGGTCTGGGCTTCCATCCTCCTACCTGTGCTTGCCTGTGTCCCTGGAGATGGTGACAGGTGAGTGTCATTGCTCCCAGCCCTGTGCTTCCCCCGTGGCTGGGTATTCATCACTAGTTGAGATGAAGTTTTGCCAACTTTTATGCCTGGACTAGCCTTTAACTGTGAGCTTTGCCTCTTAAGTTAATGGCAGTTAATGGTAGAAGGAATTGGAGTTTTTTTTATAATTTATTTATTAATTAAACAAAAATTTTTTGACAAGGTGTTGTGCAAAAAGGGTACAGTTACATAGTAGGGCAGTGTGTACATTTCTTGTGATATCTTACACCCTGGTTTTCTTTCCCTTCCCTAGGTCAGGTAGACATATATATCATACACAATGTACCAAGAACATATACAGTAGCCATGTGGCCACGCCCAAGAAAGTTCACCTAAGGCTTTAAATGTAATGTCGATATTAGACCATATGTCGACAGTTGTCTTATATGAACGTACATACCTAGCTTTTGAGCTATTGTATTCCCCTGAGAGGTCAATTTTTGACCTTTATATGTTGAGTAATTGTTTGGTTTTAGTTACATACTGTTGGGTCGCTGCCCCAATCATGTGGGGAATACCATTTGACAAGCAGTTTTTGGTTTCCCAGACCTGGTCTCTACTGTCCCCCCCTCCCCCCACCTGGAGTTGACATCTTACAGCCTTGTTTTTGCCTATGCTGGCCTGGAACCATGATCTTCCCAATCGCAGCCTCTCAATTAGCCAGGATTACAGGCATGAACCATCGAGCCTGCTTCTTGCAATTTTTTTTTTTTTTTGGCCAGTCCTGGGCCTTGGACTCAGGGCCTGAGCACTGTCCCTGGCTTCTTCCCGCTCAAGGCTAGCACTCTGCCACTTGAGCCACAGCGCCGCTTCTGGCCGTTTTCTGTATATGTGGTGCTGGGGAATCGAACCTAGGGCCTCGTGTATCCGAGGCAGGCACTCTTGCCACTAGGCTATATCCCCAGCCCCGTTGCAATTTTTTTTTAGTGTATATTAATTATGCAAAGGAGTTTCAGTATATTTTAAAACATGCATAGAATGTACTTTGATCAAATTCCTCCTCCCACCAGCAAAAATAAATAAATAAATAAAATATTTTTGCACTTACAAAAATCTTGCTTGGCGGGCTGGGAATATGGCCCAGTGGTAAAGTGCTTTCATACATGAAGCCCTGGGTTCAATTCCTCAGCACCACATATACAGAAAAAGCCGGAAGTGACACTGTGGCTCAAGTAGTAGAGTGCTAGCCTTGAGCAGAAAGAAGCCAGGGACAGTGCTCAGGCCCCAGGACTGGCAAAAAACCAAACCAAAACAAAACATCTTGCTTGGCTCAGAACAAAGTTTGGTGTATATTTAAGATGTATGTCTTTGGTTTGAGTAGGGAAGACATGGGGTCTGGTAGAGGGCTTGCTCTAGGAGAGTGTGTTTGTTTTCTGATCTCTTTGATGTGATTTTATTAGTTTATCTTATTATTTGTGGCACTGGGGTTTGGACGCAGCCCTGCGCTTTGTAGACAGGCACTCTACAACTTAAACCATCCTCCTAGTCCTTCTTGCTTTTATTGTTTTTTTAAATTAGGTCTTGTATTTATACCCAGGGCTAACCTGGACTGCAATCCCCCCATTTATACTTCTTCCTGCAGAGCTGGGGTGACAGGTGCGTGGCACGCAGTGTCCAGCTACCGATTGAGATGTAGCTTTGTGCATTTTGTGACCTTTCCCTCCTGAGTAGCTAGGGTTACAGGTGTGAGGCACCATGCCAGACCTCGGCTTTTCTGCCGGACGGTTGCACACACGCACGGGCCTTGAGCCCTCACTCCCTGGCCCGCTCACACCCATCGTTCACACTGGCCCGGCTGCAATCCAGGGAAGAGCCAGACGCAAGTGGAACGAGATGAACATGGCGGCTCGCCACTCTTCATAGCATCCGGTGTGCTGGAATCAAAGGCTGCCCTGAGAATGTTCCAGGGCCCTTTGAAGCTGGTAATAAAAGCCTCTAAGAAAGTCTCAGCCACGGAACTGGAGGGGCGTTCACGGATGAAGCCGCTGGGGGAGGGTAGCAGGGAAACCGAATGGGGTCCTGACAGTGGGTTTTTTTCTGTGCAGAGTGTGCGTGGGGGGAATTGCCCAATTAGTGAGGGGTGGGTCAGCTGAAGGGCCCGCCTAGTGCCCAGGAGACTTGGGCCAGGTGGGTTGGGGGCTGGAGGAGTATCAGAAATGCCTGGGGGCATTCAGTCAAAACTAGGTCCTGCTGCATCTGTCTTTCCAACTGACCTACTAATCATCTTCCTCTAACTTTTATATCCCTGACCTTGTAAAAGGATTGCATTGAAGGCGTGCTTTAAGCTGCATTTTAATAAGTCAATAAGAAAGCTCAAAATTATTTAAAGCTTCTTAAAGAGGATTATATTTGATTTCTTGTGGGAATTCTGGGGTGTAGAATCATAAAGACGCTCAGACCTTCTGAGATCGGTTTTACATGATGGAAACACATCATTTTAGACAAAAACTTTTAACTATTTTGTTGTTCAGATAGAGATGATTGAAGACAAGAAGGCTCTCATCACCTGCTACTGACCTGAGGTCCTCAAGGGGAGGAAACTGCTGGGTTTTGTGTTGGTGATTGTTTTTTGCCAATCCTGAGACCTGAACTCTGGGCCTGGGTGCTATCCGTGAACTTTTTTGCTCAAGGCTAGCACTCTACTACTTGAGCCACAGTTCCACTTCTATCATTTTTGGTGGTTAATTGGAGATAAGAGTCTCATAGACTTTCCTGCCCATGCTGGCTTTGAACCATGATCCTCAGATCTCAGCCTCCTGAGAAGCTAGGATGACAGGCGTGAGCCACCAGTGCCCAGTTTGGGAACTGCTTTTTTCCTTTCATTTTCTTTTCTTTCCTTCCTTTCCCTCTCTTCTTTCCTCTTCCTCTTTTTCCGTCTCACTGTCTCTTTCTTCCTCCCTCCCTCCCTCCCTCCCTCCCTCCCTCCCTTCCTTCCTCCCTTCCTTCCTTCCTTCCTTCCTTCCTTCCTTTCTTTATTTTTTCTGCCGGTACTGGGGCTTGAACTCAAGGCCTGGGTTCTGTCTTTGCCTTTTTTGCTTAAGGCTAGCATTCTGCCACTTGAGCCGCAGCTCCACTTCTAGCTTTTTGGTGGTTAATTAGATATAAGAGTCTCACATGGACTTTTCCTGCCTGGGCTGGCTTTGAACCTTGATCCTCAAGTCTCAGCCTCCTGTGTAGCAGGATTACAGGTGTGAGCCACTAGTGCCTGGCTGAGAACTGCATTTTCAACTGTGTAACAAAGGCCAAACAGTCCTGTTTGCTTCTTCCTGATGTTCAGCCCAGGATGGACAGTTTGCCCCAGTAGCAGGAAGAGCCCAGGCTGAACATCAGGCATCTTGAGAAGAGCCATCTGGAGCAGATCTAATGTTTTATTCTTGTTTTATGTCTGAGTCTCTGCCACTGGGCCCCTGCACTGAGTCTGCTCTGCATTTGGGGCCCTCACTGGACCCTAGATTGGTTCCACTGCAGAGCCATCTACCTCCTGCTGAGGGGACACTGGGGTGAGAGGAAGCCCACTTGGATGTGTCTGCCGGACCAGAATGCCCCAGTTAAGGAAGATGCGGGAAGCAGAAGGCAGGAAGCGTGGGAAGTTCAGGGACAGGAAAAGCAAAGAATCCGCCTGATCCCGGGCTGGTGAGGTTTTGTGTGGCGCTCTCCCCATCAGTTCGCCTTTAAAGATGCTAAAACCTTTTGAAGTCAAGCCTATTGCTGTTAATTGGAAGGTCCTGAGATTTGCTCTCCCAAGTTCCAATGTGCCCAGCTCCCCATCCTCTCTCTCCCCTCACGAGTGCAGAACCAGGCTCCTCGTGCCCCTGCTCTCCCTTCTAGTTCTCCTGTGCCATGAACATGACTTTCCTAAACTGTACTGCTGCAGTCCACTAATCCACAGCCGGCCATGGCTCCCTCCCACCAGCCAAAGATGGTAGCCTGGCATCAGCTGGCCCCGGGACTCATTGCCCGCCCTCGAGGAATTTTTGCGAACTTTCCTGCCTCCAACGGGGATCCTCCTATTTGCAGCCTCTCTAGTAGCTAGGATGTAGGTGTACTGGGTAGATGTAGGGTACAGGGGCTGCTCTGTGCCCACCTGGACCACTGCCGCTGCTGGGTTTCCTGTTCATTTCATAGGCTGTGAAGAGCAGCCCCTTGACCCTGGGCTCAACATTTTTACCTCCTCTGAGGGTCTCAGAAGGCCCGTCAGGAGCGTGAGCTCGCTCTTTTGTGCCATCCTATGGCTTTTCATTCCTCCCTCCTGACACTCGGGCCCATCTCCTCTGTGCCGAGCCATCCTGGATCTGTCGTATCCTCCTCTGGATCCCAAGTCTGGATGCCTCTAGGAGTGTCCCTTGGGTTAACCACCGGAAAGATCTCACTCCCCTCCCCTCGGCTGAGTCCAAAACCACATCGCTGAGACGCCTTCCCCGAGTGACCGCAGGCTTGTGGAGAGGGCCGATGGTGAGACTGTTCACCCTCAAGTCCCGAAGCGTTCCCTCCGCTCTGCCCTGTTCTAGCTCTGTCTGCACAATGCTCCGTGCCTGCTGAGCCACACCTCCAACTTTGTGTATTACTGGTTATTTTTCGGATTTGTCCCTGAGTCTCTGAGTCCCACTATGCCTGCTTTAGGCTTCCTGTCCTCGCTGGGATCACAAGCAAGTGCTGCTGCATCCAGCGTGCCTTTCGGGGACAAGTCTCTTGGACCTGTTCAGGCTGGCCTAGAACTGTAGTCCTCCCCATCTCAGCCTCCCCTGTTGCTTGGGATGAGAGGTGCTCACCGCTACATCCAGCTGTAGATTGAGAAAGGGTCTTGTGAGCTCGTTCTGCCTGCACTGGCCTTGAACTACGAGCCTCCCAAGTGGCTGGTATGACAGACGCGAGCCACCAATGCCTGAGCGCTAGGACCAGCTCAGTGCCTTCCTTTGTCCCACACTTGATTAGGTCTCTGTTTCCAGATCTTTCTTTTGGGTCTCCCAAAGGCAGCTGTGGGGAAAAGAGAAAGAACTCGGGAAAACAGGGAGGCTGTAGACTCAGGTGGTCTGGGAGGGGGGTCCTCTAAATCTGAACTGTTAGAGCTGCTTGTTCTCAGATGCTCGATTTGTCCCTAATCCAGAAGATGAAAAGCCCTAAACATTTGTCATTTCGTTAATGTTCTCAGGAAAGCTCTCCCCTGTCCCTGCCTGCAGGGTGACGGTAACCAGGAACCCTGGCCTGGCCTGTCTAATTAGCCCCTCTGGGCTCGCCTGGGGCCCTGGGCCAGGCCAGCTGGCCAGGCTGCCAGTGGGATCTGTGTGGGGACCCTGGGCCAGCCAGGGAAGGCTAGGCCTCTGGAGGAGCAGGAGTTGAAGGTCAGGCGCACGGACCAGCCATGTCCTCCACAGAACCCCAGGCTCCAAGTCTCTGGTGGCCTCCCTGGTGGGCAAGACCCCACTGGGAAGCAGCTAAACGCCTTCCAACTCTGGGAGAAGCCCCTGGCTGCTGGCCACCGAGCTCTGCTCCAGGCCCCGCTTCCCTCCTCATCCGAACCTGTGGCTCCTGCTATACACACACCTGCTGTCACGCCAGGAGCCTGGTATGTTTCCCGCATACTGGGAGGGGAAAAAACTGGGGGACAGTGAGAGAAGTGGAGACACTGTTCTAAGGGAAATGTATTCGTTCCCTGACTATGACTGTAACCCCTCTGTACATTACCTTACAATGATAATTAATTAATAAAAATGTAAAGAAAGAAATCACAGCTCAAAAAAAAGAATTAAAGGGCAGGTAAGCATGTAAAGCAGACGGAAGGTCTATTTGAAAGCAGAAGAAGCAAAAGAAACAGCAAAACGGACTCCTTGGCCAGGAGGGGGTCCCGGAGCCCCGTGTCTGTAGGAGTGGCCCCTACTATATAGGATCCCCTATCTCCTCCCTCTTTGGCGGTGCCCCTGGTCTGACTGGTTGAGGGATGGACATGCGCCTGGCTGAGTCATCCATCCCCAGACCCCCGTAGGGTCTTAGCATATCCACCCCTATTTAGGCTCGACAGCCTCTATCCTAGGTCTCTGTCCTTTCCCCAAAATCAGGGGACCTGGCTAGGCCCGGCCACAATCACCCACCACCACCCAAGCCGCACTACCTCCAGCCCCTGGCTGCACTGGTGGGGTGCTGCCTCACTGTGCCTGCCGCAGTCAGAAAACTCTGCCCTGTCCGGCTGCGCGTGCCGATGCCCCTAGTTCCGTGACTGTGTAAAATCGCCTGTAAGCAAAGGACGGGCACCGGTCCCCCCTCTCCTGAGAGGCGTGGCCTTGTCAGCCCCTGCTGACGGTAAACTCCTTTTGCTGTATGTGATGCATCATTCCTCCCCAGCCTCCCTAGGGTACTGGTGTTTTCCTGAGTCATCCCTCCCCATTTCCCACCTAGGGTACTTGTGTCTTGCTGAGTCATCTCTTCCCAGGGCACTTGTGACTTGCTGAGTCATCCCTCCCCAGGGTACTTGTGTCTTGCTGAGTCATCCCTCCCCCTGCACTTGTGTCTTGCTGAGTCATCTCTTCCCAGGTACTTGTGTCTTGCTGAGTCATCTCTTCCTAGGTACTTGTGTCTTGCTGAGTCATCTCTCCCTGGGGCACTTGTGTCTTGCTGAGTCATCTCTCCCCAGGGCACTTGTGTCTTGCTGAGTCATCCCTCCCCAAAGCACTTGTGTCTTGCTGAGTCATCTCTCTCCGGGCACTTGTGACTTGCTGAGTCATTGCTCCCCAAAGCACTTGTGTCTTGCTGAGTCATCTCTCCCCGGGGACTTGTGACTTGCTGAGTCATCTCTCCCCGGACACTTGTGTCTTGCTGTCATCCCTCCCCAAAGCACTTGTGTTTTGCTGAGTCATCCCTCCCCAAAGCACTTGTGACTTGCTGAGTCATCTCTCCCTGGCCACTTGTGTCTTGCTGAGTCATCGCTCCCCAGGGCACTTGTGTCTTGCTGAGTCATCGCTCCCCAGGGCACTTGTGTTTTGCTGAGTCATCCCTCCCCAAAGCACTTGTGTCTTGCTGAGTCATCTCTCCCCCTGCACTTGTGTCTTGCTGAGTCATCTCTTCCCAGGGCACTTGTGTCTTGCTGAGTCATCACTCCCCAGGGCACTTGTGTTTTGCTGAGTCATCTCTTCCCAGGGCACTTGTATCTTGCTGAGTCATCTCTTCCCAGGTACTTGTGTCTTGCTGAGTCATCCCTTCCCAGGGCACTTGTGTCTTGCTGAGTCATCCCTCCCCAGGGCACTTGTGTCTTGCTGAGTCATCTCTCCCCCTGCACTTGTGTCTTGCTGAGTCATCCCTCCCCCTGCACTTGTGTCTTGCTGAGTCATCCTCCCCCTGCACTTGTGACTTGCTGAGTTATTCTTCCCTCATGTTGGATCCGCCCAGACCTCCATCTTCCACCTAGCCAGGGAGGCCTCACTTCCCCTCACAGAACACGATGGCTGTGCTTCTTTCTGTGGGTCCTTCTGGTACTTTGTGGAAACGACAACGGGGCCTCTGAATGGCAGCCGCCCCCTTGGCCTCTGCTTGCCCTGACGTCACAGCACCGGGCTGCAGCTCCTTCCTGTGGGTTTGGAGAGTTCTGGTCAGATAGCCAGTCTGTGATCTGGCTAAGGAGATACCCCCGCCCCCCGCCCAGGGAGCCCCACCGCACACGGGCTTGGTTTCCCCCCGGTGGCTCTGGCGGCGCCCGTGCCCATGGAGGTATGTCCATGCCCTCCAGACACAAGGGAACAGGGCTGAATGCCTCTCATCAGCAAAACCCCATTGGCTTCCTTGACTTGGGGCAAAATGAAATTTGCTCGGGCAGAAGCAGAAGCTCCCTGTCAGTCCCGTCGGTGCCCGGTGCCTTGTGTGAGAAGATAAGAGGGACAAGGGACAGGAAAACCACAAGGTCCCTCCGAGGCAGGTGGGCCCTGGCATGAGCACAGGCTCGTGAAGACAAGGGCCTAGCCCTTTAAAACCCAAATGATGGGGTTCATTTGCATTTAGATCTCCCTGCTCCCTGTTTTCATCTGAAGACAAATCCTCACAAAAGGCTACTTAATTAGACCAAATTAAATTTCCACTCAGCAGCTTGTCATTCATTACAAAAATGCTGTTCTTTTCCTATTGTGGTAATTACAGGCTGGTCCTCCACCCCTCCAACTCCACCCCCCCCCTCAAGTTTGTAGTCAGCAGCTTGACTAGCATTCCAGACTTAGTACTGGGAAGAGGAGAACCGTGGAGTGGCTCCAATCTGTCTGTTTTATAAGTTAGATCAACATCATCACTATGATCCAACAATACCACTCCAGAACATTACAGTCAGGACACAGTAGACACCTGCACGTCCATGTTCATTGCTGCACAGTTTGCCATAGCCAAGCTATGGAAGAAATCCAGTGGATCAAGAAAATGCGCCATGCATATGATATATATGTATGTATATATGTGTATATAATATGTACAAAATGGAATTCTACTCATCTATCAGAAAGACTAAAGTTTTCTTTTTTCCAGGGAAATCAATGGACCTAGCCTAGAAAAAAATTACGTTAAGTGAAGTAAGTCAGACTCAGAGAGACATACATGGTGCAGGCTTTCTCTCATGTGTGGAAGTTAGATCTAAATTACAAACATACATGAAAACACATACAGGATTATGGGCATACATAGGCACACGAATTGACTAACGGGTGATATGATCAAGGGAGTATTCCAATGGTATAACTCCTCTGAACAATGAAGAAAGTTTAGCAAAATGAATACCAGAAAACTGAAACATGTTTTATTCAGGGGATGGCAGATGAATGGAGGGTGGGAAAATACAGTCATTATCTTCAATGTGCGTACGTGAAGATGGAACCGTGTAAGCTGAGGGTTGGGGTGGGGTTGGGAAAGCGGGAGAATGATGGAAGGGGTGACGTTGATCAAGATACATTGTACTTGTAATCTGATTTCTTTTGTCCAATTATTTAAGTTTTTTTTTTCTCAAATTTTTATTATCAAACTGACGTACAGAGAGGTTACAGTATCATACGTTGGGCATTGGATACATTTCTTGTACTGTTTGTTGCCTTGTTCCTCATGCCCCCCTCCCTATTTAAGTTTTTTTTTTTAAGCTGGGTACTAGTGCCTGTAATCCTAGCTACTCAGAAGGCTGAGATCTGAGGATCACAGTTTGAAGCTAGCCCAGACAAGAAAGTCCATGAGACTCTTAGCTTCAATTAACTACTAAAAAAAAAAAAAAAAAATGAGTTGAGTGCCTGTGACTCATGCCTGTCATCCTAGCTACTCAGGAGGCTGAGATCTCAGGATCACAGTTCAAAGCCGGCCCAGGAAAGAAAGTCCATGAGACTGTCATTCCCAATTAACCACCAGAAAACTGGAAGTGGCACTGTGGCTCAAAGTGGTAGAACATGGCTCTTGAGTGCAAAAGCTCAGGGACAGTGCCCAGGCCCTGAGTTCAAGCCCCGGGACTGGAACACACACACACAAAAAGATGTTCACTGGTCTCCTTGTTCTGAATTCTCCAGTGATTAATTGTAAGAGTGACCCAGAGCTGGGTAGTTTCCAAGACGAAGAGCTGAGGACGGATTGTGCATGTAATAATGATATGGCAGATCTGAAATTTCTGCCTTAGTTCTGCAACCTCTGTCCCGTGGAAGAAGCCACCGATGAAATAATTTATGGGGCAGCCCCTAGGTCCACATTCACATGGGTCCAAGGTAGGCATGTATTCCGGAACCCAGACCTTTTCTGGCGTAGCTCACCCCCTCTTTCCAGCCCGGATGCAGTGACGTCAGCAGCTGCCCGTTGTCCACACGGCTTCGAACCGCGGGCTGGTGGGGGTGGGTGTGGCAGGCTGGGCCTGGTCTGAGGGGATTTGAGGTCATCCACTGTGCTAGTCATCAAGTGTTCTCCATTTGCAGGAGCTGGAGCCATTGAGGTTCCAGAAAACACAAACGGGGGGCGGGGTGGGGGGGTGGCGGCGGCAAAATGGCTGACAGGGATACCAGCCAGCGTTCCAGTGGCTTCTCTCTGGACATTGTGCTACAGCACATGCGGGCCTGAGGGCAGGGGCAGGTCCCAGGAGCAGGTCCCCTGCCATCTCTCGGATGATTCCAGGCATTCATTCGGACTGCGGGTAGTTGGCATGGCTGGTGATATGAAGGGCAGAGAAGAGCCTCCCCTGGTGCCAAGCCCAGCGCTGGGTGGTGAGGCCCTGGTCCAGGGTCACTCGGCAGCTCGCATCGGGACGGCTGCAAAGTGCCCACACTGGGCTGCCCCCATTTTCGGAGCCTAAGAATCAGGCCATGTGGCTCTGAGTGCTGTAGATCTAGAAGATACCATGTGCACTTAGGTGCGGGCCACCACCCATGGGAGCCCTCAAACCCAGAGACCCTTACCACGCTCACCTCTCCCCACTTACCCTAGGCCTTTGGGCAGCGAGTTCTGCCAGTGGGACTTCCCCACTCTGCGGTCACTTGTTTTTTTTTTGGTGCCCATCCTAGGGCTTGAGCTCGGGGTCCGCACGCCATTCCTGAGCTTTTGTGCTCACATGGAGCTGTGGCTCCACTTCTTAACGGATAACTGGAGACGAGAGACTCCCGGAGCCCGGTGCTGGTGGCTCACATCTGTAATCCTAGCTCCTTAGGAGGCTGAGCTCTGAGGATCGCGGTTCAAAGCCAGCCAGGGCAGGAGAAAGTCCATGAGACTCTTAGCCCCAGTTAACCACCAGAAAACTAGAAGTAGAGCGCTAGCCTTGAGCTGAAAAGCTCGGGGACAGAACCTAGGCCCTGAGTTCAAGCCCCACGACCGAAAAAAAAGTAAAGATGTCTCATGGATTTTCCTGCCTTGGCTGGCTTGAAACTGCGATCCTGAGGACTCAGCCTCCCGAGTAGCGAGGGTTACAGGCGTGAGCCGCTAGCGCCTGGCTCCCGTGGTCACTTTTGTTGTGTGTTGATGTATTTTTCCTTGCTTAGCTCCCAGGTCCTCCCCTTCCCCGATTCCCGTCCATCACAAGCTCCAGGGTGCTCTTCTGCGGCTGCTCGGGCCCCACCACCGCCCTGTACAAAGCCAGCCCAGAGCCCGGCGCGTGACAGCCCCACGGGCCGTGCTCCCGCCGTGGATCCTCCGCAGCCCCCCAGCCTCACCCCAGTCTTAGGAACCCGCTTCCTCTTTAGCCACTTCCTGCCCCTCTGCTTCCGGCATGGCTGACAGGTCAGCTGCCATTTTGCGTTCAGTTCCCTCTCATTTATTACAATGCCACTTTTTTTTTTTATTGACGTGGAAATAAAACTTACAGTCAATGAGACAGTATGAAATATACATCAAAATGGAAGTCCCCGGTGCTGGCGGTTTCATCTGTCCTCTGGAAGGAACAAGGTTTATGGGGTGAAGAGGGGGCACTGAACATTTTTTTTCTTCCTATTACATGATTCGATTTTCAATGAATCTCGACAGAAAACGGAAACATAAATAGAGTAACCAAACAGAACCATGCCTGCAGCTGTCAGACTTAAAACAGTTCAGTTTGCCTTTGATTTCTGTTTTAAGTTTTGAAAAGTACATAAATCATGCTCCGCGTTTTCCTTCCCGTTCTTTCTATTTTCCCTTTTCCTTTTCTTTTCCTAGGGCACCTCCTTCGTAACTCTGCTCACCATGGACTCGGTAGCTTTCACGGCCTCAGTGGCAGAAATGCCCAATGACCAAGTGGCAGTGGGGTTTGTTCCTCGAACACGCTGCCACCCCTGCAGAGTTGGGGGGCTGCTGTGCACCTACTGGGCCACCCATAAAAGCAGGCTCAGAGAAGGGCCTTCCTCTTCTTTCTTTCTTTTGTGGGGCTAGTCCTGGTACTTGAACTCGGGGCTTGGGCTCTGTCTTATAGCTTTGTGCTCAGGGCTAGTGCTCTGCCATGGGAGCCCCGGTTCTGCTTCTGGCTCTTTGGTGGTTAATCAGAGATAAGAGTCTCGTGAACTTTCCTGCCTAGGCTGGCTTCAAACCTTGATCCTCAGATCTCAGCCTCCTGGCTGAGTAGTTAGGATTGCAGGCGTGAGCCGCCAGCTCCTGACCAAGTGTGGCCCCCCTTATGAAAACGGTATCCCACGGGGCACACGGGCAGAAGGGCCCCTGCCAACTCCTGCGGGCCTACTGTGTGCCTGGCACCTCCGTGAGCCCTTCTGTCTCCATCTTGTCATGACCCCAGGAGAAAGTCCTTTGAAGCCTGTTTTAAGAGGGAGGGGAAACAGACTGAAAGAGGTCAAGAGCCTGCTCAAGGTCAAAGGCGTGGAAGGGTCCCAGTGTGGGTCCGGCCCCCTCTCCGCATCAGGGCTGGGGATGGAACCCTGGACCTTGCACATGCGAGACAAGTGCTTTATGGGTGGCATGCCCCATCCATCCTTCTCCCTCTCCCCCTCCCTCTTTCTGTCCTTGTGCAGTGCTAGGGATTTGAACTCAGGGCCTTCTCCAGCTTGCTAGGAAGGCGAGCTACCCCTTGAACCAAACAGCGGAATATCCTTTTTATTCAGAACCTGCTAAGCCCTCTGCTAAGACCTTTCTCTGAGCTGGGTATGGTAGTACCAGCCTGGAATCCCAGCATTCTGGAGAGAGGCAGGGGGACTCTCAGAGTTCAAGCCCAGCCTGGACTCCCTAGAGCGATTAGGTCCTGGAAAGGAAGAAAGCAGCTGTCCTTCCCCGTGACTTGGTCCCAGCACCCCCCTGAGCTGGGCGGCGGCTTCTCAGCTGTACTTGGTTCCCCTGTGAAGAGCTAGAGGCTGGAGGTGAACCTGCTCAAGGTCACAGAGTAGAGAAGCCAGAACTCCACCGAGGGCCGTTTGGCCTCGCCTCCCGCTCCCCGTCACTCAGCCGCCGTGCCCCGGGAAGGTGCCAGATGATTTCCGCTTGGATCGGATGTGAGGGGGGAGAGGCTGGCAGCCGCCATCTCCCGCCCCGCCATGCCAGGCGCACACTGCTAGGAAAATGAGTTTCTGCTTTGAGCACGCCTAGCTGAGAGAAGGCCTGCCCAGGGGAGGGAGGGAGGGGGAGGGGAAGAGCTGGGATGGACACCCCCCCCCCCCCCCCCGTCGATTGCCCTGGAGACAGACCAGGGACACTTGACTGCGGTCTCCGCCGTGAGCAGGCATGTCGCCTGTCTCAGCATCTCCAAGTGAGGGGCAGGGGCGCGGTGACTGGATCCTACCGATGACCAGGTCAGGACCACGTGGGGCGTGGCCGGGGAGCACGGGCCCGCGGGGGCCGCCCTCCGCTCTGATAGCCGCCTCTCCCGGGCCCAGGAGAAGTTTCTGCGAGTTCACCCCCAAGACAAGGAGTGACGCGGGCAACTTCTTCATCTCTGGTGACTCCATGCCAGCTTTCATTGCTTTAAAAGCAGTAAGTCCAAATCATGGCTCTTAGTTCCTTCCAGTCTCTCACATTGTACCTTTTTCTCCCCAAAACATAGTGTGCGAGGGCAAACCGCCCCCCCCCCCCCCCCGCCGCAATCCAACTAAACGTGAGGCTGAGTTAGGAGCCCCCAGAGGCTGTGGGCTGTGAGCGATGCAGCCCGGGCTCTGCCCGCCCGCTGCCGCCATCAAGCTAAGTAGCAAATAAATCTCCGGATCTCATAAGCTACACAGCGAGATCATGTAAATGCAAATGAAGGACCTGATTCCAAGCTGGCGAGGGGGAGGGGAGGGACCACCTCACTCAGCCGGCAGCTGCCGACAGCAGCCAGGCAGGGGGTGGAGCACAGGCCGGCGGGGGGTGGGGGGGGGACCCCCTCCAGGGCTCCCCAGAGGGCCGCTGTTTTATTTTATTTTATTTTATTTTGAGGGAGTGAGGAGGCGGTACTGGAGCTTGAACTCAGCCTGGGCGCTGTCCCTTAGCCACAACTCCAGATAATCTCACGGACTTTCTATCTGGGCTGGCTTCAAACTGTGATCCTCAGGTCTCAGCCTCCTGAGTAGCTGGGATTAGGGGTGAGCCACCAGCACCTGACTTGGCTTGGGACTTTTCTAATGATAAAAGTAGGGGCTGGGAACATGGCCCAGTGGTAGAATGCTTGCCTCGTATACATGAAGCCCTGGGTTTGATTCCCCAGCACCACATAGATAGGGGGAAAAAAAGCCGGAAGTGGCGCTGTGGCTCAAGTGGCAGAGTGCTAGCCTTGAGCAAAAAGAAGCCAGGGACAGTGCTCAGGCCCTGAGTCCACGCCCAGGACTGGCAAAACAAAACAAAACAAAGAACAAAAAATGGATCCAGCTATATATCTGATGATAAAAGTAAAATCTTGGTAGTCCCTCCCCCACCAAAGTTCTAATCATATGCCTTCACAGGGCACAGCCCCATTGCTCTGTTTCCTTGTAGTATTTTCTCAAAGTTTTTTTTTTTGGCCAATCCTGGGGTTTGGACTCAGGGCCTGAGCGCTGTCCCTGGCTTCTTTTTGCTCAAGGCTAGCACTCTGCCAACTTGAGCCACAGCGCCACCTCCGGCCTTTCCTATATATGTGGTGCTGAGGAATCGAACCCAGGGCTTCATGTATAGGAGGCAAGCACTGTTTGCCATTAAGCCACATTCCCAGCCCTCAAAGCTTTTTTTTTTTTTTTAATTTTTTAATTTTTTTTTTTTTAGCAGTACTGGGATTTGAACTCAGGGCCTTGCTCTCCCGTTGGGGTCGTGCTCCCAGCCCTTTTGGCTTTTCTTAGTTTTTAAATAGGGTTTTGTTTTTTTCTCAGGCCAACCTAAACTGTGATCCTCCTATATTTCCCAAGTAGCTGGGCTGTCAGGCATGTACCTCCACATTCAGCTTTTAGTGGTTGAGGTAGTTGCTCACAAACTTGTTGCTCAGGCTGGCCTTGAACCTCAGTCCTTCTGATCTCAGCCTCCCAAGTCGGCCGGAGTGCAGGCTTTGAGCCGCCACTTCTGCCTATCAGCACATTTTTCAACACGGATGACAGCACTGTTATGTGTAAAATGTCGACTCCCGCCGTGTCTGTTTCTTTTCACTTGACATTATTTTCTATGTCTTTGATCATATTTAGATGTGGGCTTCTCATGTGTGTGTTTTTTTAGTATATTATGCAGTGTTCAACCGCCACTCAGACAATGGTTCAAAGAATTGGGATACCCGAGAGTCCTTTGATCCGTAATGCACCTTATTTTACATGAATGTTTATCTGAGGCTCTCATTATGGAAATAAATAAATATCCTCTCTGCTAATAATGACCATCATTTGCATTTATATTGTGCCTTTCACTGGAGGATCTTAAGTTGTTTTACAATAATGAACTACCTCGCAGGCGTGAGCACAAATGCATGTGCGTGCATCTGTATGCACGGGCGAGCTGTACACAGCTATTTATTTAATAACTACCGGCCGATGTCTGTGGGATTTTGCATCGCTGTATCATAGTAGCGTGCAGGAGCGCGAATAGACGCTTCTCAACTTGTCCCTCCAACACTCGTCTGGTTCAGACTCCCCTTGGAGGTCCGAGAGCCAGGCTAAGCCAGGAACCATGTGCACTTGAGGGCCTAATCTTGACAGCACACAGTGCTCAGGTCTAGAATGCAGGCCTCCGGCTCCTCCGTTGAAAACCTGGCACTTGCAAAATAAGTAGAGCAAGATCTAGTTTGGGCCAGCGATGCCAACCGAGACCGCCTGTTTGTGCTTACTTGGCGTGAAGTGGGCCTTCGTTCCCACTTAGGGAAATGCACGTGGGCTGAGAAATGATCACACTGGGGTTTGCAAGGCCGGGTCACTTGCTTTGAAGTAGTCGGCTCATGAATATGGGCAGGACCTTTGTTCCTGGGGCCTCGGTCACTTGGGAATGAGGCAGGAAGGGCCTGCTCCTCGCTCCCCCCCCACCCCCAACTGGCTGCTCAAGCTCCCAGCCTGCCTGCCCGCCCGGCCCCAGCGCTGGTTTCTGGGGCTCCAATCTTTCCTACAGGGGAAGGAGGGAGCCACTGTTGCAGAAGGAGCCAGGAGAAACCCAGGCCCCCCAGGGACACAGAGAGAGATGGTTTTAATTAGAGCAGAGAGCTGGAAAATAAGACAGAGACGGATGACATCTTAATGAGGTTTAATGAAGCTGTCTGCTGATGCGGACAGCTGTCACCCAGAGCTGTACGGCAGCCAAGCCGCTTGGTGACAGAGGGGACGCGGGGGAAAAGGCACAGTTTGAAGGCAGCTAAGGAGGGAGTGGCAGCCACACTTGGGGAGGGTCTCCTCATTTTACATCCCCTGGACAAGGGACCCTGGCAGGTGAGCCGCATCTCCGTGACCTCTGATTCTCTGCAGTTCCCTGCCCTGCGAAGCCGCAGTGTGCCTCGTTAATAACCTTCAGGATTGCGTGGGGAGCCCTTGAAGACGTCACCAGAAGAACGTGACTGGTGCTGGTGGCTTCCGCCTGTAATCCTAGCCTAGAGGCTAAGATCTGAGGATCAAAGTTCGAGGCCAGCTGGGACCCGAAAGTCTGTGCGATTCTTATCTTCAATTAACCCTCAAAAAAGCTCAAAGTGGAGCTGTGGCTCAAGTGGTAGAGTCTAGGACAATATCCAAGGGTCTAGGACAGTATCCAAGCCCTGAGTTCAAGCTCCAGGTCCAGCACACGAAAGGAAGGGAAGGGAGGGAGGGAGGGAAGGAGGGAGGGAGGGAGGGAAGGAAGGAGGGAGGAGGAAGGAAGGAAGGAAGGAAGGAAGGAAGGAAGGAAGGAAGGAAGGTGTATGCTAGGCACTGGTGGCTCACTTATAATCCTACTCAGGAAGCTGAGATATGAGGATCACAGTTCAAAGCCAGCCCAAGCAGGAAAGTCTCCAATTAATCACCAGAAAATTGGAAGTGGAGCCATAGTTCAAAGTGGTAGAATACTAACCTTGAACAAAAAAAGCCCGGGGTCAGCACCCAGGCCCTGAGTTCAAGCCTCATGACTGACAGGAATTAAAAAAAGAAGGAGAAAAAGAAAACAACACAGTTTTGTGGGTAAAGAAAAGGTAGGGTTTTTGTTTGTTTGTTTTTGGTCAGGTGTGGGGCTTGAACTCCGGGCCCTGAGCCTCTTTGTACTTAAGGCCAGTAGTTTGCCACTTAAGCCACAGCACCACTTCTGCTTTTTGAGTGGTTAATTGGATTTTTCTGCCTAGCCTGGCTTCGAACCGTGATCCTCAGATTTCAGCTTCCTGAATAGCTAGGATTACAGGGCTGAGCCACTAGCAACCAGCTAAGAACTTGATGTTGATGATGATGGTTTTGGTTTTTTGTGTTGGTCCTGGGCTTAGGGACAGTGCCGAGGCCTGGAGCTCAAGTCTGGCGCTCTACCCCTTGAGCCATAGCTCTACTTCTGGCTTTCTGGTGTCAATTGGAGATAAGAGTCTTTCACTATTTTTTTTTCCCCTATCAGAGTGTTTTCCTTTCCCTTGTTGATTTATGGCTGCTCTTTATATATGAAGGACACAGAACTTTTGTCAGGTATATGCATTGCAATTATCTTCTCTTGCTTTGTGACCTCAGAGTTTTTTTTTTTTAAGCTGGAGCACTTTAAGCTTTCCTACATCACAGTCCCTGGCACACTCAGCTGTCATTGTGTGTCCTTAGTGTGTGCGTGACTGTGAGTGTCCTGAGCACAGAGGTCTGTGCCTGTGTCTGTGCCTCCTTAGAGCTCCAAGCGCAGGGCTTAGTGCAGGCTACGCACAAACGGGTGTGGAGTGAAAGCAGGAGCGACTCGTGCTGGGATGATTTTATCTCATGGCCAGTGTCTTCTGGAGACCAGGCCCCGGGCCGTGGCTCCCCACTGTCCACTCCCTGCTGGAGGGTGGCTTTCTCTTGCCAGCTGGAAGTCTGCCCACCTGCCTCTGCCCCTGCCCCCTGGGGTAACTGGAGAGGCCACGTTTTAATTAACTTCCCAGTAGTGGTCACTGGGGAGGCGCCTGGTTCCGTAAACAAACGAGGGGCCAGGTCTTTGTCTGCAGCCCAGAGTGCGACTGGTGGGAGGACTTAGGGCAAATTAAAAGTACCGGGCAGAGCTGGGAATGTGGCCCAGTGGCAAGAGTGCTCGCCTCGTATACATGAGGCCCTGGGTTCGATTCCCCAGCACCACATGGATAGAAAGTGGCCAGAAGTGGCGCTGTGGCTCAAGTGGCAGAGTGCTAGCCTTGAGCAAAAAGAAGCCAGGGACAGTGCTCAGGCCCTGAGTTCAAGGCCCAGGACTGGCAAAAAAAAAAAAAAAGTGCCGGGCAGAGGCAGAGGCGGGCACCCAGAACCCCTGGGTCTCCAGAGAGGTGGAGTGCGGGATTTCAGATGGGAGAAAAGAGGCAGCGACTTAAGGAGCTGCTGGGGGGCATGGGGGAAACGGAGGAGGGGGTGGTCCCCCAAAACTCATAGGTGAAAACCCTGGAAACCTTCCAGAGGTGACTAGTCAGGTGAGGGGAAGGGGAAGGAGCCCCCCTCCGCCTATGAGGAGGCAAGCGGCGGCCATCTGCACACCGGAGGCCTGGTGACACCGGAGGGGCCCAGCCCGTGATGAGCAGGCTGCTCTAGGCCAACGTCAATCCCAGAAGGCTTCCCGGAGGAAGGGGCCTCTGTGTGCGGCATTTGTTACATAGCTGCTCTAAAGGACACAGAGAGGCCCAGCCAGACAGTGTGGGACCTTAGGATCCAAGCAAGGTGGTCCAACCTGGACATTCTTGGTGATAGATTCAGTGCCAAGCCTCAAATGAACAGGGAAACTTGCACGCTGAGGGGCTCTGGCCCTGGGTGGGTGGGACCCCCTAATCTGAGATCTGAGAACCATGGTGCTAATGATGCTTATCACCCGTTAGCCACCCAAACACTGGAAGTGGTGGTGTGGCTCAAGTGGTAGAGCACCGGCCTTAAATTAAAAAGCTTCGGTATAGTGCCCAGACCCTGAGTTCAAGCCCCAGTTCCAGCACAAGCACACCTGCCTGCCACATCCAGCCCATCCCGAGGAGCCCTGGGTAAGGCCTGAGTTTCTTTAGCTATAAAATGGGAGGATTTGTGAGGTGAACAACAGGTCGGCTTCCTTCTTACAAACCCCTCCGGGGAATCAAAGAACTGGAGACTCCCACCCTGTAGGACCTGCCGTCCAGGGGCCGAGGTGAGGACCACAGGTGCTGTGCTTGTGTCCCCACGCTAAGGTGTGGGTTCCCAGAGGAAGTGGCTGCCTTTGAGGGGGATGGGGGAGCTGCCCCCCGCCGCCCCCCCAGCCTCCTTGAACTTGCCCTCGCTGCCCAGGTGCCGCCAGACACCGGCGCCCAGCTTGGCGGCAGCCCAGGAGTGCTCTCCAGCCAGCAGATGGGCCGCAGAGCCTGGTCCCTGCCGTCCTCCGCAGAGCGTGCCTCAGTGTCCCCGCCTGCAGTGGCTGCTCTGGGGGCGGGGGCATGCTCTCACCTCCCTCTTCCTCCCCAACAGGCAGAGCTGGGCAAGCCAAGGGAGAGAAGCTGCAGCCTGCCCGGCGTCAACTTCAACTACGGCCTCTACATCCGGGGCCTGGACGGAGGGGTCCCCGAAGGTGAGGCCGCGGGTCAGCAGGCCTGTCCCCATCCTGAGCGCTCAGCTGGGGGGGGGGGGGCGGTGGACATGATCCCAGGGCCGCAGCTTGGGCAGGGCCACAGGCATGGCGAATGGGGAGGACCTAACGGGGTCTGGGTTGGGCGTCTGTCCACGCTGTATGCTGATGGAGCTTGGGGATTGATCCAAAGCTGGGCAAACTACTCAAGAGGCGGAGATAGTAGGACCTGGGTTCTAAGACAGCCTGGGGCAGGAAAGTCTTTTTCTCCAATGAATACCAAATAAAAACAGAAGTGGAGCTGTGGCTCAAGTGTTAGAGCACCAGCCTTGAGCAAAAAAGCTGAAGGATATCTCCCAGGCCCCAAGTTCAAGCCCCAGGACTGGCACGCGTGTGCGCGCACACGCACACACACACACACACACACACAATTGGTGCAAGCTTCTGATGGCCCCACTGGGGTCAAGGCCACGGAAACCCACTCCACGGCAGGCACTCCGGGGTTTGGGGGGGTTCTGGGAATCCCTCTTTTTCAGGCTCTCATGATTTCCAGGGACATGCCCGGCTGTCACCCAGCGGGCCGGGGATGAGGGGGACCTGATGCGTAACCGCTGCCTCAAGTCCTTCACCCCCGATTGTCTCCCTGTCCCCAGCCATCGGGAACTGGAACGTGCTTAAGCAGCAGCCCACCTGCCCCCTGGAGCTGACCCGGAACTACATCGCCATGAACCGAGGGGCGGTGAAAGCCGGCCTCGTGACAGCCCATGAGAACATTCTCTACCGGAGGCTCAATGACATCCGTATCAGTGAGCAGGACGACCGGCGCTTGAAGAAGGAGCCGCCGTCCATCCCTACAGACATGACCTTTGGGATCCAGTCAAGGTAAGGCCCCTGCGCCCTCCCCCGGGCCCCTGCCCACGGGGCGGGGGCCCGTTCCTTGTCTCCATGAAGCAAAGGACACAAGAAGACAGGGTGGGAAATGGGGAGATGGATTACAAGACCCAGGTTCACACCTGGCCTCTCGCTGTGATTGGCCGAGGGACCTGGCCTCAGTTCCTGTTACCAAGGGTTTCCTATGACGTAATGCACTCAGGAAGCCCAGCAGAGCTGGGGCTCTGGGACCCCTTCATAAATGTCAGTTCCCATCCTGCCATGTAAGTTGCAGATTCAGGAACTATGGCATTTGAAAAAATAGTACCAAGGTTTGACCTAGACACCGTAAAGTGCACCAACCACCCGGCGTTCACCTTAATGAAGTTCACGAATGGAAATGTTCCTGTGACAGCCCCTCACCCGCATCGCCGGGCGCCCTGGCTCGCACCCGTGACCCCAGCTACTTGGAAGGGTAGAGATCAGGAGGGTGGAGGTTCAAGGCCAGCCGGCAGGGCAAAAAGGTTTTGAGACTCCCATTTGTTTCAGCCACTGACTGGGCGTGGTGGCATATACCGGTCCTCTTGGGATGGGATGCTTCTGGTTCCAGGCCAGCCTTGATAAGAGAAAGTAGTTCTTGAGATCCCATCTCAGTAGGAAAGTCTGGACACGGTAGAGCATGCTTGTTATCTCAACTATATTGGAAAGCAGAAATTGGCTTGAGATTCAGGACTACATGGGCATAAAGTAAATTCCTAGCTCAGAAATAATCGTAGCAAAAAAGCTGCGGGTGTAGCTCAAACGTGGAGCACCTGCCTAGCTAGTGTAAAACCCTGAGTTCAAACAGCATGCTGCCATAGGAAAACAACAACAACTAACAAATCCAGTTGGCCCACCAGGAAGCTCTAGAGTTACCCAAGAAACATCTACTCTTTGGCGCCCCAACTGCACAAACCAGTGTTGCACGCTCCCAGCACGCCCCCATCTTCACCAACTCTTTTGAGTATGCGTGCAAGGCCTCCTGGTTAACTGGGCTACAGGCTTGGACTGCCATGCCCGGACTTTCTCTGCGTATTTCCTGTTAGAAATAAGGACTTTGAACCAAATAATTCCTATGCCTGGAATTTTAATATCACTTGCTCCTGACTTGCTTCCTCATCTGTAGTTAGGGGGTCACTCCAAGAGCCCAGCATTGTGATTCTCAAAAAATGTTCAATCTGCCAGCACAGCTATAAAGAAACCTTTATTTCACTGGCTTAAAAAAACCTGTGCAAGCAATTCACAATAGCCAAAATATGGAAACTACCCAGATGCCCCTCCACAGATGAATGGACCCCAAAAATATGGTACCTATACACAATGGGATACTACATAGCGATTAGGAATAGTGAAATATTGGTATTCACAGGGAAATGGTCAGAACTTGAACAAATGATGTTGAGCGAGACAAGCCTAGAACACAGAAAACAAAGGGGTATGATCTCCCTGATATATGACTGTTAAGAAGGGGTGACGGAGAGACAGTAGAGACCAGGTCTGTGAAACCAAAAAACCTCTTGTCAAATGGTATTTCCCACAGGATTGGGGCAGCGACCCAACAGTATGTAACTAAAACCAAACAACTATTCGACATATAAAAGTCAAAAATTGACCTCTCAGTGGAATACAATAGCTCAAAAGCTATGTATGTACATTCATATAAGACTACCGTCAACATATTGTCTAATATCGACATTACATTTAAAGCCCTAGGCAAATTTTCTTGGGCGTAGGCCACATGGCTACTGTCTATGTTCTTGGTACATTGTGTATTGTATATATGTCTACCTGACCTGGGGAAGGGAAAGAAAAACAGGGTGTAAGATATCACAAGAAATGTACACAGTGCCCTACTATGTAACTGTACCCTTTTTGCACAACGCCTTGTCAGAAAATTTTTGTTTAATTAATAAATAAATTACAAAAAAAAAACAAAACTTGTGCAAGGGGCTGGGAATATGGCACAGTGGCAAGAATGCTCGCCTCGCATACATGAAGCCCTGGGTTCAATTCCCCAGCACCACATATATAGAAAATGGCCAGAAGTGGCACTGTGGCTCAAATGGCAGAGTGCTAGCCTTGAGCAAAAAGAAGCCAGGGACAGTGCTCAGGCCCTGAGTCCAAGGCCCAGGACTGGCAAAAAAAAACAACAACAAAAAAACAAAAACCTGTGCAAGGGCTGGGAACATGGCCTAGTGGCTAGAGTGCTTGCCTTGTATACATGAAGCCCTGGGTTCGATTCCTCAGCACCACATATATAGAAAAAGCCAGAAGTGGCGCTGTGGCTCAAGTGGTAGAGTGCTAACCTTAAGCAAAAAGAAGCCAGGGATGGTGTTCAGGTCCTGAGTCCAAGCTCCGGAACTGGCAACAAAAACAAAAACAAAAAAAACCTGTGCAAGTTGAAACATGGTAGCTCATGCCTGTAATCCTAGCAACTAAGGAGGTAGAGATTGGGAGGAAAAAGTAAGGGAGACACAATCTCAATTTTAAAACAATCTGGGCACAGTAGTGCATGCCTGTCATCCTATTTTCCAGGAAGTATAAAAGGAGAATCCTGACTCAGGCCAACTTGGGGCAAACACTTTCAAGACCTTGTCGCAAAAATAACACCTAGGCTGGGGGTGCATCCAATTGGCAGAGTACCTTCCTAGCAAACCCCAGCACGAAACAAAACGAATGAATAGAAACGGTCAGGAAATAAGCAGCTTACTATCCACCTAAGACAGGGAGGGGCTAACCTGATCTCCTTCTAGTTAAAATAGTAAACATTTGAACACACGTGACACTTGCGATTGCGCGGGTGGAAGGCCTTCTTTAAAACAGGAGATGGGTTGAGG
This sequence comes from Perognathus longimembris pacificus, assembly GCF_023159225.1. NCBI lineage: Eukaryota > Metazoa > Chordata > Mammalia > Rodentia > Heteromyidae > Perognathus > Perognathus longimembris. The sequence goes on from NC_063161.1 coordinate 159,161,487, forward strand.
TTGATAAGGTACATGCTATGCATGTATGGAAATGTCACAAGGAAACTTCCCTTGGACAACTAAGGTATGCTAATCAAAATGCCACTTAGAAAAAGAGAGAATTTAGAAAGCTCAGAGAGTTGAAGAGAATGTCCCCGCATCACAGAGCAGAGGCTGACAGACAGGCTGGTGGAGCCAGGCTGAGAGATGCCCTCTTCAGGGCTCCTCTGGGTGCTGACCAGAGCCAAGTAAAGAACAAAACACCTACAGTGCTGCTAGGCACTGGTTGGTGGTTCAAGCCAGTAATCCTAGCTACTCAGGAGGCTGAGACCTAAGGATCATGGTTCAAAGCCAGCCCAGGCAGGAAAGTCTCCAGTTAATCAGCAAAAGGCTGCAAGTAGAGGTGTGACTCAAATATTAGCGCATAGCCTTGAATGAAAAAACTTAAGGGATAGCACCCAGGCCCTGAGTTCAAGCCCCAGTACTGTGCCCGCCCCCCCAAGACCCACCTCCCAGTTTGAGGTCCTGAGGCTTCAGTTTTCCCTCGAGTCACTGCTGTCAGGCAGGCTGGGAGGGACATGTATTATCCTCAGCTTCTGATATAAAACCTTAAGTTGCTATAAAACTGAGTGGCTGAAATTCCAGGGCGAGTGTATGATAAAGGGCTAGTTATATTTTCTGGGATAGAGAATGGGCTTTGCATATGTAAATTGAATGGATTTTAAAATGGTATTTAATGACAATTTTCGTGGCAGACATTAACAATAATTGCTCCAAAATGAAAATGCTACATTAGGTTGCTGTAAGCAGCGAATACCGGGGCTATAAAGCTTTATCTTTATCAACAACAGCCCTTCCCGAAGTGACAGGCCACTTAGCAAATGGCAGGCACAGGGCTTTTACGGAACAGAGCCATTCCCCCCCAAGCAGGCCAAAATCCGCATCAATTTCACTTTATTTCTTCATAAATGGAGGTTAAATGGTAGCTGGAAAAGCTTTTTACTGAGATGCCCAGTTCTCCCAGCAACCCCTCCACCCTTCCAACAGAAATGCAGGGGCTGGCCGCCAAGCCCTGCGCCCCTCCCAATAATGGGGCTATTACTTTAAAGTTATGGGGCCAAGGCCCGGTCCCTAATGATTGCCTTTTATACGCTTTGATTGTATTTATTTCTTTACTTTAAAAGCATGTTAAAAACCAAATCCGATTATACTTGACTCCGAGGAATCCTTGCTGGTGATTTGGTCTAATAAAGAAAGAAACAAACGTCCACCGTTTACGCAAAAGTACAGATGTGTTCACGTAAATCAAGGCACGAGGCCCTCTCAGTTCAAGCCCCAGTACTGGCACAGACAACAAACCAGAACCCAACGTAATTACAAAAGTAGGCTCATGATATAAGACACATCCAAGTAGCAATCCTGGTAATAGCAATAATAATAACTATTCCCTCCCAGCACCCAGTTCCCAGGGCCTTGGTGGGTTTTATTTTATTGTAAAGGTGATGAGGGGTTACAGTTACATAAGTAAGGTAATGAGTACATGTCCTTTCCAACAGCGTTTCCCCCTCCCTCATTTCTTCTCCCTTCCCCCCCCCACCCCCATCCTCCTCTCCTTTCCCTTTTGTGCACCGTCCTGGCAGACACACGTTCCCTGTGCTGCTGCAGGCCTTGGTCTCGAGCGCTCAGCGCACAGCTGTCACTTGTGTTTGAATGGTGTGGACATTTACACATCCCAGTGCCGTTTCCCGTGTCTTTCCCACGAGGCACACTCCCCTGCGTGCTAAGGGAGGGGCCGTGGCTGCACACTGGGTTCGTTCTCAGCCTATTGGCACAGCTGGGCAGACAGCGCCTCTGGGATCCAACAGCTGGACAGAGCCTCCCTCCCCGCCTCCCTCCTGCTCACGCAGACCTCGGAATTCCAGTCAGGGACGACTTTTAAATTCTCATTACCAGCGTGTAAGGCCATAACCCAGATCTCAAAGCACGCCGCGACCCAGGGTCCATGCACAGATATGTCTGGAGGCCCGACAAGAAAACTATTAAAGGAACGCTTAATTATTGATGTATTTTAATAAGTGTTTGCAAATGCCCCCGGCACATCTTAATTGTTACTGCTTGTAATTGGCAGAGCGTTGTCAGTTTCTTTGAGTCGGGGATACAGGAGGCGAGCCGCGGAGCTGGGAACAGCTGGTGTTCCAGGTGGATGCTGGGGATCTCCGGCTCTCTTCCCGCCCTGCTAGGGGCCACGTGCCGCACCGGGGGCAGAACCACCAGCAGGAGCATCTGTGGGGGGCACGGGCCAGATGAATGCATTGTGATGCCATGTATTGTTGGGGTTACATGTCAGAAACACCTCAGGTGCACCCGCAATGAGCCACAGGGCAGCTTGCTGAGCACCCGTTTGCAAGTCTTCCATCCTCGTCTTGTAGAAGAGAAGACCGAGGCTCGGAGCAACGGGATTGCTCGCCTGGGAGACTGGCTGCAGCCGTGATCTGCCTCCCTCGTCCAGGGTTGAGGTGCCATGGCTGGAGACAGCACCTTAGCTTCTCCTGCACCGGAGGAAGTTGTGACACAGGACAGGGGCTGTCGTTTTCTCTCAAGTCTTTAGAACATGATTGGAAAATACCAAGTGTCTGCTCAGCTTCCCTTTTGATGTGTCATTTGTCAGTCGGCTTTCTGTGGGTCTGACAAAATACCCGAGATGATCAGCTTCACAGGAGGAAAGGTTTGTTTTGACTCAAGCTTGCACTTGTGCTGATCCTTGGGCCTGTGGTGGGACAGGTATTGAGGTGGTGGAACCTGCTCCCCTCACAGTGAGGGGGAAGCAGAGAGGGGAGGAGGAGGAGGAGGGGGAGGGGGAGGGGGAGGGGGAGGGGGAGGGCCGGGCACCTCCAGCTAGGCTCCGCCTCTTAAAAGTTCCCCCACCTCCTCGTGCAGCCACGGGCTAGAGGGGCCCTCAAGCCTTTTAGCACAATGGGCTTTTGGGGACCCCCCACCCCCCCCAAGCAGGTCACTTCTTTTGCTTTTGGTGTCTTCCTGATAGACGCCCATTCCTTTGCCACACTGCTTTGGCCCTGTCTGTCCACCCCAGTACTTCTAGTGCCAACCACAGTGCCTTTGCTGAAGAGACGCTGCGCCAATGTTTGCTAAGTGAATTCACGATCAGATGGTCACATCCAGAGCTGAATAGTAGGCCAGAGGCAAAAGGCCCCCATTCACAGAACCTGTGTCTCTCCGCCAGACAGGCCCCAGCCCTAGTGCTGTCTGTGGAGCTGGAAGACGGGAGTGCAGGGACTGCCCTTGCCCAACCTTCCTGCAGTCACTCGTGTCACCAGCTGACAGTGACATGTCTGAAGGATGGAGGACATTTTACAGGCTAGTAAAAAAAAAAAAGTTTGCTCCCTGACTGAGTTTTGAATCTCCCTGCCACACGGATGTATTTTACAAACTTACAACAGGCCCATTCATTAGTCTGGGCCTCGAGTTGGTGGCCGGAACCCAAGCTAGCTGCTCAAACTCCTAGATGGTGACATTCAGCCCCTTCCCAGGAACTGGGCTGACCACAAGGGGGCGCAGCGAGAGCTGGGGACGGCCTGCTCCCCGTCCACCCCAGCCGCGGTCTGCTCAGGGGTGGCACCTGCACTGCTCCAGGCCAGTTTCCTCCGCTGGGCACCAGGACCCCCAGGGGACACCTCATCATAGGAGCAGGGGCGAGGGGGTGGCTCAGTGGCGGAGCCAGGCCGTGCATTCCATCCCTAAAATTATACGTGTTTTATAGTTATAAATACATGTATATCACATTGTGTATATATATATAATATATATATAACACGTTACCATGTATTATGTAATATAGTATTATATATTATAACATATACATATGTGTATGTATATATAATACCACGCCTGACACCGGGTAAGTTTGTAACTCAGACCTTGAGACAGTAATTCAAAAGTGAAGAGATCTGAGCCGGGTTGCTGGTGGTTCATGAGTATAATCCTAGCTACTCAGGAGACTGAAATCTGAAAATCCCAGTTCAAAGCCAGCCAGGGCAGAGAAGTCCATGCGACTCTTATCTCCGATTAAAAATCAAAGAGCTGGATGGAAGTAGAGCTGTCGCTTAAGTGGTAAAGAACCAGCCTTGAGCAAAAAAAAAAGCTCAGGGATAGTGACCAGGCCCTGAGTTCAGCTCCAGGACTGGAACACACACACACACACACACACACACACACACACACACACACACAATAACAGAGCCAGAGATGCCTATGTTATGTAGCAGACTCTGCTGTGTCCTTGCTCTCCACCCACTTGTGCTAATTTTATGGCTAAGCAGGACCCTGAAGCTGTCTCAGGGACTGATTGTGATCCTTGGCTGTATTAATAGAGGTAATAATTCCCAGACAAAGGAAGTGGCCTCCATGCTCAAGTATGCTGCTTGGTTCATACTTACAGCATTTAAGTTTTTGTTGTTGTTTTTTTTTAAGTGCAGGATATACTGGGTTTCTGGTATCTTAAGGGGCTGAGACCTGAGGATCGAGGTTCAAAGCCAGCCTAGGCAGGAAAGTCTGTGAGACTCTTCCTTCTGCTTAACCACCAAAACTCTAGAAGTGGACCTGTAGCAAGTGGTAGCATGCTGATCTTGAGAGAAAAAGCTAAGGGAGAGGGGCTGGGAAGATGGCCTAGTGGCAAGAGTGCTTGACTCGTATACATGAAGCCCTGGGTTCGATTCCCCAGCACCACATATATAGAAAACGGCCAGAAGTCGTGCTATGGCTCAAAAAGAAGCCGGGGACAGTGCTCAGGCCCTGAGTTCAAGGCCCAGGACTGGCAAAAAAAAAAAAAGAAGAAGAAGAAGAAGAAAAGCTAAGGGAGAATGCTTGTGCCTGGAGTTCAAGTCCCAATACTGGCACACAAAAAATATGAAAGAGCAGGACACTGTGCATTCAGGAGAAAGGTGCATAGCAGGAGAGTATCAGAGGGATCTGTCCGAGTGCCACAGGAAGCGAATCCTGCCCACTGGGCGGGGGAATGTGTCCTTCACTCGTCGGCCACCGTGGACGGTGAGGCATGCACAGCACTCTGTGAAGGGAGCAATCCACAGCCACTTCTGAAGGGCAGTGATCAGCACGGCCCCACCCCCACCACCCCCGCCAGCAGCCGCTCCGCCCATCTCCCCAGATGCTCTCTGAAGCACACGCCCGTCACCTTCATGGACTCTGATGGAAACGGAGGCATGGAGGAGTTTCTTAGAAGGTGGTGAGATGGCTGTGTGGGCCCAGCCCAGGTCCTTCCTCCAGGGCCCCTGCTCAGAGCAACTAGAATGGACTGAGGACGTGGCCATGCCCCACTGAGGCACAAGGCACCGCTCAGACCTCCTTCCATGAACTGGGGTCTCAGCTGTACCCCAGGCTGGCCTGCAGCTCCGCCTGCCGGTGGAGGCACCCTGCTTAGCTTCAAGGGTGCTTTAGGGACCGAGTCTCAGGCAGGGTGCTGGCTGGAAGGAGCCGGCCTTCTGGAAGGAAGCCGGGTCTCCCTGGGGTGGGGGCCTGGCTGCCCCGGCATCTCCCCTACTCCCTGAGCTCCTGCTGCCGTTCCCTCCTCCAGAGGCAGAATGGAGACATTTTTCATGCTTTGCCTTCTTCCCTTTTGGCTCTCCTGTGGCCCACACGGAGATTTATTCCCGGCCTCGTGGCCGCTCGTGGCATGGGGAACCGGCTGGGCATGGGGCAGAGCTGATGGGCCCATAATAGATGGAGCTGCAGCTCCCCCAAGGCCTGTCCAGACCCGAACCCCATCCATCAGGAACTCCTGGGTGTCAAGGTCAGCACTAACGAGCCACCGCACCCTCCCCCCCCCCCCCCCCCCCGGGCCTCTCTGGTCGCATCCAGCCCACACCAGCTCTGCGGTGTTTTTTTTTTTTCCCCCCAGAGCTGGGCTCCACCAGCATCTGGTGTGGGCAGAGCCAGAGCCCCCTGGGCTGGCACCACCGGGCTCAGCCAGAAAGAGCTGAGTGAAGCTGGGAGGTGCCAGCTCAGCCCCTCAGAGGCCGGGTGGAGGTGGTGGTGGTGGGTGCTGGAGACCTCGGCGCCCTGCGTTCGTTTTGACTAATGACGATGATGGCGATACCTGCTTCCCTGTCTCCATTCTTATGGCTATGTCATTCCCAACATTGTACGGGAACCTCCAGGGCAGCCCTGTAGGCTCTTATCCTCATTTGACAGAAGGGGAAACTGAGGCCCAGAGGTGCACGTCTGTGATCACACAGCTGGACTGTGGCTGTGTTGGGGATTTGTTTTAAACCCTCCATCACCTGTATCCTATGATAGCATGCGTTTGTACAGTGCTCACCAGTGCTGGGCGCAGAGAAGAAAGATGGCGCCCACAGGTGTCCAGGGACAGCGTGGCGCTGTTTCCAGGTGGGCAGGGATGGCCACCGTGGGAATTCCAGGTCCTGACTGCCTCCCGCCACATGTTTGGGCTCCCGCCACATGTTTGGGCTCTTCAGCCCAAACTGCCACATGTTTGGGCTGAAGAACACATGACATGGCCACCTCTGTCGTGGGCTCTAAGCTTCAGCCACATCTGTTGACAAGTGTTGATGCCTTTCCCGGGGCTCCTGCAACAAGTTACCAAAAACTGGGTGGCCTGAAACAGGAAGTGATTCTCTCCTAGTGTGGGCCCATGGCCTCTCCTCTGTGCCCGACACAGTGACGCGGGCCTGTAATCCCAGCTCTGCAGAAGGCAGAGATAGGAAGATCTTGGTTTTGCCTAGCAAGACACTCTTGAGTTCAAACCCCAGTACTGCCACAAAAAGAGAAAGAGAGACAGAGACAGAAAGGGAGAGAGACAGAGAGAGAAATCTGAATCAGCCAAAAGACGCCAGGCACAAATGCTTGTTTAAGGAGCTTATTTGAGACATTTTTACCAACACTTTCTTTTGTGTTTATTCAAGAAACTGCTGGAAACCTCTGTCTCCAAGCGAACAGAAGTTCAGAATCTACAGAAGTAACTTCCAGAAACCCACCTCTTAAATCCAACCAATGTCATCTCACCTTGGGACTAACTTCCAATCCTTTCCTTTGGTGTTTTTTTTTTTTGTTGTTGTTGTTGTTGTTGTTTGTTTTTGCCAGTCCTGGGGCTTGGACTCAGGGCCTGAGCACTGTCCCTGGCTTCCTTTTGCTCAAGGCTAGCACTCTGCCACTTGAGCCACAGCACCACGTCTGGCCTTTTCTATATATGTGGTGCTGAGGAATCGAACCCAGGGCTTCATGTATAGGAGGCGAGCACTCTTGCCACTAGGCCATATCCCCAGCCCAGTCCTTTCCTTTGTTTTTAAAGAAACAATATAACCTGGCGCATGGCTCATGCCTGTCATCCTAGCCACTCTGGAGGCTGAGACCTGAGGATCAAAGCCAGTTGGGGCAGGAAACTCTGTGAGGCTCTTATCTCCAATTAACCATCAGAAAACTGGAAATGGAGTTGTGGCTTAGAGTGGTAGAGCATTAGCCTTAAGCAAAAAGAGCTCAAGTTCAGCGCCCAGGCCCTAAGTTCAAGCCATGTGACTGATAAAAAGAGAAAACAATATAACAAACACAGAAGGAAGCCCCTGTGGGCCGCTTTGGCCTTGAGCCCGGGGCCTGAGCTGGCACTGTGATTCTTTACACCCACTTTGTGTATGCCACCTGTTGTTAGGAAACTTGATCCCAGTATGATTCCCCCCACCCCCACCCCCCGGTCCTTGAATACAACCACCTCCCTCTTTTTTTTTTTTTTGAGGAATAGCACTGGGATTTGTTTTGTTTTTGCCAGTCTTGGGGCTTGAACTCAGGGCCTGAGCACTGTCCCTGGTTTCTTTTTGCTCAAGGCTAGCACTCTGCCTCTTGAGCCACAGCGCCACTTCTGGCGCTTCTGGCCATTTCCTATATATGCGGTGCTGGGGAATCGAACCCAGGGCTTCATGTATACGAGGCAAGCACTCTTGCCACTAGGCCATATTCCTAGCCCCCAGGCCAGTCCTGAACTGGAGTCCTCCTGGTAATTTTCTGAATGCTGGGATTGTAGGCATGAGTTCCAGGGCCCAGCTGCCATGCCATCTTGTTGACTGTCCCCCCCAGGACAACAAGCCTCTGGGGAGGAGATACACATTTGTGACATTCCTGAGCAGGTGCTCCCCCTGCCCCCAGGTGCCCCCTCTGAATTCCCTGCCCAGCGCAGGGCATCTGGAAGAACAGGGAATCTGAGAGGCGCCTGGGAGAGGCACCATTGTTCTCCATTGGCAAAATCAGTCTCCAACCTCCCTGCCATTGTTCTTTCTCTCCTTTCCCTTCCCTGTCTGGATGCCCCTGGCTTCTCACCTTTACCTTCAGCTGCCAGCCCCTCTCTCCCCACCCACCACTCAGTGGCCAGACCTTAGACCTTCCCCATCACTTTCCTTCCTCCACCCCCACCCCCTTGCCCCGAGGCTGGGCCCCAGTGTAGGAGCCTCTAATTGAATTCACCCTTGTGAAAATTGTTAACAAATGCAAATGAGCTCTTAGACAAATTTAGAAGTCAGGGCTGCGCTGTAACCCAGCAGTCATTAGCTTTTGTGTTGTATCCACAAACAATTAAGAAATAATGGCTAGCCCAGAGGTCCTCATGTCTAATTAGCCTTCAGAGCCCTGTCAGGGAGGCTCTGGGCCCTCCATGCCCACCCTGCTGCCCCAAAAGCCAGGCCCTGGAGCAAAGGCAGGACCAGCAGGAAAGGCAGGTGGGCAGGGAGGGGCGGGCAGCAGCCAGCTGGGGCTGGAACTGACGGTCAACCATGGAGCTCCTGGCGAGGAGAGGAGGACCCTGGGGGCCCTGCAGAGATTCCTCTGCATGGGAAAGGCTCAGAGCTGCGGTCCGCAAAGGTTCAGGGGTGCCTCTGCCAGGATCATGGGTTTGGAGTACATCCTGTTAAAATGCAGGTTCATTGGCCTCTCCCAGGCTTGGCGGGGGGGTCTTACGGGGGGCGAGGGGGGGATTGAACTCAGGGCCTGGGTGTGGTTCTTTAGCTTTTTCTCTCTCTGCTGGTGCTCTACTACTTGAGTCACACCTCCACTTCTGGCTGTTTGTTGATTAATTCTAGATAGCAGTCTCATAGACTGTTCTGCCAGGGCCCGCCTCAAACTACCCTTTATCCTCAGATCTCAGCTTCCAGAGTAGCTAGGATAACAGCCGTGAGCCACTGCACCTGGCTGAAGGGCCTGCTCCTGACAAACTCTCTGGAGGGTTCTTCACTTCCTAGTCTGACAGTTGCTGGCATGGTCCTCAGGAGGCCAGAAAGGTCGTATTATTAGACTTCTGATTGTGGTTCAGGGCCGGCGCCCTAGGTGTGTGGGGGCTGGCTCTCCCTTCTTGGGACTGCAGAGGAACTCCGCAGACCCCTAGACCCTCTCTAGTTTTTGTGGGTCCTTTCTTCCATTTAGAAAATAAAAGGATATTTTCTGGTCCTGCTGGTATAAGAATAGATAGCATCCTGGGGCTGGGTGCTGTGACTCATGCCTATAATCTTAGCTACTTGGGAGATGGAAATCAAGAGGATTAAGATTCCAGTACCTTCTGGTATTTAGGTCTCATCTCAACAAACTAGCTGGGTGTGGTGGCTCACAGTGGTTCAAGGCTAGCCCCACCAGCGACCTTATCTGAATAATAAAGAAAAAGGGCCAGGGGGTGTGGCTCAAGCTGTGGAGTACCTGCCTAGCAACTGCAAGGCCCTGAGTTCAAACCCCAATAACCCAAGCTGGTTCATTTACTACAATGTGGCTTTCAAAGAAAGGAAGGCATCTTTCTTGGCCCCGGGAAGTATCTTGGGGCCCTAGGCACCATGTCTCCCATCCCATGGAGTCTTTGAAAGATTTCCTCTCCTCTCTCCCTTCCCTCGCTCTCCTTATGTGGACAGATAAAACTTGAAGGCAGAAGGGTGTCTTTATTGGCACTGTGTTGGTATAACTGAACACCGGAGGCAGGTGGTGTACACAGAGACGTTTTTGGCTTGTGGTTCCGGCACCTGGGATGCATGGTTCGTGGCACTGGCGTCCACTGAGGGCTTCCTGTGCCATGGAGGGCATTGCAGGGAGACAGAGTCGGCTCAAGTCTCTCTCGCTCCTCCTGTGAGGCCACCAACCCCATCACTACCACCCGCACCCCACCCCACCCCCGCCTCATCTGACCCCAATCACCTTCCAAAGGCCCCTCCTGCCAGTGCCAGCAGCTGGTGAGTTTGGGGGCCAAGTTGCAACCCACGTTTTGGGAGGTACACTGGGGCAATGGAAGCCTGGAAGCTGCACCCTCCACAAAGGAGGGTGAGCATAGTGCTTATTCCCACGGGCCTCGCATTTCCACTTGTCTGCCGGAAACAGTGGGGTGGACTCACCTGTGCTAGTATTAAGGTCAGCCAGGGCAAAAAGTTTGAAAAAAAATATCTCTCTCTGAACCAATAAAAAGCTCAGGATATTGTGGTACATTCTTGTTATTATGGCTAGGTAAGGAGCATAAATAGGAGGATTGCAGTCCAGGACAGTCTGAGGAAAAAAACCTAAGAGTCTTTGGGAACATAAGGGAAGCAGAAAGGGCTGTTGATGGCCCAAGTGGCTGAGTGTATGCTTAGCAAAGGAAAGGCCCTGAGTTCAAGCCTGAATTAAAAACCACACAAAAAAAGACATAGACCCAGGGCCTAGAGCTACAAAATCATAAGCCGGCAAGAGAATACGGACAGATGGCCCAACGTAAGGCAATGGGGAATGGTGGGGACTGTGGCAAATTCAAGGACAAGCCTGCTCTAAAGACAGCTATTTATTCTTTTTTTTTCTTTACCAATGGGGCTTGGACTCAGGGCCTAGGTACTGTCCCTGGCTTCTTTTAGCTCAAGGCTAACACTCTACCACTTGAGCCACAGCGCCATTTCTGGCTTTTTCTGTTTATGTGGTACTGAGGAATCGAACCCAGGGCTTCATGCATGCTAGGCAAACACTCTACCACTAAGCCATATTCCCAGCCCAGCAATTCATTCTTTCCTCTTTTCCTCCTGCCCTCCCTTCATAAGAGGCAAAATCTTGCCAGCCCAGGCTGGCCTTGAACTCATGATCCTCCTGCCTCAGCCTCCATGGACGTTACCAGATAATCCAGAGCCCCATTGAAGGGAGGACCAGCCGTTTAAAATTTTATGTGAACTTCTTCTGACTTTTGAAAAATGGATTCTTTTTGAGTTTTTACAATACCACAGACTGACTAAACATGCGTGCGGGCCAGCACAGCCAAGGGTCTGCGGTGCAAAGTGACTGTGCATGGCCCCTGCAAGTCTTCGAATCTGGCTGCACCCCCATTTCTTTGCTATGCAATGGGTGACTCCATGGTTCCCATCCAGCAGGCTTCTTGTGTGGGGGTGTGGGGGTGTGCAGTGGGCGTGGCCTTCGGGATGGGAGGGGCCTGGTCTTCAGGCAGGAGTGTGGGGGGTGTGGCCTTTAAGGGCCACTTAAGGGTCCGGATGGCTTTGGGTGTGTTTCCTGCCTTGACTGTGGCAGAAACCACATGTGTGCTGAAACTGCATAGGAATAAACACAGGACCAACCTTGGGCTTGTCCGCCCAATTGGTGGGGCCAGGGCACTGAGGGATATCAGCCTTCCAGAGATGGTGATGTACCTCATACCAGTAGTCCTTGCCACTCAGGAGGCTGAGATCTGGGGGTTGAGGTTCAAAGCCAGCCTGGGCAGAAAAAGACCAAGAGACTCTTCTCTCCAGTTAACCCACAAAGAAAATATGCACACACTGAGCGAGGTGGAATGATACCACGTGACTGGGCTGGGTAGGATCTCATCCTCTTATACTGCTGTGAATCTAGGATGGTCTACATACAATTTCATTTATTTATTTTAAATGAAAGAGTAGATGGGCACCGGAGTCTCACATCTAGGTCCCAGCTACTCAAGAACCACGATTTAAAGCCAACTGGAGCAGGAAAGTCCATGAGTCTCTTATCTCCAATTAAGCATACATACATACAGCCAAAAATGGCGCTGTGACTCAAGTGGTAGAGCACTAGCCTTGAGCACAGAAACTCAGGGGGTAGCACTCTGGCCCTGAGTTCAAGCCCTAGGACTGTCACACAAAAAAAGGAAGGCTGGAGGAATGGCTCAAGTGGTAGAGTTCCTGTCTAGCAAAGGCAAGGCTCCGAGTTCAAATGCCAGTTACACCCTGCACACAAGAAAAAGGACTTAGCAGTAGCCTTGGTAGCTCAGGGGCAAATCTATCCCAAATCACTTAGAAAATCAGGAGCGAGGGGCTCAATAAACACTTCTTGGCAGTCGGACCATGAGCCCATTTAGGAAGCCAAAAGGAAAGGCATTCCAGCCCTGAGCCAGTTGTGTGGCTCAGCACCGGGAGCCTGGGAGGAGGGGCAGGACTGGGGCTCCCCACATGGCCCCCTGCTGCCAAATTAGCCACCGGCTGTGTTCTTGTTGTTTGTTTTGGGTTTCAGGTTTTTGTGTGTCTATGTGTGACAGTCGCGGGGCTTGAACTCAGGGCCTGGCCACTGTCCCTTAGCTTTTTCACTCAGAGCTGGTGCTCCATCAGTTGAGCTACACCTCCACTTCCGGCTTTTTGCTGGTTAATTGGAAATAATTCCACAGACTTCTCGGCTGTGGCTGTCTTTGAACCTCCGTCCTCACATCTCAGCTTCCTGAGTACCTGAATGGGTTTTGATCAGAACTCTGAGAGGAAACCGGTCTGCCAGACTCTTCCTCCCCCAAAAGTGCGTGGAGCAGGTTAGGTCCCCTTCTGAGGGCGCCCAGCGGGTCCCCTGTGTCCCTAGAGGGTGCGTGGATGCAGAGCCAGCGCCACCTCGGCCCCCGGGAGCCAAGACCGCTGGCGTATTAGAGATGGGTTTTAATTTTATTTTAACAAAATAGCTGTCTCTCACTGGAAGGCGCATGACCAAAGAAAGGCTCCCGTCTTGAGTGGAACTGAGCTGCTCAGACTTCCGCACTGTCATTGATTTTCTAGGAAGAAAAAAAAATCGCCTCTGGCTACTAAACTGAATTAGTAGTCACTGATGACCAATTATTTTAGCCCGCTGCGAATGGGAGTGGCAAACTGAAATCCAGTTTGTCAGACCTGAAGCTCCCTTCTGAAACGCCTTTCAACAAATGTGTACCTCGGGTCCCTCTCCAGGAGCCTCCGCCCTCCTCTCTCCCGCCAACTTCCCCAGCTCTGCGAAGTTTTAATGAGCCTGGCAGATGAAGACGACTTGCATGAAAGGGGCGCCTGTAATCCACAGAGCGTTCCTGGCAGACAGCGGCGGGCCGGGGCAAATCAGAGCTGTCAGCCCTCATCTCGGCCTGCCCACACCGTACCGCACCGCACCGCTCGCGTGTCAGCCTCATGTTTGCAAATGATCGTTTCCATTTCTCTCGCGTGTCCCTTGGAACCCTTGGTCTGGGGCATCCGTCGCCAAGCCTGGAGGATAGATTTGATGAAACCAATCGGAAGTTCTCCAATCCCCGCCCTGAGTAGCAGCTGATTTTATTTTATCCTGCATTTTCTGCGCTCTTAGAGACACGGCATGGCTGTGAGCGGGAGCTTTTCAGAGGGTCGGATAACAGGTCATTCCAGGCACTTAGCAGAGTAGCTCCAGCAGTGTTGAGATGGCCACCTTGCCAGAGGGAGTGCCCAGGCTAGCCCAGGGCAAGCTTTAGACAAGCAGAAACAGCAGACAGAAGCCCCGCACCCTGAGACCCCGATGGCCCCCCACGGAGGCTTAGCACCTCAGAATCTTTCCTACAGAGGAAATTATGACAGCCAGTCCAAGTCTCCAATCACACAGGCCAGTGGTCACCCCCCAGCCAGAAGCAACAGGCCACTTGATGCCAGGGGCTCACGCCTGTAATCCTAGCTACTCAGGAGGCTGAGGTGGTACATAGCACCATCAGGACCGAACTTTCCAGAGCCGGATGGGAAAGGGGCCACAGTGGCAAGCACTGAAGATCTTGTCTAGCACGCCTTCGTTTGGGCCCTGGGGGCTCTGGAGAAGCCTGCAGCACCGCAAGAGGCAGGAACAGCTGGGCCTGAGGCCTTGCAAAGGCCCACGCTAACCCCATGGCAGCAAGAAGCCCAGGGGTCAGACAGAAATTGCCCCGCGTTTTCCCTAAGCCTCAGTGGCGTGCGCGGTGGGAGGCAGGGGACAGGGATGCTGCAGGGTCCGGTGACAGAGGACAGGAACTGGGAACGCCTGAGAACAGCCAGGGTCCCGCACTTGATCTCTGTCTGCAGCTGGCCAGCTGCGCAGCCTGGCCAGCCTGAGCCGCCCGCCCTTTGTGAACGAGGATCTGGATTCTCTGCACTGGAGACACCATAGCCTGAGGGCTCGCAGTCCAGGCTTTGCTGGGGATGTGGGCTGGGTGACCCTAGGAAAGCTGTTTGACCTTTCTGGGCCTCTGCTTCCCTGTTCTCACCTCTTCCATGTTCACTTAGTGAGGATAAATAATTAAGCTCTCCTCTGTCAACCCCTCCAGCCCCTCAAAAGGGAGGTGCAGGGAAAACGGTAATTGTTACCACAGGGGCCTCAGCCCATGGCAAAACCATTAAGGAGGGGCGGGGGGTACTTCTCTTCGCTCTTTTAGATTTTCCTAGCAAAAATCAATCACTTTGTTTGGGTTTCAGGTTTATTGGCGAACAAATAATATTTTACATAATATCTCTCGGAGCAGTACTGGAGTTTGAGCTCAGGGCCTCGTACTTGGTAGGCAGGCCGTCTCTACCACTTGAGCCCCATTCCCAGTCCTTTTCTGCTTTAGTCATTTTTTGGATAGGGTCTCTGTGTTTTGCCCAAGACCAGCCTCAGGCCTAGGCCCTCCTGCTCCTTCCTCCCAGGTAGCTGGGATTACAGGCACGAGTCACCTCACCCAGCCTACTTCCGTGCAGTTTTATTGCACCTGTAAGTTTTTATAAGACAGTCAAAAAAGTGTTCCATCACCACAAAGACCACCCTGTAGCAGCCCCCCCCACCATTCCCTACTTCCTAGAAAAATCTCAAGAATGGCATATACTTCAAATGGTATATATTTCAAGAATGGCATATGGTATATGAGATCCAACAGCCTTTTTCACTCAGCATAAAGACCTAGAAACCCGTATAAGCCATACAAGTCATGCATTAATAGGTCCTTTTCATGGCTGAGTAGTAGTCCAAGCTATCTATAGGGCTTGTTTGGTCTAAGGCGTCCGTGATTGAGGACCCCACAGCAAAGCGGAGGAGAAGTCAGTATGTGCCACGTGGGTAGGAGAGGAGCCCAGGCAAAGGACAGGGCCTGGAAGGCCAGGAAGGACGTGAGGGATGGGGCAGGTGTCCTGGGGAGGTGGCTGGATGCTCCTTCTTGGGCCAAGAAATGGAAGGAGTGTCAGGATCTGATTTATGTCCCAGCCTCTGCTCATGTTTATCCAAGTCAACAAGCCGGAGCAGAAACAAGACCAGCCAATGCCTTAGACCTGGCCTGGGCTGCTCACCGTAGCCCCCTAGGTTGGCAGCTATGCCAGGCTCCGGCCCTGTGATGAGAACCTCTGGCCAGAGCAGGCCACAGAGGCGGTCATCCAGGCCGCGGGAGGACTGCGAGGGCTGGTTCAGGTGATGGATGCAGCAGAGGCTGCCGGGAGGAGTGAGCGTCCCTGCGACCCGGCCTCTTGGGGTAGATATTTTGAGATTACGCACACTCGTAGTGCCATTAGAAAGCACAGCTATAAATTAGGCCGCTCGGGGGCATGGGGCTTGTAATAATTAAGTAATAAAAGTCACCACAGGGGTAAAGAAGCCAGAAAACAAAGAGCCAGTGTTTATAGACATACGGCTGGCTGTTCAGGGAGGGGCCTCGGCGGGTCGCAGCCACTCAACTCCACTCAAACAATGCCAGCTCAGCCAGGCCCACGCGTGAGGGCTACGGGGCAGCGGAGGCTCATCGCTAACCAGGCGGGCAGGCCCACCAAAGTCAGAACTGCAGTGTTTTTAAGACAATCTATACAGGCTTTTTTTTGGGGGGGGTGGTCAGTCCTGGAGCTTGAACTCAGGACTCTATCCCTGAGCCTCTCTGTGCTCAAGGCTAGTACTCTACCACTTGAACCACAGCTCCACTTTTGACTTGGTGGTGGTTAAGTGGAGATGAGAGTCTCAGACTTTTCCTGCCCAGGCTGGTTTCAAGCCATGATCCTCAGATCTCAGCTTCCTGAGTAGCTGAGATTATAGGTGTGAGCCACCAGTACCCAACTTGAAAGTTGTGTGTTTTTCTAAATGTGAGATATCACAACTTTCAATGGTTGGCTATAATTTCGAAGATTTAAAAGACTGAAAAGCAAGGCAAAGCAGGCCAGGCTTAGTGTCTATAACCCCAGCTCTTCAGGGAGTAGAGATCGGCGGGGGGGGGGGGGGGGGGTGTCCCAGGTCTGAGGCCCATCTTGGACCGAAAAAAGCATGAGGGAGTTAGGGATTTAGCTCCGTGGAAGAGCGCTTGCCTGGCAAATGTAAGGTTCTGACTTCCTCAGAGATCCTATCTGAAAACTAAGTTACACAATGAAAGGGATGAAGGCGTGCTTCATGTGGTAGAGCGCATGCCTAGAAAGCATGATGCCCTGAGTTCAAACCTCCCATGCTCACAGGGCTTCTGGCCCTCTCTGCTGCTCTGCTTGTAGGCACATGTTTGCTGGACCGTTTATGCACATGGCCTGCCTCTGTCAGATATTTTGGGTGCTGGCCAGAGCCCAACACACTCTTGGGGTGAGCTGTAGACAGGGAGGCTGGGGAGAGGAGGCCTGGCCTCCTTCCTCAGGCTCTAACCCTGTGTGACCCTGTCTCCCCAGGCCATCGACACCCCTATTTGATCTGCTTCAGCATCGGTACCAGCAGCTGTGGGTGCAGGAGCAGAAGGCCACCCAACAGGCCATCAAGCTGGAGAAAAAGCAGAAGGTAACTGCCCTTGCCCAAGGGGCCAGCGGTGGCAGGAGGGGAGACATGGTTGGCTGGTCCTGCGCTCCAAACTTGTTTGTAGCTGCTGTGGTGTCTTGTGTCTGGCTAGGATGCATTACTGCATCTGGCCTAAGAAGATGGCTAGTTTGTAGGCTGGACCGCTCCAGTCCCGGGGGAAGCCTGTCCCTACTGTAGGTTTCTACACTGCCACCAGGGTGCCCTGGATTTTAGACACAGTGACCCCAAATGAAGTTCCTGTGATCGCCACCATTTAGTCAAGAGTGACCACAATGGGCCACTCTGCTCAAGGCCTGGAACCCCTTCCCAGCAGGGGGAATGGAGAGCTGTGGTGTCTTGTGTCTGGCTTTTGGGTGCTGGTCATAGCCTAGCACAATCTTGGGGTGAGCTGTAGACAGGGGGGCTGGGGAGAGGAGGCCTGGCCTCCTTCCTTAAGCTCTAACCCTGTGTGACCCTGTCTCCCCAGGCCTTCGACCCCCTTATTCCATCTGCTTCAGCATCAGATAGGATCTTGTGTCTTGTGTCATGCTGTTGGAGAGGGCTTGTTAAGTTATGCCTACATGCAGTCGATAACTCTAATGGAGTTGGCCGCAGTGGCTCACACCTTAATCCTAGCTACTCAGGAGGCTGACAGCTGCGGTTCCTGATTGGAAGCCAGCTCAGGCAGACAAATCCACAAGACTCTTTTTTTTTTCTTTGCCAGTCCTGGGGCTTGGACTCAGAGCCTGAGCACTGTCCCTGGTTTCTTTTTGTTCAAGATGAGCACTCTACCTCCTGAGCCATAGCACCACTTCTGGCTTTTTCTGTGTATGTCATGCTGAGGAATCAAACCCAGGGCTTCATGCATGCTAGGCAAGCACTCTACCACCAAGCCACATTCCCAGCCCCATGAGACTCTTATTTTCAGTAAACTAGCAAAAAGCCAGATGGAAGGGGGAGAGAATGCAGTCATATAATTCAATGTATGTCCTATGAAAGTACAGAAATTGAAGGGAAGAGTGGGGTTAAGAGGGGAGAAGGATAGAAGGGGTGACCTGGCTCAAGATGCATTGTATTCACAAACTTATTTGTTGAATGATCACTCCCTTGTACAACTACTTAAAGATAATAAAAATATAATTAAAATGTAAAAGCCAGAAGCACAGGTATGGCTCAAATAGTCAAGCACTAGCTTTGAGGGGGGAGGGGGGAGGGGCTTAGTAAGAGCACAAGGCCCCGAGTTCAGACCCTAGTATTGGCACAAAATGATCGTGATCATGATAATTGAGATATTGATGATGATGATGATGACGACAATGATAATGGGACTGATTAACAAACCAGTAAGGAGCTTTCTGGCATGATGTGTATATCTGGCTCACCAGAGTGGGAGGGACTTATGCTCATTTGGGGTGGTTTTGCCATAGACTGCAGTCCTGTATGTGAGCTCAGTCCAGCAAGCCTGCCTTCAGACCTCATCCCGCGGACTCTGAAGGGCATTGGGGGTCAGGTCCTAGGGTCCTCCGTGACCTGAGTGACCTCCCGTAGGCCTCCTCACCACACCGTCCTCACATTAGGACGAAGGCTGCTCCATCTGAGTCTGGAGGGGCACGGTTCAGTCCTTGGCAGACCCCATGAGCTATAGGACTTGAGTTAGGACTTTCAGAGAGCTGTGAGTGGGCACAGAGCATGCGTGGTGGAGTGGGCCACCTGCAGAGACCTCTCACAGGTTCTAGAAGGAGCCCATGAATCTCTGTTCCTGGGAGGGCCTCCTCCCTGGGCCTCCCTCCTGGGTGAGCAGTGGTGGGAACATGAATCTCACTTTTCATCACTCCAACATCATGGAGACCCTGTGAATCTCAGGACTATTGGTCTCAGAGGAAAAGGATGACAGGACTTCAGCCCTATCCTGGGAGCTGCTACTTGGCCCCAAGCAGGGTCCCCAAGTAATCTAGGGCCACATCATAAACCAGGATCTTGTGCACAGAAATCCTATGAACGCCCCGTTCCCACCTCACCCCCAGCCCCCAAGTAGCAGCCGGCGGGGGGGGGGGGGGGGGGAGGGCACTGTGGTTAAACATCCTCAGAACGAGCAGAAGGGAGGGGGCCTTGCAGTCCCTCAGTCACTGCCCGGGTTTCTGCAGTCGCCAGGGGAGGTTTCACCTCTGCCATCGCTCGCAGGTGATCCTGGGGAAGCTGTATGATACCCGGAGCAGCCAGCTGAGAAAGTTCAAGCCCCCTGTGAAGCTGGACCGCCTCTGGCACATGCCTCACTTCCGCAAGGTCAGTGTCCCCTTCGCGGCCTTCATCCTGCACTGGCAGTTCTGCCGGCCCTCCAGTGGGTGAATGACACAGTGTCGTGGCTGACACTTCCGCGGAACCTCCTGGGTGGCAGGCTCTGAGTCCACTTCACTCGGACTCTTCCCACACACGACTAGCTGCAGCACCAGCCTGTTGGGCACAGGAGGAAACGGGGCTAACAGTGGGCATTGGCAGGGCCAGGGCTGATCCCAGCCACCTCCCCTCAGAGCTGGGTGTCTGTCCACCCAGGGCAGAGGCTGTCTAGGGCTCTGGGCTCGGAGATGCTGACAGTTCCGTGGTGGCACAGGAAAAAGGGAGCGAATGTCTGTGGATGACTGGCGTCAGTGCATGGCATACAGCCAGAGGGACCGAGGCAAGTCCCTGGGGAACAGGCCATGCGCCGGTGTCTGAGCTGAGCCTGTGGTCCTCTGGCCATGTTGTCCTGTCGCACCCAGGGTGGCTTCGGCAACTTTCAGCAGGGAGAGGGCAAGGTGGGAGGTGGACTGCGGCTCCAGGATGGAGGGAGCCCCGTGGGCCCCACTCGAGGAGAAGGGGCCTCTGTAGCCGGCCACCAGGGACTTGCCAGGTCCCAGGAAGCTAGCTGCACCAGGTAGACAGACAGACAGACAGCCCAGCTGCCGTGCCATGTGCATTAAACCACAGTGTAGACACTGAAGAGGCCGCTGCCTTCCTGAGCCTAATGCACTTGAACAAGCTTGGCCGGAAACCTGCCTCGCCGGCCCCCGCCTGCCGCCTCTGGGTCCTGCCCGCGTGGCCTCTCCGCACGTGTCAGTGCGCATGCGCCCTGCCGCCCGTCAGCCCGGCTGCCCCCGCGATCGCGGCACACATCAAGGGGAGAACATGGGTGAGCGCACTCAGGAGACCGTGGGCCACGGCCCTGCTGTCGCTTCACACCACTGCACCTCGTATCGCCTTCCTCCCGTCCCTTTCCACCTCCTGCCTGCCTGCGTGTGTGTGTGTGTGTGTGTGTGTGTGTGTGTACACGGGGCTGTGTGAGACAATCCTGGGGATTGAACGCAGGACCAGGGCGCTGCCCCTTAGCTTTTATCTCAAGGCTGGAGCTCTACTACTTGAGCCATAGCTCCACAAGGCTTTCTAGTGGCTAATTGGAGATAAGAGTCTCTTGGATTTGTCTGCCTGGGCTGGCGTTGAACCTGTCCTCAACTATCAACCTCCTCAGTGGCTAGGGTTTCAGGTAGGAGCCACTGGCCTTCCGCCTTTTAAAACACACCTGCCACCCACCCACCCTGCTTCTCTCCGGCTCTCTGCAGCCCGCAGCCTCCTCCCTGGGCCCCCATCTGTTGTCTGTCCTCCTGTGCCCTTTTCTCTCTGATGATCCCTGCCAGCATGGGGGTGCAGGCAGCTGGGTGACATTGTCAAGGGCACCAGGACCCCTGGTCCCACAGGCACAAGATGCCCTCCAGGGACTCTGCTTGATGGCTATCCACTCGTACCCCTCCTCTATCCCCTCAAGACATAGTGGTCTCTGCTTGCAACGCCTCCCCAGAGCAGAGAAGAAAAACCATGCACCCAGGTCCCCCCGGAGTCCCGTGTCAGGGAACTCCTGTCTCCCATGCCAGGCTGAAATGCCAGGTGCGGGCTGGGGCTCCACTGCATAAATAAATGTTTCTATTGGCAAAAAAGTGGAGGTTGGGCTGGGAATGTGGCCTAGTGGCAGAGCGCTTGCCTAGCACGCACGAAGCCCTGGGTTCCATTCCTCGGCACCATATAAATAGGAAAAGCCGGAAGTGGCGCTGTGGCTCAAGTGGTAGAGTGCTAGCCTTGAGCAAAGAAGGAAGCCAGGGACAGTGCTCAGGCCCTGAGTTCAAGTCCCAGGCTGGCAGAAACAAAAGAGGGGGTTCATCTCAGAGGACCAAGGGTCCCTGTCCTTAGAGAATTGTCTTGTGGTAATATACTGTGTTGACAAGTAGAAGCCTTGTCTTGGTGGGGTACACGGCGTGTGGTGCTGTGACATCACGTCTTGGCATCCTGACCCCACCAGCAGATTAGGAATGAGGCCAGTGTCCCCTAGCCCCAAGAGGGACTGGCCTGGGGCCAGGCGATCTTCCCCCCGCACCTCAGCTGGCGGGCACACAACACCTCTTGTGGCGCAGGGAAACCGAGGTGACAGTGCTGTCTCCACCTTCCCTGAGGACAAGTCTCCTGCAGTTCTTCAAGCTGGGGCCAGCCAGGGTCACCACCCTCAGTCCCGGGAGCACACCTAGCCCTGCCCCGACCCTGGGACTCCCAAGCACTGCCGTTATGGGATGTCAGGAAGTGACGCCGGGCAGCGGAAGCTTGGGGAGGCCTTGCTGTGGGGCAAGGCCTAGCATGCATGGCCCCTTGCATTGGTCAGGGCCACTGAGGCTGGGAGAGCAGAAAAGGAGCACATCCTGTAGCAAGTGGACCCAGGAGGGGGGGTCTGAGGGTGCCGCACCCTGGGGGCTCCTGTGGTTCCTTCCCTCCACAGGAACCCCCCCTCCTCAGCCCCAAAGGGCTCCTTGCTCCCTGTCACACACTTAGCATCTACCATGAGGCCCTGGGCCCTCAACCAGAGCTGTTTCCCATCATCCCCAGTGAGGTGTGACCCCACAAGGACCGGCCTGCCAGGGTGCTCAGCACAGAGGAGGTCACTAAACATCTGGAATAAATGAATGACTGCTTGAATGAGTGACCAGCACAGCCCAGAATGACCAAGATCTTAAAGCCCTCCCCTCCCGCCCCCGCAGCACCCTAAATGCCCAGAGCATTTGGGGCAATGGGGGGGGGGCTGCTCCGTCACGGTTCACAAAAGCCCAGGAGGGTCTTTGTCTGGGTCTTGTGCTGCCCCCTCCCCAGCCCCATTATGGGGAAAGAAAAAACAAAACAAAACACCAAGGCTTCCAAAAAAAGTTGAACATGTCACAGTGATGGATATGGCAAATGGACTCTCCCTGCTCGCGAACAGATGTCGGCGCTGAACTCTGTCAGAAATAATTAAACACCTTTCACGCCGAAGAGCAGCAGGCAGGGCAGCCGCCGCCCTGTGGGCTGGGTCACCATGCCGGAAGGGGGATGGAGGGGGGGACCCCAAGCCTGGGCCCCCGCGAGTTCCCCTGTGGTGGGCAGGAGGGGTACTGGGCAGGGCCAGCTCCGCTGTGACCATGGGCTAGGAGTGTCCGGTCACGTGTGCCGAGGCTGCAGGGCAGCGTGGTGGCAGGTGGGGCCAGGGGCTGGGGAGGGGCGTGGCTGGTCCGCGCCGCCGGGAGTGACCCTCCAGGGTCAGCCAGAGAGGGGTCAAATAGGGATCTGCCCTTCCCTACCTGTGGGGCGGGGCGATTCACTTCCTCCAGGCAGGGCAGCTGGGAGGGTTTGAAGAGAACACGGAGCGCTCCGCTTAGCAGGTGCCTGGCCCAGCGGAAGCCATGCATAAATGGCGGCTCCCATGTGGGTGGCGGTGCTGATCGCTCATTCATTCATCCCTCATTCATTCATAAGCACCTCTCTCTCTCCCTTGCACGCACAGCTGCATGGAGAGATGGATAGTTTGGAAGAACCCCATTCCTGGGTGAAATGCTAATGTGGGTCAGGGACATGAACCTTGGCTGACAGCCCTCCATGTGGGATATGAGAACAATTCCCACAGTGACACCCCTAGTCCACAGCACCCCAGTGCAGGCCGGCCTGCCCCACTCACATGCTCTCCCCAGACCTCCTACCTGCCTCACGGGCCTCCTCTGGGCCTGAGGAGAGGTGTGATTATGTGTGATTTGGGGTACAGATCTCTTTTTTTTCTCAACTGAGCCCCTTCTGAAGTCACGGGGTCTCTGGTCAGCTGGATTTACACACACACACGCACACACACACACACACACACACACACGACACAGAGGCCAGTGAAAGCCAGGACTTTCTGGTGCAGTCCCAGCTGGCTGGAGCACCGTCCACCTGTCCAACTTTGTGTGTCTGTCAGACTTCCAACGTCTGGAAGGAAGGTCCCCCCCCCCCACATCCTGGGGTGCTGGGAGGTGGTCTCCCTTTCTCTCATGTGCTTTCCTGTAAGGTTTGGATTTGGGCAATGAGCACAGATATCTTTTATAGAAGCCAGCAAAGCTGTTTTTAAAATGTTTTGTCCAGGCCTGGTAGTGCATGCCTGTAATCCCAGCATTCATGAGGCTGAGTCGGGAGGATTTTGAGTGTGACACCCTGTCTCAAAAAAATAAAATTCCGAAAGAAAAAAGAGGATGGGGGGGGGGTCGGCATTTTCCCTCAGTTATCTTCCCCGAGGTCAGTCCCCCTTGGAGACAGTTCTTCCCGTTGTCTCAGGATGCTTGTGTGCTTTCGGCCACACCTGGTTTCTCATCGCTTCGGCCAGGCGTGAGGGTCCGCTGCCATTGCCGGGCATGCGCAGTGAAGACTGCCGACCTATGGAGGCTGGATCTTCTTTGGCCAAGTCCGTGTTACGATGCCAACCCAGCAGTCCATGCCGAAGGGGCTTAGCCCCAGCACCCACCCCCTCGGCCCCCCCCCGACATTTCATAGTCGTTCAGTCACTAAAGTATGAACAAATTGACTATATTTTCATTTGGCTTTTGGGTTTAGCTCTACTGCTTTAGAATAATGGCCCAGGCTATTAAGCTAACAGCTAGATTTACAAGCTCGTGTGCTCTGAACAGGCCTCTCTCTGTGGAAGACTAACCCTGCCTCGGGTCTCCAGGGCCCCCCGGCTTCCTAACAGGAGCTGGAGATGGAGGGGGGAAAAAAAATCTATCAGCAGCCAGCCAAGCAGCGATACCCAGAGAAACAGCTGATTACCGAAAGCTGCTGAATCTAAGAAAAAGGATTTTCTCCGCCACCTTTGAACTCTCTGACAAATCATAGCTGGCTGCAGAGTTAACCCTCTGTGAAACCCCAGAACGGCTCCTGCCCTGTCCACCCCCCTGCCTTGGCCTCTCCAGCCCCACCAGGGGCGGAAGGACAGGTGCCAGGCCGGCTGCCCGCCGCACACACCCCCACCCTGCTGGTGTATTTTAAGAATCCTGTCTCTCTGGCATTGGAGTTAAAATCCTGCAATGTTGCCTCGAAGGGCGCCGAGTGCTGGGATGAATGTGTCACCCACAGAACCGGGTGACGGGAGGAAGGCTGAGCTGGCGTCCCTCCTATAGACAGATACCCCGTTAGAAACCCGCGGCGTGGCCCGCTGCTGACTCACCCGCCCTGGGACAGAAGCAGGGGCTCCGCTGGCGTTGCGTAACCCACCACCTCGGGGCTGCCTGCTCGAGGGTGACCTTGCTGCTCCACAGCGGGCAAGTCACAAATAGCCAGAGCGCAAGGTCTGGGGGCAGGAAACTCGGGCAGGAGTTGTGCAGGGGTGTGGCCGGAAGAGAGCCAAGTACCTGGAGTAGCGGAGATGTTGGGGTGTCGACCGTGAGGCTGATGCATGGATCTGGCTGGGGCTGGCATTCTTCAACCAAGCCCCCCTCCTCGTGCCAGCTCCTGAGGGTCTTTAGTTCAGAAGGCGCGCGCACACACACACACACACACACTCACACACACACACACACACGAAAGCATCCCCATATTTGTGTGCAAAAGCCACCAGAAAATGGAGCAAAACCGCTTGCTCTAGCATCAGGCTAGCTCCCTTCTCTTCCCTTCCCCTTCCCTTTGGGTAGACTTTTCCCATCTCTTAAAGTCTCCCGAAGGATTGAGGCCCCAGTTTCTCCTTCCAGCTCACCACCCTCCCCCCCCCCCCGCCCGAGAATAGAGAGCCAGAAAACCCCATTGGCTTGGGGAGAAGTTTGGCCTAGTGCCTAACTTCCGATGACCTTCTTTAAGTCCCCCTGGGGTCTCTCATCTCCCCAGTGTCCCCACTTGTTGGCCTCTGTCATTGGGGACCCACGCAGTAAGTGCAGCCAGCACCAGGCCTGGGAGATAAACCACCCAGCGTGGTTTCCCAGGATAAACTCAAGAGTGCATGGAACGGCAGATGAAAGCGTATCCCACGACATGAACATGGATCACTGGCTCCCCTGGAGAGAGAAGCAAGGCCCACACTGCATCCGGGAACATCCCTAGGGAAGAAGGAAGATGCTGGGAGTGTCTAGACTATTCCTTCCCGCTGCTCAAAGAAGTCCTGGGAAAATGGTGTTCTAGAGCAATACAAGCAGATGTGGGTAGTTTGACCAAAGGCCTCTGGGCAGAAGCATGGAGGGAGAGAGTGGCCATGAAGATGGGCCACCCTGGTGCAGTGACCAGGATATCCACCACCCATCCTGAGACCTTCCCAGACACTGGCTTGGGGCGCTGGAATTGCCTCATTCTGTGTTGGGAGGGAGAGGAGAGGAGAAGAGAGGAGGGGAGGGCAGAGGAGAGGAGAGGAAGAGAGGGGAGAGTAGAAGAGAGGGAAAGAAAAGGGGAGGAGAAGGGAGAGAAAGGGAAGGAAAGCAAAGGAAATGAGAGGAAAGCAAAAGAAAGCCAGTACAAGTCTGGCTGCAGAACGGGGAAACGGAAGGGCGGTCAGTGCTCGGGTCTTGATGGGTGTCCAGAGGGTCCTGGCCAGCCCTGTTCTGGCTGATTTAAGCCTTTGCAATACATCACACACTTCCCAGGACCCTGAAAACCATTGATCAACTCCCCAGCATCTTTTAAATTGGAATTTGGCCTCAAGGCTAAAGAGGAGGAGGCCACTGGCTCCAGATACAGACTTGCCATGTCAGCAGTGGAAGGCAGACAGAGGAAAAAGCAGAGCGGCCGGGGGCTGAGTGTGCACATACAGCTTCGACAGACAGCCTGCCTCCACATCTACACCTGCTAGATGGGCGTGCATGGGTGTGACGAGACCAGCAGGTACAACCTTGCAGGTAAAGTGCTGGGGCCAGCTCTGGCAAGGGGACAGTCAGCCGCAGGATCCGTGGACTGGAGGAGGCCTTGGCTCTGGCTTGGTCCTATCTAGGGTCCTCGGAGGACAGGTGTCACATGCAGGCACGGTGGCTCACGGTAGCTGCAATCCTAGCTACTAAGGAGATTGAAATCTAAGGATCCAGGTTCAAAGCTAGCCCAGGCAGGAAAGTTCATGAGACTCTTACCTCCATTTAACCAGTGAAAAAGCCAGAAGGGGAGTTGTGGCTCAAGTGGTAGAGCACCAACCTTGGGCAGAAAAAGTTAAGGGGCAGTGCCCAGGCTCTGAGTTCAAGCGCCAGTACAAAAAGAGAAGAAAAAAGCTAAGCAGGAAGAAGAGGCCCCTGAATTTAGGTCCTGGTATCTGCACACATTTAAAAAAAAAAAAAAAACGAACACAGATTCCCACCCAGAAGCCTGGCCTGGCGAACCTGGAGTGGTCAAAACGGCACCTGGGACACGGCGCTCTTCCACACGTGCTACTAGGATGAAATACTAAGGCCGACCACCCATACCATTTGGGGGGGAGGTTTTACATGTGCTTTTGAGGGGGTGTGTGTGGACATGTTCAGTCCAAATCAAGCTCCTTTTGCCGCCTACCTCCTGCTTATATTTCCTGCTTCTAAGTGGTGCGTGCGTGTGTGTGTGTGTGTGTGCACGCGCGCGTGTATGTGTGTGTGTGTGTGTTCATTTCCGAGGGCTTGAACTCAGGACCTGGGCACTGTCCCTGAGTTTCTCTTTGCTCAAGGCTCGTGCTCTACCACTTGAGCCACAGCGCTCAAATGTGTTCTGAGTAGTTCATTGGAAATAAGAGTCTCATGGGCTTTCTCCTGCCCAGGCTGGCTTTGAACTGAGATCCTCAGATCTCAGCCTACTGAGTAGCTAGGATTACAGATGTGAGCCACCGGCACCTGGCTGTGTTACCTGCTTCTGGAACCCTGTAGCATTGCTGGGTCTCCTGTGAAGGTACAAGGCAGTCCCACGGAGCCACAAAGCTAGATGCTTTTTCTCCCTGGCCTCAGGTCCTCACCCGCTCCAGGGGCAGAGGAAGGGGCCCTGCCGCAGGGTGCAAGTGGACCACCCCCAAGTTGTAATCTCTGCCAGTCATTGCCACCGTCTCTGCCTCCACCCATGGCCATGAAGATCTGTCCATTTGGACTGCATGTCTGCATATTCCTAAACAACTTGTGGTTGAAGGTTCCCCCTGGTGCCCAGGACCAGCCCCTGCCGGAGAGCAATTTCAGGAACGAGCGGCACTAGCAGCAACAATGGCACAACCATGCACGCCTCCAATGCTGCTCTGGGTGCCAGGACCATGCCAGGAGCTCGGCAGCGACCCCGTGATGGACAGAATCCGTTCACTTTGAAGGCGGGAAATCCCTTCGTCACTCACCTGGCAAGTGCAAGGGCCAAGATTGGAACTGAGATCGGCCTCAAACACCTCCACTCCTGACCACACAGCGCTTAGTGGCGCCCACCCTGTCCATTGTGAGGAGACAGGTTGGCATGCTGGACTTTGCTCCCTTGTGCTCCACGTGGCAGGAAACAGCGCGAGAGTTAGCATCTGTTCCACTCAAGGTGGTGTCTCTTCTACACGCCATCTTATTTCGTGTCATGTGCAACCCCTGGGCTCCTTCAAATCACTTGACACGGGCCAGGGTACAACTGCTGCAGGAAACACCGGGTCCACTCAGTGTCCAAGCTGAGTAAAGCTGAAGGAGAGGGTCTTCAGGGTGCTTACGACGCAAATGCATTTCTAAAGGTCCTCTTGCCTCATCACAAGATGCTAACCCATCAATCCATTTGTCTATCTGGCCTCCCGTCCGTTCATCCATCCATCTACTCACCTGTGTATCCATTCATCTGTGTCGACCCATCCAAAAGCCCATCATCCATCCATTCTCCTGGCCATCCATCCACTTATGCATCCCCTCACCTTTCTCTCCATGTGTCATCCACCCATTCATCCATCCGTGCATCCGTTCATCTATCCATGTAGCCACCGACCCAACTCTCCATTCATCCACTTACCTGCGCACCCATCCATCTGTCTCTCCAGCCAGCCAGCAGTCCATTTACCAGTCCACATATCCATCTGTCCATCCTTTTACCATCCATCCACCCATCTACCTATGTATCCATTTATCTATCTCTCTTCCTATGCATCCATCTCCATCCATCCAGTCCGTATATCCATTTACTCATCTATCCATCCATTCATTGGAGTATGCCAGCCAGCCAACAGTCCATGTATCCATCCATCTATCTGCCGGTGCATTCATCCATCTATCTCTCCATGCATCCACCTGTCTCCATCCATCCATTAATCCATGTATCTGCTCGTTCTAACCATGCATCCGTCTATCATTCCATCCACTTACTCACCCACCTACCCATTCATACATGCATATTTCTATCCATCATCTACATTTTTGCTTGTCCAGCCAAGCTCTCTTCATTGTCTCCTGAGCATCCCTAACAGTAGAGTTACCCTGAGACTCCTGCTTACTGACATGTCACCCAGAACAGTGTCTAAGATACTTCATTCTTTGACTCCTATTTATGACCTGACAGGACCTACTTGTCAACCTCCACCAAGATACCAGAAAAATTCTTCTTGATCCTTACTCCAGGAAAAGAAAAGGGGGAATAATGACATCAACCCCACTTCAACACACCCCACTGACCTCTGTGGCCTCAGCTAGCTGCAGTAACGCCAACTCTCCTGCATCCTGTCTGAATAGGAAGCAGCACCGGTGGTGTGCGCTGCGTGGACGGCATTGCAAAGGACTTCATTTGCAACCGAGCACAAAATCAAAGACTCCGTCAACCGAAGAACCGCGTGCCTGGCTAACCACCTTGTGCTACCTGTGCAAGCCCTGTCAGGAAATTTCCAGAGAAAGTAATTAAGGAATCCCCATGGTCCGAGTTCTGCAGCACAATCTGGAGCTGTGGAGTTGGAAGCACACCAGAGATCGTGTCACTTCCAGCCCGCTCCTTCACGGAAGTGAGGGGGCTGGTTTGAACACTGTGGCTGGTGTGGGGGGGGCTCCCTCCCCTGGTGCACCCTGGAACTCCCCTCCAGCAGGGCGTGGCCCCCCCACTCCCCCCACCCCACCCCCCGCCGCCCTGGTTGCCAAAGAAACATAGGCAGTAAATGAGACCTCCGCTTTGTGCGATGGGGCGAGGCTCATATACAAATGTATGGACTTCTCTGAGATCTCATGGGCACCAATTAATATGTATCATGCTGCACGCGAACCCAACAGCTCCCAGCTTCGGGCCTCGCCACAGAAGCTCTGTGTACCAGCGTGGAGAGACCCACCAGGAGTTTACTCTGCCACTTATACAACTAGGGACTTTTTTTTTTCTTATACCAGTATGGGGGTTTGAACTCAAGGCCTGGGTGCTGTTCCTCAAAGCTAGCATTACTGCTTGAATCACAGTTCTACTTCTAGCCTTTTGGTGGTTGGTTGGAGATAAGAGTCTCACAGACTCTCGTGCCCCAGCCGGCTTTGAATCACAATCCTAGATCTCAGCCTCCTAAGTAGATAAAACCACCAGCCATTAGCCACCAGCACCTGGCTTAGCAATGTCTTCTTAATGGGACCATAGGTTTTGCGATCGGGGCCCTCAGTGCCATGAGGTCTACTGGGTGACCCAAGCCTTGGGTCCAAGCCCCAGGACCCTCCCCCCCACCCCCCACAAAGTCACGTTTCTAAGTTGGATGGACAGGTTATGGCAGAGGTGGGGGGCACCCTGCCGAGCCCCTCCAGCTGGGCCCCCTCCTGGAAGAATAGAACCCTGCACACTTCCATCCTCTGGGCTTGGAAGGTGGGTACACACACCCCCTTCTTTGCAGTCAGCTTGTCACCCAGTTTGTTGACAACCCCATTGGAAACAGGCCTCTCTGGCTGCGAAGGCTGTGTCTCCCATTCACTGCTCTCTCAGACGGTTTTTGAAAAGTGAACAGTCTGGAACCCATAGGTGTCCCCACTCCTCTGCCCCATCACTGGGCAAGGGCCGGGGGCGCAGCTGGGAGAGGGGGTCTGAAGCGCCCCTCACCTGGCCCCCCGGTGTACCACCTCCAATTAAATCAAAACGGTTTGTTTTTAATGGTCTTTTACACTGACAAGTGGGCGATCATTCTGGACCCAGTAGCTGTCAGGGAGCCGAGGCAAATCCTCCGTTGATAATGCCCAACGCTTCCAATTAGGAGCCAGGGCCGCTCCTGGCGCGCTAACGATTCCCCAGCCGCCCCCCGGGTCCCTTTGGCACTGGCTGTTTCTTCTGCCTCCTCCACCGCAAATTACTGACACAAAACGGAAGGCCCCGCGTCTCCTCCGCCACGCCAGGCCCGGGCCCTGTTGGGTTTAATGAGCCGATGGAAGTTTCGCAGCTCCAGCGTTAAATTCTTTTCTTGTTTGACAGCTGCTCGGCTAAGGCGAGTGTTGACCTTATAAAAGATTTAGTGTTTCTCATTATTTTCTGTCAAGCTTCACAAGTGATGGCTGGGCGGTGATCATTTACATCCTGGGCTGGGTGGGTGGGTGCCAGCGTGTGTGTGTGCGTGTGTGTGTGTGTGTGTGTGTAAGAGAGAGAGAGAGAGACATAGGGTGTAAGGTAGACCAGAAATGGGGCCAGGAGGACCCCCTCAGGGTCATATCTGGTCCCCCTTATACACATTGCAGCTTCCAGAATGTCATTTGTCTTGGGCTGAGGTGTTTCAAAGATGCCAGGCCACGGTGATGGATGCTTTGTGGGTTCTTGCTGAGCTGAGCTGAGCCGGAGGCCCTGAGAAAGGGCAGGACCACCAGAGCCCTTCGGGACCAAAGCTGGGTGCAAGGCCCATTCGAGCCAGGCTGGGGGCGAGGACAGCCTAGGGGTCACACTTAAGATCTCCATTCACGGGGACACCCTGTCCCTACAGACACGGGCCCCCCGGGGCTGGGAATGTGGCCTAGTGGTAAAGTGCTTGTCTCGTATACATGAAGCCCTGGGTTCGATTCCTCAGCACCACGTAGATAGGAAAGGCCAGAAGTAGCGCTGTGGCTCAACTGGCAGAGTGCTAGCCTTGAGCAAAAAGAAGCCAGGGGCAGTGCTCAGGCCCTGAGTTCAAGCCCCAGGACTGGCAAAACAAAACAAAACAACAAAACAAACAGACACGGGCCCCAGCTCAGCTTCTCTGGCCAGTTGCCTGACCAGCTTTGTGAAAAACAAAAAAAGGGAAGGCTCTCAAAAGCAGAAGCCTTGCTAGGCACCGGGAGTCACACCTGTCACCCCAGCTACTCAGGAAGCTGAGACGTGAGGATCATGGTTCAAAGCCAGCTGGGGCAGAAAATCATGTGTAACTCGTTTCTCCAATTAGCCAGCAAAACACTGTTCCGTGGAGATGTGGCTCAACTGGTAGAGTAGCCAGTCTTGAGGGAGAAAGCCAAGCAAGAATGTGAAGCCCTGGGTTCAAGCCCCAGTACCAGCACATACATCCGTACATACATGCAACACATACATGCGTACATACAATACATTACATGCGTAAGCGAGCAAGCCCTCTTAAAGGAAATAGCTGCCACCAAGTATACTCCCTTGAGATGAATACAGGAGCTTCTGTTTGTCCTGGTTCTGTCCCACCACCCCTGTGGAACTGGAGCAGAACTGTAACTAACAAGGCCCAGGGGAGCCTGGCGTGGAGGCCTTCCCCAGCCCCTGCTGGCCTCCTCCCGCCGTCTTGAGATTTCTGTGATCTCTCCCTGCAGAGAGCATGCCCACTGGCCACCCCGTAGAGGCGGCCTGAAGAGGGGCAGTCTGTCCTCACGGGCACCCATGGGGACAGCTTTGATCTCGTGGAGACACAATCTGAAGGAATTATTATGTAGTCTTTTTATTTCTTTCTGTTAGCTAGGCACCAGTGGCTCACACCTGTAATCCTAGCTACTCGGGAGGCTGACGTCGGAGGACTGCAGTTCAAAGCGTGTAGCCCAGGCAGACAAGCCAGGAAAACTCTTTGGTTTAACTA
This sequence comes from Perognathus longimembris pacificus, assembly GCF_023159225.1. Classification (NCBI taxonomy): domain Eukaryota; kingdom Metazoa; phylum Chordata; class Mammalia; order Rodentia; family Heteromyidae; genus Perognathus; species Perognathus longimembris. The sequence goes on from NC_063161.1 coordinate 159,193,651, forward strand.
ATTAGCAAAAAGTAGAAAGTGGAGGTGTGGCTCGAGTGGTAGAGCACCAGCCTTGAGTGAAGGAAGTGGAATAGGAGTTTTAAGGCCCCGAGTTCAAGCCCCAGTACTGGTTGGCACACCCGCACATGAGGGCACGCGCACACGCACACACACACACACACACACACACACATATTCAAGATACAGGCAATTCTTTGATATTTAGGAGGATTACAATTAACCGTCATGAGATTTTTTTTTTTTTTTTGCCAGTCCTGGGGCTTGAACTCAGGGCCTTAGCACTGTCCTTGGCTTCTTTTTGCTCAAGGCTAGCGCTCTACCACTTGAGCCACAGCGCCCTTCCCACTTTTTTCTGTTTATGTGGTACTGAGGAATCGAACCCAGGACTTCATGCATGCTAGGCAAGCACTCTACTACTAGGCCACATTCCCAGCCCTCATGAGATTTTTTTTTTAATATGAGATTTATATAAAAGGAAGTAAAGCATAACTTACTAAAGAAAAACAGATAATTTGGACTTCACCGAAATAAAAAACTCTCGTGTTCCGAAGAATATTATCAAGGGATGAGTTTCCAAGTGGGTAAATGATTTTAATAGACATTGCTCCAAAGATAACATACACATTGCAGTAAGCACTTGAAAAGTGTTCATCCCTACTAGCCATGCGGGAAATACAAATCAAAACCTCAGTGAGTCAGTGACTGGTGGCTCACCCCTGTAATCCTACCTAGACAGGAGGCTGAGATCTGAGGATTGCAGCTTGAAGCCAGCCCAGGCAAGAAGTCCTTGAGACTCACCTCTAATTAACTACCAGAACAAAGAAAAACAAGCAAACAATAAACCACAAGTGGCACTGTGGTTCAATGGTAGAGCATTAACTTTGAGCAAAAGAAGCTCAGGGACAGAACCCAAGCCCTGAGTTCAAGCCCCACGACTTTTGCCCAAAACCAAAACAAAACAAAACAACAGCACCAGAAAAAAAAAACAACAACAAAATAACCCTCAGTGAAATACCAATTTAAACCTATGATGGTGTGTAAAATTAAAAAGAGAATCACAAGGGGCTGGGAATATGGCCTAGTGGTAGACTGCTTGTCTCGTATACATGAAGCCCTGGGTTCCATTCCTCAGCACCACAGACATAGAAAAAGCCAGAAGTGGCGCTGTGGCTCAAGAGGCAGAGTGCTGGCCTTGAACAAAAAGAAGCCAGGGACAGTGCTCAGGCCCTGAGTCCAAGGCCCAGGACTGGCAGGAAAAACAAAAAAAAAAAGACAATCACAAGTGCTGACAAGGATATGGAGAAACAGGAACAGTCATGCAGTAAAAAAATAAAAATAGACACAAGCACCTTTAAAAATACTTTACAGAGCCCTCTATGGTCTAGAAATTCTCTGAATAGATATATACTCAAGAGAAATGAGCCTGGCACTCCTAATCCTAGCTACCCAAAAGGCTGGAACCCAGAGGAATGCAGTTTGAGGCCAGCTCAAGAACAGTAATTCATGAAATACTCTTCTCCAATTCCCCTGGCCAATGTGTGGAACCACGTGTCCTTTTTAGGGCCAGCCTCAGACCTGCGGTGGAGGGTGGGGGGGAGGGAGGGAGGGAGGACAAGTCCGTTTGTGCAGCGTGGGTTCGGACATGCTTTGGAGTCAGCGTGCGTGCTGCCAGGGTCAGGCTCCGGCTCCGGCTCCTTGTGAGCCATCTATTTTCGGACCACAGAGAAAATTAGAGCCGGTAGCAGAATAGCAATTTAGGGGACCAGATGTCTGGGGAGAGATTGTTACCCTCATTAATTACTTAGAGTACAACCTGCTACATGAGGGCGGAGAATCTTGTTTGCCCTCCTACCATGCCTCGCCAAGTTTGTGTTCACCCGGGGCCTCTGACCTCCAGCTGCCCCGACTTGACAGAAATTACCGACCTGGGGCTGATCCATAATTTCCGAGCGCCTCTCATTAGAGGAGACAGCCCCCTCAATCTTCTACAGGAAAATCTCTCTCCAAGCACCAAGCACTTGTCACTTAAAAAAAAAAAAAACTACACTAAAATCTTGGTGGCTGTCATTTTTTTTCCTCCTAAGCTTTTTGGCAGGTTCTTCTTCTGTTTTTCTTTCCTTTCTTTCTTTCTTTCTTTCTTTTTTGAATCTGGCTATTTTTCCCGCAAACTCCTCTTTGTCTTCCCTGTCCCCAGACCTGCGTCGGGAAGGCTTGGTGGGGGACCATGTGGCTAATGAGGGGACCGAGTCCAGCACCCCGCTGGGCCAGAGGCCACTGGAGGCTGCTGAGTTTGCGTTGTCATGGAGGGTTTGCATTTGCCTGTGTTTAGGGGGGGGTGTGTGTTTAGGGGTGTGTGTGCGTTGTACTTGGGCTTTGAACTTAGCCCCTTGCATAATTAGCAGGTGCTCTACCACCTGAGCTATATATTTTTTTTGCCAGTCCTGAACTTTGGGCCTGAGCACTGTCCCTGAGCTTTTTGTTCAAGGCCAGCACTCTATCACTTGAGCCACACAGCGCCACTTCTGGCTTTTTCTATATATGTGGTGCTGAGGAATCGAACCCAGGGCTTCATGCATGCTCGGCAAGCGCCCTACTACTAGGCCAGAGCCAGCCTGAGCCCTACATTTATACTTCCTTTTTTTTGTCCTGGGCTAGCTGGCATAGTGATCCACCTGTCTCTGCCTCTGGACTCGCTGAGATTACAGGCATGCGTCACTATGTCCTGCTCCTTTTCCTGGCCATCCTACACAGACACACACACACAGACACACACACACACACTTCGCACTCAGGTCCTTCCACATGTCTCCAACAGGGTTGTCAGAGCTGGCAAGTGTGGCTCTGGACAAACCCACTCCCTTCTCCTGTGAGGCGTCCACGGCCAGGGCCGTGGACTGTAGCCAGCCTCTAGCAAGGGGTAGAAGCAGGCAGAAGGGAAGAGGAAGCCAGCTGCTGTTGAAGGACGTGACCCACCGCCTCACCTCGCTCCGGTGTGAGCCTCCTGCACCCACCGTGGGAGAAGTTCGCGTCACGCTGTCACAAGCCACGGGGCGTTCAGCTTCATCGCTGGCAGCTCTGGCTGATGGACACATCCCCCAAGCCCCAGACGCGAAGCCGTGGAGCACAGTCTTACGGGTGCTGTAGCTCGAGCAGTAGAGCAGTTGCTTATCGAGCATGCAGCTCTGAGTTCAAACCCCCACGCAAGAAAGAAGAAGATGGAGAGACACTGGGCTTAGCAGATAGCTTTAGGTGTAAAGTCAGGAAGGAGATAATAAATGTCAGAGGAACCGTGACGGATTGTAACGGAGTGAAGAGCTGACTCACTGGAAATGGACAGGAAAGCCTGGAATCCTGGAAGTCAGGAGGCAGAGAGCTGAAGATCTCAGTTCAAAGTCAACCCAAGCAGGAAAGTCTGTGAGACTCTTCTCTCTAATTAACCAGCCAAATGCCTTGGCTCAGGTGGTAGAGCACCAGCCTTGATCTTGAGAACATAAGGCCCTGAGTTCAAGCCCCAGTACTAGGGCACAAACGAGCCAAAAAAGAAGGAAGGAAGGAAGGGAATGGAAGGAGGGAGGCAAGCAGGAAAAAAGGAAGGTAGGTAGGTGGGTGATGCTCCCAAGTGAGTCTGGAAGCAGAGGCCGGGCCTGCAGTGCCAGCCCATGGTGGAGCCGGCGGAGCGCAGAGCGCAGTGCTAGCTGCTGGCCCCAGCTCAGCCCAGACTCACCAGAGACCTGGCTCCACCTTGGGGCCAAGTCTCTCCTGAGATCCTGTGCGGCTCACCCCCAGCTCAGTCTCGCCGTTTCCCCCCTGCCCGCTGGCTTGCTTTCCTTCCTCTGATTTGCCCGGATTCCCCCACCTTGCAGCTCGGGGTGAACCCTGCCCCCTGGGACATACTTTCCTCTTCTGTTCCTCCAAGCAAGTCCTCCCATTGCTCCCTACAGGACCTGCCTTCCCTCCATGAAACAGATCACACACACACACACACACACACACACACACACACACACGCTGATGCTGGGACTTGAACTCACAGCCTCATGCTCTCACTTAGCTTTCTCACTCAAGGCTGATGCTCTACCACTTGACCTACACTTCCACTTCTGGCTTTTTTTTTTTTTTTGCCAGTCCTGGGCCTTGGACTCAGGGCCTGAGCACTGTCCCTGGCTTCTTCCCGCTCAAGGCTAGCACTCTGCCGCTTGAGCCACAGCACCGCTTCTGGCCGTTTTCTGTATATGTGGTGCTGGGGACTCGAACCTAGGGCCTCGTGTATCTGAGGCAGGCACTCTTGCCACTAGGCCATATCCCCAGCCCCCACTTCTGGCTTTTTGAGTGGTTAATTGGAGATAAGAGTCTCACAGACTTTCCTGCCCAGGCTGGCTTCGAACCAGGATCCTCAGATCGTAGCCTCCCGAGTGGCAGGATGACAGACGCGAGCCACCGGAGCCTGCCTGTCCACAGCCTTCCTACGATGGCTCCTACTCAGTTAACCTCCACCAGTTGTGTGCTTCCTGTGTCTAATCCCTGCCTGGCAAGACATGGTGTCGGCCGCTGGGCGCGGCCTGGCCTCGGCTCCCGGCCGGGGTCCCCAGAGCACGGCCCTTTGTTGTGCAGGGTTATTTCCATCTGTGCAGTGCTTTCCACTTCCAGCTGGAGCAGAGCCTCCCCCCCGCCCAGTCCCAGGGCCGCAGGGCCGCCGTTGCCTCCATTTACCTCCGCGCGGCTTGGACGCCACTCCGCAGAGCTGCGTCCTGCCAACGCTCGCGCCGCTTGCTCGCTCCGGGCGGACGCAGACTGCAGATGGCTTCATTTAGAAGCCTCTCGGAAGGGATTCCTCCTCCATAGCTCTTCATCCTCGGACTCCGGGGGGCTGCGGGTCGTGACCGTGCGGGGCTCCTCACGCGGGGCTCGGCCGGGCGCGGGCGGGCGGGAGGGTGGACCGCAGCCCCGGCCTGCTGCCCGGGGCCTCCCCTTGACCCGCGCGAGCCGGCAACGTCCTTGCTTTGACCTGTGAGACCGGGGCTGAGCCCCGGGGACTCTGATCCCCCCACCCCTCGCCCCCCTGAAGAATGGAGACAGCCAGCTGGGCGCTGGTGGCTCACGCCTGTCATCCTAGCTATTCAAGAGGCTGAGATCTGAGGGTAGTGGTTCGAAGCCAGCCTGGACAGGAAAATCCATGAGACTCTTACCTCCAGTTATCTAGAAAAAACAAGCTGGAAGTAGAGCTGTGGCTCAGGGGGTAGAGCACCAGCCTTGGACAAAAACGCTCAGGGGCCCTGCCTAGGCCCTGAGTTCAAGCCCTGGAACCAGCCTCCTCCACCACCAAAGAGAGAGAGAGGAGAGAGAGAGAGAGAGGGGAAGGATGGAGACAGATGCAGAGCGGATTCCGGTTTTTTCTGGTTCTTGTGGTTGTCAGTGCCTGATACCCTCAACTGTGGACAAGGAGGGGGTGGAGGGGCCCGGCTGGGGCCACAGAGGCTGCAGAGGGCCCGGCTGCCGCCCCCTGAGGACCGGATGGCCCCGTCCCAGGCTTCCATCCTGGGCCTGGGGTCTGAGGGTCCCAGGGGTGCAGACGGGTGGGGTCTCCCCTCCCTCGATGCAGGTCCGCAGTGATGACCCTACTGCGCGCCGGGCGCTCTGCTCTCCAGCTCCCGACTCAAAGGCACGCCAGGCCAGGAGGCACACGCCCCCTCCACCTGTGCTGACTCTGTTTCCCTCCGAAGACCTCAGACCCCAAGCCTTCCCATCCCATTCAAGCCCCGTCCGGGCCAGGGCACCTCCCCGGCACCCAATGGCAGGAGAGCGCTCTCCCCCAGCCCGGCTGCTCTTTCCTTTGCCTGGCCTCCTCGGGCCCCGGAGTGCGTCTCCCAGAACTGAGGCTGCTCGCTACGAGGCCAAGAATCCGCCCCCCGCCCTCCCCCCCCCCCCCCGTGTCTGACCCCAGGCAGCGGGGCGCAGTGCCCCCCGGAAGCCAACCGGTTCTGCGGAGAACCGAGCGCATGTGTCACTGAGTAAATCAAGGTTTTGTAACGTTTTCAGTGAGCCACACCGCCTCTTTCAGCCTCTTGTTGGTCAATTGGAGGTAAGAGATTTAGATTTGTCTTCCCAGGCTGGCTTCAAACCTCAGTCTGCAGTTCTCAGCCTCCTGAGTAGCAAAAGGGTAAAACTAAAAAAGAAATCAAGGCATTGCAGGTGTGGCTCAGTTGGCAGAGCGCTAGCCCGTGAACGGAAGCCTCGGGTACCGAGTTCAAGTGCCAGTCTGGTACCTAAACAAAAAGTAAGCAAAGGGCTGGGAATATGGCCTAGTGGCAAGAGTGCTTGCCTCCTACATATGAAGCTCTCGGTTCGATTCCCCAGCACCACATGTATGGAAAACGGCCAGAAGGGGCGCTGTGGCTCAGGTGGCAGAGTGCTAGCCTTGAGCAGGAAGAAGCCAGGGACAGTGCTCAGGCCCTGAGTCCAAGGCCCAGGACTGGCCAAAAAAAAAAAAAAAGAAAGCAAAACACAAACACAACTATTCTTTTTTGTTTTTTAAAGTTGTTCATCAGGCTTGAACTCGGGGCCTGGGTGCTGTCCTTGTGCTCCTTAAGCTCAAAGCTAGGGCTCTACCACTTTGAGCCACAGCACCACTTCCAGCCTGCCAGAAGGGACTGGGGGGGGGGGTGGTCAATGTGCAGACTCTTTTCTCTACATCTGCCTACTTGAATACACACACACACACACACACACACACACACACACACACACACACACACTGGGTGGTACTGGGACTTGATCTCAGGACCTTGTTCTTGCTCAGCAGGTATTCTTAGGCCGCACTCCTGGCCCTTTGTGTGCTTTTGTTTGTGTTTTAATAGTCTCTGGCTTTTGCCGGGGCTGACCTCAGAACTGTGATCTTCCTACTTCAGCTTCCTGAGTAGTTGAGATTACAGGTGTGCACCGCCATGCCCAGTTCATCCCCTTCTCGGTTTTGTCGTCTTTCTTTTTTTTTTTTTTTTTTTTTTTTTTTTTTGGCCAGTCCCGGGCCTTAGACTCAGGGCCTGAGCACTGTCCCTGGCTTCTTCCCGCTCAAGGCTAGCACTCTGCCACTTGAGCCACAGCGCCGCTTCTGGCCGTTTTCTGTATATGTGGTGCTGGGGAATCGAACCTAGGGCCTCGTGTATCCGAGGCAGGCACTCTTGCCACTAGGCTATATCCCCAGCCCTGTCGTCTTTCTTTTGAAACTGGGCCTTGATCTAAGAACAAGACCATGACCTCACTGAGATATTCCCGCCTGGGTGCAGACAGGTGTGAAGGGACTGTGTGAAGCCTCTATCTTGGCAGGCAGGCAAGCTTTGGAGTTAGGGCCCTTTCCGTATTCCAGGAGCCCCTGAAGTCCAAGGCCTGGGCGAGGCCAGCACCCCGCCCCTTTGCCTGGGAAGCCCCTCCATCCATCAGCTCCCCCCCCCCCCCCCCCGTAGATGTCTCTCCTCCCCAGCCTGGCTCCGTGGCTGGGCTCCTGCTGTTTGCTCACCGCGCAGGCCTGGCTCTTGGCGGCTGTAACGCGGGCGGAATTCTGAGCTCCAGCAGTGTGGAGCGGAGTCCCTCCCTTCCGCCATGCCCTGTGCTGGGGCAGAGCTGCCGTTGATGTGAATGCATGAGTGGAAAGTGAATGGATGAGTGGATGAGGAAGAGGGAACAAACGAGCAGTGAGCCTGCACTCTTCCTACCCCGTGGCGCCCCCCCCCCCCCCCCCGTCTTCCTGGGGACAGTGGGGTGGGACAGTGGACAGTGGCTCTTGCTTTGTTTTACAGCAGGGCAAGTTCTGTTTCTGGTGCCGTGGAAGGTCACCCCAGACCCTCAGGGCCCCCTTGAGGAGAAGGGCTCGTTTGAGTGTGGGTGTGAGAGAGTCGGTAGTGCTAGGACTTGAACTCAGGGCCTTGGCGCTGGCCCTTGGCTCTTGTGCTCAAAGCTGGCTCTCTACCACTGGAGCCACGGCTCCGCTTCTGGCTTTTGGTGGTTAATTGGAGATAAGAATCTCGTGGACTTCCCTACTTGGGCTGGCTTTGAACCTCCACCCTCAGACCTGAGCCTCCCGCGTGGGTGGGATGGCAGGTGTGGTCACGAGTCCACGGTTGGGTTGAGTGGTGGGTGGCACGGGCGGCCGGGGGCTGTGCGGTGACTCTGAGCCTGTGCCCTGCGGTAGCTCAGAGCCCGTGGCGCTGGGTCTGCCCTGTCCCCACTCCCGTCCACTCCTGCTGTTCCTCCGGCGTGGGGGCGGGGCGGGGCGACGGGGGAGGAGCCTCACCCGCCCGTCTTCCTCCCCTCTGTGCACAGGCCGTCTCCCAGCTGGACACGTTCCCCACCGAGGCGGACCGCCAGCGCGCCTTCCGAGCCCACCGCGAGGAGCGGGCCGTGCGCCAGGGGACGCTGCGGATGGGCAACTACACCCACCCCTAGACCACGACGACCGCGATGCACGCCCCTAGACCACGCCCGCCCCTAGACCACGCCCACCCCCAGACCACGACGACCGCGATGCACGCCCCACGACCACGCCCACCCCTAGACCGCGACGCCCGCCCCTAGACCACGCCCACCCTAGACCGCGACGCCCGCCCCTAGACCACGCCCACCCTAGACCGCGACGCCCGCCCCTAGACCACGCCCACCCTAGACCGCGACGCCCGCCCCTAGACCACGCCCACCCATAGACCGCGACGACCGCCCCTAGACCACGCCCACCCTAGACCGCGACGCCCGCCCCTAGACCACGCCCACCCCTAGACCGCGCCCACCCCAAGACCATGACGACAGCGATGCCCGCCCCTAGACCACGACGACCGCTACGCCCACCCCTAGACCACGACCCCCCCACCCCACCCCTAGACCACGATTACAGCTATGCCCACCCCAAGACCACAACGACCACTATGCCCACCCCTAGACCACAACCCCCCCTACTCCCACCCTCCAGGACCCAGTGGGCTGCAACCACCCCTAGAACCTCGGATACCCTTTCTCCCACCCCTAGACCACGACCCCCCTTCCACCCACCCCTAGACCCATGACCCCCCCTTCCGCCCACCCCTAGACCCACGACCCCCCCCTCCGCCATCTTGATGCAGGCCCTGCCAGACTTCTGATTCCAGTCCTAGATGAATTATTTTTGGAAAGACTTCCCCCCCATGAGTGACCACCCCCTTCTCCCCGGGGGACCCCCCTTCCCCAAGCAGGCTCACTCTGCCCCCTTTTGCCTGCTCTCAAAGTGTGTATTTGGAAATTGCAAGGCCGTTTAAAGAAGCCCAAGCTGTGGGGGAGTCCATGGCTCTGCCCGCGAGGGGTTCAAGGACAGCAGCGCCAGGCATGGGGGGTCTTCACTGTACCCCCCGCTCCCCGGGTGACGTCTGGGCCAGGAGAGCCAGGGGTTCACTCTTCACCAGCCGGCCCCCTGGGGCTGTGGTCCCTTCAGTCAGGGTGGATTTCTGCGGTGTGAACTGGGGTGCGGGACCCCCCCACACACACACACCAGGAGGAAGAAAGGTTGCTTGCAGAAGAGCAAGTGGCTGAAGGTCACGGGCTACTGGACTTTCTAGAACTTTCTACGTCAGTCTTCAGCTCCTCTCCCCCCACCCCATATGCTGATCTATTTTAAACTTCACATTTGCTCTCTTCCTCCCGAGTCTTTATTTGGAAACCAGTGAACCGTAAGGAGACCCCTGCGCCCCGACGGCGCTCGGAGACGCCAAGGGTGCCGTCCCCAGGCGCATCGCGGTGTCTTTCCCGAGGCCGCCATTCCCAGTGCCTGCTTTTCCTCTCTTTGGGGGGTGGTAGCAGGATTTGAACTCGGGGCCTTGAGCGTGCTACCCAGGCACTGCACCACTTGAGCACGGCAGGTGCCAGCTCCTAACCGCACCACACTCGGGCCTGGAGGTCTGAAAAGGAAACGTGTCACTCGTGTGGCGTGGCCGGAGCAGCTGGAAACAGCTGGGCTGGGGTGGGCGCGGTGGAGGAGGCGGGCCGCGTCCCGCAGGGCCTTGGCGGGAGGAGGAAGCACCCTGACCCCTCTGTGCCTCGCCCTGAGACAACACCCCGCACCCCAGGACGCTTCCCAGGCTGAGGTCGGCCGTGGGCCTCGAACAAGGGGGCGGTGTGATCCGCCCAGAGCCCAACGCTTCTGTGCGCCAGGGCAGGGGCTGAACTCGGGACCTGCGCGCTGTCCCAGAGCCTTTGCCTCCCAAGCCAGTTCCTGGCCCCAGATTCTCAGATCTCAGCCTCCTGGGGAGCCGGGTGACAGGCGGGAGCCGCTGGCTCCAGCGTGGGCCTGGCACGTTTACGCTCTAGCTAACTAGGAATTGATTATAATTATTACTAAAGCAAGAATCTAGAGTCCTCTGATTCACTAAGGGCAAGGCGTTCAGAGGGGCAAATGCATGCACTGGGAAGAACGATGCTTTCAATCCAGGCCGTGTGTGCACCAGTCTGTGACACGAGGGCTTGAACTTAGGGCGTTGTGCTTGCTCGGCTAGCATACCACCACTTGGGCCAGGCCTGCAGACCTGCCTTTTGCTGGTCGTTTTGGAGCGGGCGTCTCGTGGGCTGCTCTCTCAGGGCTGGCTTGGAACAGCAATCGTCCTAAAGTGGCTAGGATTACAGGCGTGAGTGAGTAACCAGTGCCGGCTCCACACAACTTCTTGGCTCTGACATCCTCTATGGCAAAGCGGGGTTGGGGGCGGGGGGTGGGGGTGGGGGGAGTACATCAGAAGGCGGAAGTCTCAGGAAGGACTCAGAGCTGGCTCTGTGCCCCGAAGGCCGGGTCATCCCCACATGCAAACATCCAACCCCGTACGGCTTTTCCGAGATGTGAACCCTGCCGTCACCCAGGCACCGGGGACTCCGGGGACTGTCACACCAGCTGGACGTTCTCTGGGTCCTCAGCCCTGGCTCCTCCCTCCCAGATCCACAGCTGCTCTGCAGACACCTCCCCCCCCAGCTCCTTGTCCAACAGCACCACCTGCTGGCCAGTGGGAGGCAGAGGCGGGGGAGGCTCCTGGCTCTGCCCCCGCTGGGACCATCCCTCCCCTCCAGGCTAGCTTCTTCCTCACTGGAGCCCCAAGTGTGTCTCTGGGCTGGTTCCACTCCTGTCACAGTGGCCAAACCTTGGTCCTCGCCTGAGCCTGGCTTGGGAGGAGCAAGGGGAGGCAGTTATTGTGCATACATGCCCGCCCTTCTGACCCAGTTTCCAGGCCAGGGGGCTGGGGGGATTGGAAACTCATCTTACGAGACACCCCCCCCCACTGTGTAAAGAAGACCGCAGACCATTGGCATCTCCCTGCAATGTCTTCACGAAGACGCGTGAAGGGGAAGCCCTCCTAATCGCACTCCCATAATGCCTTGTGAGGATGGCATCATGGAGGGACAGCCTCGGGCTTGACAGTCCCCAGGAACCAGAGGCTGGCGAGCCGCTGGGACCCGCGGATCTGGACCCTCCTCTGGCTGCTGAGCTGGAAGACTAGCAGGGCCGTGTGCACTGGCGGGAGGAGGGGCAGGGCAGGTGAGCCGGGCAACGATGTGGAGAGGAGCCAAGGGAAGAGAGAGGTTTGGAGAACCACGCGGGAGCAGGGCTGGGACCAGCGCGGACCTCCAGCTCCATCCGCCCATCTGTGCGCTCATTCCTCCATGCCTCGGCCTCCTCCCTCCCCTCTCCCTCTTTGGCATAACCAGATAATTCTCTTGGCCAGAAGGAGGGAAAGGAAGTTATAAAGTCTGACTGCGGCCAAGGATTCTCCACAGTAGAGAATCCACAGGAGTGGTAGTTAATGGTGGTGTCTGCTACTTGACTTTCAGAAGCTTCTAGAAGCTAGAAGGGGAAGCACTTCAGTCACACCCACACCCAACTCCCAACTCCTATTCCCAGGAGGTTTCTGGTCCTGGCTTTTTTTTTTCTTTCTCTTTTCTTGCTGGAACTCTGTGCACGGAGCTTTCCCTGAGCTCCTTTTTACTCAAGGCGGGTGCTCTACCACTTGTGCCACTTCCGGCTTTTTCTGTGATTAATTGAAGATTAGACTCTCACGGATTTTCCTGCCAGGCTGGCTTCAAACTTCAGTCCTCAGATCTCAGCCTCCTGAGTAGCTGGATGACAGGCGTGAGCCACCAGCACTGGCTTGTTTATTATTGTTGTTGTTGTTGTTTTAACACACTCTCCGTATGTAGGCCAGGCAGGCTCCAGTTTGAGATCCTCCTGTCGCAGCCTCTGAGTGCTGGGATTACAGAACCATGCCCAGCCCAGGTTTGGATTTCGGAAACATCCATCCAGAACCTCTAGTGCTGTCTTTTGTCTCAAAATGAAGGGAGCCCAAAAGAGCGGCACTCCTTCCTGGCAGAGGCAGACTTGCGGGGCTGGGAGGAGGGGCTGGGAGGAGGGGCTGGGACCGCCCAGCCTACAGCCAGCGCCATCCGGTGCTTTATCCACGTGGAACAAAACTTTTCCGTTTGCTTGAACTTTCTGTTTCCTTTCATGCTTGGACCCTTCTTTAAGAGGGTAGGCTGGTGTTTTACACAGGTTCGTAGAACTGAATGCAGGTACATTATAAATGTGAATCTTCAAATGGGAAATGGTCTGTGAAGGGGATGGTTTTATGGGGAGGATGGAACTTAGCACCCCCCCCCCCCCAGCGTGCGGGCAAGAGCTGCACCTCAGCCCTCCTAAGCACTGCAGGCAGGACTTCCAGCATTGAGCGGAAGGAGAGAGGGAGGGAGGGAGGGAGGGAGGAGGGAGGAAGGAAGGAAGGAAGGAAGGAAGGAAGGAAGGAAGGAAGGAAGGAAGGATGGAAGGGAGTTGTCTTCCTGGGTCCAGGAGCTCCCTTAGGGTTTTGGTGGTTTCTTTGATTGGCTGGTTAGTTTGGGCTACGCTGGGAACTGAACTCAGAGCCTTCCTCTGGCTCTAGTGTGTGTTCAGGTAGTCTCTCACTCCAGCCCAGGTCAGCCTCAGACCACGAGTCTTCCCACTCTGCCTCCCAGGAAGGCAGGACTGCGTGCCTACCTTGTGACGCCCTGTCCAGCTTATTTGTAGACATGGGATCAAGCTAACATTTTCCACAGCTGGCCTCAAACCTGGGTTGTCCCTTCTCTGTCTCCATAGGGTTTTGACCTAAACAAGCATAAATCCTCCACTCTGCTCTATAAAACAAACAACAACAAAATCAAAACAAAACAGTCAGCCCCCTCCCCCCCCCCCCCCCCCCGCTTTGGAGGAGAGGGAGGGAGCTGGCCCCGGCTTTGGAGGAGAGGGAGGGAGCTGGCCCCTGCTTTGGAGGAGAGGGAGGGAGCTGGCCCTGGCTTTGGAGGAGAGGGAGGGAGCTGGCTTTGGGTGGGGCAGGGACTCACTGTGAACTCCAGCTCTAGCTAGTGCTGGCAGTGACTGCGCATACATTGTAATTTCCCTTATCTGCGGGAAGAGAGCAGCGTGGCCCCTATCTTTGGGCAGGAGGAGACAATGGGGAAAGAGCAATCTGCCTTTTTGTTTGGTGTGGTTTTCTCAGGGCTGCGGAGCAGGGCTTGTCGGAGACAGGTACAAAATTTGGGAGGCCACAAAAACCTTAGCAAGTAAGAACATTCTACTGCCATGCCTTCAATCGAAAGCTAAAAATCCATGATAGAGAAAATAGCATTTGATTGATTGATTGATTGATTGAGCTGGCACTAGGGCTTGAACTCAGGGCCTGGGTGCTGCCCCTTTAGCCTTTTCACTCACGTCGGGTGCTCTACCCCTGGAACCACAGCTCCTCTTCTGGCTTTTTGCCGGTTACTTGCTGGCTACCTGGAGATAAGAATTCTGTGGACTTTTTCTGACTGGGCTGGCTGGCTTTTAACCGGGGCCCTCCGAGCTCAGGTGTGATCACAGGTGTGAGCCACCAGCGCTCAGCAACACCACTTAAAGATAAGGATTTGTGGACGTGGCGCTGTGGCTCACGCGGTAGAGCGCTAGTCAGGGACAGCGCCCAGGCCCCGAGTTCAAACCCCTGACCAAACGGGGGAAAAAAGATTTCTAGAGAGGCTTGTGACTTTGCAGTCCATTCTGGAGTCTTCCTCCACACTCACCTCTGCCCGAGCTGCGGGGCGGGGCGAGGGTGGACGGGAGCCACCGTTGGCGCGGGCAGCATCCTCACAAGGGCCTGGCACCTTCTGTGCGTGGCTCCGCCCTCCCAGCCAGGTGGGCCCCAGCCGGCGCAGGTTTAGCTCCAGCTCTGGGGCTGAGCTGCTCAGGGCCCAGGCTTAGGCGGAAGGAAGGCACAGCCTCCCGCTCCATCCCTGGCCCCAAGCCCAGTCCCAGCCCGCCCGGAGTCCACTGGGGGGGCGGGATTGGAACTCCCGCCCCGACCCCCCCTCCCCCCCCCACACAGGGCTCTGACTTTGTAGCAGAGGAAAAGCCGAGGCCGGCCTCTCCCCGCCCCGCCCCTCCCCTCGGCAGGTCTCCCACCCGGGAAGGGGTCTCACCCTCTACCCTCACCTCAGCTAGGGGAGACCCGGGGAGGGCGGGCACCTCAGCAGCTCCAGGCTGGCCCTGAGCGGAAGCGGACGAGCCCCGCGCCAAACAACCCAAAGGCTGGGCTGGGGTGGTGGCGCGTGGTCGAGCGCCCCGCCCTGCCCAGCAAGGAGCAGGCCTGAGTTCAAATCCCACTACTGCCAAAAAGAAAAGAGGGAGGGAGGGAGGGAAGCATCTCAAAGGGCGAGTGGGCCCTAGGATTTGAGGCGTGGACTCCCTGAGAACACGGGGCTGGGGGGTGGGGGACCTGCAAGAGGGGGTCCCGGGCCTTGGCCGGTGACCGCGGTTCTGGGAGCTGGGCCCGCCCTTCCCCGAGGGAGGGGACCGGGAAGCGCCCGGGGCGGGGCCGGCAGTGGACCTAGAAATGCCCGAACCAGAAGAAAAACCACAACGAAAAGGCGCCATGTGGACGAGGGCCGAGCGCGGCGCGGGTTCCGAGCGAAGCGGCGCCCGCCGGGGAGAGGAGGCTGCGCCCGCCGGCGGCGGAGCCCGGGCCGCCCCGCCGCCCCGCCGGCCGCCCGGCTTCGCCCTCGCGGGCTCCGCGCCTCCCCACCCCGCGCTGAACCCGGAGGCCGGGGAAGGAGCGGGGCTCGGGGGGTGTCGCCCCACGCGGGCCCCGCCCCACGCGGGGGGCGTCGGCGAGGCAGAGGGGCCCGCGGGGCGCGCGGGGCGGGAGCGGGCCCCGGAGGTGCGGCCCCCTCGGGGCCCCCGCGCCCGGCGCCCGCGGGCCCCGCCCTCCGCCGCGCCGACAGCTTGCAGCCGAGCGCGCGAGCGGGCGAGCGGGGCCGCCGTCCCCGGGGAGCGGCCGGGCCTCGCCCCCAGCGCGGCCCGCGGCCCGGCCGCTTCCAATCTGCCGGCGGGCGCCGGGGCGAGCGCGGGGCGCCGGGCGGGAGGCCGCGGGGGCTCCGGGGGGAAGCGAGTGTGGCGGGGCCGCTGCCGTCCTCGTCCGCGGGAGCCTGGCGGTTCCGATCCGGGGCGCCGACGTGGGCTCGGGGCGCGGCGTGGCTCTCCGGGGGCCTGGGCGAGGAGGAGGAGGAGGAGGGCGCAGCGGGCCGGGGGGGGGGCGGGGAGGCGCCGAGTCCCGCCGGGGCCCCGCGGCGGCAGACCCGAGTCTCGATCCCGGGACGGTACCTGGAGTTGAGCCCCGGGCGCGCTCCCGACCCACGGGCCCCGGGGCCCCCGAGTCGGGCACCGCCAGCGGCGCGGATGGGGAGCCCCGTGGCGGGGAAACCCGGCCCCGGCGAGCCCGGCCCCGCCGCGGCCCCCGGCCCCCGCGTCCGCGAGCTCGCGCGCGGTCCTGGCCGGGGAGCAAAGCGCCGATCGCTCGGGACGCGCGCCCGGGGGGGCCGGGGGAGGCGGCCGCGGCGGCTCACGGGCGAAGACCAGGCCTTGCCCGCCCTGGGCCGGGACCGCGGGGCCCTCAGAGGCCCGAGGAGAGGACTGCACCCCCCCCCCCTCGGAAACATCGAGAACCCAGCGGAAACGCCCCCAAAACACCCCGTGGAATTTCCCCGCGCGAAGGAAGCGCGCGCTCGCTCTCTCGCTCTCTCTCCCTCTCCCTCTCTCGCTCTTTCCCCGATCGTAAGAAAAATGCGAGCGAGGAAAGAAAAAGGAAGGGAGGGTGTGCGAGGGCGCGGCGGACGCCCGGGGCGGTGAGCGGCCGGGCGGGGCGCGGGCCGGAGCCGTGGCAGCCCCCGCGCGCCCCCGCGCCCCGCGCCCCGCGCCCCGCGCCCCGCCGTCCCCCCGGGCGCCGGCCCCGCCCCTCGGCTAATCGCCCTCATCAGGGGCCTCATCAGCGGCCTAATGAGCGCCCGCCGCGTGGCCACGGCCGGTGAGCAGTCGGGGCCGCGCGGTCATTAATTCCGCGCCGCTTTCCCGGGGAGCGGGACGGAGCCGGGCCGCGGCCGGCGGAGCCGTGACATCACCGCCAAAATCCGCGCGGCCAATCAGCGCGCGCGCGCCGGGGACACGTGGGCGCGGCCCTTAAAAAAACACGGCACCCCGGAAAAGAGAAACAACAATAAAAAAAAATCCGCCCCGAGTACAAGTGACACAAGTTGGTTTTTTTCACGGAAGGGGGGGAAGGCGACGGCGCGCGGAGGCGGCGCGGAGCGGGCGCGCGGCGGCGGCCGGCCGGGGCGCGCGGGGCGCTGTCCGCGGTGCTGACGGCCCGGCGCGGGGCGCGGGGGGCGCGGGGCCCCCGCGGGTGCCGCCGCTCTCCGCGGTGCTGACCGCGCGCGCCGGCGGGGCCGGGGGCCGGGCGCGGGCCGCCGCTCTCCGCGGTGCTGACCCGGCCGCCCTCGCGGGCCGCGGCGGGCCGGGCGCCCGCGGGGCTCGGGCTCGAGGGCGCTCTCTCGATCCGGACTCCCGCTCGGGCGCGCGGCCCCGGGGCCCGGGGGGCTCCGCCGCGCGTCGCCCCGGCGCGGCCCTCCTCCGCCCCTTCCTCCCTCCGACCCTCCCACCTTCCCCCCCTCGGCTCGGCGGCGGCTCCGCGGAGCCGGCGGCACCAGACGCGCTCAGCCCTTCCGGATCCAATGCGCGCCGGCGGCGGCGGGCCCCGAGCTCCCGGGCTCCCCCGAGGCTGAACTCCGTCCGCGGCGCCCGCCGGCTCCCGGCCCGCCCTCCCCATGCCAGCCCGCGGCTAGGGGCAGGGGCGGCGGCGGCGGCGGCGGCGGCGGGGGCTGCGGGTGGGTGGGGAGCGCCGGGGCCGGACCGGCCGCAGCTCCTCGGCGATGGAAGGCTCCAATGGCTTCGGGATCGACTCCATCCTCTCGCACCGGGCGGGCAGCCCCGCCCTTCCCCAGGGGGACCCCTTGCTCGGGGACTGCCGCTCGCCCCTGGAGCTGAGCCCGCGCTCGGAAAGTAGCAGCGCCTGCTCGTCGCCCGCCTCGCCCGGGAGGGACTGCCTGGAGGCGGGCGCCCCGCGGCCCGGCGGCGGCTCGGCGTCGGGCCCCGCCTCGGAGCCCCCCCTGCCGCCCGGGCCGCTCTCGGCCCCGGCCCAGTCGCGCACCGTCACCTCCTCCTTCCTGATCAGGGACATCCTCGCCGACTGCAAGCCCCTCGCGGCCTGCGCGCCCTACTCGAGCTGCGGGCCGCCCGCCGCGCCCGAGCCCGGGGGCCGCCTCGCCGCCAAGGCCGGGGAGGACTTCCGAGAGAAGCTGGACAAGAGCGGCAGCACGACTTCCTCCGACTCGGAGTATAAAGGTAAGAAGAGGCGCCCGGGGACGCTGGGGGGAGGACGGGCTGCTCCCTCGGAGAGAAAGAAAGGAAACCACCACCCGGCATCTAAAACTCGAGCGAACGAATGCGCGCGGGCACCGGCGCGGGCCGCACTCCCAGACCCCAGGCCGGGCCCAGCCGGGCGGGCGGCTGGGTGGGAACCTCTCTGCCGGCTTCCTGGCTGGGCCTTTGAGCCACAGAGATTTCTGTGGGGACGTCGGGGGCCGGGGAGGCGATTCCCCAACACCCACAAAGCAAACTTTCTCAACTCCCACCTGCACCCCGTCCCCGCGGGCAGTGCTGGCCAGAGCCGGCCGGACCCCAGGCCCGGGAGAGCCGGCGGTGGTAGGAGGCCCAGAGGGGCGCCCACAGGAGCCCGAGTGCGCTGAGCACACCCTGCTCCTTTCTGAATTTCCCCGTGCGGCTGGGCTTCCTTCCTCAGTGGACTCGGAGTGCCCTGGGCCCTGTGAATTCTGAAGAAGAAAATCTCACTTCAAAAGAGACCCCACAGCCTGGCTACTGGCTGGAGCTCGTGGGGTTCAGAGGTGTAGCCCTGGGGAAGGTTCCCCCCACACCACATACACACTGCATTCGCACTGAATTCGGTTTTAAGAGCTTTGAGCTATGAAGTCCAGTGATCTGGGAGCCCCCGAGTCGGCCGAGCAAGCAGCCCGGGCCCCCCGTGCTGGGCGCTGCCTCTTCACGGGTCTCCCTCGCCTCACAGATTTGTTTTTGATACTGTTCCTTTTTGCTCCATTTTAACCAAGAAGCTGTGTTGAGAGGAAAGAGGCTGAAAGGCAGGGAGGAAAGAAGGAAAAGGCAAAGGCAAGAGGGAGAGAAAAGGTTCCTTTATTTCGTTTTAGAGCTGAAGTCACTCTCTTGACTTTGGCTGCTTGTTGGGCACAGGCATAAACTTCCTAGGAAGAAATCAAGAGGAGGGGGTGTTGGAGACGGCAGCCACGGAGCTGCACTTCCAGCAGAAAACTAGAGCTGCTCGCGGCTTCTTCTCTATCCAAATGAAATCCCGAAGCCCTTCTAGGGAGGCACTTGCCCGGAGGGACAGCGCGGGTGTACTAGTGTGGGTCTCCATCTCCCGGCTTCTTTTTGTACCTGAGCCGTCACACAGATTTGGGGAGACTCTTTAACAGTTTCCTCCCAAGCAAATGTTCGTTTGGTGGCAGACCCTAATTCCAAGTAGAAACCTATCTGGGGGCCATGCCGTTTTTCTTCATTTCCTCCATGGATGGTCAGGCCTTCTTCCGCTGGCCCGGACCTATCTACCACTTCCAAAAAACGAATGTACACGTTGAACTACAACACCAGGAAGAAGCCAAGGCTCGTGCCGGCCCCTGAGTCTAATCACCTTTCTCCTCCAGGGCTTGTGGACAGAGGCAAAGGAAACTTGCCTTGGAGAAAGGCAAGGGAGGGGGCGATGTAGATGTAATTTATAGCATCCCATTTCATTATTTATAGTCTGCAGCAACCACCACGGGCACCCAGCGTTGTGGCCGGGCTGAGGGTCTGGAGCCGCGTGCTACACGGCGGTCTGCTTCTTTTATGCCTTGGCTCCCAAGTAGGATTTTGAGAAGAGGTTCCATTTCGTTTAAGATAATTGGAATATCAATTTTCCTCTCCTGTCCCCGATGATATCTGATCAGGGAGGTGATGAGGCCGGCTGCCCACATGGCATTGAAGTGGAACTACAGGAGCCCTGGAGAGAGGAGGCCTCCTCCCCGGCCTTCACACCTAGAGAGGCCTTGGGGTGGGAAGGGGAGGGGGGCCCTCCCCAAACGTGGAGACCACTTCCTCAGAGCCAAGGCCGGGGAAGTGTGCTTGGGGGGCAGCTGACCATCCGGATCGATCGAGGGGACGTTCATTAGGAGCAAGGCAGTCACCCCCGTTTCTGTACGAAAGCTTCCTCGCTCTTAATATTTAAGGACGCGGCTACCTGCAGCCCGAGGCGCTGCGAGCAGCTGAACCCAGCGGCCCTGCTCCAGCAGGAAGGGCCCGGGGTGCCGAGATGCAGCGGGGACCCCGAGTTCGGGGCCGCGGGGTGGAGTGGAGCCCCCCACACCCCGGCGCGGGCCACAGCTCTTCTTTCCGAAGGGGAGGTTTGCATGAATCCGGTGGGCCACGCGGCTAAAAGGCGCGATGTCCGCAGCCCCCATCGTGGTTTCGATCGCGGTTTCCTCAAACTTGTTTAAACTTTGAAGGCTGTCGGGGCGGAGGTGGCTGGGTCGCGGCGGCGGCTTCGGGGAGCCCCGCGCCCCCCCCCCTCGCCGGGAAGGGCGGCCTTGCCGGCTGGAAGCCTCGCTCGCTCCCTCGTGGCTCCATGAACCCGATTCACGTCTCCCACAGCCAGGAGCCGCCGGGCGCGCGGCGAGGGAGGGCGCGGGGAGCCGGGGCGCGGGGAGCCGGGGAGGCGGCTCCGTCCCGAGCTCGCCCCGCGGGAGGAGGGAGGCAGGGCGCCCCCAGGGCCGAGCCCCGCCGGCCGGGTCCGGCGCCGGGCTCCCTCGGCGCCCGCGGTTCCGCCCCCCGCCGCTCCCCGGCCCCAGGCGCCTCCGTTTCTCCCGAGGGCTCCACGGGGGCCCCCGGCCCGGCCGGGGCGCGCGGAGGCGCGGGCCCTGAGCACCGCCTGTCCCCGCAGTGAAGGAGGAGGGCGACCGCGAGATCTCGAGCTCCCGGGACAGCCCCCCCGTGCGCCTCAAGAAGCCGCGCAAGGCGCGCACGGCCTTCACCGACCATCAGCTGGCGCAGCTGGAGCGCAGCTTCGAGCGGCAGAAGTACCTGAGCGTGCAGGACCGCATGGAGCTGGCCGCCTCGCTCAGCCTCACCGACACGCAGGTCAAGACCTGGTACCAGAACCGCAGGTGAGGCCCGCGCCCGGCCCGGGGCGGGGGGGACCCCGCGGGGACCGGCACGCAGCCCCGGGCCGCCGTCTCGGCCTCGGCCCCAACCGGCTTCCGGGGACCCCCGCCCCCCCCCCGGGGACTCGGGCACCCCGGGACCGGGAGAGCCGGGCACGCTCGGCCCGCATAGTGACACACTCACGCCCGGGGGGGGGGGGACACGGGGCTCTCCATAAACAAGCCACAGAACACAGCCCCATCAATAATGAACGGCGCGACGGCTCCCGGCATCAATAATTAAGGCCCGGTTCAGTAATTACACAATTATGACGACGATTAATAATTCAGGGTGGGAAGCGGGGTGCGGTGGCTGGGCCCCCCCCCCCCCCCGAGCGACCCGCCCGCCCGGCGACCCGGCCCGGTGAACCCGGGGCTCCGGGCCGACGCCCGGCCCGCCCGGCCCGGCCCCAGGCCTCCCAACTTCGGGCTGCGGGGCCGCCCCGGGCCTCTCCCCCGCCCCCCCCCCCCCCCGCCCCCGACCCCGGCCCCCGCGGCTCCGGCCGGCCGTGGCTGCCCCAAGCCCGCGCAGCCCGCTCGTGGTTTCTCCGGTTGCAACCTCGCCTCCTGCGGAGCCGGGGCCTGGCGCGGGGCGCGGGCGTCCTGGGCTGCCGCCCCGTCCTGGGCCACCCGGCCTCGGTGTGAGGGACCCCAACACCCGCCTCCAGGGGCCCCCACGCCGCCCGCGGGCGGCCGCCGTCCAGGCCCTCGGAGCCGCAGACCCGAGGCTCCCACTCCCCGCCGGCCGGGCTCTGCCCCCGGGCCGCGCCGCCCACCCACCGCCGTTTCCCTGCGTTCCGCGGGGGCCGGGGGGCGGCGTCGCACGGTCGGGGTCCGGGGCCCCCCCGCGCCCGCCCCGCTCACCGCGCGCCTTTTCCGTCCCCGCAGGACGAAGTGGAAGCGGCAGACGGCGGTGGGGCTGGAGCTGCTGGCCGAGGCCGGCAACTACTCGGCGCTGCAGCGGATGTTCCCGTCGCCCTACTTCTACCCGCAGAGCCTGGTCTCGAACCTGGACCCCGGCGCCGCGCTCTACCTGTACCGCGGGCCCAGCGCGCCGCCGCCCGCGCTGCAGCGGCCGCTCGTGCCGCGCATCCTCATCCACGGGCTGCAGGGCGCGGGCGAGCCGCCGCCGCCGCTGCCCCCGCTGGCGGGCGTCCTCCCGCGCGCCGCGCAGCCCCGGTGAGGCCCGGCCGGGGCGGGGTGGGGGGCGGGGGGCGCCGGGCCCGCGCCCGCCCGCTGTACATACCGTGTGCAAAGTGTATATGGAGTTATTTATTCGTGACCCGTGCGCCCGTGACCGTGTCCGTGACCCCGTGAGCCCGCGGCCCGCGCCGCCCGCCCGCCCGCCCGCCCGCCCGGCCCCTCGGATCCCCCCTTTTCTAAATGTGGAAATAAACTTCTTACAAACGCTCGGCGCCGGTGCCTGGGTCCCGCCCTTCCCGCCCCCCGCCCGGCCGCGCCGCCCTCCTCATCCGGGGCCCGGCTGCCCGCGCACGTCCGGGGCGGCGGGGCGGCGGGGCGGCGGGGCGGCGGGGTCGGCGCCCGGCTCCCCGGGCCCGTCGGCAGCTGGCGGCCGGCCGCGGCGCGGGGCCGACAGATGGGCGGCGAGGCGGCCGCGCCACCCCGCCGCCCCGCCGCCCCGCGAGCCCGGCGCCACCGCGGGCCGCCCCGGCCCCAGCCGCGCGCGCCCCGAGGACGCCCCGGGCCCCGCCCGCCCGCCGGGGGCCCCCCCGCCATCCCGGGGTGGGGGCGGGGCGGGGGCCGACGACCCAGCCCGCCGCAGCCGGGCCGCCAGACCCCGCTCCCAGGGCCGGGGTCGCCTCCCGAGACCCGGCCGGCTCCGGGGACGGGGGCCCGGGGCGCAGGTGCTCCCCTCCCCCACGCCCGCCACCTGCAGCCCGCCGCCCGGGCGGAAATGCCCGCGCCTCGACGGTTCGCGGCCCGCCCGCCCCGCCCCGGCCCGTCCCGGCAGGGCTGCCGTGGGAGAGAGCCGGTGCTCGGTTTGGGGGTGCGTGTTCGGGCCGGGGACCCCCCAAAACACAGGTCTGCTACTGTTTCCGCCCCGCCCCCCTCACCCAGGCCGGGCTTTTCTCGCGGGGGCCCGAGAGGGTATTATTCTAATTTTGCAAAATGCACAGCAGCTAATTAAGTCAAGGAGCCCCTCTGCTTTTGCATGTGAATGGGGGCTGGTAAATCCCCGGCTCCGCGGCGGCGGGGGTCGAGGGGGGACTGTCCCCAACTCAGGGTTAATGAAGTAGGCAAGGAGTCTCTCATAGCCTCCTGCAAACAAAACCCCCCAAGCAACAAACCCTGCCCAAATCCTACATGGATTGACTTAAACCCAGGGGATAAGTGCTTTAAATTAATCTCATTGAATAAGAATGAGACCAAACAAAACTCTTTAAAATCATATTAAAAATCTATCAAAGGACAACTTGCACCGGTGTGCTTTTCATTTTGTGGAAGTGGAGGAGGAGGCTGGAGCAACGGCCCTCACATTTACACAGCGCAGAGTAAACCACAGACACATTCTCCACTGTGTAATTGTCCTTGTACCGCAGAGGCGACTTCATATCTTACATTAATGAAGAACAAGGCTTCCCTACAAGTTTATAATTACAATATTCTAAATTGTCCTGCACAGCACATCGGTAATAATAACTTCACCACCTCTGACGGCGAGGTGGGCTTGTTTCATCCATTTACAAGGCTAAATTGGTTTCTCAGTTCCCAACCTTGGTGCTGGGTGAGCTCAATGAAGATACAAGGCAAAGAATTCACAGGCCACCCCAGGGGAGTGACGAGCCATTTTCTGGGCTCCCGGGGCTCCTCGGCTCACCCACTCTCCCTCACAGAAGCTTAGGAGAATTTCAACCCATTTCCCCTGAAGTTGAGCCTCCAGGCCAGGCTTCTGGGGGTGCCGGCCCCCCCACCCCCACCCGGGCTGGTTTTGAGAGGCCCATGACCCCTCACGGATGGGCCTGGCTGTTTTTCCTGATGGAGCACATGGAGAGATAAAGTTTAGTGGTGGCTTAGTTTTAAGACCAGCCAAGCGCCTTTTCCAGCACGTTAAATGTTCCGGGGGAAAAGCCCTGGACTTTTCTTCGGGTAGTGAGTGGATTTGAAGGGATTGCACTGATGCTAACCTGCCTTGCCGAGAGGCTTCTATTTTGTGCCCTAAACCAACCCACCTTTCACTCCAGGGGAAAAAGGGGGAAATAAGAGAGCCCGCTGGGCTGTCAGACCACCCTTCTGGCCCCAGGCTCCTGGGCTGGAGAGACCGGGGAACAAACGGGCAGGCCAGGCCTCACTGGGGTGGGGAAGGGGAGGTGGACGGCTAGGGTAGCAAGTCTGGGGTTACTTGGGGCTCCAAAAATAGCATTTTACAAGCCCATGGGAGGAAAAAGCTAGTTTCATCATTCTAGTCCAATTCCAAGTTTCTGATTTTAATGTGGCAACTAGCCTTATGTCAGGGAAATGGTTAGCTATAGGAAATTAGTAAACCATGATTAAAAATACACACAAAATTAGAATATGTACAGTGGAATTAGGCTAAAGCTTTGCCTAATTGATACTGAAATGTGTAATCTGTCAAGAGCTGTAAAAAGAGATTTATTTTAAGGTTATTTAAATTTAGATAATATGAACCCCAGATCTGCTAAATCCGTGTTTATTAACTAGGTAATTTATTAATTTTACTTAGAAGCAGGCCCACTAGTGTGTCTGGCAAGTTACTCACGTGTTAACAAGTTGAAGTCACTTTTTAGGAGTCTAACCTGTCCCTGCAGGAATGTAACTCCTGGGCCCACAAATCCCCTGGTGGACTGTCCCAGGAGGGGGTCTCCCCCTTCCCCCCCACCCCAGTGAAATAAATGAAAGGAAGGCGGCAGATTTGCCCTAGTGGGTTTGACATGCGCGGTGGCCACTTTTTGTGATGGTTCCCGTTGGTTCTCAGGACGGCCGGGCCGCGGCCTCCGTGCTCCGCCACAGCCTCCCATCAAGCCCATCTTCCCAGGCCTGGACCTGGGCGCACCCCACCCCTCCCGGCGGCCGAGCTCCAGGGCTCTGGGACGTCCCAGGCCACACACAGCTGCGGGGAGCAGAGGCCGGGCCGGAGCCTGCGATCCGCGGCAGCCTTCTCCTGCGGGCCTCTCGTAATGTCCAAATCTTACATTTATTGGGAAATCAATACACTCCGGGGGGCCTCCTTCAAACCTCCCAGAAAAAACAATGGGGGTGGAGGGGAGCTGGGGTCTGGGTCACAGCACAAAGGCCCTGGACCTTTCTTACAGACGAGCCAGGGGTGGATGGGAAAAAGCAGCTCGGGGCGCTGGTGCCTTCTGACTTCAAAGGCAAATAGTAAAAAGGCAACAGTAAATCAATTAGCCCTGAGAGAGTTGTGTGGACATAAAAGGGGGAGCAGCGCGGTGATGCGGCGGCGTTTGAGGGAGAAGAGGCAGACCAGCGCGCTGCAAACTCAAGGGGTTCTTCAGCAGGCCAAGACTCGGGGTCCCGGTGACAAAGCATTTGCACATTAAGAAAGCAGGGGACAAATACTTTTCCTTTCTTTTGCATGAGCTCAATTCCAGTTTTTAGAACTCATGCGCATACGAGCACAGCGGCTGGGTTTCTTCAGGAAGTGGGGCTCTGCTGCCATGGTGGGGTGTCCCAGCAGCTGCACCCCCCCTTCCCCACCCCCCAGGTGTGGAGGTGGCTCAGCAGGACAGCAATCTGGACGGATTCGCAAGAGCCTTCCGAGAAGCGGTGCGTCCTCCGCCGCCGCTGCCGCCGCCGGCCTGGGGTCCTCGGGGTGGCGGGGAGCGGGTGGAGGTGGTTCAGCGCTGCCCCGGCCGGGGGGCCTCCGGGGCGCCCAGCCCACTCGAGTACTCGGCACGCAGGATGTCGGCGAGGAGCGCGCGCTGGCTCTTCGGACGCGGGCCGGGCCTGGGGAGCAGTAACAACACGAGGGGAAGAAACTTTAGCGTTTTTTTCTTTCTCGCTTGGAAAGAGGCTGTCGGCAGCTGGCTGGGAGACGGCGAGGCTGACATTTTTGTATTAACAGAAGTGCCATGCCTTCAATAGCGCCTGTTTTGATATTCTATGCACCAGAAGATTAGATACAGCGCTGACAGATTTTCATAAGGGTGGCAAAATACCATGGCATTTTTAAAAGTGGAGCTTTGTTCTGTGTTGTTTTCATGGAAGAGGAACCCCGCGCCATCACACCGATGGCGAACCCACTGTGTGATACCGCGCTTCGCCAGGGGAAGAGCCCGCCTCGCCCCGGCTGCCAGGCGGCCTTCCCGGGCGCGGGCCTCGCCCTCCGGGGCAGCGAGGGCGGAGGGCGGCGGCCCGGCCCGCGGGCCCTGCTGGGGGCCGGGAAGACGTTCTCACCAGGCTCCCGGCGGGGGGGGGGGGGGGGGGGACGGGGACAGGCCCAGGTCACAGCGGGGGGGGGGGGTGGCCCTGCACTCGCCATAGCCGGGCACTCTGCAGAGCAGCCCCGTGAGCCGCCCAATCCCGAGCAGGAGGAGGATGAAAAGAGAGGATGAAACGTTTCTTACGTCAGGAATCCCCCCAAAACAACTCCAACCAATAAACCTGCCGGGGGGGGGGGCAGTGGTGGTGGGCTGGGCAGGCCCCGTGGTGCCCTGGGGTGGGTGTTCCTGGGAGCACAGGGGTCTGAAACGGGGGTCAAAACAAACCCAAAGCCCCAGCACGGGGCGGGAGGGACTGCTGAGCGGCCCCAGGCGCGCGGGGAGCCGGCGGGCGGGCGGCCCTGGGGCCCCGGGCCTGAGGACGGGCTCACGGGGGGGGGGGTGGGGGGGCGGGGGGGGCGAGCCCGGAGCTCGTCAGGAAGGAAGCCAGGGCTCTGCTCATGATCTCCCCTAACCCTCACCTGCCGGGGGGGGGGGGGGCTGCTCACCCTCCGTGTACAGGGAAGGGCGCAGACAGGGGCGAGTGCGGGAGCAGAAGCAGGTGTGGCGGGGGGGGGGGGGGGTGACATGGGGTGGGGGTCCCTGAGGGGCCTGGGGCCAGGGGCAAGGGCGGAGCTCACAGGCCCAGCCCGACCTGAACCCCTGGAGGCCGACAGACCCCACGCACCGCCCCCAGGCCGTGCAGGGCCGCGACTCAGCCAGCTGGGCTGGGGCTTGCCGGGCTGCGCCCCCCACCGCGTGGACCGTGCGCGGGGTCCTGGGGAGGCCCCCCACGTGGTGTGGGGTGGCAGCCTGGCCGCTCCACCCGACGACGCAGCCTCCACGGGGCGGCGGGTTATTTTTAGGCAAGTTCCATGACAGACAGCGTGAAGAGGGCCTGACAGGAAGGAGGGCTTCTTCCCCCCTCTCGTTTGGAGCCAGATACTCACCATGCGTGTAATTTTAAGTGTAACAACCTGAGTTTCAACATAAGCCACACTTCAGTCTAGCTCTTCTCCTCCGCACAGTGCTTGCTCTGCCGCTCAGCTAACGACCGGACCCTCACCTGCGCGGTCCACCCGCTGCCCGCCCACAGGCCCGGAGATGCCGCGGTCCACCCGCTGCCCGCCCACAGGCCCGGAGAGGCCGCGGTCCACCCGCTGCCCGCCCACAGGCCCGGAGAGGCCGCGGTCCACCCGCTGCCCGCCCACAGGCCCGGAGAGGCCGCGGTCCACCCGCTGCCCGCCCACAGGCCCAGCGAGGCCCCGGTCCACCCGCTGCCCGCCCACAGGTGCGGAGACGCCGCGGTCCACCCGCTGCCCGCCCACAGGCGCGGAGAGGCCGCGGTCCACCCGCTGCCCGCCCACAGGCGCGGAGAGGCCGCGGTCCACCCGCTGCCCGCCCACAGGCCCGGAGATGCCGCGGTCCACCCGCTGCCCGCCCACAGGCCCAGAGATGCCGCGGTCCACCCGCTGCCCGCCCACAGGCCCGGAGAGGCCGCGGTCCACCCGCTGCCCGCCCACAGGCCCGGAGAGGCCGCGGTCCACCCGCTGCCCGCCCACAGGCCCGGAGAGGCCGCGGTCCACCCGCTGCCCGCCCACAGGCCCAGCGAGGCCCCGGTCCACCCGCTGCCCGCCCACAGGCCCGGAGAGGCCGCGGTCCACCCGCTGCCCGCCCACAGGCCCGGAGAGGCCGCGGTCCACCCGCTGCCCGCCCACAGGCCCAGCGAGGCCCCGGTCCACCCGCTGCCCGCCCACAGGCGCGGAGAGGCCGCGGTCCACCCGCTGCCCGCCCACAGGCCCAGCGAGGCCCCGGTCCACCCGCTGCCCGCCCACAGGCGCGGAGAGGCCGCGGTCCACCCGCTGCCCGCCCACAGGCGCGGAGAGGCCGCGGTCCACCCGCTGCCCGCCCACAGGCGCGGGAGAGGCGCTGGGCCTCGTTCAGGGGCGTGGCCCCCAGTCCAGCAGACACAGCCTGCGGAGGCTCCCAGGACAGCGCCCCCTCCCCATTACTCAATTCTCCTTCCCAGAACCCCCAGCGGGCCGGGGCAGAGAAGGTACGCCCTACTGGGTACGAGGCCTTATTCAGGACCTCCAGGGCCACATGGGGGTGCCCCTGGGAAGGCGAGGGGGGGTGCCCGCATGCTCACGGGGTCGACCCCGCTATCTGGAGGGCAGCCTGGCTGGCCTTCACGGCGACTGCCGCCGCGCCTCGTTCCGTGCGCTTCTCACTCGGGACACAGACCCGGCAGCCCACCAGGGGCGCTGGCAGGCACACACACGTCCTCTGGAAAGCCTCTTTCTCGGGTGGCCTGGCCCCGGCCGAGGCCCCCGCCGCCACAGAGGCCTGGCACCAGGAGCCAGCGCCTGCTTCTTCCTCCTGTGCTTCGCGGCCCAGAGCTGAAAATGCAAAGCACAGGTGGGAAGATGGACGCGCCGAACCCCGGCGCCGCGCACACTGGGGTCTCCTCCGGCCAGCTCTCGCCCGCTCCGCCCTCCTGAAACCCAGAGCCCTCGGGGCCCCCTCAGCCCGGCTGGGGAGTTGAACCCAGGGCTTCACATGTATGAGTCAAGCGCTCTTGCCACTAGGCCACATTCCCAGCCCCTACTTAGGTATTTTAAATCTTTTAGCATCATGTTAGGCAATGCCTTGCATAAAGCATTTTAAACGTGAAAGGGAGGGCTTCTAACCTCACAGGCCTGGAAGGAGTCAAGACCTGCCGGCTTCAAAGCCGCGGCTCACACAAGGGGCAGACGACGGGCTCCATCCCATTTGGGATGACGCGAGGATCTCATTACACACACAGAAGCTGGAAGGAGGCGTGCGTGTGTGTGCGGTACACACAGGGCTAAGCTAACTTGGTGAGCTTGTAACTTCAGGCTTCGTCCTCAGTTTTCAAAAGGAGCACGCATTTCTTGTATTATCAGAAAAAAAAAGTGGTATGCTCACTTCAGGAGTTTAAACTGTAGGGTTTTGCTCTATGCCCCAAGTCCCCAAGGATCTGGAGACGGCGCGTGACGGCTCCAGGGCCCCGGGTGGGGTTGGGGTCTGGAGGACGCAGCCCCCACGCTGGGCTGGGGCTGGCTGGGCGGAGCTGAGCCGCTCAGCTGCGAGGGCCGCGGGCGGGTCTGGGAAGCACAGCGCGGGAGCGTGGCCTGGTCACCGGGCCTCCCGAGGGAGAGCGGGCCTCCCCCACGGGCACCGAGAGGTCGCCTTTCCACCCTTCCGTGACACGACACCTCCGCGTTACAGGAGGCTGCTGCCCCGCGGGGCGGGACCCCCGGCCCCTCCAGCTGCCCCAGAGGACGCGGGCCACACGCGGCAGGCCTGCTGACGGCCACGGCACCCGCTGCTGCCCCGTCGCCGCCGCGGCTCCCGCTCTCAGCCCGCCTCTCTGGCTGCACAGAACGCCCCCAGCCGCACCTGCTGCGGGGGGCCCAGGCTCCTCGCCGCCCAGCAGGGGTCCGCGGGGGGGCATGGAGAGAGCACAGAGCAGTGGAGGGCATGCGCGAGCCCTCAAAGACACGTCATGCCAAAGGACTCCCGCCGCACTCGCCCGACGGCACAGTGCGTGCTGAGGGGAAACCTTCTTCCCGTTCGCAAGCCGGACGCCACGGCTGCCCGCGCACAACCCGCACGAGGAGGGCGCTGGAGACGGAGCGGCTACACCGGCCACGACTGACGGAGAGGCCCTGGCGCGGCCAGGCGGCGCTGCAGGAGCGGGGCTGGGGCAGTGAACACTAAACATGTGGGGGGGGGGGAAGTGGGGGACAGCCTGCCTCCGGAGCGGGGGTGGGCTGAGGAGCCCCCTCCACCCCCCGCCCCCCACGGCACGCGGGCTCAGCCGGTGTCTCTGCTAATCCCAGTGCTGGGGGGACTCCGGCACCCTCCCGGGAGAGGCTGGCTGGGCCCCCGGGGCTGCTGCTGTCTGCGGGTGACCCGGGCGTGGAGGGAGCGCGGGGTCGCGGGGGGATCCGGTGGGATCCCTCTAATCGCCTCATTAGGAGGGTGGGCCCGCGCTTGTTCCGCGAGGAGGCGGAAAGCTGGTAATTGCACCGTGTCAGGTGGAGAAAAAATAGTGGTGGACGCGAAAGGCCAGATGTAAAGAGCTGCGTGTGCAGAGCCGTAATTACAGCACCCGGAAAGGACGGGCGCGGGCGGTGCCCGGGCAGGCGGGAGAGGGAGCGGGAGGCTTGGGGTTCACGGAGGGCGCGAGCCAATGCAGCAGTCATTTGGAGGGGCCTCTGAGTACACGGCGGGCTCGGGGGCCACCGGAGGGGCGCCAGCGACCGCAGCCGAGCACCCCACCTCCCCACACAATGGCCTTCCCGTCCCCTCGGTCCCCTTCTTCCTCTCCCCTGCACTAGCGCTGCAGGAAACCCAGCTTCTCCTTCCAAGCCTCCATCCCATCTCCTCCGCAGAGACCGGGGCGCGGCTCCCCACCGACCGCAAGACTGCACCTCGCCCCGCCTTGCTGTGTGGGGCACGCTTTTCCGGTGCTGCGAGCCACACCCGTGCCCCAGGGGCTGTGCCCGCCGGGTCGGGGTTATGACCTCCACCCGCGTCACTGAGCCGTGGTCTCAGGCGGGGACGCGGGTGGGCGCCCGTGGGCAGCCCTGACTGCGCTCCAGTGCTGCGGGTGCGTGGACGCTGCTGCGTGCTCCGTGGGCTGATGCCCGCGGCCCCGCTCTGGGCACTCGGGACGGCAGGGGCATCGGCCCCACGTGGTGCAGGGAGGGCTTGAGGTCAAGGCTGAGCACTGCAGGATTTGCGTCTCGGGTCAGAACCAGCCCTTTCCACACTGCCCTGCAAGAGTGAAGGAAACTTCCAGGTTCCACTCACCCACTCAAGGCAATCCCTGAGCATCCAGCGGGCGCTGGCTGAGATCCAGAGAGCAGAGGTGGGCAGGGGTGACGCGCTGAGGTGCCCCTCGAGGGGAGGAAGAGCAGCACACCCACCGAGGCAGCACAGGGGGGGCGGGCGAGGGGCCTGTGGGGGGCGGGGCGGGCCGGGGGTCAGGGAAGACTCCGAAGGAAGGATGGGGAGAGGAGGGCCGAGGCAAGCGCCGGATAGAGGGAAACTGAGAGGTCGGCAGGGGCCTGGCCTCTCGGGGCCTGCGGGGAAGCCGGGCTGCGGTTTGCTTCGGGTGCTGGTCAGA
Source organism: Perognathus longimembris pacificus (assembly GCF_023159225.1). Lineage (NCBI taxonomy): Eukaryota > Metazoa > Chordata > Mammalia > Rodentia > Heteromyidae > Perognathus > Perognathus longimembris. The sequence continues at coordinate 159,224,872 of NC_063161.1, forward strand.
ACACCACCCCAAGCTGGAGGCTAAGCCGGAGGCCAGGGCAGACGAGGGCAGGGCACGAGACCGCCCGCTCCCAAGCTGAGGGGTGGAAAGCGGCTTCTTGCTGAGCGGAGCTGCGCTGGACAGGCCGGGGTCGGGTCAGGTGCCGCCGATCTGCGCGGGGCGAGCAGAGCCTCCCGTCCGTTCCAAGCACCCGTGTCCAGCCTCGGATCTCCTGTTTGGCCAATCTGTGTTTTTGCAGAATAGCTGGCTCCATGAGATCGAGAAAATTTTCACAGCGGGCAAGATTCCAGGCTTGCCTTCAGCTAATTAAGTGATATTAGGGAGGTTGTAAATGCCACGTAAGAACTGGCAGGCAAGCTGCTCCTAATGATGAGAATATTGCTTTACAGGGAGGGAGCTGCAGCTCTGACCGCTGGGCTTCCGGGGGCTGGGTCTACCTTCAAGGGCGCTCCCGGTCACACCAGCTCCAGGGTGTCAAGGTTGCGGGTAGCGCCACGCCCTCTTCGCTCGGCCAATGCCAGGGTCCCGGGAGGCTGGAGGGCGGGGGCAGGCGCGGCTGCCACGTGAGCCCACGTCTCCACCCACGGAATCTGCTTTGGTCTGCAGGATTGCCTCTGAGAGACCAGGCGACGGAGGCACAGAAAGGCCAAATAACCTGCCCAGAGGCCCACAGGATCACACCGCACCGAGACATTCTGACAGCAGGATGCGAGCGGCAGGGGAGAGGGAGCCGCGGGGACACTGCTCAGTGGAGCACTGCACAAGGAGCACTCAGTCCTATTACAGTGGCTGCATGACCCGGAGCGGACGCAGCAAAGGCCTTCCAAGAGGGAAATGACCAAGTCCAGAGTTGTGCACGCTCGCTAACCTGAGCTTCAGCGGCAGAGCATGTGCGACCATGGGATGGGGAAGCCCGTCCGCGCACGCGCGGGCCACCCGGCGGCAGGCAGGGAAGCCCGTCCGCGCACGCGCGGGCCACCCGGCGGCAGGCAGGGAAGCCCGTCCGCGCACGCGCGGGCCACCCGGAGACAGGCAGGGAAGCCCATCCGCGCACGCGCGGGCCACCCGACGGCAGGCAGGGAAGCCCGTCCGCGCACGCGCGGGCCACCCGACGGCAGGCAGGGAAGCCCGTCCGCGCACGCGCGGGCCACCCGGCGGCAGGCAGGGAAGCCCGTCCACCCACGCGGCTTCTGGGAGGATGTGGGAGGCAAGAGGCTCGAGTCTCAGACGTGAGGAGCAGGGAGGCCAAGGAAAGCTCCGCAGCACTGGGCAGGCGAGCCCCGGAGGGGCTGGGCCTTCACTGCGCCGCCTGGCAGGGCCGGGAAGCCCAAGCCCGTCTCCCTGACGCCACACCCTGGACGAACCGAGGGAGAAGAGGCCCCCGGGGTTACGCTGCTTCCCTTGACGGTTTGAGAACACTTACACACGACTGTTTCTTTTAAGAATAGTCAACAACCAGAGCTCTGTTTCTCAAGGAAGGAGGTGGGAAGCGGGACGCGCGTGGGGCCTGTGGCAGCGCTGCCTCAGACAGCACTGGAGATGCAGACGGCGCAGCGGGGGAGAAAGCGTCTTCCTGGGGGACACTAACTAATCCCTACGAGATGAGGCAGCTTACAGGCCCCTGAGGTGGCATTCTGGAGTCTTCTTTCTGCAGGTGTGGCACAGAGGAGCCTGCCATCCGCCGGTGCAGCTGCCTAGAAAGATGGGCGCCCTGGCCATGAGGTCTCCGTGCCACAGCAGGCCATGCCGAGCGCGTCTCGGCTCCTAGGATGGCGACCATGGTGGGGAGACGTTTCGACTGCGCTTCCCGGGAACCGCTGAGTCTCCGGGAACGGCATCTCATGAAAGGCAAGTGCCGTGCGCCATGGGTGCTGAGGGGTACCAGCAGAAGCAGTACCTGTGTACACGTGCATGCAGGTGTGTGTGGGGGGGAGGGGCTGCCTTGACAGGCTGTGTCGTGTGAGCAGAGGGAAGACACACACCACTTCCTGTCAGGCTGGAGACTAGACAGCCACAGACCTGGTATTAACGTCTCATCCGGAGACTTTCACTAGCTCTTCTCTTGTTCTAAGACGTGGCCAAGCAAAAGGATAAAGGCCATCTAAGTGTCCTTGGCATGGCGTGGACACGAGTCCATCCTGACCAGCCATGTGGACTTCCTGTTTGAGCGTGCCAGGTGAGACAGGCTTTGGTTTGCAGGCTTTGGTGAGAGAGTCAGAGAGCACGGGTCTGCACGCAGTGTGCAATGGTCTTGGCAGCAAGCGGTCGGCTGGGAAGCAGCCATTTAGAGAACGCAGCGCTACGACACCATTCACCGCACAAACGTAAGGAACCATTCTCTTTCTTGAGGCGATTCCGGAGACGATGCAGCTCAGAACAGCTGCTGTGGCCACAACTCTCCACGGCGTGTGGGGTTTAGTGGACTTTTCCCCCAGCAACTGGCAGGTGCTTGTGGACTCTGTCAGGTTTTCCTGCGCTCGCTCTGGCCACCAGGACCCGGTCCTGTGCGGAGAAGCGCAGCGCCAGGCCCCCCCCCCCGCCCCAATTTCCCCCAACACAGAAAGGTGCGCCGCCTCCCGGGTGCCGGGGAAATGCCTTCAGAAGAAGGGCTCAGCAACAGAGAAGTAGCCGGAACGGAGCAGTGACATGCAAGAACAGAGCGGCACCGTCACGGGGGCGTAATCCCGTGACACGCTGCTGTCACTCAGCCCGCTCCCTGCCGCGCGGCCAGACATCAAAGGCCGCCCCATACCATCTTACATGCTCTTTATCCGCTAATCAGCCCATTCTTCCCCGGATAAAGCCTGTTAAATCCCTGCTCACAGGGGTACGGTGGGCTTGGTCCCCATCTGCCAGCCAGGGTCCGCAAAGGCAGGAGGCGGCAGTGGCGCTCTCTCCCTAGCGGCTTCTCAAGGTAAGGACAATGCACCCCAATTCCCTTGACTGGCTGCCCCCGCTTTGCCTCCCAGCACCTGGGCAGGGCGGACGATGGCTGGGTCTCAAGAGCTGCTACCAGGATTAACACTGGCTAATGAAACTTCAAGTCATAAAGCCAGATCATCTGCTGAGCATAGAACACTGGGGTGGCTGCACTGGGGGGAGAGGACTGAAGGCAGACAGGTGCCCGTGGGGTGCCCGCACAGGCTTCCAGGGGCACGTCTCCCTCGTGGTGTCCCACGGACAGTACCCGGTGCAGGCAACCCCAAATCCAGAGGCAGGGACCCGGCTCGGGCACTCCTGTTGCTGGCACCGCCACATGGGCCTGGCAGGGCACCGAGGCACCTCGTCCCCAGCTCACGGGGCCAGGTGGGGCGGGGGGGGGGGGACTGGCCTGGAAGAACCTGAGCTGAGAGTGGCCACTTGGGCCTGGCCCGCCCCAGGACCCCCAAACCCCCCGAGGGGAGGTAGATTTGGGCCATGGTTACTTATTACTGAGAGCTTCACAAAGTCGGAGCCCCAGCAGGTGAGGCGGAGGCGGTGTTCCCCAATCCAGACTCCCCTGCCCTCCAGCTGATGGCCCAGAGCTGCTGTAGGGGTGTGAAGACGCTAACTACCCACCCAGAGCCTAACCAACCACCCAGAGCCGCTGCAGGGGTCGTGAAGACGCTAACCACCCACCCAGAGCCGCTGTAGGGGTCGTGAAGACGCTAAACACCCACCCAGAGCCGCTGTAGGGGTCGTGAAGATACTAACCACCCACCCCAGAGCCTAACCACCCACCCAAAGCCGCTGTAGGGGTCGTGAAGACGCTAACCCCCCCGCCCCCCAGAGCCGCTGTAGGGGTTGTGAAGACGCTAACCCCCCCCCCCAGCCGCTGTAGGGGTCGTGAAGATACTAACCACCCCCCCCAGCCGCTGTAGGGGTCGTGAAGACACTAACCACCCCCCCCCCCCAGCCGCTGTAGGGGTCGTGAAGACACTAACCACCCCCCCCAGCCGCTGTAGGGGTCGTGAAGACGCTAACCACCCCCCCCCAGCCGCTGTAGGGGTCGTGAAGACGCTAACCACCCCCCCCCCAGCTGCTGTAGGGGTCGTGAAGACGCTAACCACCCCCCCCCAGCCGCTGTAGGGGTCGTGAAGATACTAACCACCCACCCCAGAGCCGCTGTAGGGGTGGTGAAGACACTAACCACCTCCCCCCAGCCGCTGTAGGGGTCGTGAAGACACTAACCACCCCCCCCCCAGCCGCTGTAGGGGTCGTGAAGACACTAACCACCCCCCCCAGCCGCTGTAGGGGTCGTGAAGACACTAACCACCCCCCCCAGCCGCTGTAGGGGTCGTGAAGACGCTAACCACCCCCCCCAGCTGCTGTAGGGGTCGTGAAGACGCTAACCACCCCCCCCCCAGCCGCTGTAGGGGTCGTGAAGACGCTAACCACCCCCCCCCCCAGCCGCTGTAGGGGTCGTCACAGCTCTGTGAAGACGCTAACCACACCAGCTTTCTCTTCCCTTTTGGAGGTGAGGAAACTGAGGCTCTGGGCCACTGAGACAAAACACAGACGAGTCCTCCCATCAGAACGGAGATGCAACGCAGGTCAAGTTCCCTGAGTCCACCCGCCCGCCCCCGCCACGGCAGCCACGCCCGTGGAGCCCTCAGCACTTTTGGCAAACACACAGGAAGACACCGAGTGGGAACGCAGTGTCACAGAAACACTGTGGTACTTGCCACGAATGTGCAGAAAGGGTGTCGTCCCCAGAGCCTTCAAGAAGGTCACATGAAGTCAGGGCAAGTGACGCCAAGTCTTCGTGTCCGGAACACACCTTCCCCGTGTCTTCCCTGCTCCCAGGCCACAGGGTAACGGTGGTCGCCCACCCCAAAGCTCCCCACCCAAGCAGGGGTCTCCCAGTCCTGACCACAGCCAGAGGCGGGGCTGATGCTAGAGGAACACCACGTCTTTGAAGAGATAACGGCTGGAGGTATGGCTCAGCATTAGAATGAATGAGCCCCTGTGTACTTCCCCACTATTGGGGGAGAAATACAAAGGGGTGTAGCTCAGTACCCTGGAGAAGAGCAGGCAGCTGTCAGAGGCCTGGGCATTAGGAGCTCCGAGAGCCTGAGGCGAGGCTCCCCAACCCCCCCCATCTCATACCAGGGCGATCACATGGGGCATGCCAGAGGCCTTCCATGGTGGCACTTCTGAAGTCCACCACGCCGAGTCCCCAGAGCCACTCTAATGGGACATGACAACAGCCCAATAGGTCTGTCTCGCTGCTCGCTAATCCCCGGTATACCTGGCCCTGCGGAGATACGCATGAGTTTTTAAAGGCTGAGTTGTCTTTCCTCTTGTTCTGAATGCTTAGTATTGACAGACAGGCGGCCGGTAGTGGTGTTTAGCAACATCAGCAGAGACGGGAGGGTGGACCCTGAGCTCCTCTGCCATGCACCTCATCTCATGTGGCTCTCAATGGAGCTGTACCCGTGACCCCCCGGAATGGAGCTGCACCCGTGACCCCCAGAATGGAGCTGTACCCGTGACCCCCAGAATGGAGCTGCACCCGTGACCCCCCAGTGGACCCTGAGCTCCTCTGCCGTGCACCTCACCTCATGTGGCTCTCAATGGAGCTGCACCCGTGACCCCCCGGAATGGAGCTGCACCCGTGACCCCCCAGTGGACCCTGAGCTCCTCTGCCGTGCACCTCACCTCATGTGGCTCTCAATGGAGCTGCACCCGTGACCCCCCGGAATGGAGCTGCACCCGTGACCCCCCAGTGGACCCTGAGCTCCTCTGCCGTGCACCTCACCTCATGTGGCTCTCAATGGAGCTGTACCCGTGACCCCCCGGAATGGAGCTGCACCCATGGCCCCCCAGAATGGAGCTGCACCCGTGGCCCCCCAGAATGGAGCTGCACCCGTGGCCCCCCACAATGGAGCTGTACCCGTGGCCCCCCAGAATGGAGCTGCACCCGTGGCCCCCCACAATGGAGCTGTACCCGTGGCCCCCCAGAATGGAGCTGCACCCGTGGCCCCCCACAATGGAGCTGTACCCGTGACCCCCCAGAATGGAGCTGTACCCATGGCCCCCCACAATGGAGCTGTACCCGTGCCCCCCTGTCTTAGTCTCAGCAGTGGTCACAGGACACTTTCAGCTCTCACCTTTTCAAGTTGGCCTTCCCCTTCTTCACAGTGGAGGCACTGAGGTTTCTGGGGGCGTCCCGAAGCCCAAAGCTCTTGGCCACATGCCCCAGGTGGAGGGCCCGGACACAGAAGATGTGCTTCAGCTCCCTGGGGTAGGTGGCGTAGGCCCGGATGAAGGACTGCAGGGCTGAAAGGGAAGGGGGGAGAGCGGGTGTCAGGCCAGCTGGCCGGCAGGGGGACTTGCCGGGTGGCGCAAGACCCAGGGCAGCCAGCACACCCGGCCTCCGCCTAAGCTGCTGTGCACTCTCGGAGACGCCGCCTCAACTACCGCGTGAACAGAAACACTTGTGAGTCCCGAGCAGAGCGTCCAGCGGTCCAGCACGGGGCGGTGCCCTGCCTTCCGCCTCCAGGCGGCAGAGCCAGCGGGCGCTCGGTGAGTGCTGGCTGCCTACGCGAACCAAGTGAGAACGGGGACGGGGTGAAGAAGAGGCCACGCGGGCACTGCTTCTCATGACAAGAGGAAAGGGCAGACATTTACATCAGGAAGACAGCGTCCTAATTTCATTACTTCTGAACTTCCGTGTGAAAGCTTAAGGATGAATGTGTTGAGGGGACATTCCTTTTTAGAGTAGTCCAGGGAATGGTCCCCCCCTTGAAGACTGTCAACAGCCTAGAGAAGCCCATGGAGCCAACCGGCCACCAGCGAGGGTGTAACCCTAGTTGACAGTCAGGACTGAGGGGTGCCTCGTTCTCTCCCGGCTGAGCCTCTGGGTGGGGCCCTGGGGGGGCGGGGCGCTGGCTGGTCTCGGGGAGTCTCCGCTGCCTCCCTTACCTCACTGGTGGAGCCACTGGACTGGCAAGTTTGCCCACAGCTTAGGTGTAATACCCCGGTGGCACCTGGAGATTGGTGTGTACGAACAGTAATAAAAAGTGTCATTTTAGCAGATCAGCTCCTGGAAGAATCCTGGGAATCCATCAAAGCTCTATTTACTGAGCAAAGTGAACTCCTTTTCCCAATCGATGAGAAATAATAACCACAGCAACTCTGCTACACCCTTCTCTTAAATCTGTGCTCACTCCCCTTTTAATAACCAGGGACTGGCTTTTTCAAAGAGAATCTTTAACACTTCAAATGGTCTTCACTGTCTGGAGGGTTCTGACGCCCGGCTCCAGCCGGAGCGGCACGCTGTTGTTCGTGGAGAGGAAGGCTCTTCCGGGCAGTGCGGGCAGAGACCCGAGCGTTGCCTCTGCCTCCCTTTCCCTCCCCGGCCCTAACGTGCACTCCAGGACACGACGAGCCAAGCCATGAATAACACCATGGCGACCGCGGCCTTGGCCTGGCTCTCTGCCTTGCTCACTTCTCCTCCCCCATCCTAGGAGCTCGCACAGAGCCACCCTCCTGGGGGTGCCCAGCTCGCAGCCTTGCAGGAGCGGTGGGTGTGTGGTCACACTAACCCTCCCCGTCCTGCAGGCTCTTGTCTCGCTGGCAGGCTGTGTGGACTCCGTGCCTGATGATCAGAGAAGCAGAGAACCCGATGTAGCAGGAGCCAATACCACACAGAGTGAAGAACACTGGAAGGAGCCATTTACTCAGGGTGACAGGCAACTGGAGTTGAGGACTCCAGGAGCAACTGTCTAAGGTGCCCCAGGTAGAGGGTGTCTGTTGAAGGACCCCTCCTATTAGGGATGAGGGCATCGCACTGAGGGTTCTGAGATTAAGAAGGAAGCGAGGGCACCCCTCAAGCTGGGAAGGTGAAGTTGCCCCCCCCCCCCCCCCCCGCAATTCTGCACAGGTCAAGGCAGTGTGGCTTCCCACCGACACCAACAGGGCAACCATCTACAGGACTCGGGAAAGGAAGTGGTGTTTTAGGATTCTCTTAGAGACACAGCACGCTGCCTCAGCCGGCAGACTTGTCTCCAGTGACAAGTGTCCTCACAGCACAGGCGCGGTGTGCCCCAAGCGGAGCCCGGAAACGGAGGCCGAGCTACAGGGTCAGCCTTCACAGGAGGCCCAGGACCGGACTTCCCCAAACTTCTGGTACCATAACTGAACTAAAACCCGAGTCCCTAGCTATAAGTGACAAGAAATAAAGGAACTGAGAGAAAAAAGGGCTAAGCAAGAGCTTCTTCTCGAGACTGACAGCCACCAGACACGGGGCACTAGCAATGGTGGGGTCAGAAAATACAAAAGGAAAACAAATGCATCCTTGGCTCCATTTCCAACTAGTTTCCTGCCATAAAGGCACAGGCCAGCTGCTCTGTTAACTATTCATAAAGTGAGTTCTGAAATGGCAGAAAAAGCAAGTCAATTTCAGAGAATTTACATATGCAGACTGAAACGCAGAAGGCAGGATAAACTTTCGGGGTAGCGGTGGCTCCTGCCCTGTGGATCTAGTCCTTGTAGGGTGGTAGGGGTGTGTAGATTCCCTCAAACCTCCACGAGTCACAACCCCAAGTAACAGAAGAAATGAAGCTGGGTGACTGTTAGAGGCGTAGTGTAAGGGGTACAGTACCTGCCCATTAAGCACCAGGCTTTAAGTTCAAAACCCCAGTACCACTAAAGTCAAATAAAATGAAAAATTGCTCAGAAATGAAGATGGGCAGCCAAGACTTGTCAGAGTGGTTTTGCTCTCGTCCTTTATCAGTCTGGTGTGGAAACCAGTGAGCAAGTAAGAGAAATGATGTACCTACTGTCTTCAAGGTGTCTTATGTGCTGGGGAATAGCCCTGCTTCTGTGTGTGTGTGTGTGTGTGCGCGCGCGCGCACATGCTGGTGCAGAGATTTGAACTCAGGGCCTGGGCCCTGTTCCTTAGCTTTCCTGTTCAAGATTGGTGCTCTGCCACTTGAGCCACAGCTAAGTCATTAAATAGAGCTAAGAATCTCAGGGATTTTTCTGCCCAGGCTGGCTTAGAATACTGAAATTCTAAGATCTCAGACTCTGAGTAGGTAGGATTACAGCTATGAGCCACTGGCACCAGCTTCTTTAAATGCAAGACAAATAACTGCTTGCTTCTTGAACAAGTTTGGTCGTGACCAGTATGAGGAAATATACAAAACCATGTTGTGTAACAACTTCTGTAACTTCTACTGGGATGGCCCTAGTATCTGCAAATAGCTGTAACTGTGCCAAAATATCCCAAACCTCACAGAAACCAAGGCCAAAGCTGATGGCGGGGGTGAAGGTATTATTTACTTATTGGATAGTGGAGTTTGAGCTCAAGGTCCTGCAAATGCTAGGCAGGTCTTCTAATATTTGAGCCACACCTCTAGCCCTTGAGGTTATTTCTTTTCCTTGTAACTTTGTTACTATAGGAATCAAGGCTGGCTAAGTCTGCTTAGCTTTCTTCAAAGGTCAAGACTCTAAGGTGACACTGGGACAGACCCTCTGTTCATGTTGAGGCATCTCAGTGTTTCTCTAGAGGCAGGTCTGTAGGAAAACCCTTGGGGATTGGTAAATTCACTTTTGGGAAAGGCTAAAACAACAAAATACTAGAGGAGAAGGGTATTACCAACTATCAGTAGCTATTACTGGTACTTTTTTTTTGCCAGTCCTGGGACTCAGGGCCTGAGCACTGTCCCTGGCTTCTTCTTGCTCAAGGCTGGCACTCTACCTCTTTGAGCCACAGCGCCACTTCCGGCTTTTTCTGTGTATGTGGTGCTGAAGAATCGAACTCAGGGCTTCATGCATGCTAGGCAAGCACTCTACCCATCAGCCACATTCTCAGCCCTGTTACTGGGACTTTATCTTTTACCGTGTGCAGTTCTGATCTGAGTTTGACGATAACCCAAAGCTGCCCCATTATGTATTAAACGCATATGATTAGAACCTTGAAAATACTTGCTACTCTTTATGTTTTTGGTGTTGCTGGGGCCTTGTGAATTCAAGTCAAGAATATACCCAACCCGTGCATTCTGCCGTACATTCATCTCTACTTGCTGATAGCTGCGCTCCCCCAACATCTAGTCTCCCCGCTTCCGTCCTTGCCCCGAAGGTCTACACAGTAGCCAGGTAGTCTCTCCAGTGTGGGGTCCTGTCACCCCATCTTCCTGCCCAAAGCCCCCCAATGCTCTCACTGTACCCAGGCTAAAACCCGGAGGCCCCACAGCAGCCTCCCAGCCCTACCTGACTCTTCCTCAGCCCCCACCGCTACCTGTCTCCTCCCGTCCCGTGTCTGCAAGGACCTCCCTTCAGAAGGCACAGGGCCCAGGCCACATCACGTTTCTATTCACTCTGGCCTCTTATTAAACATGTACTCCGCTCTATCACTCCTTCTTGTCTTTCACTTGCTCTCTGTTTTCCATAACTCACACTTTTTTTTTTTTGGTTATGGGGCTTGAACTCTGGGCCTGGGCGCTACCCCGAGCACTTCAGCTCAAGGCTGGTGTTCTACTGCTTGAGCCACAGCGCCACTTCTGATTTTCTAGTGGTTCATTGGAGATAAGAGTCTTGGGATTTTCCTGCCCAGGCTGGCTTTCAACCGTGATCCTCAGATCTCAGCCTCCTGAGTAGCTAGGGTGACGGGCCTGAGCCACCGGTGCCTGGCTTCTTACCCCTTAACAAACTGGCTTTCTGCTCACTGCTGCTCCTGCTCCTCACTAATATCAGCTGCACAGAGGCGAGGGTGTTTCCTGTTCTGACCCTCATGCATGTGCAGCACCTAGAACAGGCCCAATTCAACAAATACCACTGGAGGTGTGGTATACACGTAATCCCAGCAGTACAAGGCTGAGGCTGGAGGATCAAGAGTTTGAGTCTAGCCTGAGTTGTATAAGACCTTGTCTCAACAAATAAACAATCTCCCCCCGTTCCCCCCCCAAAAGAGGGAAGGATGCTACAGAGTTCCTATATTGGTAAGCTGGCCTGGGATTTTGTTCAAAACAGCAAGCAACTAACAGAAAGAACGATGATTTCTCTAACTATGTGCACAAGTTAGTCACCAGCCAGGGCATTCCATTAGAATAAAGCACATGGTCTTTGCACCTAACCCTGCCCTGTTCACTGTCCAAGATGAACTGCTAATCCACACCCAATGTTAGATCCCAGGATCCAATTTATCCTACATCTTGTTATCTGAATAGCAAATGGTCTTCCTCAACAGTCTGCTCAGTTTCCTTTGTACATTTAAGTAAGAAATGCTCAGGTCTAATACTTCTAGCCCTCTCCTTCATCTCTAATTTCTAGCCCCACAATTATTTCTACTGACGTCACCTCTCTTGTATCTGGTATTCGAAGACAGAAAATCAGATCCCCAAGATCTAAGTTGTCGGGTCAAAGTTCTAGTCCTTCCACAAGCCAGATAAAGCCTCATTTGTGCAAGAGACAGAGACAGGTGAAACGAACATTTAGTATCACTTTAGATTCCATTCTGGAGAAGGAAGGCTTCTGCTGGTGGGCAGAGGGCCCGGGCTGACCCTTCAGCCATGCTGAGCGGTGAGTGGGGGGGGCGGGGGGGGGCGACGCCGGCGCCATGCCGAGGGGTCCTTGCCAGCGCCATGCCCAGCGACCCCTGCCCACATGACCTAAGAAACCAACTAACCTTTTTTTGCCCAGGAGACTGTCCTCTTACTGGAGTGCACGTAATCTTCAAACACTGTCTGCAAGACTGTGGCTCGCTCTCGGATTTCCTGGGGGCCAGCGGCCTGGGATTGCTGGGAGGGTGACGGAAGGATTAAAGGAGAGACAGAGCTGAAGTCAGGAATAATGAAGCAGTTTATAATAGATTTAATAACAGTAAAATCACACAGTTACCACCCAGGGGCCAACGAGGGTAATCCTTTCAATATTACTAGGGAAAAAAGGGAGCTATAAAGATGTTAAAGTCAGGCAAAGCCGAGGATGGCTCTGTAGAGGAGATTGCGTCTGTTTATTTATTTACCTACTTTTCTTCATGACCTCTCATCACTCACGTTGAAAATGGAAGACCGCTAGAGACACAGCCATTTTCTAAGTCTAATTTAGGCACTTCAAACACCACTGAACACAACTTGGTGTTTTCAAATTTGTGTCTCCTGGAATGCCGCACCCCCCCCCCCCACCCATCATCAATAGAAAATGACAATTCTTCAAAAGCATTCCAGTGACCTCCCTAAAATTCAGCCTTGGAGAGTAATCCTTGTCCTGGGATCTCAGAGTATCTCCTTCCTCACCGAGGCGTCGGTCAGGGCTTCTGATTCATTCCTTAGCCCACAAGCACCGCACTGTCTTCCCGGGAACCATTACGGGGTGGCCTTCCCGCAAGCCTCGCGCTAAGCCACCCTGGATCCTCGCAGCAAGAGAGAACTCCCCAGTGGAAAATGCTTATAAAACATGACTATTTTCTTCTTTTTTTGGTCGGTACCGGGACTTGAACTCTGGGGGCCTAGGTGCTGTTCCCAAGCTTCTTTTGCTCAAGGCTAGCGCTCTACCCCTTGGGCCACCAGCAACACTTCCCGCTTTTTCTGAGTAGCTTTTTTTTTTTTTTTTTTTTTTTGCCAGTCCTGGGCCTTGAACTCAGGGCCTGAGCACTGTCCCTGGCTTCTTTTTGCTCAAGGCTAGCACTCTGCCACTTGAGCCACAGCGCCCCTTCTGGCCGTTTTCTGTATATGTGGTGCTGGGAATCGAACCCAGGGCCCCAAGTATACAAGGCAAGCACACTTGCCACTAGGCCATATCCCCAGCCTCTGAGTAGTTTTTTTTGAAGATAAAGTCTCAGAATTTCTTGTCCAGGTTGGCTTCAAACCACAACCCTCATATCTCAGCTTCCTGAGTAGCTGGGATCATAGGCGTGAGCCGCCAGCACGTGGCTGACTTTGTTATTTGCTAACCTGGCACCAGAGCTTACATCTGTAATCCTAGCCACTCAGGAGGCTGAGATCTGACGATCACACTTCAAAGCCAACCCCTAGCAGAAAAGTCTCCACTTGACCAGTGAAAACCAGAAGGAGCTGTGGCTCAAATGGTAGAAAGCCAGCCTTGAGAAAAACAGCAACAACAACAAAAAACCAAAACAAAAAACCAGAGCATGAGAACTTGAGTTCAAACTTCAGTACCTCCCCTCCCCCCATGCACAGATTTATTTCATCCTTCAAGAAACCAAGAGAGCTGGGTGCCTGGGCCTCACACCTGTAATCCTAGCTATTCAGGAGGCTAAGATCCGAGGATTCAAGTTCACTCTTATCTCTAACCGTCAAGTGAAGTTTTGGCTCAAATGGTATGGTACTAGTCTTGAGCAAAGAAAGCTAAAGGACAGACAGTCCCGAGTGCAACCTGACACGTGTGCGTGTACACACATACACACAGTCCAGAGAAGAGATTCCTTTAAAAAATACTTCTAAGAAGCCACTGCATCTACTTCCTAAATCTTTATTAAAGTTTGGTGGCACTAGGGTTTGAACTCGGGAGCGGGTGCTTGCTCCGTCGGTGCTCTTGTGCTTGGATTAGCTCGTGCTGAGCTGCTTTCTGCTGGATGGGAATTTAAGATCCACCAGGGCTAAAGTGGTCACGTGGGCTCCAGCCAGGCCTTCCGCTTTCAGAGGCCGGGGGTTTGAGGCCAGCGCCAGCTCTACCTGAATGCCCCAAGCCCCTCATCCGCTTTTAAGGTGGAAAGAGGAAGAACAAAGAGGAGAAGAGAAGAGGCCCGCCCTACGCCTGGCATCCGCTCACCTCTGGGCAATGTTTTGAGTGCAGCCTGTTTGGCTGATGATGACAGCCTCACTCACTTCACAGTGCACGGTCCCCTAAGGGCTCCGGCTGCTGGAATGTTGGGGGAAAGTCGCTAAGAAGCTGTGTTACCAAAGTGGACATTTGCTTTTGTCATCGCCAAGGATGCCTCCCCTTCACTGAGGTGAGATGCAAACTTTCGGCTGCCCTCCTCCTTTCCTTAAGCCACCCCGGCTGCACAACTGTCACCTTGCTTGCAATTTTTTTTTTTTTAATATGAATGTGAAATTAGCGAGGATGCCCTTTCCCCTGGCGGACAGAATCCTCTGTTATTAAAAAGTAAAGCACTTTAATAATGAAAACTTTTCCCTCTTTTTCCTGTGTTTTAACTGTTTAAAATTAATGAGAAGGGCAGAATGGTTGTCAAAGCGATATTGAAAGCCGGGCAGCCAGGACCGAATAAGCACAAAAATCCCTCTAGAGTGTTAAATAAACAGAGCTGCAGCCCTCGACGAATCCCTCTGTTGGTTATTGTATACATTCTGTAACAGCTCTCAGAATAGATCTGAGAGCCGAGGAGGCAGAGAGGGTTCAGAATTCCAATAAAGGCCTCAAATTAAAGACAGCCTGGTGCGAATTCCAGGAGAAAATTAAAGAGACCTCAAGCTTAAGTGACAGGTGACTTGCTTCTGTGTCACAACTGTCAGGGGATTTAGTGATAATATGGCAATATATTACAAAGGGCTTTTCTTATTCCCCCCTTTAGGTTTCAAAATGAGGCATCTTTTCTTCCCACCCCCCCAAAAAATTACATATATATAATATGAGTGTATATACAAGTGAAATATGTAGAAAAATGAGAAACCTAGGCTTGGATTTGAAATGATGGGGTCAGTTTTAGTAAAATATAAGGGGAAGTTAATGACAGGAAACATATTCTTTGGGAAAAGCAAGTCTTCCCTCCCCACCAGCGCTTCCAGAAATACTTTAAGGCGCACCCCCCCCCCCCCCCGCCCCGGGAGAAGCGAGGGGCGCTCAGCTGTCTTCTGGGAGGACAGACTAAATTTAACTGAAGACGGAGGGGCAGAGTTCGGCAGCACCGCCGCAGCCCCAGACAGGTAAAAGCTGCCGTAATGAGGGCGGGTCAGAGCCCCCAGGCACCGAGCGCCACACGACCGGTTCCCCCCCCCCCCCAACCAAAGACACAGGCTTGCTCCCCGGTTAATGAGGCTCACCTCCAACCAGCCTACCATGGGCCACGGGCCACGAGTAGTTTAGAAAAACACATTTCTGACCATCCATCCACACCCAGTGAGCCTCGTTCCTAACACCCTACTGGTCTAGGAAAGGACAGCCTATTAAGGAGGACGAGGCAGGGGCTCTGGCCTGACTGTTAACACCTCACAGCGCCAGCGACAACCCCTCTGTGAGGATACGGTTACAGCCCCTCCTCCCGACCAAACACCCCAAGGACTTGTAGGGAAAAACATGGTAGGCGTGTGCACACTGCTGGTGGAGTCTTCCTACCTTTCTAAGGTAGCTAGGCAGGATGATTTCAGTTGTAAAGTTCTAGGTGGTGGCATCGGAGAAGGAAAGGGGTATGTGTGCACATGTGTGTAAGTGCCCTGATATAGCCGACTCCAAGATTATTAGCTAAATGGAAGAGTTTTGTTTTAATCACTTTCCTGCCACGCTGAGCTTTTACCCCATGGTCCCCAGAACCTTCTGAGTGCCTTCCAGTCAAGTTGAAAGATCAAATTTATTCTCTTTGTAGGCGGGTGAATACTCACATACCCAGACGCAGCTGTATATATATTTTATATACCTAAATATGAAATATACATTTTACAGATGCTTCACTCTCTTTCTGTTCACAGAAGCCCCAAAATGCATGTGCCAAAGGGACATTTCCAAGGACTTCAGTCAAGCAGGGTGAAGATAAGGGGCTTTCTAATGAGGTGGTGGCATGATATGGAAAGGCCCAGCTCCCGAGCCTACGTCTACACTCCTGACATCAGAGCGCTCGCTGGAGAAACGCCCGAAATGTGGAGGCCAGGACGGACGGCATTCATTTGTCTTCTCTTCTCCTTACCACACTCCTTCCTCCTTTCCTTGCTTGCTTCCCTTTCTTTCCTTTTTTAAATCTCAGTGCAGTTCTAGGGCTTGAGTGTGGGGCCTAGGGGCTGCCCCTTAGCTGTTTTGCTCAGGGCTGGTGCTCAACCACTTGAGCTAAAGCTCCACTTGTGGCTCTCTGCTGGCTAATTGGAGAAAGCCTCAGAGACTTTCTTGCCCGGGCTGGCTTTGAACAGTGGTCCTCTCATCTCAGCCTCTTGGGTAGTTAGGATTACAGGTATGAGCCACTGGTGCCTGAGAGACAGCATTTCTCATGCCAAAAACCACGGCAAGTTGTATCTACCATCTACCTGATTGCATTTTTATAGTAAGTAATATAGACAACTTCATTAGCCTTCCTTCTTTCTTGCCGTTCTTTTTGGGTGATGATCTATCACCTGAGCTATACCTTCAGCCCCTTCTTACAATGGTTATTTTCTTGCATTTCTTCTGTGGGTTTAAACTCAAGGCCTTCTGCTCTGGCCCAAAGTTTTACTCACGGTGCTCTACCAGGAATAGTCCAGCGTTTGGCTGGTAATTGGAGAGAAGTCTTAAGAGATTTTCCTGGTGGGACTAGCTTCAAACCTTGATCCTCACATCTCAGCCCCCTGACGGCTGGGATTACAGGCGTGAGCCACAGTGCTCAGCTTGCATTGGCTATTTTCAAGGTACGGTCTTTATGCTCGGGCTGGCCAGCATTTTGGGCTATACTTGTATTCTCCTCTGTGGCTAGGCTAACAAGCATGCACTACTATACCTAGCCACTGGTTAAGATGGAGTCTTGAAATTTTTTCCTCTGGTTACCTTTGAACTACGATCCTCAATCTCTTGAGCCACAATGGCTAGTTTTTCTTTCTCATTTGAGCTTAATCAAAGTTAAACTGGGTCCTATAAGCCAAGTCAAAGTTGATAGGGCATCTATACCCGTGTGCAACGACACAAGTTTTGCACATGACCACTTACATCATTATCAGTGAAAACTCGCCTTTGCTCAGTATTTTCTTTCTACAAAGGACAATCACCAAATCTTAAACTAAAGCTACAAAAACCTTCAGCCCACCCTCCCCCCCCCCCCGCCCCTGGGCAGCAGCCCGGGGGTAAAGGATGCCATCTCTGGTCTGATGTGGCCTGGCACCATCCCAAGTACCCTCTGCTCCATCCCAGGGCCACCTCGCACAGCCCCCGCGCGGGTGCCCGCCGCCAGCCACTGCAGATGGGAAGACGGAGGCCGGGGGAACACCTGCTCCAGGCCACGGAGACGTCAGCTGCGAAGCACGGGACACAGCTTCTCCCCCAGGACCCTGTGACAGCTCCTTGGGCTCAGGACACGGCCGAGGCTGGCCTCCAGCCAGGGAACGGCTTAAGGAGAAGAATTGAGGTTGCAAAGCCACAGAAGGGCAGATGTTAAAAAAAAAAAAGACATGGCCTGTTGCTGAAAGAGCAGAGGGAGCTGCAGCTGCTCTGTGCCTTCCTTGGGGATAGGCCTTCGGGGGGGGGGGGGGGCTGCGCAGACCGACACAGCGATCACCTCCCTGGGGAAGGCCTCTCTGTTCAGGGATAAAGACCCAGCCGGTCCTACACGCTGCACAGGAAAGACTGAGCCCGATCCGACCTTCACCACCTTCCTCTGCAACCTGCCTGCCGGCTCTGGCTTCTCGAGCATGCAGGTGCCAGTGTCCCACGCAGGAAGGTATGGGGCATAGAAAGGCCGGGTGTTTCCCAAAGCCTCCCAGCGGATGGGAGGCCGGGACTGCGGCCCAAGGCCCTGCTCCCGGCCACTGTGCAGCACGGACCCCTCTGCCTGTCAAGTCCCTTAGAACGGGGCTGGGGCTACAGTGAAGGACTGGGTGGGTGCATTAGGCCTGAATTTACAATAGTTCCAGAGGAACCCAAGTGTGACAAGACTTGTCTACAACACCTGTGTGGGGCTAGTCTATTCCCTGACAAGTCTACCATGAGGGAGGCCCAGAGGCTACCGAGACTATTGTGCTTTATGGAAAAAAAAAAACCCCACTTATCAGTTGTGTCTTTAGCAAGAACTAAATGTGTTATACTGTGGCTTGAGCTCAGGTCCTCACACTATCACTGGCTTTTCATTCTAGACTGGCACTCTGGGCTGGGGATTTGGCCTAGTGGTAGAGTGCTTGCCTTGTATACATGAAACCCTGGGTTCAATTCCTCAGTACCACATATGTAGGGTTTTTTTGTTTTTGTTTTCTGGTTGGCTGGAAATCAGAGTCTCACTGACCTTCCTGTTCATCCTGGCTCTGAACTGTGGTCCTCAGATCTCAGCCTTCTGAGCAGGAAGAATTACAGGCATGAGCCACTAGCATCTGGACTTCAATTCTGTTTTGTCGGCGGAGGACGGCTGAGGACCTGCGCCAACAAGCACACCTGTGGGAGCTCTTTTACCTCTAAGTCTCAGTTTCTTCACCTATCGACTGAGGCCATGTACACCTTGTGGGGTTGCTGGGGAGACTAAATGGGGCCTCAGCCCAGTCCCGAAGGCACACACTGAATTCTACACTGAGGGCGGCACTCCTTATGGCTATCTCCTCTCCTCTGAGAGGGTAAGTTTCCCCCGGTATGTTCTGGAAGGAGAGCTCACGTCAGGGTTAGTCAAATCCACCCTCTGCCTCAGGGAGAATGTCGATCCAGGTAAAGGCATAAAAGCAACACCTCAGCTTGATCTAGGCGGCTTGATTTTCTACTCTGTCCTCAGGCAGAAGAAAACAAATGTAATTTATTCACGTAATTAAAATTTGATAGACAAAGTTGCATAGAGTGACACTGCACCCGTGTGTGAATGTGACATCCTGAGTGATGGGCGGGGGGCGAGGCCTGGGAAAGGGGGGTGGCGACGGGCGCTCCGAGCTGTCTGCCTCCGCTCAGAAGCTCCATATGGAACTGCACAGATAACAGAAATTTTTCTTCTTAATGATCTCAACTTTACTTTTCCTGTGTGGATAGGATGCACATTAAAAAATGGATGAGCGAAGCACGTGTGAAAGGAGACACGGAGATACTGATGTCTTCCGTGCTGCTGTGGCCCGACAGGTCCACTCCGTGGTCCTGGCTGATGATCTGGAGAGGGGCGCCGGGGGGAGAGTGGAACGCCGTCTCCGGACCCGGCCTTGCCCCGGCCACCTCTCCGTGGAGCCTGCGGCTGGCTGGCGGACCTCCAGAATGGACGGGAGCTCATTAACCGGGTGAGACCAGAAAATTCATCCAGAAGCAAAGAGGAGGAAAAAAACGCACAGCCAAACGTGGCTTCATCTAATGTTCATGACGCTGAAAATAACGTCTGCTTGGCAGAAGAAATCGACACACCAAGTCTCTACCATCCCACATGAAGAAATGAAGCATACCTGGTTAAGCACAACAGATACTCACCTGGTTGTCCCTTTGCCTCACTTTAAAACGATCATCCCTGGTCAGGACGGACAAAATATCTTCCATCAGAATCTCAGAAACACTGTAAAAGGAAAGGAGTCAACAAAATAAATTTTTCCCCCCAGTCCTGAGGCTTGGACTCAAGGCCCAAGCACTGTCCCTGGCTTCCTTTTGCTCAAGGCTAGCACTCTGCCACTTGAGCCATAGCGCCACTTCTGGCTTTTTCTATATATATGGTGCTGAGGAATCGAACCCAGGGCTTCACGCATGCTAGGCAAGCACTCTGCCACTAAGCCGCATTCCCAGCCCCAAAATAAATTTTTTACTCTTGCCCAAAATATGCCAGATCTTCATGCATAAAACCAGCCCAGGGACTGGGAATATGGCCGAGTGGTAGAGTGCTTGGCTCATACACATGAAGTCCTCAGCACCACATATACTTCACAGGGATATCATGTGTGTGTGTGCGCGCGCGTGGGTGCACACATGTGTACTGGGGCTTGAACTTAGGGCTTCACACTCAGACTCTACCACTAGAAGAATACTTCCACTTCCGGCTTTTTCTTGGTTAATTGGCAGTAAGAGTCTGCCTTGGTTGGCTACAAACTGTGATTCTCAGAACGCAGCCAGGATTACAGGCGTGAGCCACCGGTGCACGGCTACTTCCTTAAGAGTTCCTGTAATACTGAACAGAGAGGCTTGCTCATGGATAAACTACCTTCACAGGAGCAAATGACGAAATAAACATTGCATGTCATTTAGTTCGGTGGGACCTGTGAAGGTGACAGGTGACAGCGCTGTCCACAGCACCTTGGCCCTTCCTCTCCGTGGAGGACCACACGTTTTCTAATGAACCCATCCGGGCTTCCCCGTCTCCAGGGGGTCTGGAGCGAGTGCAGTGCACTGCACAAGCAGACCGACCGCAGCGAGAGGAGGAAATGTGCACTGCCGAGACACTTTCTCAGGGAGAAAGGAAAAGGAAGGAAGGAGCTCAGGGGAGAAAAACTGTAAAAAGACAGATGACTGTGTGGCTGGTTTTGTTGAAAATGTAGCAGCAAATTAAAACATGAATAGCGACCTCCTAGGTGGGCCAAGGCAATTTTGCTTCCCCAAAGGTTCCTGTGACAAGGCTATGAGCGGAGACGCGGCGTCTGACAGCCCATATGGAGACGGGCCGTCCCCTCCCGAGCGCTCCGCCCTGTACCTCAGCCCCTCCGTGTGAGCTCCAGCCCGTGCACCAGCCACATCTTTCTGCAGCAGGAAGGCAGAGGATGCTGAGGGCGGGAGGAAGGGCAGTGTGCCCCGACACCCCTGGGAATGGTCCCCCAACCCCAGGGGCTGGCGGCAAGGTACAGCAGCTGAACCTGCTCTTTTCTCTGGAAACCTCAAGGGGAAAATATGGCCCAGAACTATGGTCTTCTCTCTCATTGGCTTCCTACATGCCCCTTGCTTGGGTGGGGAGTGGAACACAAATGAAAGAGAAAGAGAAGACCTTGGAGTGGAATCTTAAGATGGAAAAAGGAAGAATAATGCCATTCACAGCCAGAAATACAAAAACCGAACAAGCCCACGGAAAAGAACTGCACATCTGTGCATATAGGGAGGGCTGCTATCCTGAGCCGGCAGGCACCCAGACAGACCTGGGGGGCCGCATGCCCTAAGCAAATCGGGAGGAACCGAGAATAAACTGGAATGATTTACAGCTTAAAAGGGCCGCCTTTCCTATTTCTAAGAAATCACTGCTTCCAAGGAACAAAGGGAGTCCACTGTGATTATTTATGGTTCCTATCAACAGATCTGAATTACCCCACCTTGCTGGGGAAAAAGATAGAAAAATAAATTCAGGGAACTGTCTTCCACCAGATCTAAGAAATACACGTTTGATGAGGCATTTACATTTTAATAACGCAGCAATGACTTTCATTAGTGATACCCTTAAAGGGGAAGTAGAAAGTTCAGGAGTTGGGAAATACAAAGAAGTCAAAAGGACGCAGAAGCAAAGCAGCGCGGCCCAGGGCACCTGTCTCTTGCCCAGTCTGCTAAATTAAATTGTCAGGGTGGGTTCCACAGCGCCTGCACATGAAGGCAGCCAGCAATTTGTTGTGATGCCCTTGCTGCCGGGAGCCTCGGCCTGCCTTCCCGAATCTTCCTTGCAATTCATCAGCCGCCCAGTATCCTGCTGCCTGGCTCCTGCACTCTCAGGGATGGCAACACACACACACACACACACACACACACACACACACACACACACACACACACACCCCTTCCTTTACTATTTAGGGTGCTCCTTCTTCTGGATTCCATAAATGTTCCTGGCTGCTTCTTCCCACTGCATGCTCTGCAACTACTTCATATGAGAATTTACTTCATTTTACATCAAAGACACGATCTAGACATAGGTAAGCTATGCAGGGTCTTTCCTCAGGCAGCTATGACAAGTGTGAGGCATGCTATCAGGGAATAACCCGGCTTCCACTCTCTGGCTAGCCACAGGCGGTGAGTGTTGAGGGCAAATGGCAGCAAGAAGGGCTTGGTAGGACCTGACTCCTTGCAGAAAGGTTCTTACACAGCCTGGAAAACCTGTCCCTAAATGCCTTCTCGTCCTTGCCCAGCTCTCCTGAGCCGTCCCCAGCGTCCTCACAGTGTGAAGGCCAAGGCACTAGCCGCCGGAGTGGCCACTTCTTTTGTGGACAGACTTCATGCTGAGTTTCACACAAGCACAGCACACTGCTCTCCTGACCAGCTCATTGCAAACGACATACGCTGCTCACCAATAATGGCAGATTGGGTGACCACTGTGTTTCTCCTTTCAATGTTTAGGGTCCTGTCTCCACTCCGCACAGAGACTCATCTGAATGTGACAACAGGGGTAGGACTCTCAGCTCTGGCAAGGAACAACCACCCTGTGACCTCTAAATGTGACCTCCTTCATTTTCTTAGGTCATTACCAAGTATGTGGGCACAGGGCTAACCCAACATGGACAATGGGAAGGAGCAGGAAGGGAAGGAACCTGCAGATCTAAGCTAAAAGGGGAAGAAAAGGAGAGAAAGGTGGAGGTCAACAGGTTGCTAAGTACAGTGCCAAAATGTTCTCCTGTGGCTGGAATCTACCAGGGCACCCCAACACAGAGCTCCCCAAAACCTTTTGCTATTTTGTCAGTTGTGGGGCTTTAGCTCTGGGCCGGGGTGTTCTCCCTCAGCTCAAGGCTAGTGCTCTAGAACTTGAGCCACAGCGCCACTTCTGGCTTTCTGGTGGTTAATTGGAGGTAAGAGGTCCACGGACTTTCCTGCCCAGGCTGGCTTTGAACGGAGCTCCTCAGGTCTCAGCCTCCCGAGTGGCTGGGATTACAGGCACCACTGGTGCCCGGCCCCACTTTCTATGTGTATACAAAATCCCTAGGACAAAGTTCGGCAAGGAAGAGGGAGAGGGGGGCCTGTAGTTGGTTCTGCATACCACCTTGAGACCTGGTTCCCAAGTCTGCCTGGGACATTTCTGCTCTGAAGTATAATACGACTTTCTCAGCTTCGTACTTTAGGGGAAAAATGCCGTGGTTTCATATGATGTTTTGCCTAAAACACAGGGCGCGTAAGGAGGAAGTCAGGTTCACTTGGTATCACCACGGCCGGGCGTACGCAGAGCCCAGCTGCTTCTCGGCACCGGGGAGGCCAGGGCTGCGGCCGAGCACGATGGGCTCCACACCACGGGCAAGCACAGGCTCATCTCGTGCTTCCCAGAACATGATCCATGCGCTCTGCGGGAGCCTAAGTTCTCCTAAGCAAATCCATGTCAAAAACTGTGTATTGGGGGCTGGGAATATGGCCTAGTGGCAAGCGTGCTCGCCTCCTATACATGAAGCCCTGGATTCGATTCCCCAGCACCACATATACAGAAAACGGCCAGAAGTGGCGCTGTGGCTCAAGTGGCAGAGTGCTAGCCTTGAGCAAAAAGAAGCCAGGGAACAGTGCTCAGGCCCTGAGTCCAAGGCCCAGGACAGGCAAAAAACAAAACAAAACAAAACTGTGTGTTGCCAGGTACCAGTGGTCCACACCTATAATCCTAGCTAAGAGAGATGAAACCTAGGGTACTATGGTTCAGAGTCAGCCTAGGCAGACAAGTTGCTAAGACTTTACTTGGATTAAGCGTGGACGAGCAAGGAAGCCGAGTGACAGCACCCTCTGGGTTCAAGCCCAGGTTCAGAAGCAAAATGAAGCAACTCTTGTGCCCACCATTAGGACCATGGAATTTATGGAAAACAAGACAGATTCCCGTCTGTGGCCAGGCGCATCATTTCCACGAAGCTGTCCAGCCCATCCTGGAGGGCCAGCTGGCCAGGCCTGGAGCCCTGGCTGTTCACAGGAGCATGAGGCTGGCTAGCTCTGCCACACCCAAGAGGGCAGCTGGGAGACCCAGGGTAGCTTATGTGTTGATTTGGCTGCATTGGACCCCCCACCCCCATCCCAACTAATCTGGCTTATTATCCTGGGGGAAGGGAATTGTGTGATCAATAAAAAGCCCCCCCCCCCCGCTTTTTTTTTTGGCCAGTCCTGGGGTTTGAACTCAGGGACTGGGCACTATCACTGAGCTTTTTTTGCTCAAGGCTAGCACTCTACCATTTGGGCCACAGCGCCACTTCTGGCCTTTTCTGTTTATGTGGTGCTGAGGAATCGAACCCAGGGCTTCATGCACGCTAGGCAAGCGCTCCACCACTGAGCCACGTTCCCAGTCCAGCATTATTTTCATGTTAAAAACAAAAAACAAATCTGATGCTATAAAACAATGAGCACAGAAATAAAGACTGTGTGTAAAAGGGGTCGTTGAGATGCTAGGCTGCTGACTCGAGGCCGTGCCTTTCCACTGTGGAGAGGAGAAACGAGATGTAGACCCGTGTCATGAAAACCAAGTGCGACAGACGCTCCACAACTTAGCATGGCAATGTGATGCGGACTGTCAGGTGCTGATGTAGTGAGGGTGAGGGTTTGGGTGGTTGCCACTGGCTATTCTGGGACTCGTTTAGGGATCACAAGGGTTAATGGCTCTTCAGCAGCTTACAAGGTCTAGCCGCTGGAAAAAGCGTCAGAAAGTTAATTAGGTGAGATCAGCTGAAACCCCGCTCAGGTTTCTGACTCACTTGATTTTGTGAGAAGCCAGCGAGTTGACATATTCTGCCTCCGAAGGCGCCAGCATGAGCAGGCTGCTCCCAGGGCAGCCAATCCGGGCGCTTCTCCCAATCCGGTGGATGTACTCTGCAGGTGAGGACGGGGCGTTGTACTAAAGAGGGGAACAGAAATGAAGGTATTCACACATCAAGGGACTGCCATTAACTGGAAGTGTAATACCCCTCACCTGCCTCCAGGTAGCCTGAGAATGAGAATCGGTGCTGTGGTTACTCAAAACACAATCACAAGAAGTCACTCAACCCTGAGACTCCCGGCTACGCTGAAGTAACAGGGCCCTGACATGCACTTGTGAATGGTGGCCAATATCACTCAATATCTCACTCCAATATGCCCTTTTTAATTTTACTTCTCCACAGGTCTCCTCATTTTCCTGTTTGCATCTTTCACCGAGGTGGCAGGGCGAGGCGATGATGCAGGCTGGACAACCACGTGACCTTGGCCCACTTCCTCTGCGGAGGGAGCGGCGGGCATGAGGTAACTAACAGAGGACACTGGGCAGCCGCAGCCGAGGATGGAGCAGGCCAACCACAGCGCTGGCGGAGTCTGTTCTGCTGCTGGGCTCATGGCAGGTGGCAATGGCAGGACAGCTGGTAGTGGCAGGGGAGGCAGGCTTCTGCCCCCAGGAGGGTGCTCCTGACTCAGCAGAACACACAAGGCTTGAACTCGGGGCTTGGGTGCTACCCCTGAGCTTTAGTGCTAAAGGCTAGTGTTCTACCACTGAGCCACAGCACCATGTCCGGCTTTTTGGTGTTTAATTGGATATGAGTCTTAGGGACTTTCCTGCCTAGGCTGACTTCAAACCAACACCATCAGATCTGAGCCTCCGGAGTAGCTAGGATTGCAGGCATGAGCCGCCAGCGCTGGCCTCAGGCAGCATATTTTAGGACATCTTTAGCAGTGACGTTGTCATCATGAAAGCTAAGTGACCACATGTTTTTGTTTTTCTTTGCTGCTACACAATCGCAGTCAGAGGACCACGGTGGATGTGCCATGGAGGCTATACAGTCAACCGCTCAACAGTCCCGGCTGGTGCGCTCTACGGCCGCTGCCTGGCATCTGCACATTCTGATCATCCTGCCCTCTTCTCTTCCACTTGCTGTCTGGCCAGCAGGAAAGAAGAAACAAGGCCTCTACTCCCAATGTAATCATCTGTGACAAGCAGACCAGATCTGCTGGGCAGAGACAGGCATGAAATCCCACCCAAGCGTGAAGAAACCATGACTCACGAAAACAGGCCACGTGTCCCCTGGCCCTCACAGACTGGCTTAAAAATGCTATTCTGCAGACTAACAAAAAGAAAAGACAAAATTAAACCCACTTGACTCTAGTGCTAACACCTGTACCCTCTGGCAAGGCGTCTAAGGCTGGAGGCTCATGTAAGATACTGTCAGGAGTTTAATTGCTCCCTGCAGGTCAGTGTACAGACATGGCTCTCAGGATGGCTGAGCCACCTCCTTCTGAACACAATGAGGCCTCCTGAGGGCTCAGATAATGCCCTGTATTTTGGAGCTGTTGAAACTTTGGTCTGTCGCAGGAGTTACATCTGGGAGGCAGGAGAGGCTGCCACTTCCCGCCACAACTGCACACGGTGGCTGGGGCAGGTGGGCTGGGTCAGGAAAGATGTCAGGAGAGCTGTGCAGACAAGGCTGGCTGCCCGGTTACCAGGGCAACACCCAAGAGGGTAGCAACGATTCTACTTTAAGCCAGTGCATCTGCTCATGATCATATTCCTGCCTCAAGCCCATATCTTCACCACTGGAAAATTACCTGAACAATCCATGTGACTTGTGGGAGATCTAAGCCCCGAGCTGCAACATCCTTCAAAATAAGACAGAATATGGTTTAAGACAGTTTCTGAACTTTTATTTTTTTTGGGGGGGTGGGGGGTATTCATGGATACATTTGTAATATAAATTCTGAGGGAGGGCTTGTCCATCCTACAACATGTGCACACATACACAAACACACATGCACAGATAGCGCTATTTGCACACAATTTCAGGCAGCTCAGAGATGCACTGAATAAAGTCTACTGGTACTTAAAACTCTGACTTAGGACAGGTTCCTAAATCATACAGAGCCCTTTCATAACTCACTAAAAGAACACAATCTGCAGGGCAGCCCAAGAAGTTAAACTACAACTGTCAGTGTGTCATGGAAGAATTCTAAACACTTTGCTGGAAGTAATAGTACATGCCTGTACCCAGCACTCAGGAAACAGACAGGGCCTTGAGTTGAGATCAGCCTGGGCTGCATAGTGGGAGACTGTCTCAAAAGAAAAACAAAATCCAAAAAGTTTCTACTATGTTTTCACTAATTTACATCTTAACAGAAAAGCTACTTACAGAGCTGGAGCTTGCCTAGCTTATGCCCTGGGTTCCATCTCGCTAACATAAGTAAATGCCACTAACAATAAATGCACCGATGGATTACTACCCCAAGCCTTACCCATTAGCAATGCCTAACACAGCTCTGCACTTGCTTCTGGAATGTTCCTCCTCAAGGTGCTGACTCTGAAGGGAAACTGCAGAGCGTGTATGGAGGGCTGTCCCTGCCAGGCTCAGCAACCTGCTGCCCCTTCTGATGGCTAAGCCAGAACACAGGCCAAGCCAGTTCATCATTCCAGACACCTCACTATACATCAATGGAGATTATTTTTTCTTTTCAACTGGCCGCCCAGATCTCACAACAATCTGGCAGAGACTAGAAAATGAAATTTCCAGTCTTTAACAGTACTTTGAGCTCAGCATTAATCTCCAAGCGCAGCTGCCATGACAAGACGCCACCAGACAGCACTCCTAGGCACTTGCTCTGCACCACTTGCTGCATTTACCCTTTATCCGCAGTATCTTGAGTAACGCTCAGAACTATGACCCCGTGTGACAGGTGAAGAAACAAAATCCAGGGAGGGACGAACCTGTCAGGGGCCCAGCTAAGTGGAAAGAGGCCTCGGGTCAGGCCTGCTCTGCTCTCCCAAGGCCTGCTCTGCTCTCCCAAGGTCACGCTAGATCACACTGCACGCTGCCAACCGAGGGAGGGGCCTTGTCCTTCCAACACTGCTGGTGGGAACAAAAGTGGCACAGAACTCTGCGGCAGGGAGTTTGTAAGATCCAGCCAAGTTGCACATGCACCTGCCCTTCAATCCTGAGCAACCGCCCTTCTACAAAAACATACCACATTCTGCAAGGCTGGCTATTCCTTCAGTACTGTATGTGAGGAGACAGGCTGAATAACAGAGCTACACTCCAAATAAAGTGACATACAGCTATGAGAGGAACCAACATTCTTCTGTACTAAGAATCTCCGGGATGTACTCTATGTTACAGGGGTAGGAAATCATTTTCCTGCCAAGGGCCATTTGCATACTTATAACATCATTTTCAGGCCATAAAAAATTCTCAGTTCTGGCAGACAGCTGTGGGCAGTTGACAAGAAGCGCATATATATTCATAAGACCTGTCCTATGCCAAATGATGTCATGGGCCATTTGGGGTAAAGTTTGGAAAATACAAACATTTGCTTCTATTTCAAAGAGAAACTAGCAGAAGAAAAAAGCCCAGATCCTGTAACCATAGTTATCTACACACAGGGAAGAGCAGCCAAGTGGACAGGACGCACCCTTGTCTGCTGTAAGGAGTGTAAGGCAAGTATAACAGGAAATACAGTGGTCTCAGAAGAAAACCGCGACAAATGTGCTAGTCCAGCAGTGACGGGCCAGGCCCTCGAGTCTTTAGACTCCCTTACCTGGGAGGGAGCCCTGGCTGTTTACTGACTCACTAAGCCTTGGGAGATGGTCATTCTGGAGGAGTCCAGGTGTCTTCAGCAAACACTGCACTGACCCTCATGGTAGAGGCTTAGACACAATCTCAGCCAAGTGCAGGCTTCTTACAGCACCACAGCTGTCCAGGTGGCCTGTCCTGGAAGGTACTGCCGTGTTCCACCACTGGAGTCCACGGGGTCCCCAGCTCTGACATGAGGAGGCCACGTGAACACCCTCTGGGAAGCATTTTACTAAGGGCTTCAGCTTCCTCTGATGTGCCCCGTCTGTGCCAACTGTTACCGCGATGGCGGCAAGGGACAACTTTCTATCAACCCATCTATTTCACAGCTAAGAAATTCTTCTGTAAAGACCAGTTCCCCACCCCACCACTTCAAATAAAAAGGACCAATAAGGATTTGGATGCACAAGATTTTGTGAAAAATAACCCGAGGCCCATCTCTGTAAGGAGCCTGCTCCCCACCCCATCATCGTCCAATGCTCCCCCAGGGGGACACCTTCCCCTCAACCCAAGATCGGCTGGGGTTGAGTATGTATGTGAAGTTAATGTGTACGTGTGCCAAGCGCTCACAAAAATGTTTCTGGCAGCTTCTATGTGCTCTGAGAGCCTAAGGCAGGTGTTCTGGGGCTTGTAGCTTTGAGAACACAATTCAGGATGTTCTCTGTTTAAGGGGAGCAGGACTGGCTTTCCTACACTATCTGTCCACATCTTTACAAAAACTGCAAGCAGCTTGTTAAGAAATGATTCGTTGCATTTAAGGGCTCTGCAAATGAGAGAGACACACAGACAATGGGCTGGCTGCCTGAGCTTTGCAGACAGACTTAGTAACAAATTCAATACTCACTGGTTTAGTCTATTCCACCAGGAAACAGACAAAACAGGAAAACAGCATATGGCATTTGAGAATCTCTGAGTCCAAACATGCTGAAACCGTGAGGAAGCCCAAGCCCAGGCTGCTTTTGAGCACAAGAATCCCCTGCCTTAGCCCTGAGTGCGAGGATTACAGCAGGTGTACACAACCCAGCTATGGCTCCTCCTCGGGTAGGGTGGAGTATTCCTGGAAGCCACACACTGCTGCCACTCACGTCTTCTTGTCCGGGTTGAATCTCACCATTGCCTTGGACTGCTCTCAGCCCGGCTTCCAGAGAGGCAGGGGCGGCACAGCGCTGGTATAGAACGGGGAGCGCTGGCCCACCCACGCTGGTGGCACCAGGAGCAGGCCGATCTGCAAAGGCTGCCAGCCCTCCGCCCACCTATGGTGGCTCTAAGACCATACTGTCCACCACCTCAGGAGGTTGTGAAGAACACAGGCGGCAGAACGTGTGAACAACAGTCCAAGACCTCAGAATCCACAGTGTCCCATGGAAGTAAGAAGGGTGCAGGCAGTTTGGGGGTAGACTTCCTGCTCCTTTCAGCCCCTGGGCAGGGCCTGCAGAGAAGAGAAGCAGGCGAGGCCCCTAACTTTCTCCAAGGCCGTCAGCCGGCTGTACTAGATGAGCAGATAACTGACCTGCAAGGATTCAGTTCTCTGCCCTCTCTCTGCTCTTAGAACTTAAGTCTGACTGCACTCAATTTTATTCCTTTAACCTAATTAGGGCAAAAGAACCACTAAAGTCAGCTCTGAAAGACACTCACTTGTGAGGCCTTGCAGGCCGGGCTCGACAACTGGCTGGCTCCACGAGACCCAGGAGTACAGATGGAAGGCAGCTTGCTCAGGTGCCAGCCTGTCAGTTGGATTAAAATGACTCATTTATTTACCCAAGAACCTCACAAAGTGCTTTTACTAACAGGGAGAGGGGGCCTGCCGTCTCTCTGAGAAGGGACGCACAAACTCGCCTCTGACGCCTTCCCGGCCTGCCAAAAGTCATTACTGCCGTGTGTGGAAAGCCATCAGCAGGGTACAGGCCCCCGTTGTCCGGGTGACAGATTGGGCTGCGTAATCAGAGGAGGAAGGGGAGAGTACAGAAGCTGTCAGAGGCAAGAGATCTTGGCTGGAGCCGCCAAAAAACTGGCAACACGAGTTAGTGTAACTGAGTAAACATCAAACAATCTCCAAATGATCCTTCTACGAACACCAGTGAAATAAAGTGGAAAAGATAAACTTTACCTGAGAAGCACCCCGAGAGAAATGCAAAGAAGTCTACATCTGTTTGGGGCGCTGACTGACATTCTTGTGACTTCCAGCGCAGCTCCTTTGTCTCGTGGAGCCTGGCACGGTGGAAATTTCCCCAGGAGGAGAGGAAATTAAGAACGGCACAGACACAGCAGCGCGTTTCAAAACCGTGGAGGCAGCTCAGGGGACTTAGAGGAATCTCGAGACATGGGGTAGGAGCTGGACCTCGAGCCACATTGCAGGGGCCCCAGGACAGCAGTCCCAGCTCATTTCTGAGGTCACTGTATTCTACCCGACTGGGGAAAAGCAAGAACAAATATTCCAAGAGAAAGCCGACCACGGGGTGACCGGGAAACCCCACTGCAGCAGGGTCGACAAACAAGGGGCACTGAAGGCTAGTTTCTCCCTTTGGCTCAAGGTGAGTTTCTGCCCGGAAGCAAGAAGAAATACTATTTTGTAGACATCTGATTCCTTTGGTTTTCTAATTCCATTTGGGAAAACAGGTCTTGAACTTCCAACAAAATCTTTCCTCCTGATCCCCATACCCTCCTCGTCTTTTTTGCATACCTCATTTTCCAGAAGATGCGAAAACCACGCTGCCAAGGCAAAGAGGGTATCCTTTACAGACTGGTCTCCTGCCACCAGAGCCCTTCAGCTCTGTCTAAATGAATGCCCTCCCGCCCTGGCCCAGGTCCTCAGAGATCTGCCCAAAGTGACAAAAGGGCCCGCTTTTAAGATGCGTGTAATTAAGATGAACACGTACGCACCTAAGATGACAGGGCGGGCAGAAAACTGTTAGCACAGTGAAGGACACCGCAGGCTTTTGTGTGATTATATCACCATTTCCCTATTTTCTTTGGCCATCTGAAAAGGATCTTGGGGTGAAAAACTTAAGTGGCTAATGGTATGGCCTAAAGAGGGGAAGATCCCCACACAACAATGAACAACATGACTCCCCTTTGTCAAAAGCAGCCAGCTCGTCCAGGCTCTGCCTCGTCCTCATTAACGCCACGGAGGCTCCTGGAGAGCGTTCGGATAGCCTGGCAAGCAACAGGCGGCTTAAAAGGACACAGTGGCAGAAACGGCCCCACCTGAGCAGCATCTATCATGGCATGTGTGTCTCACACACCCTGTGGCTCTCAGATGCCAGAGGTGTTGAGCTCAAGCAAACAAATACGGCTGAAGTAGCAGAAATACTGAGGGCTAGGAAAGAACTCATCTCTTCTGCGGCTGTGTTCTGGCACAGAAAGAAGCCCTACCCAATCCTGATCCAGTAATCTTTACCTGGGAGCCCAGGAGGGCTGCACACTCATTGCACACTGGGGTAACCTGCGAGGCCAAAGGCCACGGCCAAGAGGCTGTGGGGAGATCAGATTGTGAGAGTGCTCGCTCTGCAGGGGGTCGGTTAAGGTGCTGTGCTCTGCCCAGAGTGGTCTGTCTAGGTGACTTTGTCAGCCAGATAGAACAAGGAAGGTGGTCATGTGCTTATAGCACCACTAAGAACTGCATCTCAGAGTGATCTTCTCCCCATCATAGCTACTGGAAATGTAACCCAAATCTACTCATGTCTGCGGAGCACAGAATCATCTGTAAACCAGTAATGCCAAGATCTTAAGGGTGAAAGGCATAATACTTGTTCCTATCCTAACCCAAATTCCGGCTGCTTTGTGTTTCCATAGAAAAAAATCTGTAGCATTTACTCTTTAGAGAACTCTAGATGGATGAAGAGGTAAGCCCTGCTTGGTCCTGAGGACCAAGCATCCTCTGATGGTTCTCAGCACGAAGCCCCTGGAGCCCCTTCTCTCCACCCAACCAGACCACAAATGCCGTGTGTCTACTGTGTGCAGGCTCTGGGTTAGACAGTAGGGTGGAACTGAGAACCAAATCCTAGTCCCTGGCACTCAGGATCTGGCATGATGACATCACAGCAGGTACAGCCATCAGTGAGAGATGCCACCTGCACCAGGGACGCCTGCCCGGGAAGAACTGGGGTTAGAGTTCATTTTCTGGGAAAGTGAAGGAAAGCTGAGATCTAAGTGAGGGTCAGCCAACGTCGGGGTAGGTTTTTCAGAAGGAAGAGCATGTACAAAGGCTCAGGCTAGAAAGGCCTGAGAAAGACATTTAAGGGGAACTGAAAGAGGGACTTGTTGAGCTCCTGACTAGAAAGCAAGAAGGAAGTGGGGTGAGAGGCAACAGGTAGGTGTCGAGTTGAAGAACATCACTGCTGAAGACAAACAGATATTTGGATTCCATCTTTACATATGGGTTCAGCACAAACACAAGTGCCTGGCTGGAAGGCTGGCTTCACCAAGGGAAGGGCTGCCTGCTGAGCTGCCAGTCTCCTTAGGAGGCAAGTATTCCAGAGTAGACTATCCTCAGAGCTGAACGGTGCCTCATCAGCCGGGCTCCCGTCACAGGGATAAGCCGGCTTCCAGGCAGGCCTTCCTGTGGAACAGCCTATGTGCACACACACACACTCACGCATACACACACAGCTCACCTGACCCATAAACTCAAGTCTTGGCTACCTTTAAAACTAAACGTGTAGCAGTGCCTTAAGGAGCAGCTCTATTAAATGAGGCATCCAGACGGCAAAGTCCTTGTTTCTGTGGTTTCGTGACTGCGTATACAGGAGTGTCTGCAGTAACTCTTTGGGCTTAAGTGACGTCATACAAGTGGCACAGGCAGAAGATAGTGTTAACTGGGGAGGGGGCAACTGTGGTGGTGGGGAGGCCACTGAAGGGTGAGCTTTCAATCTTGAAAGAGCACCAGGAATGTGCACTCAAGGTCAGAGGTGTGATGACGAAGCCACGGTGGGAGACGGCAGAGACTGAGGCCGAGTGAACTGGCCCTGAAAACTGCAGGGCCAGCGATAAACAGACACCCCAGCGCAGCTGCCTTCCTTTAGGGTGAACACAGGCAAGCAGGGTCATTTTGTAGTGGAAAGACTTTCTCAGCTCTAATTACTCCCGATAGCTGTAATTTACAAGTTTTTGGTGGCTAGAAACTGCTAAGATTCACACCTTTTCAGACTAACAGCTGCCACTATTAGTGAGCAAATTGCCAAGTCTTCGGAACAGTGGCAGCCGGCTCTGTGTGGCAGGCAAGTGACAAGCCAGCGGTGTGGCGAAATCAGCCACACCACTGGACCCTAGTATTGCAGCTCTCTGGGGGGCTAGACACAGGACAGTGTCAAGAGACTGGACATGACGAGCACCACTGCAGGAAGCAACCTTCGGGTGGAGAAGCGCAATGGATACATACCGTGCACAGGAGGACACCTGTTTTGGAACGGGAGAATTCTTGAAACACCGCTGTTCTCTCCTGCAAAAACAAGGTGAAAAAGGGCCTTACAGACTGAGATAACTGGCAAGGTAGGCTTAGATTTCCACGGCCTTCCTGTTTTTCTGTTGCACTAGCTGCTTTCAGGTATAGGATGGCCTGACAGCAAAGAGGACTGTGCTTATGGACTGGACCCTGGAGATGACGGCAAAGCAGCAGCGTTCTCACCATAGAAAGTTTCAACCATTCAACACAGCTGAGGCATCTTGCTCACAAATGGCTCCTAACAGGAGCCGGGACGTGGCCCCGCCCGCATTACAAGTGGTTGAGGGGAATGAAGCAGCATCAACTCTCCGTACAGGGCAGAAATTTTAATTTGTTTTTTTTTTTAAAGTTATTATTACTTTGTGCCAGTACTGGGGCTTAAACTCAAAGTCTGAGCACCGTCCTTTAACATTTTTGCTTAAAGCTGGTGCTCTATTACTTGAGCCATACCTCTACTGCCAGCTTTTTGCTGGTTAATTAACCCTAAGAGTCTCCTGGGCTTTTCTGCCTGGGCTGGCTGTGAATGGTGATCCTCAGATCTCAGACTTCTGAGTAGTTAGGATTATAGGCATGAACCACTAATGCCCAGCTACTAAACTTAAGTGTCTGTGTGTGTGTGTATACGCGCACACACACAAATGAAATGAAATCCTATACATCTGCTTTATTAAAATGACATTCAGCTGTAGAACAAGTACACTTGAGTTAAAGGAAGAATATAAAATTCTCCCACCACCAAGGCAAATCTCCACTGGTAGCAACACCCTGGTGTTTCCCAAGCCCTCCTCTGTGTACCAGGACCAAATACAGTG
Organism: Perognathus longimembris pacificus; assembly: GCF_023159225.1. Classification (NCBI taxonomy): domain Eukaryota; kingdom Metazoa; phylum Chordata; class Mammalia; order Rodentia; family Heteromyidae; genus Perognathus; species Perognathus longimembris. The sequence continues at coordinate 159,259,302 of NC_063161.1, forward strand.
ACCTACTACGTGTATTCGAGTAATGTGCTTTTATTATCTATTAATTGAACACAAGCACCTTTTCATGCCAATAACCACTCAAAGACCACAGCACGCTGTGGTGAAATGGGGTTCAACTATGACCAATGTCCTCCTACTGGCAACTGGTCTTGTCTCCATCTCTCTCTATTACAACCAGTATAGTGCTGACACGAGCACCTCTCACGTCAGTCCTGAAGCTTGAACTCAAGGCCTACGCACTGTCCCTGAGCTTGCTTGCTTTTTTCTCAAGGCTAATGATCTACCACTTGAGCCCAGCTCTACTTCTGGCTTTTTTTTGGGGGGGGGGGGGGCGGGAGGAGTAATTATAAGTCTCACGGACTTTCCTGCCTGGCCTGGCTTTCAAACACGAACCATATATATATCCTTTTTTTTTTGGCCAGTTCAGGGGCTTTAACTCTGGGTCTGATGTTGTCCCTAAGCTTCTTTTGCTCAAGGCAAGCACTCTACCACTTGAGCCATAGTGCCACTTCTGGCTCTTTTTGAGTAGTTTATTGGAGGTAAGAGTCTCATGGAGTTTCTTGCCCAGGCTGGCTTTGAACCGTGATCCTCAGATCTCAGTCTCCTGAGTAGGATTACAAGCGTGAGCCACCAGTACCCAACTTACTAGGTACTTTCGGGGGGGGGGGGGTGTTCAATGGTGGGGCTTGAGCTGGGGGCCTGTCCCTGAGCTCTTTTGCTTAAGGCTGGCACTCTCCCACTTTGGGGCACAGCACCACTTCAGGTTTTCTGGTGGTTAATAGGAGATAGGAGTCTCATGGATTTTCCTGCCTGGGATGGCTTTGAAGTGCGATCTTCAGCTCTCAGCCTCCTGAGTAGCTAGGATTACAGGCCTGAGTCATGGTGCCTGGCTCCTATGTACATTTTTCACTGCTCCCTGGCCAGGCACCACTGAAGTGTGCTTATTATAGTACTGCCAGCACGGAAGACCAGTCAGCGGCAAACAGAGAATCGAATGATTAAAAACTGGAAAGACAAAAAAGCAAGATCTCCCCTTTCACTCTGGTACAGCCTACACCCTCGGACATCTTTCTGATCGCTCACCTGCATCTGTCACGTGACTGGAAGTCTGGAGCCACCTAGATTAGTATAGTGAACAGAGACAGTTGCCACTAATCTTTACCAAAAGCTTGTTTTTCACATTTGCACTGTCCAGCCCACAAAAAATCCTGTGAGAAGCACACTGGAAATGGGCAATGGTTTCAGTGTAATCTGAGAAGACACGTAACCCCGGTACTTAGGCAAGGAGAGGCAGAGATGCTATCTTCTGCTTTCTCTCCTGGCTCATGAGGAGGCAGTGAAGGCTAAATGCTAATATTGCTAAACCACAAATAAGCCACACTATTCCTAAGAGATTAAAGCTACACCAGGCCACACCACCATCATCCCCATGAGATCACGTAACCAGAGACTCCTTTCCACGATCTATTAACACTCCTAGGCTTCCAAGTCCATGGCCAGCGCCATCATCTTCAGACCGCCCTGTAGAACGGCTCAGATGAACAAAGACAGCTCTATCACCCTAGACCAGCCCCACAGAACAGCTCAGGTGAACAAAGACAGCTCCATCACCCTAGACCAGCCCCACAGAACAGCTCAGGTGAACAAAGACAGCTCCATCACCCTAGACCAGCCCCACAGAACGGCTCAGGTGAACAAAGACCCAGAGGATCCAAGAGTTTAAAAACAAAACCCCATCCCATAAACTTCACTAAAGAATGAAACTAACAAATTCACATGAATCAGGGAGATGAAGGTAAAAGTCAACAAATAATATTCTCTTCTCTGTAGGCTAGGAGCAAATAAGCTGTGATCGGGAGTGACCTAGAGCAAGGCCACCTTCCGCTCAGGGGTTTCTAAAACAAAAGAGCGCGAAGAAAACAAGAAGGGCTGGACATGTTTAGGACCAGTCAGACAGGAGTCTTTTTTTTTTTTTTTTTTAGCTCTAAAAGAGTCGTCTAGTCCTAGACCATCTTCCTCCGATTCTTCCTAGTCTTCCAGGCTGCCTGGTAACCTCTCTTTGAGGACAAGGTGGCTATTTCCAAGCTGCTGGTCCTTGCTTTCCAAGTCCCAGCAGGAACCCGCACCGCCATGCTCCACGCGCCCCTCCACGGATGGCCTCATTAGCAGCCGTGGAATGAGACCTGTAGGCAAATACTAAAAAGTAGGCGGAAGGGGTTCTCTTCCTCAGGAACACAAACCTTACTGTGACCAGGAAGAACTGGGACCCGGAGCTTGCTGGTGCGCGGTACCCTCTCCCAACCCAAAGTGCTCAGAGAGCAGCGCTGTGTCTTGTTGACAATGACAGCAGTCGCGCTCAGCAGTACCATATGGGATCCACAATTTAGCTCCATTAATGCTCTTAATTTGAAGACATCAAGCCCTAATTACACACTGGGTACTAAAAAGGCAAAACCCTTCCCTGGTGCCAGCTACTTAGTGGTACTGTTGCCGTAACAGCTGGCTGAGGTAGACGCAGGCCAAACTGGGCCTGTGAGCTCCCGGGAGGGAGAGGCCGGCTCCGGAGCAGGAGCAAGCGGGAACAATAGGGCCCCCGTCCACCCAGCAGGGAGGGTCTTCTGGCCCCAGTGGTTCCCTCCCAGTTTCGGCTAGTTCTCCCGGGGCAGTGGAGTGTGTGAGGGACACAGGGTGTGCGAGCGTGGAGGACGAGTTTCCATTTCCACCCAGGGCCCAGTGCCACGTGGGAGGGGAGTGCTCACCTCCTGCTCCATGCTGCCGTGCAGCCGCAGGAATTTTAATCTCGAGGAGGCAGATGGCAACCGCCCCGCTGCGGCCGGGGCTCTGGAGCTGCTGAGCAGGGTGTGGAGGAAGAGGCTGTAGTGGAACTCCACCAGCTCGCAGCTCGAGAAAAAGACAATCATCTTCTGGTCCTTTTCAAACTGTACGGACACAAAGGGGAAAAGCAAGCAGACCACTTGAAGCTAGAGTGACTCCAAAATGAGTTATTTCTCTAAAGTACATGTTCACGCGCTCTGATTTGGAGACATGGGTGACACCGCTTTGAATTATTAAAAAAGAGAATAGCAACATCTATATTCCACTGTGCAAACACCACAGGAAAAGAAAAAGACACAGTTCTAATCTCAAACAGAAAACCAAATGTCTTCCAGGTGTTAGCCCTGCCTTAGCTGTCCTTTCCTTCACTCTGGGCTGGCTACCTGCCACGGTGCCTGGCATGGTCCTTTGCAGAAGTGATGCGTCTTGAAGCTTCACCCTCGAGCCCTAAAACCTACCATCTTCCCACGTGTCCACACATTGTCTCATGAACCTGGCACATACAGATACCAACACTAGGATTTGTCAAGAATACTAAGCACAGGGCTGGGGATATAGCCTAGTGGCAAGAGTGCCTGCCTCGGATACACGAGGCCCTAGGTTCGATTCCCCAGCACCACATATACAGAAAACGGCCAGAAGCGGCGCTGTGGCTCAAGTGGCGGAGTGCTAGCCTTGAGCGGGAAGAAGCCAGGGACAGTGCTCAGGCCCTGAGTCCAAGGCCCAGGACTGGCCAAAAAAAAAAAAAAAAGAATACTAAGCACAAACCCCTGCACTTGCCTCACGTCTTGCACGCTGCCACCTGGGTCAACCTTCGCCTGAAAACGGTCTCAAGGGCTGCGCGAATGTCAGGTCTCTGAGACTATCCTAGCCCTCAGATGCTTTCGCGTGATTCTGGAGCTTCTAACTAAATGGCTACGTATTAACGTCTGCATCCGCGGGCCGGGCCAGGTCTAGGCTGCAGTCCTACCTCGCATTTCTGAAGAACAAAGGCCGCCAGGCAGACCAGCCGCAGTTTGCTGGGAACCAGTGTCACGTGCTGGTCGAGGCTCTCGGGTATGGCGAAGCTGCCTCCCCCATCGCGGGCCTGAGGAGGGATGGCTTCAGGGACGACTTTGCCCTCTCGGTTACACTGCTCGTGGCTTCTTTCCAGGACAGAAACACTGACTGGATTGTGCAAACTGATGTCAGCTAGCCGTGTTACGCCTTGGATAACAAGTGAAAAGAACAAAGGAAGTTGGTGACATGTGTACACTGCTAGAGCACCCACCCGAGTGGAATGTGAGGATGTCCCAGCACAGAGTGGCCCGTTGCCACGCTGGTAGAGGAGAACACAGCCTAATGACCCCGTGATCTGAAACTGCCTACCCATCCCAAAGGACATCCCCACCCGCGCATGCCCACTTCCACCCTCCAGAAGAATGTTCTGGTCAAGTGACAAAGCACTGGATTAAAACGGCTTCCCACAGGCATCTGGACACAGGCCTTCTCAGGGCCTTCCTTCTGTGGCCTGGCAAATCAGGTAAACCAAACAGAAGGCCGTGGAAGCGAGCGTGCAGTCTACACAATGACTCTTGCACAGCGAGGTGGCTAAGTGGAACTGTTTTCCAAGCCTTCATTTTCCCATCCATAAAACAGCTAAGAGGGGCTGGGAATGTGGCCAAGTGGCAAGAGTGCTTGCCTCGTATACACGAAGCCCTGGGTTCAATTCCTCAGCACCACATTTATAGAAAAAACCAGAAGTGGCGCTGTGGCTCAAGTGGCAGAGTGCTAGCCTTGGGCAAAAAGAAGCCAGGGACAGTGCTCAGGCCCTGATTTCAAGGCCCAGGACTGGAAAAAACAAAACAAAACAAAAAAGAGCTAAGAATTTCCATGACCTGAGTGTGGGAGTCAGAAAGGAGCCACACCACATTGTCAATGAGGAGAAAAGTGACACGGAAAGGAGACCCCATCCTGACAGCCAGGGCTCTGCTCTCTCTGAGCTGCACCTCAAAAGAAACCTCATGACAAAGCAGGGCAGGTACTGGTAGCTCAGACCTATAATCCTAGCTACTCAGGAGGCTGAGATCTGAGGTCAGAGTTCAAAGACAGCCCAGGCAGGTAAGTGCATGAGACTGATTTCCAATTAATCACCAAAATGCTGAAAGTGGAGCTGTGGCTCAAGTGGCAGAGTGCCAGCCTTGAGTGCAGAAAGCTAAGGGCAAACGCCCAGGCCCTGAGTTCAGGCCCCAGCAATGGCGTGCGTCTGTCTCTCTCTCTCTCTCAAACACACACAAAGAAGGAAGCCCGTCTTCGTCACCTTCTGTGAGCGTTGCTGACAGTAAGACATTCTGCCGCTTCTGGCACTCAGCATTGACAGCATTGAGTATCACTGTGATGTCCTTCTCAAAACCCAAATCCAAGATCCTGGAATTGCGAGAAAAGAACTAGCATCATCTATATGGAGAACAAATGTGACGCTAAGGGGCTTCAGCGGGTGCCACCAAGATGGCAGACAGCCCCTTCTCCCACATGCCCCGCCCCCCAGATAAGCCTCACCTGTCTGCTTCATCCAAAACCAGCCACTGGATCCGGCTAAAATGAATGTTCTTTGTGGATTTTATATGATCCACTAGACGTCCAGGAGTCGAGATAAGGATATTTATTCCTTTACGAAGTCTGTTTAAAATTATATATTGTAAGAGGAAGTAAATCAACCAGGGCTACAGAAAACACAGAAAAAAGGCAAAGGAGCTGGTCATCTGGTATACTGCCTGAAATCAGGGCAAACAAGGGAAGCTACCTGAAGACACACCTGAGCCTGTTTCCCTCTCAGAATGGTATTAAGATCTAAAATTATAGTTTTCGCTCTCTGAGAAAACTTTGGAAGGACTCAACTGTGTCATTCAATGTTCTTCATCAGACTAGTAGATCCTCTAGAATGTTTTAGATAAATGGTCATTTAGCCAGACTTCTGTGCCCGGGAGCCTCCTATAGCAGTGAGCTAATCTATGCACTGTGCTAAAATTGCTACAATGGTTTTCCTTTCTCTTCCTCTTGTTTTTTTCCTTTGTTGTAGTCCACTCTACCACTTGAGCCATACCTCCAATCCTGAGTTTCGCTGATTATTTTGGATGGGAGGCTTGCAAACGTCTTTGCCTACAGTGGCCGTGGGCAGCAATCCTCCAGGTCGCAGCCTCCTGAGCAGTTACGATTAGACGGCACAAGCCACTGGCACCTGCCTAAAAATTTTTTTTTTTTTTTTTGGCCAGTCCTGGGGCTTGGACTCAGGGCCTGAGCACTGTCCCTGGCTTCTTCTTGCTCAAGGCTAGCACTCTGCCACTTGAGCCACAGCGCCACTTCTGGCCATTTTCTGTATATGTGGTGCTGGGGAATCGAACCTAGGGCCTCATGTATACGAGGCAAGCACTCTTGCCACTAGGCCATATCCCCAGCCCCTAAAATCTTTTTCTTATACCAAGCCCTGTGATAACTTCCACAAAATGGACACAAGCTTTTGCCCCATAGATTATGTACAGTAATTTCTTACTCCTCCAACAACCATAACCCATTGTTCCATAGTAACAGAACAACTTTTGCTGGGTTCATTTTCTGGCTTTCCTTCTAGTAACCTATGATCATGTCTATGTCCTAGCAATGGAAGAAAGGACAAAGAGACTATGCAAATCATACAGGAACCTCTGAAGGGAGGAGTGGAGGAGCTTTGACCCCTTTGTTTCTGCTGGCAAGAAACTAATAAACACGATGGCGGGCGCTGCAGCAACTATCCAACAGTAAGAGGCACTCCTCTAAATGGAAGCCTCCCATGGGGCACGAGAAGATGGGACAGCCCTGGGTCCTGACTCTGGGGCACTGTGCCAGCCCCGGCCTGCCCTCTGACCTCGTGAATGTGAAAGCAAACCATCTACATTGTTTGCCTCCTTTTCACTGTTAGCTTATTTATAGCTGAATCTACCTAACCAATAAGTGTTTGAAAAAAAGAATACAGTTTGGGATTCATCTGAGGTGACAATCTCTAACGACACCCACTGAAGTTCCAATTTACAATTGGCATCAAGGTGTTCACCACATTGCCAAGCACTGTGGACGTTCAGGATCTTCTTTTTGTAAACTGAAAATAGAACTCAAAACCCCCAACGGATACAAGAGTCACACCTAGAATGCATACAGAACCAAGGGGCCTGCAGGGGACCAGGAGGGTGGGACTTAGGAAGGTAACAGCACTGGGACAATAACTGCAGAGACAATCTGTTCCTAAGTTCTTCAGTACTTCATGAGAACAGAAGCGCTAGACACGACCACTCCCTGCTGAAGGGACTGTGTCTGCGGCTGTGAGCAGGAGACTCAGCCCGGCACAGGGCTTTCTCCAGGTGTGGAGGCCACGCCTCGCAGCACAGGAAGATAAGACAGATTCCAAGTGGAATGAACAACAAGATTCCTCCTACCTCGCCTTTTCTGATTTTCTCTTTTCTCCACCCATCAACACTCCAGGCACAATCCAGGTAAATGGCTGCAGAAAAACCACACACCAAATTCAGAGACTCACCAGTCAAAAGGCCACAGGCGCCCATTGATGGAGGCCTTACTGCAGACACTGTTCCTGGGCACTGCATGGTGTATGGTTGTATCAGCTGTAGCTAGGACTGTAACTCTGTAATAGTTTCCTACACTGTCAGAGACAAATGTGAGCTTTAGCTTTTAAAAGGATCTAAGTAGCAAGCTCTCTAGCCTTTTCTTCTGAAATTTACTTAGAAAACAAATTTCACTAAACCCACTATTTAGTACTATTTATCTAGGCTCAGGCCCATAATCCTAGCTACTCAGGAAGCTGAGACCTGAGGATCAGAGTTCAAAGCCAGCCCAAGTAAGAAAGTCCAAGGAGATTCTTAACTCCAATTAATCATAGACAAAGCAGAAGTGGTGCTGTAGTTCAAGTGGTAGAGTGCTAGCCTTGAGCAACAAGAGCTTAGGGAGAGTGCCCAGGACCAGAATTCAAGGCCCAGGCCCAGCAAAAATAAATAAAATAAAAATAAATCTAAGCATACAATCCTTATCCGGCTCCCAATAAAAGAATAGATCAATCCAGGATCTAATTTAGTGGTTGGCAATCTGCAACGCTGCAACCTTCTGTCTTCTTTCTTAAACCCTACTTGCAGCTTTTTATTGCTTTTCATGGATCATCTAAGGGTTGGACCCACAAACCTGACCGTGATGAGCAGATTATAGGACTTGAAGCTCCAGGAAACACTGGTAATTTAGCTAAGCTAAAAATCAATAGTTACTAAGGTTTAGATCAGTAAAAACCAACACAGTTCTATCTTCAGGAAGCACAGACATAAGGGAAAAGGAAATAAGAATAATTCCGATTTCTTTGAAAATAGTGTGGTGTATTAGGTCTTTCCTCCAAGTGTCAAAGAAAGAAAACTATAAAACTGAACTCATGGCTTATCTTACCTTAAGTAGTTTCTGGACAACATCAAAGCTTTGTAGAGCCAGCTGTAGATATTAAAAAGTACAGATGATGAACATGGTCACTTCTACCTTTTTTTAAAGATACTCTAAATTAAGATTCAAACTTGGACCTCATTACGACTTAAGAAAAATAATGCAATACACAGAATCTACACAGAAAGTGTCTTGTTTTTAGACTGGCTCTGAAACCTGCCAGTTCAGGGAACAAGGGTAAAGATGAGATCTATTTCTTGGATGTGTACAAAAATAGTGTTTTGTGCTCCCTCTGCTGGCTCAAATTCCCAGAGTGTCACACAGAAGTTCAAGTCAACAGTGCACACAGATAGAAGAAAGCAGTCAGCTTAAACTTGGCTTTCCTCAGAAAAGAATACATCGTGCATAAAGGGGTAAAGCAGACAGTGAGGCAAAGGGCTAGCCTTGGGCAACTCTGCTTTCAAGATGCCGTACTGCCTCCCAGAGATTATGCTACTGCTACGGTTTATCTGGAGACTGGCAGGTCTTTACACCCCCAAGTTTATAAAGACTAAACAAACCCAGCCAGCCCAGTGAAAACCAGTAAATCATAACCATTAACCACCATCAAAAAAGCCTCTGTCCAAGCAAACAGACTTGGTTTGCATGTGTTTACTATGCATGGAGCATTTCAGTGAAGCAAGAGCCTTGGTGTTGGCTCCTTCCTGGGCTTGGGCAAACAAAAAAGGCTGCCCAGAGCTTCCACCTCGGTGGCCCATTCTCTGCAAGGAGGTTATGAGCACGTGGTAGAGAAGGTGGACGCCCTAATCAGAAATGCTCCTATGGGGAGTATCAGACATTGCTACCAAGAAAGACGAAATCTACCAAGGAGCTTAACTGTTAGGCATAATTTAAAGGGGAAAAAACTGAGCAGCAGCTGCTTTACAAAAGAAAAAAAAAAGGTTTCTTTTCAGAGCCAACTGAATTGGGTTCTAAATTAATTTTTTTTCTTTCTTTTAGGTTTCAACTCAGGACCCTGCCCTTGCAAGCAAATATGCTACAAATTGAGCCATACTTCCACTTCACTATGCTTATACATTTTCAAATATAAAATTGCAATTCTTCCAAGTGGAGCTGTGGCTCAAATGGTACAGCACCAGCAAAAGGTGAGGAACAATAACTAGGTCCTGAGTTTAAGCCCCAATAATGGTATTAAAAAAAAGCAATTCTCCTAATACTTTCTATAGGTACAGACAGATTAGATTAGATTATTAGATTATAGGTAATAGACACATTAGATTTTAGGAAAGAGGAAAATACTTGCCCTACTCAGCACGTGCTCTTCAAGAGTACTTTAGTCTTCTTCCATAGGAAGCGGTAGGATGGCCCCCATGCAAAGAGCAGTGTTATAGTGGCTAAGTGCAGTGGGGGAAAGGCGGGAAGCACTACTGAGAGTGAGTGAGCTACTTACCTCTCTCGTGGGCACGAGAACCAGAGCATAGGGGCCATCACTTCGCTGTTAACAGAAGAAACACACCGTAAGTAGACTGTGGCTCAAATGGCAGAGCACTAGCCTGGAGCACACAAGCACAGGAAAGTGCCAGGCCCTGAGTTTAAGTTCCAGGACTGAAATAAATCCATCAGTTAATTAAAAATACACTTGAGAAAAAAGAAATACGTAAGAAGATAAGAAGATTCACACTTACAGTTAATTCTCCCCAACAAAATGACACAAAAATACATGAATATATAGACGCACATGTAAAACTAGAGTCAGACAAGCTGGTTTCAAAGTAAATGTGGAAACATAAATGTGCAAAAATAGCTATGACGCGTATGAAAAAAAATCTCATATTAATTAAAGTATTTAATTTAAAGCCATCCAGTTAAAACTATATTAGTGATCCAAGCACTGACGGCTCATGCTTTTGATCCTGAGCTACTCTGGAGGTTGAGATCTGAAGATTATGATTTGAAGCCAGCCTGGGCAGGAGAAATCTATAAGATGCTTATCTCCAATTAACCACTAAAAAGCCAGAAGTGGAAGTGTGGCTCAAGTGGGAGAGCACCAACCTTGAGTGAAAAAAACTAAAGGATAGCACTCAGGTCCTCGGTTCAAGCCCTAGCACCAGCGCATGCACGCGCATACACACACAAATACGAACATACAATACATACACACATGTGTATTATTGAATAGACTGAAATAGTACACGAGGTATACAACAGTATCAAACACAGAGTGCTACTTAGGAAAGTAAATGAGTAAGGTTTAGTATAGTGTTGGGAGACAAGCTCTTTGTTTAGTAGCTCAGGCTGGCTTCAAACTTGCAGTCCTCAATAACCCTCCTGCTATTGCTTGTTAGGTGCTAGGATTACAGGTGTGAATCAACCACACCTTGCTATAAGGGCTATTTTATATCACTAGAGATGAGATGATTATTCAAAGTCCTTTTTACAGTGACATAAAACTTAGAAACCTAACTCATAAATCCTAAAAGGAAATATTGATAAATTTTATAATATAAAAATGGCATTTAAAAGCTGGACAAGGTAGCACACTCCTGTAACACCAGTACTCAGAAGGTTGTAGCTCCCTGGAGCATGAGCTCCAGACCAGTGTGGGCTACTCAGTGAGATCTCTCGCAACAAAACATTACATCTGGGCTGAGAATGTGGCTTAGTAGTAGAGTGCTTGCCTAGCATGCATGAACCCCTGGGTTCAATTCCTTAGTACCATATAAACAGAAAAAGCTGGAAGTGGCGCTGTGGCTCAAGTAGAGTGCTAGCCTTGAGTAAAGGAAGTACAGAGACAGTGTCCAGGCCCTGAGTTCAAGCCCTAGGTTAAGAATGGAAAGATATACATAAGTATAATCCGAAGTCAAATATCAATATAGGGAAAAATGTCATATCTAAGAGTAAAGGCTAACTTCCTAAAAGTATAAGAAATTGTAATGAAAACATCACCAACTCTTACTCATTACCTCACTTATAAAATGGTAACACCTCCGTATTAATACTTTAATAACAATGAAATATTTAAAAAATCAACAACTCAAATACAAAAATAAAAAGACAAAAGTAGCTAATTTATGAAAATAAAACCTCAAAAATAAGGCAACTAAACATGAACAGCTGTTCTAAGCAAAACTATCAAACATGAGAACAAAACAAGTGCCAATGCTGATGAGGCAAGAGCACAGGACACGTACACACGGCTCCTGACACGAGAACATGGGACACGCACACACGACTCCTGACACGAGAGCATGGGACACGTACACACGGCTCCTGACACGAGAGCATGGGACACGTACACACGGCTCCTGACACGAGAGCATGGGACACGCACACACGGCTCCTGACACGAGAGCATGGGACACGTACACACAGCTCCTGACACGAGAGCATGGGACACATACACTCGGTTCCTGACACGAGAGCATGGGACACGTACACACGACTCCTGACACGAGAGCATGGGACACGTACACACGACTCCTGACACGAGAGCATGGGACACATACACACAGCTCCTGACACGAGAGCATGGGACACATACACTCGGTTCCTGACACGAGAGCATGGAACACGTACACACGATTCCTGACACGAGAGCATGGGACACGCACACACGGCTCCTGACACGAGAGCATGGGACACACACACACGGCTCCTGACACGAGAGCATGGGACACACACACACGGCTCCTGACACGAGAGCATGGGACACATACACTCGGTTCCTGACACGAGAGCATGGGACACGTACACACGACTCCTGACACGAGAGCATGGGACACGCACACACGGCTCCTGACACGAGAGCACGGAACACGTACACACGGCTCCTGGACATGAGAGCATGGGACACACACACACGGCTCCTGACACGAGAGCACGGAACACGTACACATGGCTCCTGACATGAGAACATGGGACACATACACACAGCTCCTGACACGAGAGCATAGGACACGTACACACAGCTCCTGAATACGAGAACACGGGACACATATACACGGCTACTGGACACGAGAGCACGGGACACGCACACACGGCTCCTGACATGAGAGCACGGGACATGTACACACGGCTCCTGACATGAGAGCATGGGACACGTACACACGGCTCCTGACATGAGAGCATGGGACACGTACACATGGCTCCTGGAGTGTAAACTGCTAGAACCTACTTACAGATTAACCGTAGCACTGGCTACAAAAGGCAAATTCCACTTTCAGGAATTTTTTTACACGTACTTGTGTATACAAAGAAACTGAAGCTTATTCTGCATACTGCATAGCACTTATTATAGCTTTGTTCAAAGCAAAATACTATACTATGTCAATTTCACCAAACAGTAGGAGAACAAGTCAGTAATTTGCAGTACAGGGTACAATGAACCACTAGGCAGCAATGAAAAAGAACAAGGCAGCTCAATATGGTATTAGTAGAAAGTCAAAGACAGAGAGCTGGGCTGGGGATATGGCCTAGTGGCAAGAGTGCCTGCCTCATATACATGAGGCCCTGGGTTCGATTCCCCAGCACCACATATACAGAAGTGGTGCTGTGGCTCAAGTGGCAGAGTGCTAGCCTTGAGCAAAAAGAAGCCAGGGACAGTGCTCAGGCCCTGAGTCCAAGCCCCAGGACTGGCCAAAAAAAAAAAAAGACAGAGAGCTGGAGCAGTTGTGCATACTTGTAATTCTGGCACTTAGGAGGCTGACGAAGAGGACCTCAAGTATAAGGCCAGCCTGGACAACAGAATGAAACCACATTTAAAAAAAAAAAGACAAGATATATGTCATAATGTATATGCGTTGGACAAAAATTTCACCAAAAAAACTGTAATTTAAGCCAGGCGCTGGTGGATCACACCTGTAATCCTAGTTCCTCAGGAGATAGAAGGTTCAAGGCTCAAAGCTATCTGGGGCAGGAAAGTTCTGAGACACTGATCTCTAAGGAACCACCGAAAAGCCACAAGTGGAGACGGGGCTCCAGTGGCCAGGCACCAGGCTTAATCAAGAGAGCTCAAGCCCTAGCAGCCAGTACTGGTGTATACAAAAACCACCTCAGCACAACAGACCATCCCTGGGGCGAGGGGCAGACTGGGAGACCACACTGCACACGGGGAGGCCCCGCCCCTTCAGGGACGGAGGAGGGGACAGGGCACAGAGTGACCCAATTTTCACTCTGCGTGTTCTTCTCTTGCTCTCTCGATTTTTTAAAAAAAATTTCAGATGATATATGTAAATAATAATATCAAACCAAACTAACATGCTGAAGGCCCGCCAATGGGGCCTTGCACATGCCAAGTGCTCACGAACTCTAAACGAAGAGTTCAGAATTGGATTGCAGAAAGGGTAGGTTTAGCAGCAAATTCAATTACAATTCTGGCTTTCATGTTCTGCGTGGGAAACATTTACCCATGCAGAGAAAAAGGATTTAGGACTCAGACTGGAGTAGTGAGGACTCAACACCAACTTTGTGCAACTACACTGGAGCCCAAGCTAGGAATGGCAAACAAGCTGGTACAACAAGATCAGCATGCCGCTCTGTGACGCAGAGGTTCTGACATTTCAAAACGTGTTACTACACAGAGAAGAAAAGCCAATTTCTCGTAAGTGGAGGATGAATGTAATGTTAACAAATCAGAGCCACTCTCCGCACTTGTGGCTCACACCTATAATCTCAGCTACTCAGGAGGCTGGGATCTAAGGATTGAAGTTCACCTGGCAGAAAAGTCCATGACACTCTCATCTCCAATTTACCACCGAAATGCTGGTACACACACGCGCGCGCACACACGCACCAAAATAGGTAGAGGAAAAAATGTGGAAAAGCAGCCCCTTCTCACTCCACCGCTATGGTAGTTTAAGAACCCACTGGGAGTCTTGAGATTATGGCTGCTCCAGGCTCTTAGGAGTCAAATCACATTACAATAAACTCCAAGGAACTACATTAAATATTACTTGAAATAAATGGATTACATTGGGGCTTGGGAAATTGTGCTCATACAAAACATTCTTCTTTTTTTTTTTTTGCAGGTCCTAGGGCTTGAACTCTGGGCCTGGGTGCTGTCCCTGAGCTTCTTTTGCTCAAAGTGGGCACTCTACCACTTGAGCCATGGCATCACTTCTGGCTTTTTTGAATATGTTATTGGAGGTAAGAGTCCCATGGACTTTCCTGCCTGGGCTGGCTTCAAATTGCAACCCACAGATCTCAGCCTCCTGAGTAGCTAGGATTACAGGTGTGAGCCACCAGCACCTGACAATTATTATTTTTTTTTAAAGTAAGATTTCCCTCCTAGCGGAGGCTGGCCTTAAACTTACTACGTAGCCCAGGCGGGCTTTAAATTCATGATCCTTCTATCTCATTTTGGGGGGGTGGGGGAAGGCTTGAACTCAGGGCCTCCTGCTCTTGCTTGGCTTTTCCACACAGGCTGGCATTCTACTACTTCTAACTTTTTGCTAGTTAATTAGAGGTAAGAGTCTCATGGACTTCTCTGCCTGAGCTAGCTTTGAACTAAGACTCTCAGATCTCAGCCTTCTCAGTAGTTAGAATTACAGGCATCAGCACCTGGCCTACTTCAACTATTTGCTTGTGTGTGTGAGTGCGTGCGTGTGTGTGTGTGTGTGCATGCACACGCTAGTATACACCAGTACTGCGGCTTGAACTCAGGGCCTGGAAGCTGTCCTTTAAGCTTTTTCATACAGGGATGGCACCCTACCACCTGAGTCACTTCTCCACTTCTGGCTGTTTGCTTTTTTTTTTTTTTTTGCCAGTCCTGGGCCTTGGACTCAGGGACTGAGCACTGTCCCTGGCTTCTTTCTGCTTAAGGCTAGCACTCTGCCACTTGAGCCACAGCACCACTTCTGGCCATTTTCTGTATATGTGGTGCTAGGGAATTGAACCCAGGGCTTCATGTATATAATAAGGCAAGCACTCTTGCCACTAGGCCATATCCCCAGCTCCGTTTGGTGCTTAATAGATTTTCCTGCCCAGGCTCACTCTGAACTGTGATCCTCAGATCTCAGCCTCCTGAATAGTTAGGATAACAGGTGTGAGCATCAGTGCCCAGCTACAAAACACTGCTTCAAATAAAAGGTTCAGCCTTCCTCGTCAAAAGCAAAGGCTGGAATTCAAGTCCCATGGTTTCCCAACATTTCTAAGACAATAATAACATAAAGAGGTAGCTGCAAACAGACATTTACCTGGTGATAAGTTTGTAGGAGGTCCACTGCTGGGCATTATGGGAGACAGAAAAGGCCCCTAAACAGGACAGAAGCCAGCAGAGAACCATGCACAAGAGATAGCCTGGTCTGGGAAGCCACAAAGAAGCGAGGTGGAAATCCAGCTCCACCGGGATGGATCATGTGGCCTTGGCTACTTTGCTTTTTTTCTCTCAGTGTATCAAGTCTACGGCACTATTAACACATATAACTCAGGCGGCAGAGGGTAAAAGCTGGAAGAGGGTAATGTGTGCAGGGCACATCTGGGCACAACGGAAGCACGGTCGAGCACGTGAGAAGCAGGTTCATTCTATTCCACTCTTGGTGGTCTGCAAAGGCATCATGCTTATATGAAGTCGAAGAAGGAGAGAAAACATGGCTAGGTGAAAACAGTTCCTTTTAGTCCTAATGTTATCGCTGGAGTTCAGGCAATGGCTACTTTACTATGGAATACAGCAAGAAAGCACATTTTATGGCTCACCTGTATTTTTGACTTCAGTGCTTGAAGGGACTGGACCAGAGGGATGCAATACGCAAGAGTTTTACCTTTTAAAAGAGTAGAAAGCAATTAGAAAGGAAGCAGGCTCTGCTATCTTGGGGTAGTTCTAACTTCTGGGAGAAAGTAAATGGTACATCTTACATCTAGGAGAGGTGAAGACGTATTTCACCTACCTGCCCTGACTTTCCAATTTATTTTATATATTTTTGTCAGTCCTGGGACTTGAATTCTGGGCCTGGGCACTGTCCCTGAGCTTTTTTGGTCAAGGTTAGTACTCTACCACTTGAACCACAGCTCTACTTCCTGCCTTTTGCTGGTTACCTGTAGGAAAGTCTCACAGACGTTCCTGCACAGGCTGGCCTTGAACTGCAATCCTCAGATCTCAGCCTCCTTAGTTAGGATTACAGCTGTAAGCCACTGGTGCTTGGCAGAACTTCTAATTTTGCTTTGTAAATTCAATACCTCTAAAAAACCTAAAGCTTTGGTTCCTTTATCCATCCAGCAAGGGAGGTTATGTTTCCCAGACAACACGAAAGCTCAACCTAATGGCTGTTGGTACAGTGAGCAAATGCCTCACTAAGTCCTCCTTCGCCCCGCTGCGGGCTGCGGTGGTCGGCTCACTGCCTCGCGGTGCTGGTGTGCTCAGTGTGAACCTGGAGCAGCTGCCGAAGACAGACACCTTAGGAAGACAGAGGTCTAGGGTTCCAGACCCCTCAAACCAGCTGGGATGGCAGGAATGCATGACAGCGGCCCCACGAGGATGCCACAAGGGTCAGAGAGGCAGTCTATAGATAATGTTCTGTCTCAAGACAGGGACTGTGCTCACCAGACTGTTTTCAGACAAGGTCACACACATGCACACATGAACGCATGCATGCAGAATAAAGCCCATCTGGCTGTAGGTTGTGGGAAGGCAAAGCTCTGAACTGGGGCTCCTAGGAAATAGCGGGACTCAGATCCTGCTTATAGCTCCTGACCACAGCACCGGCCACTGCCCCCTTCCTTCCACTGTGTGAACACATCAGGGCTCTAGCTGAAAGCAAGCACGGCCTCCAGCCCAGACACGATGAAACAGCTGCTGCCACCACCCCAGCCACCTTCCTGTAGAGCCCACAGCAGACCCACAGGCCTAGGGCCACAGAACAAAGGGCAGAGATTAAACAGGGACTGACCTGAGCCCGTCTGGGACCGCACAAGGGCGTCTCTGCCTTCCAGCAACACAGGGATGCTTTGCTTCTGAACACTGGGGCCACAGAACAAAGGGCAGAGATTAAACAGGGACTGACCTGAGCCCGGGACTGCAATGCACCAGGGCATCTCTGCCTTCCAGCAACCCAGGAATGCTTTGCTTCTGAACACTGGGACTGCCCAAAAGAGAGAACACACTGCACCTGCACCGTGTCATTCCCCTACATGAGCAGACGCACAGGCACTCGACAGGCAAATGCCCCAGGCTTGGCTCCGTCTAGAGAACTTAACTTAGATTGCCATTGTGCTAACCTAGTTAAAATAAAAAACTGGGCATAACAAGGAAGTGGAGTTAGCATAAAAGTGTACTATACACTCCACTGCCTTCTGTAATGTGGAATTTGGGACACAACAAAACCTGGAGGAAGATTTCCACACAGAAGAACAAAGCAAGCCAGGAAGCTAGCCGTACAGCCAGTAGCAGCTTTCCACCCTTCAAAAGACTGCCACGGACACACAGGTTCCATCTACAAGCATGTCACGGACACACAAGGCTATGTCTACATGTGTGTCACTGATACACCAAGATACACATGTATGTCTACATGTACATTTAAAACCAAGCATTAAAACAACAGAGAAGGGCTGGGGATATAGCCTAGTGGCAAGAGTGCCTGCCTCGGATACACGAGGCCCTAGGTTCGATTCCCCAGCACCAAATATACAGAAAACGGCCAGAAGCGGCGCTGTGGCTCAAGTGGCAGAGTGCTAGCCTTGAGCGGGAAGAAGCCAGGGACAGTGCTCAGGCCCTGAGTCCAAGGCCCAGGACTGGCCAAAAAAAAAAAAAAAAAAAAAAAAACAAAACAAAAACAGAGAAATCATTTAACTTGGTCTGATGAAACAACCCCACCCTATTCCCCCAAATACTTGCGCTAATCCGTTGCTTGTTGTTAAATACATAGAGACCACTTAAACTGCTGTTCCACTAACCCTTCCATCCAAGCCAATATCTGCTCCTCTTTTGTGGCTGACCTTACTAAACTGTTTTCAGGACCACAAAGACGACAGCGATCCACCCTCTCACCAGGTATGCACCCCATGCAGTTTGCAGCCAATAGCAGAATTTGCTGGAAACCCACTTGGTTTGTCCATTATAGGCAGAGGGCCCAGAGGCTAAATGCTGAATGTCAAGTCTATATGGTAACTCAGCCATGTTTTCTAAGACCACAATACAAACTTGCTCTGCCCTCCACAGATAATTTTCGTTTCTTCTAGTTATGTCCAACGAAGCCCTAAGAAAATAAGAAAGTAGCCTGGAAGTCTTACCTAGTCATGCTGGAGATTTTTAAGACAGTATTTATTGTGGAAATCTGAAAGAGAAGATGGAAAATAAATACTTTTGTATCAGTCTTTTACTACAAATATATTTAATAGAAAGAAGCAAAAAAAAGCCAAAATGCTAGGATGACACTGATTAAATTATGTTTCACAACCCCAGTGGTTCTCAGCTGAGGAAATTCTTTCCCCACCCCTACATTCTCAAGTATCTGGAGCTGGGTACTGGTGGCTCACACCTGTCATCCTACTACTCAGGAGGCTGAGATCTGAGGATCATGGTTCAAAGCCAGCCCGGGCAGGAAAGTCCAAGAGACTTTTATCTCCAATTAACCACCAGAAAACTGGAAGTAGCACTGTGGCTCAAAGTGGTAGAGCACAAGTCTTGAGCTGAAGAGCGCAGATACAGCACCCAGGCCCAGAGTTCAAGCCCCATGACCAACCAAAAAAAAAAGTATCTGAAGAAATTTTCACTTGCTATAGCTGGGAGGAGGTGGTACTGGTACAAGTGGGTAAAGGCCCAGAATGTTGCTAAACATCTAACAACGTAGTTTCCAAAACAGTGAGTCCATAGTACTGAGACTGGGAAACACTGCTCTACTTTTGTAGGTTAAGAAAATAAAGATATGAAGCTGGGCAGTAGAAGTCCTTGTCTGTAATAGTAGCTACTCAGGAGGCTGAGTTTGAAGCCAGTCTGGGCAGGAGAGTCCATGAGACTTTTATCTTCAATTAACTACCAAAAGAACGCCAGAAGCAGTGGTATGGCTCAAGTGGCAGATTGCCAGCCTTGAGCAAAAAGAGGTCAAGGATAGCACCATGGCTCTGAATTCAAGCCCTGGGACTGGCACAAAAAAGAAAAGTAATGAAATGAAACCTATATAACCCATCCTAAAGAAGTTTTCTCTCTTTCCTTACTCATATAAGTCCAGAACATTCATTCATGGTATTAGAACAAACAAAGTGGAGACATGTCCATTTGCTTGTAGAAAATGCATTAATAATACTAATAGCCTCTCCTTTCATCAAGCTCGAAGACTTCACACATCCCTTAACGGCAAGAGGCTAACTCAGTTCTTTTATGGCCACTGTGACATCGGCCACCATGAACAACCCTACCACATCTAGTCAGTAATTAGGAAGTTGTTTTAAGTAAAGAAGCAATCTTTTTTTTTTTTTTTTTTTTTGCCAGTCCCGGAGCTTGAACTCAGAGCCTGAGCACTGTCCTTGGCTTCTTTTTGCTCAAGACTAGCACTCTGCCACTTAAGCCACAGCGCCACTTCTGGCCTATTCTATATATGTGGTGCTGAGGAATCGAACCCAGGGCTTCATGCATGTTAGACAAGCACGGTACCACTACGCCACATTCCCAGCCAAGAAGCAGTCTTAAACTGCACTGGGTAAAGGACAGTCTCCAGTTCTTAAAAACAAGGAGGGTAGGTGGGATGGGAATGGGGTGACGAGTAAGAGTCCCAGCATACCTCAACTAAGAGCAGAAACAATACTCACAAGATGTGGGTGGAGGTCCAGCTGGTGGAAAGCCTCTGGAGTGAATACTTGCTCTCGCTCCTGCTTCACCACAGGTCTGCAGAGGATGGACAAAACCAGGCCAGTGCCAAGGTCAGCAAAGCAAGAGGCAGACACGCGCAACTCCTTCCATCCTTGGCACACCCTGCCCACACCTGAGCGCACCTGACAAGTTGGGGGATTTCAGGGTTGTTTTTAAACAGCGACGAGGTCTTGACGCATGGTCTTTCTTCTTGCTTTCCGCCATCTGTGCTACTAACCAAATTCTTCTTTGGAGAGAATGTTTTTTGTGCATTCCCCTTAAGTATCCTCTGAGTTTCCTGAGCACTAGTTGTCTCGGCTGAGAGAAGGGCTGCTCCTGCTCTGCTTCTCTGTTTAGCTGGAGGAACCTCACTGGATTCTTGGTATTTTCTCTTGGTAGCTTTTGCTTGCTGTGTGGTTCCCAAGAGGAAAAAATCAAGAGGAGATGCATTAGTCCATGAAGACAGCCCTCGGAGTGAAGCCTGACTGCCCCCAGAATCGCATCTCTTCCTGCAGAGATCATTATGCCCCATATGCCAAGCAACAGTTAGGGCTTGCCATTGGATTCTTTGATGACTTTTTCCAAAACGGGGGGGGGGGGGGGGAGTGGGGGCCAGGGGAAGTCACCATCTACCGTACATGTGAAGTCAACCAAGGGGAGGGTGAGGATCAGAACCAATATTTTTCTGAGCTGAGGTTACCCAATTCAGTCTGCTTTAGGGGAAGCAGAGCCTACCTGATGAAGTGTAAAGGCTAAGTCAATTCACACCCTAGGAGTCCATGTGCATGAGAACAAGAGGGGCTGGGGAAATGAGTCCTCTCTCCAATAAAGCAAGGGTAGACCAGACAGGAGGGAAAGCGGGATGTCACATCACAGCTCATGCCCAGGAAGCAGAAACCTTCATTACTGCTCTACCCTCGTGCTTGGATCTGTCATCTTCCCTCCTCAAGCTGCTCCTCCAGATTTAAAGGGTCTGGAGACGATGCCTACTCAGTTCCCATTCCAAATGAGAATGCTGCTCCATTCATCACACCACACTACTTCCAACCTTGCCTTTCTAGTCCCTGCTTGATCGCCCACCACAAGCAATCCACTACTAAGGACTTCCTGCCTGTTGTCTGATCTGCTGTTCACTTCCATAATGTGGATTGGATGTCCAAACTTCCCCTGGCAGAAGCAGCCAATTCCTGTGGGTTTTGTTTTTTTTTAAGGCCTTTTCTCCCAGTTTGTAGAAGAATATCCCCCAAGCAGCCATTGTCTACTGTTCTGGAGTTTGAGATTTCAGTTATTATTCTCTTTGCTTGAGGTAACAACTTGTGTTTACACAGGGCCAGCTTCAAAGCCACCTACTAAGAAAACCAGTTCTTAGGAAAGAACATCTGTAACGATTCCTTTATCTAAGTAATTCAGGAAACACCATTTCAAATAGTTAATAAAGTACGTCTGGCCTATTTCACTTTACAAATGTATAAAGTCCCAAGTCCATGAATTTCAATCAGGCTTCAGGTCTGTTGGATCATTTGGAAAACAGCATGAAACCTGGATTTCTCCAAGAGAGGCCACCCATTCAGGCCACCCCTATCACACGGGGTGTCCATAGGCAGGTTCCCTGGCAGGCAGCCTTGCTAGTCCACACACGAGGCAGCCTCTTCTGCTCCTGACCAAGCCTGAGGATTAAGCAGCTTTTCCACCACTCAGACAAAATCAGCCTCCTTGAACAGATACTTGCTAAGCTGAAGAAGGCTTTCTGCAGAAACACAAAGCACGCTACTTCCTCATGCACACATTCATCTGACCACATAACTCTTTTTTTTTTTTTTTTTTTTGCCAGTCCTGGGCCTTGGACTCAGGGCCTGAGCACTGTCCCTGGCTTCTTCCCGCTCAAGGCTAGCACTCTGCCACTTGAGCCACAGCGCCGCTTCTGGCCGTTTTCTGTATATGTGGTGCTGGGGAATCGAACCTAGGGCCTCGTGTATCTGAGGCAGGCACTCTTGCCACTAGGCTATATCCCCAGCCCCACTGACCACATAACTCTTTCCCCCTCTTCTTTGGAATGAATACCTCAGGTTCTACTAACACTTTAGGTACCCTACCGTCCCAGTCACCATTTATTCCCATGTCAGTGTCTACAAGCAAGTACTCGGAGCAAGGTGCGTTAATTAATGTTAGACATGCTTCCCGCTGCTGATAGGCTAAGACTGAAAATGTACAGCAGGACCAATGAAGCCTGTGTGGCCATCTCGCTAAGCAGCAGCTTTACCCTCTGCCTTTAACCCTTAAAGGGCCCCACGCTCCTTCCCTCCTCAAGTCTCTGCACAGAGCTTCGCCCTACTCTGGGGACTCCACCCTCCTTTTGGCTGGCCAGCACGACTCACCTTTGGTTGCAGGCTTTCTTACTCCATCCTCAAAAGAGCCTCTCCTGACCTCCCCAGCAGGGTGTCCTTCTTTGCAGCACTCAGCCCGACACTCAGCACTACAATTACCTGCCCAACTCCATAAAGCAAAGGCCCAGATTGGCCTGCACAGCACTGCTTCCCTTACAGGGCCCAACCAACACAAAACAAGCACTCATAAACAGTGTTGCCACAATCTGGATACGGTGGTTCCCTTTTCACTCCAGCAACCCTAACTACAGCCTATTCATTCGGCACTTGTCAAGTAGCTTGGTTCTAAAGACAGAGCTCAAAGATTAGCCAAGCCTCTGAAGAAGCTACAAACCAGGAGAAGAGATCAAAGTGTAAAGCCATAAATCCAAACCTGAACTGATTAAAGTAGGTTTGGGCAAAGAACTATAGGAGCACAAGGAGGAGAAGGGAGTGCAGACAGGGGGAAAGAGACAGGCAAACATGGCCTATGGCAAGGGGAGGGAGGGAGGGAAAGAAGGGACATTTCTGAGGTGGTATTTGAGCAGAGAAGCAAGGACATATCTGGATTTTCTAAAACTGAGCTGCATGTAACAAGTCATTTCTCTCTTAGACTCGTTCTTGCACTTGTAAAAGGAGATTATGGTGGATGATCTCTTGAGCCCTCCCAAGTTGTTGTTTTAACAGACATACTGTATAGTTACTGTGTCAGGCAGTGTTCTTAGTACTTACAAGTTATCCGTTTTAACAGACATACTGTATAGTTACTGTGTGTCAGGCAGTGTTCGTAGTACTTACCAGCTATCTTCCTTAGTACTGCAGACACTGATAGCTTATTTATTTATTTTGCCAGTCCTGGGGCTTGAATTCAGGGCCTGAGCACGGTCCCTGGCTTCTTTCTGCTCAAGGCTAGCACTCTTCCACTTGGACTACAGCACCACTTCTGGCTTTTTTTATATATGTGGTGCTGAGGAATCAAACCCAGGGCTTCATGTGTACGAGGCAAGCTTTCTACCACTAGGCCATATTCCCAGCCACGATAGCTTCTTATTTTAAGAGTACATGAAAGCAGAGATTTGAGGGAACCAGGCTTTTCCTAGGTATTATTCCTCTCGGTGTCAAGTTCCTAACAATGATGCTCCAACGCCTTATTAGTCGTACCCTACTTGGTTAGAAAACATCATGTGGTTTGATTTCTATTATGAGTTGTGGGGTTTGAGAATATACGTCAAAATGCTAACCTAAGAGTTATCTCCGAGTAGAGCAATTACGTGCGTGGTTTATCTTCTTTCCAAATTTTTGAACATGAATTTGTACTGCCGTAAGAATCAGAAAACAGCCTTAGAAGATAGTGTGCACAGCAAGCATTAGGGCGTTATGCACGATTTTAGCTATCGAAGTCCTTCAAACCCAGCCCATTAGCTACACATTTTTGGATCCAGGTTCCCAGCACTTCTAATCAGAGTAGCCAACATTGCCAGTCAAGACATTAACCAAAGTATAAATGTACACAAAGCCACTGTACTGCCTCTATAAGAATTATGGTGGATAATCGCAAACCCAGACAATCTATGCTTTCTGAGTCAATCTACTCAAGATAAGTTTGGGGATGTTGTTGGGGAGAACTCAGTCTAGCTGAGGCTAGGTAAGTGCTCTCACTGAGCTATGGCCTCAGCTTCCCCGATAAAGTTTTAAGAGGCAAGCACTTCACCACTAGGCCATATTCCCAGCCCCCAATAAAGTTTTAGTACAGCTTTCTACATCTTAGTTCTTAGATTGCTACATGACACAAGCACTCCACTGACCTCCTGGTGCAGCAATCTATTAGTCAAATAAGACCCATCTTTTATTATTATTATTACATGGACTTATGAAATGCTTCTATGGGCCTGACCATGTATATTAATTCTCATTAAGTCCTCACAATAAACTCAAGTGAAGTACAAATTATCCTTTTCATTTCTAGATGGATAAGGAGGATCAGAAAAGTAACTTTCCCAAGGTCCTATGTTGCAAGGCATAAAGCTGGCCTGTAATCTCAGGTCTACCCTATTCCAGACCACTGCTGTGATCTGTCCATCCCTCCACCCCCACCCCAATGCTTCTTTCGTGTATTTCTCTTCCCAAATAGATCTGGCTACCTCATTGGCTGGCAGAAGACCTCTTATTCCCATGGCTTGTTACAAATACAGAAATCACCAAAAAGAATGATGTGTTTATAGGACATCAAGAAATGTCATGTTCAACACACCTGGCAGACCCTAACTGACCCTGACAACCGAATTTTCAATGGAATCTCACACACACACTGCTTTTTAGAAGAAGAAGAAAAAAAAAGAAAGACAAACTCAAACCCTCCCTTAGCAGCCAACTTTATCTTTCCTGTCCGTTTGTAATTTAGGATTTTACCACAAACGTTCCCCGTCCTCCTCGGGTAAGATGAAGGGCTGACCCTGGAAACCAGCTTCCTGCTCCTCGGCTTGGTTAACTGTAAAAAGCATCTTTCGCTTCTCTAGTAAAGGGAATCCTTTCTCTCCTACACTGGATGACAACCCATGCCGTCTTTAGAACCACTCCGAACAAACACCCGGCCGGCACGCTCAGGCTTGAAAGCAGCGACCCTGCCCTGGCCCGGGTGAAGGAGCCGGCTCGCGCCCGCTCAGCCTCCACTTCCCAGGAAGGCCAAGTCTGCGGTTCTCGATCCGCCCCGCCTGCCGGCTTCCCCCGGCGAAGGGCAGAAGCCCGCCGCCCCCAGCCCGCCGGAGCCCCCTGCCGCCGCGCCCCGGCCGCCCGGGCCAGAGCCGGGTCGGAACTCACCCGCCTCGCCGGGGGCCGGGGGGATCCGGAGGTGGTGCTGGGGGAGGCGCCCCGCGCCCCGGGCCGGCGCACGAGCGAGCCGCGGCGAGCGGCCATGGCCCGAGCCCAGGGCCCCGGGCCACGTGGGCGCGAGGACCCCGCCGAGCCCGGCCGCCGCCGCCGCCGCCGCCGCCGCCGCTTCCGGGTGCGGGAGGCCTCCGGAGGCCGCGCGCGCCGCGGGCCCGGGCGGGCGCGCCGAGGCCGGCTCCGGGCCCCGTCGGCGGCGGGAGGTGCGCGGTGGCTCCGGTTCCCTCGGACGCCTGAGGAGCCAGAGGCTGCGCGCCGTCACGTGGGCGGCCGCCGCTCCAGCCGCCTCCTTCCCGTAGCCACCAGCGCGGAGCTCGTGGCCCGGGGTCCGCGGCCGGACCCGAGGTCGGCGGCCGAGTGAGGAGTCCACGAGGCTCCGCGTCCCCGCGCTCCGGCTCGGCCCGGACCGGCGCGCTTTCTAGACAGGCAGCTCCGTGGCCAACTGGCAGGGCTGCGTTGCCTGGCAACGGCGGGGTCCTTCCTGGCTCGGCGGCGCTCGGGGCCTGCGGGGAGAAAAACCGCCGCGGCGGGCGCTGGGGGGTGGCGGCTGCGGTGCTGCAGGCGGCCGCGGGACGGCGACGCGGGCTCGGCGGGCCGGGGGGAACCCCTTCTCTGAGCCGGAGGGAAGATGGACACGGCCGACCAGGTCCCGGTGGAGCCCGCCGACGACGGGCCCGCGCCGCCGGGGGAGGAGGAGGGCGAAGGGGGCGGGAAGGAGTCGGCGGCGGCGGCGGCGGCGGACGCGGCCCCTGGGCCCAGCGCCTCGTTCCGCCTCATGGTGACTCGGCGGGAGCCGGCCGTGCGGCTGCAGTACCCCGTGAGCGGCCTGGAGCCGCTGGCCTGGTCGGAAGACCACCGCGTGTCGGTGTCCACGGCCCGCAGCGTCGCCGTGCTGGAGCTCATCTGCGACGTGCACAACCCGGGCCAGGACCTGGTGATCCACCGCACCTCGGTGCCCGCTCCTCTCAACAGCTGCCTTCTCAAGGTAAGCCAGCCCCCGACCCTGGGTCCCCCCTCCCCACTTCCCCCGGCACCCAACCTTGGGGATCGCCTCCGCCTTCAGGACGAAACCTCCGCAGCCGTTGGCGCAGTTTCTCGGGTCCCGTCCCTCCCTGTCCACATCCACGTCCCGCGGGCGCCCCTCTGGACCCGATCCCGCCAACCCTCGCTTCGCCCCAGCATCTGGCGGGCCGCTAGCTGATTGCGCCCGGGTGCTCTCTGAGACTCCACCCCCTGTTGACCCAACCCGGGACCTGGTTCCTATTGTCTGGGGCCGACTCACCGAGGCCCGGGGCTGGCTTTGTTTACTGTGTTGGGCCCTCCTCTAGCGCCTCTTTTTGCTTTGAAGTTGGGAAACTGACCCATTCATTGTCTAACGGGTTTGAATAGTTTTATTGTGAATGGTCCTTGTGTCTCACCTTGGGCAGATAGGTAAATACTAGCTAGTACTCTAGTTGTTAGCTGTCTTCTGTCTGTATATTGAGAGATTAAAGCTTCTGCAAACAAAGGCAGTGATTAAACTGCAAGTCGGAGGTCTCTAAATTCATTGCTTTCAGAACTTGTGAGTCTCTATGAAGTTTTACTGTTGTTTTATTTGGTGCAGGTCCTGGGGCTTGCACTTGGGGGGGGGAGGGGCTGTCCTAAGTTAGCTTCTTCCTTCAAGTCTAGTGCCCTAACTCTTGAGCCTACAGTTTCACTAATGGCTTTTTGTTGGGTAATTGGAGATAAGACTCACAGACTTTCCTGCCTGAGCTGGCTTCAAACCTCAATCCTCATGAGATCTCAGCCTTCTGAATATCTAGGATTACAGGCTATTACTGCCTGCCTACGTTTTACTATTTTTTTGTTTTATTTTGTTTTCTGCCAGTCCTGGGGCTTGAACTCAGGGCCTGAGCACTGTCCCTGGCTTCTTTTTGCTCAAGGCTAGCACTCTACCATTTGAGCCACAGCGCCACTTCCGGCTTTTTCTGTTTATGTGGTGCTGAGGAATTGAACCCAGGGCTTCATGCATATGAGGTGAGCACTTTACCACTAGGCCATATTCCCAGCCCACTTTTACTATTTTAATACTACCATTTTCAAACTCACTTTTTAAAAGTAGTAAGCCACGTTGTACATTTCAGTAGCTTAGATAAAAGCTTTCTATATTGCTGTATAGATCTGCATGTAAACACAGTAGGTGATTTGCCAAGGCATATGCTCATGGTTCTGAAAATAGAACAGTGTACTAAAGTCCCTGCCCTCATGGAGCTTACACTGCCAAGTCGTGAATAAATAGTACCAGGCAGTTCCAGTTTATTTGATAGTAAGATTTTTCTGCATTCCTACTCAGAGCTGCCATTCTGAGTTATTAACTGTGGGTAGAGGGGCCAGCGCACTTAGGTTTCAAACACAGTTTCATATTGAATTAGGCTTTTTAAACTTACATGTGTGTGCTTGTGCAAATGCACTGGTATTGTAGCTTGAACTAAGGGCCTAGTGCTCATGGTTAGCTTTTTCTGCTCCGGGCTAGTGCCCTAACACTTGAATCACACCACCTTTCACTTCCTGCTTTTTTCCTAGTTAGTTAAAGGTAAGAGTCTGTTGGACTGGGAATGTGGCTTTAGGGGTAGGGTAGAGTGCTTGCCTCCCATGCATGAAGCCCTGGATTTAATTCCTCAGCACCACATAAATAGAAAAAGCCAGAAGTGCTAGCCTTGAGCAAAAGAAGCTTAGGGACAGTGCCCAGGTCCTGAGTCCCAAGTCCCAAGATGGCAAAAAAAAAAAAAAAGTCTGTCTGGACTAGATACTCAGCTCTCAGCCCCATAGCTAGGCTTACAGGCACTGGTGCCCAGCTTTGATTTTATTTTTGATACCACATCTTACTATCTAGCCTGGGCTGGCCTTGAACTCACAATCTCCCTCCCTGCATCTCTTTCCTGAGTGCTGGGATTACTGGTGTGTGCCATCTGAATCTGCATGAGTTTTAGGTCATTAGTGAACTTGAATGATTAAATACCCAAATTTCTTGGAGATATGAATGAATTGGTTTAAGTATAAATAAATCAGTTGGACACATACTAGCAGTGCTTTGAAATTCAGATATACATAGAAGAGAGGCAGAGGGTGTTCTGAAGGCTGTTTCTGTTAGGTTTTTAAAGTAGGTAGCCAGTAAAGGAGAATGCCACGCGGTATTCAGGCAGAAGAGAAAGTTTATTACCGAACTGCTGGCCTGTGGCCGAGATGATCCATGGCCGGAGAGAGAGAGAGAGAGAGAGAGAGAGAGAGAGAGAGAGAGAGAGCCTGAATATAAGTGACTTCTAACCATCTACCATTGCAGTGGCAAAAACTGTATCTGAGGGAGTATTTCGAGCAGGCCTCATTGCACTGTCAAGAGGCGTGCTAGCAGTTTCCCGGCTTGGGTGTGACTGTGATGCAAAACCCAAAAAGCATGGGAGGGAGGCGCCTGGTGAGTGGATGAGGGCTTACCCGGCAGAAGCGGCAGACGGAGCGGCAGAGAACCGGAGCAGCAGCAGTTTCACTCACCAGGGTAGACAAGTGGTGTGGAGGTGGAGGTGGATGTGCAGGCCAGCAATGGCATTAGTGAAAAGTGCCACGTGGCGACTCGCAGCAGTTCGGTTTGTGGAAAAAGGGCCGTCAGGACTGGGTATACTCCCAGAAAAAGAAGAAAAATAGATGGGAATTCCGCCTGTCCTGACTCTTAAGCCCCATCCGAGTCACGGCACCATATATGTTAGGTTTTTAAAGTAGGTAGCCCTGTAAAGGAGAATGCCACGCGGTATTCAGGCAGAAGAGAAAGTTTATTACCGAACTGCTGGCCTGTGGCCAAGATGATCCGTGGCCGGAGAGAAGGGAGAGAGAGTGAGAGCCCCCGACCCAGCCCCGCCTTACATCTAGGGCAGGGGCAAGGGGTGTGGCCAGGTGGATTAGGATGTCACCTCAGGGAAAGGGGAGGTAACTGCCTCCAGGTCTGCAGGTTACCCAGGTAACTGGGTGGAGACTTAATGAGATGGGGGCATCTACATGGAGCCCTCAGGGAGAGGACCTAACAGTTTCCTCTGCTGAAAAACAGACTTTGTACATCCAAGGATATTCATGTGCACAATCCTAAAGAAGCATGTGTCTGTAGGGTAGAGATTGAATTCTTTGGCAGAGAGACATTTAAAGATTGGAAGGAATAGTGAGGGAAGGTGTGTTTGTATCAGGGAGGTCGTCTGGTGGTTTAATCTGCAGCAGTCCTGAGAGAAAGTAGTGTTTGGCTTTTCAAAGTAAAGAAGGAGGGCTAGGAATATGGCTTAGTGGTAGAGTGCTTGTTTGCTTGGCATGCATGAAGCCCTGGGTTCAATTCCTCAATACCACATAAACAGAAAAGGCCAGAAGTGGCACTGTGGTGCAAGTGGTAGAGTGCTAGCCTTGAGCAAAAGAAGCTTAGGGACAGTGCCCAGGCCCTAAGTTCAAGCCCCAGGACTGGGGGGAGGGGTGGAATCAAAGGAAAAAAGGAAAGGGCTTTGCAGGTGGCAGAATTGGGGCATTCATCTTCTATACATGAACCTTAACTTATAGGTACAACTGTTGTTCCGATGTTCGTGCTTTATCAACAGATGAGCTATGACAGCTTTTCTACAGTCAGAGAAAGTGAGGCCAGTTTCGGAACTGTAAGGAGCCAGCCGGAGAAAATTAGCTTCAGTCCAAGAGGCCCCTTAGTTGCTGTTTATTTCTACCTAGGCACTAGCCCATGGCCTCTAAGCCTGGAGGTGGTTATCTCCAATAGGGTAAGATAGGGAGGGGCTAAGAGATTAGGACCAAGACAGGCCTATCAATAAAAGAGTAAGAATAATAAAGTCTACACTGCTTAGTGTGTGTGTGTGTGTGTGTGTGTGTGTGTGTGTGTGTGTGTGTGTGTGTTGTATCACTTACCATTTGATTCCTGGCTCTGAATATGTAAGTGGCTCAAGGTAAGTAAATAAAGCAGCCTGCTGGTGGTGGCTCACACCTATAATTCTAGCTACTCAGGAGGCTGAGATCTGAGGATCCAAGTTTGAAGTTAGATGGGGCAGACAAGTCCAAGAGACTCTTACTGACAACCAACAAAAAGCCAGAACTGAAGATGTGGCTCAAATTGTAGAGAGCCAGCCTTGAGCAGAAAAAAAGCCAAGCAAGAATTCCATTGAGCTCAAGCCCCAGTACGAGCACACAACAGAAAGGGAGGAGGAGAGAAAGAGAATCAAGAAGAAATAGGTGTGGGTTAATTGTGGGTGTTGATGTGAAGACAATATACTTAGTATTCTAATAAAAATTTGATTCAGTTTGCCATATTTGACACATGCCACAAATCTTGTTTAACTAGCAATAAGAAACAGACCCTGATGAGAAAGCTTCTGGGGGAAAATGTGTAAAGATCGGGATGTGAAGAGGTCTGAGTATTTTGACGTGCTACCCTTTGGGTGTACACACTGCCCACCTTGCCTAAGTACTAGCCACCTGGATCTCAGCGTCCGTGTGCAGCGTTGCTGAAATGCCCGCCGTCCAGCCCTTCTGGAGCTTTGGCTCTACAAGGCTGCTGTTTGGACTATCATTTCTTATAGGAAATTGTGCGTCTAAATAACAAATCAGATGTTATCAGCTATTTGTAAGTTACTGTCTTGGGTACTGAGGTTTTATGATATAAAGCTGAATGATAGAAATCTGGGGTACCGGTGGCTCATGCCTATAATCCTGGCTACTCAGGAGGCTGAGATCTGAGGATGGCAGTTCAAACCCAGCCCAGGCAGGAAAGTCTGAGACTCATAGCTCCGGTTAACCACCAGAAAACCGGAAGTGGCACTGTGGCTCAGAGTTCAAGCCCCATGAACTACCAAAAGAAAGCAATCTGGGGGCTGGGGATATGGCCTAGTGGCAAGAGTGCTTGCCTTGTATACATGAGGCCCTGGGTTCGATTCCCCAGCACCACATATACAGAAAATGGCCAGAAGTGGCGCTGTGGCTCAAGTGGCAGAGTGCTAGTAGCCTTGAGCAAAAAGAAGCCAGGGACAGTGCTCAGGCCCTGAGTTCAAGGCCCAACACTGGCAAATAAATAAATGAATGAATGAATGAATAAATAAATAAATAAATAAATAAATAGAAAGCAATCTGGAAAAGCAGTGAAATAATTAAGGATAAGTCATGCTCTTTCTTCCCATTGGGCTACTGATTTAGTGTACACTGAGTTGTGGTCAGTTCCAAATCCTACTTGAATTTGTGTACTTTATTGTATTGTGCATCAGTTGTTAGCTTTACAAAGAACTATCTCCGTCTTCCTACAGAGTACTTTAGCTGTTAGTACTATTTACTTGATAGTTACAAGATTGACTTGGGACAGGTCTCTGGGCACTGGAGCAGATGTGCTCCTTGGTGCTTGTTTTGATAACTAGTTTTGTGATTGGGAGAATTGAAGGGAGTGTAGAAGACTAATAACCTAATTGGAGTGTGCTGTGGTAAAGG
This sequence comes from Perognathus longimembris pacificus, assembly GCF_023159225.1. Classification (NCBI taxonomy): domain Eukaryota; kingdom Metazoa; phylum Chordata; class Mammalia; order Rodentia; family Heteromyidae; genus Perognathus; species Perognathus longimembris. Next base: position 159,291,087 of record NC_063161.1, read on the forward strand.
TTACTTCACAAAGCCATGGATCAGGCTTTTTCCCCTGCTGGTCAAGATCCGTGATCTTCTCCATCCTGCCAAGAACTCTTCCTAGAATGAGTGGGACAGAGGCTCCCTTGAGCTTCCTTTCTTTTTACACTGCTGCTTTGGGCTATAAAATCTGTATGTTTGCTTTTTGTTCTGCAGTAGCTTTTAGTGAGGCTCACCAGTTCTAAGGATTATTACTTATTTTCAATGTTTTAGCGCTTGATGAACAATTTCTTTACCCTTCATTTCATGTACTATTTGACATCTGCCCTGCATTTTACAGGCTTATTGTGTAATGCTAATTATTAACAGTTGCTCAACACTCAGAATATTGACAATTGTCCCAGCTAATACTTATTTTTTTTACTATATATTTTGAATCTTGTGATTTACTTAACTTTCTTAACTGTGTGAGATGTGAGGAAATCAAGACCAGAAGATGGAAGCAGTTTGCATGCAGTCAGGGAGCCAGTGCGTGACAGAGCCAGCGTTTGAAATGAACCCAGGTAGTCAGGCATCATAGCACAGATTTTCAGTCATTGTGCTCAGGATGTATTTGTTTGCCTAGCTAGCCACCTGTATCTCATTTAGCTGCAATATCAAGTCTATTTCTCCAGTGGATCCATACTCTGTCCAAGAGACTGTTGTAAAAACAGTTTTTAAAATAAGATATCTTGCCTATGCACCATTTTTCATATTATTCCTTAGGATTATAAAGGGTGAACAACCCCAGAAAGGTACAGCTTTTTAAAAAGTGTTTCTCTGGGCTGGGAATGTGGCCTAGTGGCAAGAGTGCTTGCCTTGTATACGTGAAGCCCTGGGTTCGATTCTTCAGTACCACATACACAGAAAAAGCCAGAAGTGGGCGCTGTGGCTCAAGTTGGCAGAGTGCTAGCCTTGAGCAAAACGAAGCCAGGGACAGTGCTCAGGCCCTGAGTTCAAGCCCCAGGACTGGCAAAAACAACAACAACAAAAAGTGTGTCTCTGACTCTATACAGTCATTCCCTGGCTAAGGCCCGCCAGAGAGCTTTCTCAGGCAACAACTGAGGGGGTAGGGTTCTGTGAGTCATTGTAATAAAAGGTAGCTGGGCACTGTTGGCTCATGCCTGTAATCCTATCTCCTCAGAAGACAGATCTGAGGATCACCGTTCATAGCCAGTCCCCGTAGGAAACTCTGTGATAATCTTATCTCTGCTTAACCACCAGAAAACCGGAAGTGGGCCTGTGGTAGAGTGCTAGCCCTGAGTTCAAACCTTATGACCAAAAAAAAAAAAAAAAAAAAAAATCCAGTTAATTGAATTAGTGGGTAACTAAAATGAACTTCCATTTTATTATCTAGCAATTTCCTAATGATCTATTGTTACCTCATCCACTCTTTAAGATTCATTAATACACCGAGGAATTGGATTTCTAATCTAGCTTCACATACATTAAAAGTAATTTTTGTTATGACTGTATATGTCTTAGATTTCAATTCCTTTTTAATTCTGTTCTCTCCTTTCCAATTTAAAGATCAGCCTCTGTTAAAAACACCTGTAATCCTAGTAGCTGCTTGGGAGGCTGAGATCCTGAGGACTGAGGTTTGGGGCCAGTACCTATTACCCTAGCTACAATGAAAGCCTAGCAAAGGCAGATTATGATTTTGCCCAGGCTCCCACTCATGCAAGAAGTAAGACTCTCAAAAATCACTGTTAAAAATAACCAGGGCTGGAGGCATGGCTCAAGCGGTAGAGTACCTGCCTAGCATAAGACCCTGAGTTCAAAGCCTAGTACTGCCCCCCTCAAGAGAGAGATTGACACTAAAAAAGAATCCAAAGATTTTTCTTCCTCCTTTGTCCTTTTCTCTAAAGACAATGGGTCAAGTTCTTCCAGCATAACAGAAACCATCTCTTTATTTTTTTGGTTAGTTGTGAGACTTGAACTAGGGGCCTGGGCACTGTCTCTGCGCTCTTCCTTGTTCTACCACTTTGAGCCACAGCTCTGCATCCAGTTTTTAAGTGATTAATTGGAGATAAGAGTCTCACAGGGACTTTTCTGCCTTGGCTGTCTTACTTCCCAGGCTGGCTTCGAGACACTATCCTTAGATCTCAGCCCCCCCTGAGTCTGAGTAACCAGGATTACAGGTGTGACCCACGGTACCCTACTCAGAAACCATCTTTTGATTGACTTCTGCTCTTTAGTGATTTATCTCTTTTTCATTGTTAAAGAAGTTGTAGCTGGATTGACCTCAGACCTTGCAGAGGGTTAGACCTGGTAGGATAGAAGGCGGGGGGAGGACTAGACAAGGAACCAGCACAAGCAGGGGCACCAAACAACGCCCCCCACCCCAAGACTTCACATAGAGGAGGAGCGCGCTGCATTCATCTTAGACCACAGCAAGAGCAGCGAAGAGAGCTGACCTTGGCTCTTGTGGTTTTTAAAAATGGGAATAGCAGATTTAAAAAATCTGACATTTATGTTGCAAGGATATTGTAAATATACAAATATCTTGCATCAAAGATGGATATTAAGACCTTTATTGCTTTGTGAGTAGCTCAGCAAAGTGCTGTTTACCCTTAAGAGTCAACTCTGTTTCTTGTCAGTTCTGAGAAGAATATGAGAACGGCCAATGAATAATGACATTTCGTCTGATCCTTAAAAAAGAATTGTCATTTACTTAGTGAGTGCTCATTTACTCTTTTTAAATTTATTTTTATTTTTTTTTCATTTACCCTTTAGACATGTCCTTGATCTTTTGTTTTTACTATCTATTTGGAGATTACTCCCCCCAGTCCTGGGCCTTGAACTCTGAGCCTGGGCGCCATCCCTAAGCTCTTTTGCTCAAGGCTAGCACTCTACCACTTGAGCCCCAGACACTTCAGCTTTGTGATTAACTGAAGAGTCTCCTGGACTTTGTTGTCTTGCCCAGGCTTGCTTTGAACCGCATTGGAGATTTTTATTTTTTATTTTTTAGGTTGCAGCACATAACTCAAGCTAGCCTTAAACTCGATTCTCCTGCCTCAGCCTCCCAAGTGCTGGGATTTCTCTACCTGGCCACTTGAGTCTCTTAAATGCATGTCACATCAAAATTTGACAAAATTCATATAAAATTATTGCATATATATTGATGTGAATTAATAAAATAAAGGTGAATATTTATCTGATCGTTCCTGTACCTCATTTTCAGGTGGGCTCAAAAACAGAAGTTGCTGAGTGCAAGGAGAAATTTGCCAACTCTCGAGACCCTACCATCAGCCAGACTTTCATGTTGGACAGAGTGTTCAACCCTGACGGGAAGGCCTTGCCTCCGATGCGAGGGTTCAAGTACACTAGCTGGTCTCCCGTGGGTTGTGACGTGAACGGCAGGTGCCTTCTAGCAGCGCTGACCATGGACAATCGCCTGACTGTGCAGGCGAACCTCAACAGACTCCAGTGGGTCCAGCTGGCGGACCTCACTGAGATTTACGGAGAGCGTCTTTTTGAGGCCAGCTACAGGCTCTCGAAAAGCGAGGGCCCGGGAAGTCACCTCGGGGACTTTGCTGAGTTCCAGAGGAGGCACAGCATGCAGACCCCAGTGAGGATGGAGTGGTCGGGCATCTGCACCACTCAGCAGGTCCAGCACAACAACGAGTGCCGGGACGTGGGCAGCGTGCTCCTCGCCGTGCTCTTTGAGAACGGCAACATTGCGGTGTGGCAGTTCCAGCTGCCCTTCGTGGGGAAGGAGTCCATCTCTTCGTGCAACACCATCGAGTCAGGAATCAGCTCACCCAGTGTTTTGTTTTGGTGGGAATATGAGCACAATAACCGCAAAATGAGCGGCCTCATTGTCGGGAGTGCTTTTGGACCTGTCAAGATTCTCCCTGTCAACCTCAAAGCAGTGAAAGGCTATTTCACTTTAAGGCAGCCTGTTGTCTTGTGGAAGGAAATGGACCAGCTGCCTGTGCACAGCATCAAATGTGTGCCTCTCTATCACCCTTACCAGAAGTGTAGCTGTAGCTTGGTGGTGGCTGCCCGCGGCTCGTACGTGTTCTGGTGTCTTCTTCTGATCTCCAAGGCAGGTCTGAATGTGCACAATTCCCACGTCACAGGCCTTCATTCTTTGCCCATTGTGTCCATGACCGCAGACAAGCAGAACGGAACAGTGTACACCTGCTCCAGTGATGGGAAGGTGAGGCAGCTGATTCCCATCTTCACAGATGTTGCGTTGAAGTTTGAACACCAGTTAATTAAACTCTCAGATGTGTTTGGCTCGGTGAGGACTCACGGGATAGCTGTGAGCCCCTGCGGCGCTTACCTGGCCATCATCACGACGGAGGGCATGGCCAACGGTCTCCACCCCGTTAATAAGAACTACCAGGTCCAGTTTGTGACTCTGAAGACCTTTGAAGAGGCTGCTGCTCAGCTTCTGGAGTCTTCAGTTCAGAATCTCTTTAAGCAGGTAGATTTACTAGACCTCGTACGCTGGAAGATACTGAAAGACAAACATATCCCTCAGTTTTTACATGAAGCTCTGGAAAAGAAGATTGAAGGCAGCGGGGCCACCTATTTTTGGCGTTTTAAGCTTTTCCTTCTGAGGATTTTGTATCAGTCAATGCAGAAGGCCCCCTCGGAAGCCCTGTGGAAACCCACCCAGGAAGACTCAAAAATCTTACTGGTTGACTCACCTGGGGCAGGCAATGCCGAGGATGAGCAGCAAGAGGAAAGCACTTCTTCCAAGCAGGGGCCCAAGGCAGGCCCACAGGAGAGGAGCAGAGAGGGCGACGGAGAGGATGCCCCCGATGACACGGCCCCTCTGCCGGGAGACGGCGGAAGCCAAGAGCCCGTGGAGGAGAAGCTCCTCGAGGTCCAGGGAAAGATCGAGGCGGTGGAGATGCACCTGACCAGGGAGCACATGAAGCGAGTCCTGGGGGAGGTGTACCTGCACACCTGGATCACCGAGAACACCAGCGTCCCCACCAGGGGACTCTGTAACTTCCTCATGTCTGATGAAGAGTACGATGACAGAACAGCACGGGTACGTGTTCATTACCAAAACTGCAGGCTAGCACTCGGAATGCTCTGCTTTCTTCCTGAGAGAAAAGTTCAGCTTTTGCTTTGGCATTTTTGAGGCAATTGATTGACACGAGGCACAGGCCAATGAGTAGGAAATGTAGATCAGTGTCAAGAACTCATACTCATAGCACACAAAGAATGTTTCCATCCTTCGTCTTGCTGTGGCCTTGACTGACATGTAGTGCTGGCCAATGAGATTTCCAGGTGCGGATGAGCTTGAGGCCACCCTTAGCACAGTAGTTTGCAGTGGGCAGTCAGAGTGGAGCTGCCCATGTTCTCTCCTGTCTTACAAAGAGTCTGCGGGGGGGGGGGGGGGGGAGGGAGAGGGCACAGACTCCTTTCTGTCTAAAAGGACTTGAGAAGGTCTGATTTTGTCAAGGAGAGCATAAAAGGAAACACTTATTTGCATCTCACGTTCACAGAAGCTGGGAATTGTCTTTATTTTGGTTCTGGCACAGTATTCTGTAGTTCAAGGTCCCTAAGGGACCACTAGGGCTCTGGGCTTAGGGAGTGGGAGCACACGTGCTGTGCTCCAAAGTTCCCGTCACCCGTATCACTCTGTGAATCCTGCAGAAAAGACACGGTTACCTTTGTCATCCAGACTGGGTCAGGGGAACTTTCTCCCAGCTGCTAAAACCCTTGTTCCAAGGAGCACACTGTACACTCAGATATTCAAAACCACAAGAGTCTGCTCATTGCCTGAAATCTTATTTAAAATGTTAAATTGAAAACACATACTTCATTTCTAATGTTAAGTCATTCACAAATTACTTGTTGCATATTCTTGGAAAATATGTTTGTGCACTTGTAAAATTGCTACTCCTGGAATGTTTGCAATGACCCTAAAAGTAGTGAGGGGATCTTGGTCAAATAACAGACTTCTTTTAAAGTCAGCCTTGCATTGTGTCCCAGATTATAAGGGCATTCTGGTGTGCGATATGTTTTGAGACTATTGGGATTAATTAATTAGGCAATGAGATACTTACATATTTTAGACTGCAAGTCGTGAGGCTTGTTTATATTGGCCTAGAATTCTGGTCCAGGTGCCCTGAGCTTGGGAACCTGTGTTGAGCATGGTTATGTGGTCTAACAGAGACACATGAGCAAAATGGGAAGATTGAGCCCTACCCTTCTATCTCAACTGAGTTCTGGTTGAAAACCACGCATTTCATGTCTTGGAAATCTGTGCACGAGGAGGACCTTTTCAAACCAGGATGGTGATTTTACTAGAAGTTGTAAGTCATAGCTCAGCATGGCACACTAGTACAGTTGAGTTTCTCAGCCTTTCTTCATTATCACTTGCCCCTGGAGCCCCTTTTTTCCCCTAAATTGCCTCCTACCCATGAAGTGTAATGCCACAGATTAATATGTTTATGTAGTACCTGTGTGCCTGTGCTTTCTGTATGGGAACATGAAGAGTTGTTTGGTTTTGTTTTGTTTTTGTCAGTTGTGGGGCTTGAACTCTGGGACTGAGCGCTGTCACTGAGCTCTTAAGCTCAAAGCTAGCTAGCACTCTACCAGTTGAGCCACAGCGCCCCTTCCAGTTTTCTGAGAGGTTTATTGGAGATAAGAGTCACGGACTTTTCTGCCCAGGCTGGTTTTGAACCACAATCCTCCTATCTCAGCCTTCTGAGTAGCTAGCATTATAGATGTGAGCACTGGTGCCCTGCTTACATGAAGAGTTTTTGTCCCCTGAGAACCAGTAGTTGTCCTTTCACCCCCATTGACAGTGCACGTGTCAAGCTGTTGGCTTCCATGATCAAGGCTGTCAGGCCCAAATGTCGTTGGGTGCAAATTGAAGTGGCCCTTCATTGTGAAAAAGTTCAGCACTTCTCCACTGGGGGAAACTGAGCCATATTCAACCCTGAACCATTATAAGATGTTTGGCCTGTCCAGAGTAAAGGAGTTTGTTTAGGTTGTGAGGACCCAGCAATTAGAATCCTTAAGGCTAGGAAACAAAGACATCAAAAGTAATGGGCTTTAAATTTGTAAGTTACATACCAAAGAGGTAAAGTGGCTAGTTCGTCAACTTCTGAACTGAAGTGTAAGGGAGGACTTAGCGTTAGTGAATTGACTCCAAAACCAAAATCTTGTGAGTTCTTCCATAAGACTTACACGATTTGCTAGAAGAGATAGCTCTTAAGAGTTTGGTGTATATCATGCCTCCCAGTGACATTGCCAGTAGTGTGTGTGTGTGTGTGTTAATTTTGATTATTTTTTTAATGTCATGCACTTTTTTTCCCCCCTGGTACTGGGGCTTGGACTCAGGGCCTCTTGCTCTTACTTGACTTCTTCACTCAAGGCTGGTGCTTTACCATTTGAGCCACAGCTCCAATTCTGATCTCAGAGACTTTCATACTTGGTCTGGCTTCAGATTGCAAGCTTCAGATCTGAGCCTCCCGAGTCGCTAGGATAGCTCACGAGCCTTCCTAAAGACTAGTCATTTGCATACTCCTACACAGCCAAATGTTGTAATTTATAGGTAAAGACTGCTTCTAACAGAAGTATGTTCAGAAGCAATCAAAATAAGTCAAGTCAGAAGTGTGATTTTCAGAAGTTTCCTTTTGTGGGTGAAGTCGTCGCAAGGCCCGCTAAGGCTAGGGCACTTGTTTTATTGAGCTAGTTGACACAAGTGCAGGGTCCAGCTTTTGTACCTTTCAGACAGCCAGCGTGGCCTGTAGAAATGCCGTCTCCTGTGGCTTGCACAGGCCTGCGTGTTTTCATCTTCCCTTCGTCTTCGTTTTGCTCTGGGCCCTGTGCTCAGCTCTCACTGCTGCTGTGGTGTCCCGCCAGGTGCTGATTGGACACATCTCCAAGAAGATGAACAAGCAGACCTTCCCTGAGCACTGCAGTCTGTGTAAGGAGATCCTGCCCTTCACAGACCGGAAGCAGGCTGTCTGTTCCAACGGCCACATCTGGCTTCGGTAAGTTCCCCTCGCCGCTCAGCTTTGTGCAGCACAAACCAACGTGCACCCCACGTCCAAGGTACACATGGTCCGCTGTCAGGGAGGACAGCTCAGCCCACAGCCTGGCCTGAGGCCCCAGCAGCCCTCCTGGAGCTGGATGAGGCTTGGGCCATCTCCTCTCCTTTGAAGTCACGCTAAGCTTTTTAAAAGTATTGCACACATGGGGCTGGGAATATGGCCTAGTGGCAAGAGTGCTCGCCTCATATACACGAAGCCCTAGGTTCGATTCCCCAGCACCATATATACAGAAAATGGCCAGAAGTGGCGCTGTGGCTCAAGTGGCAGAGTGCTAGCCTTGAGCAAAAAGAAGCCAGGGACAGTGCTCAGGCCCTGAGTCCAAGGCCCAGGACTGGCAACAACAACAAAAGTATTGCACACAATACCTGCGTTCACCTGTGCTTATACACTTTTTTTGCTTGTTGATTTTCATAATAAAAGCTAGAAGCCTCCTCTTCTCCCTATCCCATTGTAAGAGTTAATGTAGGCGTGTCCTCATTGTACTCTACTTGTGAGCTGTGTGTGACAGTCACTCTCCCTCCGTGAGGCATGTCATCACCTGCCTTTTGGGGCACTGCTCTCTGGCCCTCGTTTTGTGTCCAGTTGTCTTTGCTGATTCTTGTTCGCCTTCTCCTGTCTGTCCTTGGTCCTGTCTTGCTGTCAGCTGTGAGCACTCGGGTGGGGGAGCAGCCCCTCCCGCAGGCTGCTCGCCAACCGTCCTCGCTGCCCACCCGCCTGCCCACTCAGCGTCCGCTAGGCGCCTTCCCTGGCCTTGGCTCACCACTCTGTCCACCCCCGCAGCCCCGGCCCAGCCACATGGTGCAGCCAGGGATGGAGCTGGCTCCCCGCGTCCTGGAGGGCGAGCTCCTCCCGTGCCTCGCCCTCCAGTCTGCTCTCGGGATCAACGGTGGCCAGGCTGTGCTTGAAGCTGTGCAGTCGGGCAGAGACCGGCGGTGCCACCGCCGGCACCACCTGTCCCCTCCGCCCCAGTGTTCTGCACTCCTGTTCCTTGCTGTTTCTCCCCGTGCTGTGGTTGGTTTCTTTCACTGAGCCAACCAAGGCTGCTGCTCTCCCGGGGCTGGTGGATCTCCTGCCTCTCCCCTGACAGTCTGGCCTATGCTTTCAGGTGCTTTTTAACCTACCAGTCCTGCCAGAGCTTGATCTACAGGAGGTGTTTGCTGCACGACAGTATCGCCCGGCACCCAACTCCGGAAGGTGAGGCCGCCCGAGCTGTGCCCGGCCGTGGAGGGGAGGGGCAGAGCCTGGGGTGCGGGGCCATGGTCAGCGCCGTGCTGCCGCGTGACGCGTGCTGCGGAGATGAGCAGACTCGTTCCATTCTTCCTGGCTGTCCACGTTTATAGAAATGCACTCCATTTCTCTTTGCACGTAATGGCATTTTTGAAAGATTATTAGCACTGCGGTTTTATGAGAGATTATTTTAGCATGGCGGCATAGGCCTATAATCCCAGCAGATGGCAGGCCAAGCAGCAAAGGAAAGCCTGACAAGGCTGGCCTGTGCTCCATATCAAGAATCTGCCTCAAAAACAAAACAAAGCCATGCACTGCTGGCTCACACCTGTGATCCTAGCCACTCAGAAGGCTGAGATCCGAGGATCACTGTTCGAAGCCAGCCAGGGCAGGAAAGACCGTGAGACTCTCTTTATTGTCAGTTAATTACCACCAAAAAGCTGGAAGTGGAGCTGTGGAAGTGGTAGCGCACTAGCCTTGAGCAAAAAAGCTCAGGGACTGCACCCAGGCCCAACACCAAAAACAAAGACTCACCCCACCAACCAATATGTTGCATGCACTATAGACTTAGAATAAGGAGTGTCCTTTTTTTAACTTGAGTGTAGCTTTATGGAATCCACGTCGCTTTAAGTTCCCATTTCATCACCTGCTGGGCCGTCGTCCAGCCTCACTTAGGAATTGAAGAGCAGAGACGCGAGTGCTGTTGGGGGCAGATGGCAGTCTGTCCTCACCGCCACAGCTTTAGCCTTTCCGAGACTAATGCTGGATCCCGCTGTCTTCCTTGTGCAGATCCAGACTGGATCAAGAGGTTGCTGCAGAGCCCCTGCCCCTTCTGTGATTCTCCTGTCTTCTGAGTGTCAGTGGTGGCGGATGGAAGGGCTGGAGCTCTGCCCTAGAGAACACCCGGAGCCCAAGGAGTGGGTGTGGCGTACACGGCGGGCAGGCGCCCAAGGAAGCCTGGCCCCGGCAGAGGGGCTTTCCTCCTGACTGCGGAGCAAGGCCTCCCTAGAAGTGCACTTCCGGCTGCGTGCTCTCCGGGGATTAAAGAATCGCCTTTCAATCACTAGGCACGGAGAGTGCGAGGCTTTGAAATGAGCAGCAGCCCCAACTCCTTATCCAGCCTGGAACACTTATTTCTCAAGTGTCTTTGACTACAGCAGTGTGGATGGAAGGATGTCCTCCTGTCTCTAGGAACACACAGGTCTCGCTCGTCTCGGAGTTTGCGTGAGGCCGCGGTAGGTGGTGATCCTTGCTTTGAGACTGCTGTGTGGCTCCAGAGATCTTAGGCTGGTTGGCGCCTGGCACCCTATAAACGAACAGTTATTAAAAGCATCTGAAACAGTGCGTGGGCTGCTATTTTGCTGTCAGTAAGTAGCTGAAGCTCGGTCCCATTGACTTACTTTCACGCATATGGAAAAGCTTTTCCTAAAACTACATCTTTTAGAGGTCGGGATCAAGTCTGAGATGGGTGTTTTTATTTCTGTGATTATCCGGTACCGGCTTGTGCATGCCGAATCCCTTTGTCTCCACACGGGGCTGGGGCTTTCTTGTGGGGGGTAGTGAAGTGCGAGAGCGATGTCACCCAGCTGGGGGGGTGGGGTGTGTCCAGGGGCCCTCCGGAGCGGCAGGGGCGCTGCGTGAGTGTGTGAGGGCATGCTGGGGTCCTGGAAGGCAGCACCACTGATGGCAGTGCCCTGGTGTCGTGGACTGCCCACGGGTGCTGGGGGAGGGGGGCGGTGAGGAGGAGAGAAGAGCTCCGAGGACCTGTGGGCCTCCGTCCCGGCGGCACGCGGGGCCGAAGGCTGCGGCCCGTGGTTGTCTTGGTAGACGTGGCGCCCGCAGGGTTAAGCACCCAGCGTCATGGAAAGCTGATGCGGTTCCCTTCAGTTCAGCCCTCAGTGTCACCGGCCAGCTGCTTCCTCAGTTTCTCCTAAGAACTGAGCCTGTGACATCACGCACGTTTCCATGGCTCCAGCCTCCACTACTGCTGCCCAGTCCCGGCCTGGCGCTTCCGCCGTCACCATCTCGCTCCTGGCTCCCGCCTCCCTCCCCTCCTGCTGTTTCCATGCGCCTGCGCCTCTCCCTCTGCCGGCGGCGCTGCCCTTGGCTGGCCCTGCTGCCTCGCTTCTGTCGTCTGGACCACCGGTGCTCTGGCGGTTCTCGATCTGGTGACACTGTCGGGATTTTTTTCTGAGTTTGCTTCAGTTCTTGACTGTGTTGCTTGAAGCAGTGAGGCCAAAAAGTTTGATCGGTGGAGCTTTTGTTGTTGAGTGTGGCGGATTTGGTAGTCTCTGAATGAACTGTCCGTCTTCCTTTTGAAGCATGAGCTACCTGACCTAAGCTTGGGACCTTCGCCTGTGTGAGGTACTTTGAGCCACCACTTCAGGAAGGGAAACAGAATTTCATTGTGTTGTCAGCAGCTGCATGATTCTCCCTCCTGCAGGAGCGGAGCCCCTGATGGAGCCTTCCTCAACGGAACTCCTCATGGTTCCAAGGGTCATTTCTGAGAACGTGACAGTCACTCAGGAATGCTCTTGGCTGCTGCTTAGCCCAATTGAACCATTGTTCTGAAAGCCAAACCGCTCTTGTGATCTTGCTAGCAAGCCCTCCCCGGATCCACGTTGCGCTCTCCTTAGAATCAAGGCCAGGTGCCAGTGGCTCAGGCCTGTTGCCCTAGCCACTCACAAGGCTGAATCTGAGGATCGCAGTTCAGAGCCAGCCCTGGCAGGAGAGTCTCTGAGACTCTTATCTCCAATTGACCACCAAAAAGCGGGAAGTGGAGCTGTGGTTCGAATGGTAGAGTTCTAGCCTTGAGCAACAAAAGCTCAGACACAGGCACACAGAAGGCAGATCAGGGGTAAGAGCAGGCCTCTCAGCTAACCGCGGAGCCAGAGCCTTCGGGGGTAACTAGTGCAGAGGCAGCCCGGGCCAGCTCACACTTCATGTCCGCAGACACTGCCTCTCCCAGCAGCCTGGCACGGCCCCCCATACAGAAACTCCTCCGCGTTGTTCCGAGAGCTGTTTCCTTTGATCTGTTTCTCCACTCGAGCACTGTGTCCTATACACGAGCGCATTCAGCACAGCGGGCTGCCTCCGGGGGCAGAGGCCAAGGCGGCCCAGGGGAGCCGTGTCTTCCTGACCGGTGCCACCTGTCGCCAGTGACTGTGCGTTAGCGTCTAAACCGGTGTCAATGTGTGTGTCAGAGTTAGGGGTCATGACTTAATTCCCGGCCCAGCCCCTCCGTGCACGTGAAGATGCCGTCCACCTCCCAGCTGCCCTTGCGGCACGCATGGCCCTCCGATGCCGTAACTAGCGTTGGTGCCTAGAAGAGGGAGAGGATTCTCTTCCTTCGGAGTTGAATGAGTGTTTTCAGTGTGGACTTCCCCGGATGGCGAGCGCAGGCCCTGCTGCTCGCTCTGACCGCGCAGGCCCCGCCGGGGGAGCAGACGCCGGCCCGCGCGTCCGGAGCTTGGCTGCCCGGCTCTCGAGCAGAACCTAAGGCTGACGTTCTGGAGTCGCGGTATTCCATTCTCAGTGAGAGTCATAGGAAGTGGTAGCACCAAACGAACTGTGCTGAGCCCATTTTGAGGTGTTCCTCAGCTGGTTCACACTCGTGGCTGGCTCTGCCCCTGGAGCTACACATCCAGCCTAACATTGCTAATTAATCCGAGGTGGCTTCTCAAGACTTTTCTGCCTTGAACCAGGATCCTCTGCTCTCAGCTTCCTGAGTAGCTAGGACTACAGGCATTTTGCCCCCACCTCAGAAATAACATCTTGGCACAGACAGGGCAGCCGCGCCTGCCCTCGGCACCTCTGCTGTGACCTGGTGCCAGCCCTGAGTGGCACTCCCGGACGCGGCTTGGGACGGCGTTTGTCCAGGTTGTTGTGTTGTCTCGCTTGTGTAATCACCTATTTGCTGGAGTCTTCTGCTTGTTTCTTGTTTTGTGGTAATTTCCAGGCTCACTTTCCAGCAGCATTGGAGTCATGGCGGGTACAGCTGTTTCACTTTACACCTTGGTCCTATTTATCACTCCCCACCATAGCTGGGAAGACAGGCACCCTTGTCCCCACGCCCAGCTTCTTCCACTGAGATGCTTTGTGGACCTTTCTGCCCGGGCTGGCCACAGACCACATTCTTCCCAATACCCTAGCATCCCAAGCAGCTAGGATTCCGGGCTCCAGTGCCTCACGGGTGTTAGCATGGTTCTAAATGCCAAAGCTTGGGCTGGGTCTCCGTCTCCCCACCTAGAAGAGGTTAAGCAGTAACGCTGTGTCCAGTGAGTTAACAGCTTGGCGAGTGGTAGGCCTCTGGTTGTTTCCTGCCAGTGTTCGCCCACTCTGTGGTGGTCATGGCACTAAGGGAGGCCGGGTTCCAGCTCCTTGTCACTTCTAGCCCTTCCCCAGGCTGGCAAAAGCTGAGCGGGAGGGTTAATCCAGAATCTGCAGACACAAATGGCCACCCAGCCTGCAGACCTCTGCTTGGCCCTTAGCTCTGTGCAGAGTCTCGTGCATTGGCGCTGTTCTTACCAAAGTGGCCGTGGCAGCCAGCCACTCCGCAGGCCGTCCTTTCCCCTCGAGCCTGTCAGACGGACTTCATGCTAGCAGGCGGAACTGCTCTGTCCTCAAGCTGAGGTTTGGGGAGTTGACCTCTCGTGTGTCTGTTCACGTGGTGTCCCAGTGCAAAGCGTGGGCAGTGGCGGTACGTGTGCATGTGGTGGGCGGAGGTAGTGTCTGCACATGGGCAGTGGCAGTACGTGTGCATGTGGTAGGCGGAGGTAGTGTCTGCACATGGGCAGTGGCGGTACGTGTGCATGTGGTAGGCGGAGGTAGTGTCTGCACATGGGCAATGGCGGTGCGTGTGCACATGGTGGGCAATGGCGATGCGTGTGCGCGTGGTGGGCAGAGGTAGTGTCTGCACACAAGCACTGTCGATGTATGTGTGTGCATTGTGAAGCTGGACTCAGTTGTAGATGCAGCAGCCCTGCTTTCCTATGATTGTGAACTCACCCGTAACACAGGGAACTTCCCTGTCAGAACTGATGTACACCTGTGATCCCAGCACCTGGGACGCTGAGCCAGGGGGATCCCAAGTTCAAGGCCAGCTTAGGCTCCCGAGCGAGGCACTGTATGGAAGCAAACATGAGTCACCCCGGTATGGGGAGAGGTGTGGAGGGCGGGGGTGAGGTGGGAGTGTTCTGTCTCTCTGTGGTACCGGGTAATGCAGGAAATGTAAAACGCTCTGTTGTCTTTTTCATGGCTTGTCTCAGACCTATACTTGGACATATGAAAGTGAACACCACGCTTGTCAATACAGAAATAAGTACAGGAAAACAAGTCTGGGTGTGCACAGGAATCTTGCGTTCACCCGGTCGGTGCGCATGCTCAGCTCCATGCGCATGCTCAGCTCCGTTGCTCGGCTTCGAGCTGGGTCTGCGTCCGCCCCTGTTTGGAACAAAAAGAAAAGCATAGCGAGGAGAGGCGGCTGGCCACGGTTCTCACCATCTTGTGCCGCGGACGCTGTAGACTTCCGGTGCTGAAACAGGAGCAGCGGCCGCCTGTTCCACTTGGAATAATCCTCCGATGGGAAAAGCCAGCCTCGACCTCCCCGGTGGGGCTGTGGACCACGCTGCCGCCCCCTGCGAGGGCCGCCTCACAGCGCCACCCCGAGCGAGCGAGGACGTTGGGGTGTCTGGGGACGTGCAGGGGGAGGGGACCCCGCCGCACACGCGCATCGGCCACGTCCCTTGGCCGCCTCGTGGCCGATCCTGGCTGCCGGGCCCCGGATTAAAGACGCCGGGTCCTCACGTTCCCCAGCCCGGGCCCCGCCCTCACCCCGCTCCTGTAGCTCTGGTCTTGTGGACGTTGCTGTGGAGACCCGCGCTGTACATAGGGCACTTTTGTAAATGTGAAATAACCTCCTATGTTGAGTTTTGTACGCAGAGCCACTAGTATTGTTATTTTGGCCACTTTTATATTCAAAATAAAGAAATAACATTTATGTCTCGTGTGTTGTGCTTTGTGAGCTTCCTGTGCTTCGCCGCAAAGCTGAGACACCTCTGCCAGGGGCCCAGGGACTGCCACCCGCAGCTGCTCCCAGGCCCGGCCAGTGCCCGTCCGTTCCAGAAGAATACCCGGAACTAAGGACAGTAGCGCACATCTCATGGTAGTGACAGGGGAAGCTGAGCTCCGGATTACAGCCCTAGGCCAGCCTGGGCCCAAGAGCCTCCGAGGCCCCGTGTCCCCGGCTGGAAGCTGGGTGTGATGGCCTGTGCCATCACCCTAGCCCTGACAGGAAGCAAATTGCAGAAAACGGGTGATGCAGTCCAGGTGTGCACCAGGTACAACTGGTGACCCCACCTCCAAGGGTGCGAAAAGGGGCTGGAGGGCGTGGCTCAGAAACAGTGCCCACCTAGTAAACAAACATGAGGCCCTGAGTTCAAAACCCCAGGAGGGGCCGGGGCCTGCTTTACCACCGAGCCACGCCCCCGTTACCAGTGCCAGTTACCTGGCATTTCTGGGAAAGATGGCATCGCGCACTGTAGAAAGGAAGAGGTGCCGCGGCAGCCGGCCGAGGCCCCGCCTTCAGCATCAGTGACCTTGAGGACCCCTCTGGGCTAGATACTTTTAGGTGTTTGGCAGCACTGGGGGGTTTGAACTCGGGGCCTCCCACTTGCTTGGCTGGCACTGGACTGCTTGTGCTGGAGATGAAGTACACACCTGTGTTGGCTTCCAACTGTGACCTCGGCCTCGAGTAGCTGGGGCTCCAGGAGTGGGCGGCTGCACCCCACTCCATTCTAGTCTGCTTGGCAGGCCTGGGGAGCCTGAGAACTGGCACGGTGCATTTGTTTCTGGATGGCAGTCCCCCTACGCATCCGGCCTCTTCGACTGTCCGCAAACCATAGCTCAGGCTGCCCTGCCTGCCTGGCGGCCCCGCGCCATGCACCGTGGCGGGGGGCGGGGGGGCTCTGCAGGGACCCCACAGCCTTGGCACCAAGGCGCCGGTCATGTCCCAGTCTCCAGCAGGGACGTGGGGCCCCCTTCGTTTGCTAGGGGCCACAGGGCACGATGCAGCTCAGGTTCTCCCTTCCCTGATGGCCTCCCAGGCCCGCCATGCGATCCCAAGCCTCGGGGTCTGCTGCGGGGAGGGCGCACCCCAAGACCATTGCTATCGGAAGGGGCCCGGGAAGCCGCCACGTCTGTAATCCCAGCTACTCGAGGCTGAGATCTGAGGGTCGTGGCTTAAAGCCAGCCGGCAGGAGAGAGTGAGGCTCGTCTGCAGTTAACCAGCGAGGGCGGAGCGGAGCTGTGGCTCATCGCAGAGCTTTGAACAAAACAAAGCCCTCGGGACAGGGCGCCGGCTCTGAGCGCCCAGGCCCAGGACGGGCACAGATTGAAAGGTGGCTGCCAGCCCCGCCCGGTGGGCAGCAGGTCCCACAGAGCTGGCATGGCGTCCTCACAGGGCGCCAGAGCCTCACACGGGCACCGAGCCAAGGCTGCGGCAGGACTGGAGGCTCGGGCAGGGCGGCCCGAGGGGCGCCATTTCTGAGGGGTGGGTGGGAGGCCCTGGCTGAGGGCAGAGGACTCGGTCCCTCCCCGTTCAGGCTCCTTTCCGCTCCCTCTAGGGCTATGGAGGCAAGGAGAGGCGTTTCATGTTCATTTCCCCGTGCGGCCCTTCTGGTCCAAGGCGCGTGGGGCGGGGGCGCTCACCTCACCTCCCAGGCTCCAAGTGGGTGACCCTGGAGGCTGCTGACTGGACAAGGCTCCAGTGAATGTAAGTGTCCGGTTCACTCCTTGCACATCCCTTTCTCCCCCCCCCCTCCCCCGTGTGTGTGTGTGTGACGGGGGCGGGGGTGGTTTCAAACCCACGGCCTGGGCACAGTGAGGCTGGTGCTTTGCGGAGCCGCAGCACAGCAGCTTCCCATGGCAGCTCCCCGGCTGGAGCCGGGCCACGCCCCTGCATGGTGCCCTCGGCCTGGAGGCGGAGCCAGATGGGCCACGCCCCTGCATGGTGCCCTCGGCCCGGAGGCGGAGCCAGATGGGCCACGCCCCTGCGTGGTGCCCTGGGCCCGGAGGCGGAGCCAGCCTGGCCACGCCCCTGCATGGTGCCCTGGGCCCGGAGGCGGAGCCAGCCGGGCCACGCCCCTGCGTGGTGCCCTGGGCCCGGAGGCGGAGCCAGCCGGGCCACGCCCCTGCATGGTGCCCTCGGCCTGGAGGCGGAGCCAGATGGGCCACGCCCCTGCATGGTGCCCTCGGCCTGGAGGCGGAGCCAGATGGGCCACGCCCCTACGTGGTGCCCTGGGCCCGGAGGCGGAGCCAGCCAGGCCACGCTGTCAGTGCCCTGCGGGCCAAGGGCATTCAGGGAGGTCGCCAACGTGTCTGCTTGGCGCGTGGGAGAGTCACGCACAGAGGCCAGGGCTGCGTGTGGCTCTCCCTTTCCCGGCCGGTCATGAGTGCTCCAAGGTGACCGTGCCAACTGGTGTTCCGCTGCAGCAGGAGAGGACGCGCGTGCTCGCCCACGCGCACGCACACGCACGCACGCACACGGTCTCAGGCTGGGCGCTCCCTCGGCAGTGAGAGGCGAAGGCAGCAGGCGGGCGGCCCAGAGCAGCCCGGCGCCCGGGCTCTGCGGCCTGTGTGACCTCCGCTGCCCTCCGCGAGCCACACTTGCTCGGCTCCGCGGTGGCACAGAGGACTTCTACCTTCCCGGGACACGTGTGGCGAATCAAACACGCCCGCGTGTCACCCAGAGACCCCTGCGACTGACGGGCCCTCGGCGCGCCTGTGCTCTGAGCCCCTCCCATTTCCAGAGATGATTGACACTCCACGGCCTCTGGGGGCGGAGCCGGCGGGTGGAGATCCACCGTGGATGCGCGCAGCGGTGTCCAGTAGGTTGGGTTCGGGATGGCACAGGGCGGGAGGCAGCCGCGCGTGCCGGCCCCCTCTCCATCTGCCTCCTGCCCACCCTGCGGTGACCGTGACGCTCTGCCTCGGACTCAGCAGCACCGCTACGCGACCACGACTGACACCCCTCACACCTCGAGGGGAAAGAAGGCTCAGGGCTCTTTCAGGGTGTGGGGGTGAAGGAAACTGGCCAGAACTGCGCCTGTGGCGCACGTGGTAGGGCACCTGCCTAGCAAGCACGAGGCCCCGAGTTCAAAACCCAGCACTTCCCAGAGAGAGAGAGAGAGGAGAAAAGAGATAGGAGGGGAATGGAAAGAGGGGAGCAGAGAACAGCAGGAGTTTTACATGGTAGAATTCCTGCCTGGCAAATATGAAGCCCTGAGTTGAGAGAGAGAGAGAGAGAGAGAGAGAGAGAGAGAGAGAGAGAGAGAGCTAATACAGACTCTGAGCAGGTTGTCCAAAAGAACTGAAATTAGGATCACAGTCACCTGCACCCCCCTGTTCATCCGAGCATTGCAGATGGCTACAACCTGAAACAACCTAAATGTCCATGGGAGGATGAATAAATAGAATATTATTCAGTCTTTAAAAAATAGGAAACCCAACCAGTGCTGTGACATGGGTGGCCCTTGACATTATATTAGACGAAATAAGCCATGGAGAAGAAAGACCCCCTCTCAACAGGAAAAGCTGGGCCTGGCTGTCACCCCCCCTTAATAGGAAAGTGTCACCTAGGAGGATCATGGAGCAGACAGAGCTGCAAACCAAGAAAGCCAAAAGGGCTGGAGGCATGGCTCAAGTGGCGGAGGGCATCTGCCTAGACAGCACAAGGCCTTTGTTTACTTTTTCAGTGGTGGGGCTTGAACCCAGGGCCGGGGCGCTGTCCCTGAGCTCTTTCGCTCAAGGCAAGCGCTCCACCACTTTGACCCACGGCGCCACTTCTGGGTTTTGTTTTGTTTTTTTTTTTGGTGATTAATTGGAGATGAGAGTCTCAGGGGACTTTTTCAGCTCAGGATGGCTTTGAACCGCCATCCTCAACCCCCCCTTTCCCTCCCCCCGTAGCCACCAGCACCTGGCAGCCCGGGCCTTCAGTTCAAACCACAGGACCACCCAAACCAACCAGATAAAACTGCTTTGAGGTCACCACCTCCTCCCCCGGTGGCGGGGTCTCCCAGGAACACATTGGCGGGGAGGGGCGGGGGGGGGAGGTTGGGAGGACGGAGGCCGGCAGGGCGCCGGGCGTGGGGCTGAGCTGCTGAGTGGACAGAGGACCTGCCTGGGCTGGAAATGAACGCGCGCCCTCGGGCCTCGGTGGGCCTCGCCCGCCCGGCCAGCAGCTCTTGGGCCCCATGTCCCCGCGCCCTCCTGAGCGAGCAGGGGCAAGGGGACGGGGCAGCAGGGAGGGGGCGCAGAGGGAGGGGGTGGGGGCGCAGAGGGCGGGGGGGGGCAGGTGCTGCCTGTGACACAGAGCCTGCCCTGCCGGCGTGGCGTCTGCCAGCCCAGCCCCGGCCGGCCCTGGGCAGGCGCAGGGCAGGAGCAGGAGTCAGGAATGGGAGGGGCTGCGGTGGGGGCCCTTCCCCACGGGCCGGCCCTGTGTGGTGGTCTGGGGGAGCAGAGACACGCCCCCCCAGACGGCCTGCTTTCCCCCCCCCCGCAGGAACGGGGCCACCACCATGGAGAGCGAGGGGCTTGGGGACTGTCCCCCTGCGGCCATGGGAGGGAGCCGGGCTGTGGTTTGCTCATCCGGGATGAACCGAGGCCCGGGAGGGGGTGGCGGGGGAGAGGGGGGGAGGTTGGGAGGACGGAGGCCGGCAGGGAGCCGGGGGGCCCGTGGGGCTGAGCCGCTGAGTGGACAGGGGACCTGCCCCCCACGGGTGGGCGCGTTTGCCCCTTGTCTGGTTCAGAGAGTTCTCCTGCATGCTGCCCACTCCCCTCCCTTCCCCTCTCCTCCCCTCCCCTCTCCTCCCCTCCCCTCCTCTCCCCCTCCCCTCTCCTCCCCTCCCCTCTCCTCCCCTCCCTTCCCCTCTCCTCTCCTCCTCTCCCCTCCTCTCCCCACCCCTCCCCTCTCTTTGCCCACAGAGCTCTGCACTTGCTGAGGTGTGCTGCCACTGGGACCCTGCCGCGCCCCGGCCCTTTCTGCTGTCACTGGGTTTCATGCAGGGCCTGGCATTTATACCCACGCCAGCCCGGAGCCGCCGCCACCCTCCCGCGCTTCCCACGCGGCTGGGGTGGGGGGCAGGGGTGTTACTGCACCCCGCTAGCGAGTGACAACGGGTCTTGAGGGATTTCTGCCCCGACCCGCCTCCAACTGCGGCGACAGGATCACAGGCCTGCGCCCCTGCGTCCGCACACCCCAGAACAAGGCCCCTCCTGCCACCGCACCTTCACCTCCGGGGCGGGGACAGCCCCGCAGGCTTTATTAGCTGGGGGGAGGTTCAAGGGCAGCCTCCCTCCCGGCCTCCCCGCCCGCACCGCGCGGCCGCGGGTCAGGACACCTTCCGGGGCAGGGGGTTGATGACCCCACTCTCAATGTACTCGAACACCGTGTAGGGGTCCTGGTCCCCGTTGAGGGCGATGGCCTCCTTGTAGAACTCCTCCAGCTCGGCCGCGCTCCGGTAGAACAGGTCCATCTCCAGCTTCACCTGCTCCTCCATGTCCTTGGGGCTCTGCAGCAGCCGACCCTGGATCTCCATGGTGGGAGGGGGCTTGTACATGAGGTGGAACCTGCGGGGGGGGGGGGCGGGGCAACGCCTTCCCACCATGCCCTCCCCACCGCCCTCCCCACCGCCCTCCAGAGACCACGCCACCACCAGCCCTGAGCGCCCCCCCCTTCCCAGGCCTGAGCTGAGGTCAAGATCTGCCCTGGTCTTTCCCTCCCCCGTCCTTCTAGCTTCCCTCCCTCCCTCCAGCATTCTCCCTGCTCAAGGCCCCCTCCCCCTCCCCCAGTGCAGCCATCCACACGCTGACCACAGAGGCGGTGACAGCTCTTGCTACAGAGCCTCGGGGATTCTTCGGCCCCCTGCAGCCCTGCGAGTGTCCCCTGTCCCCCAGGACCCAGGACGAACCTCTCTCCGGTGACTGGGTCAATTCTCCTCAGGGTCAGCCGCTCAAGGATGGAATCCAAAGGCACATTCAGGAAGAACACCCTGGAGAGGCGGCTGCACTGTGGGCCCTGTCATGTGCTTCCGGGTGCTTTGACACGCCGGAGAACATGCCTTTCTGCGGGGGGGGGGGGGGGGGGGTGGCCTGCCAGGCTCCCTTAAACCTCCCCTCCCCCCGGGGCACCCCTGGAGCCACCCACAGGGCCCAGTGAGGGGGACCCTCCAGTGAGCAACAGACACTCCTTCCAGCGGGCCCCTCCATGTCACTACTGGCTTCCCCATAATCCCATCTCAGTACAATCGAGGCAGAACGAGCACGTGGCCCCAGGGAGACCGCGCCGGGCCGGAGCCCATCACTCTGGGGCCAGGATGGGCATCTTCCCCCGTCGTGGGACCGGGTCACCTCCCGGGAGAGATGGGGGTGGATCTGGGGCTCCTGACTCAGGGGCAGCCCCCGGCCCCCACCCCCCGGGGGGGTGAGGAGCTGTGGACTGCGTGGCCGTGGGCTGCTGGCACACCGTCTCCCAGACTCCGTTTCCTCCACTGTAAAAGTGGGGCCGGCAGCAGTTGCCTGGTGGTGAAGATTAAATGAGGCAACACAGGAGCATGGGGGGCTGGGAATACGGCCTAATGGCAAGAGTGCTCGCCTTGTATGCATGAAGACCTGGGTTCGATTCCCCAGCACCACATATATAGAAAAGGCCAAAGATGGCGCTGTGGCTCAAGTGGCAGAGTGCTAGCCTTGAACAAAAGCCAGGGAAAGTGCTCAAGCCCTGAGTTCAAGGCCCAGGACTGGCGAAAAACAAAACAAACCAGGAGCATGGTAAAGGGTCTGCGCAGACTCAGTGCTCACACCCGGCAGCGGTAGTCATTTGAGAATAGGATTATATTTTATCATGTGAATCATTTTATCAGAAAATAACCTCAGAATCCTGACTGTACCCTTCTGGGAGAGGGGGCATTGGTTGGTCTCCATCTGTCTTTCCCAAAGGAGCCCTGGACCCCAAGGGGCAGGATGCTCACCACCAACAAGCCTACACCAGGACACGACCAAGAGACTACGCACGTCTCCCAGAGTCCAGGGTGCGTCTGCTAACCCTGCTCCAAGGCTGTGATCCCAAGGATATGGGCAGTACAGTTCCCCCCCCCATACACAGAAGTCCATTGTTTGCTTGTTTTTCTGTCAGTAGTGGGGCTTGAACTCTGGGCCTGGGTGCTGTCCCTGAGCTCTTCAGCTCAAGGTTAGTACTCTACCACTTGAGCCACAATGATGCTTCCGGTTTTCTGGTGGTTCACTGAAGATAAATGTCTCACGGACTTTCCTGCCCGGGCTGGCTTCGAACCATGATTCTCAGATCTCAGCCTCCTGAGTAGCTGGGGTTATAGGCATGAGCCACCAGTACCTGGCTATTTATTTTTGTGTTGGCTCTGGGGCTTGAACTCAGGGCCTGAGCACTCTCCTCAGTTAGCTTTTTCTCTCAAGGCTGGTGCTCTACCACTTGAGCCACAGCTCCACTTCTAGCTTTTTGCTGGCTAAGTGGAAAAGAGACTCACAGACTTTCCTGCCTGGGCTGGCTTTGAACCATGATCCTTAGATCTTATCCTCTGGATTAGCTAGGACTACAGGTGTGATGCACCAGCATCCAGCTAGTAAAATGGCTTTTGAGATAAACTATTAGAAACTGAAATTAAAAAAAAAAAAAGAAATTACTTAGGTGTAAAGCTAGCAAAAGAATACAAACTGAAACACTGATGAGAGAACTCAAGAAGACTGAGGGAGAGCTATACCATGTTCATGGACACAGGCACCCAGCATCGTAGAATGCTGCTCCTCCTCTGATGATCAACAGAGGCAATGCCATCCCAATGAAATGCCCGCCAACAGGTTGTTTTTTATGGTTGTTTGTGTGCGTGTGTGCGCACACAGCCCTAGGGCTTGAACTCAGGACCTGGGCTCTGTCTCTGAGCATTTTTACTCAAGGCTAGTAGTCTACCACTTGAGCCACCACAGCTCCACTTCTGGCTTTTTGGAGGTAAGAGTCTGGTGGACTTTTTTGCCCAGGCTGGCTTTGAACAGCGGCCGTCCTTAGATCTCAGCCTCTTGAGTAGCTAGGATGACAGGCGTGATGTTAATTCCAAATTCTCTCAGCTAGAAGTAATTATAAACTTTGTGTGGGAAGGGAAAGGAATTAGGATTATCAAAACAATGTTGAAAGGGAAGAACATGTTGATCCCAAGACTGCTACAAAGCTGTAAGAATGAGGAGAGCGTGGGAATGAGTGAAAGGAAGACCTGGAATAGAAACAGACTAAACAAAATGGAGTTCAGGAAGGGTCTGCTGAATATGAATAGGGCCAATCACTTCTCAATCAGTCACACTGTAATTCTGTGGTACCAGAGCTCCTGTCTACATGTGGACCCACACATATACCAAATATCACTAAGGACAAATAAAAGACCTACGCATAAAACCTAAAATATCAAAGTTCTAGAAGAGAATGTTTGTGATTTTGCATGATCCAGAAAAGAGAAAATGCGCAAATTAGATTTCATTAAAAACCAAATAAGCCAAGCACTCCTGGATGCTGCACCCGAGGCCCGCATCCTAGAGGGTCCTTAGCTTTGGTGCTCAAGACTTAAGCCACAACTACACTTGTGAGTTTGGGGTAGATAATTGGGGATAAGAGTCTCATGGACTTTCTGTACCTCATCTTTATAATAACAATTAAAAATTTTTGAAATCAAGTTCTAGGTTTTTAATTCTATTTGACCTAGTTGACAAGTTGGTCAAAGTATATGTGGCCTTTATACTTTATAGCCCAGGCTAAGGTCAAACATTCACAAGAGAATGCAAATAATTGTGTTCTGACCATCAGTTTACTTAACCAAACCAAGCTGCACTTCAAGAGAGTGTGGAAAGAGGGCCAGGGAATGTCTTCCTGGGGGCCTCTTGTTTAAGATTAAGATGATTTTCAAATGAAGAAACGCCAATTTGTAAATGCGTTTACAACAAATAAACCACAAGGCACAAGTATGTTCATGACATTAACCGAAAAGAAATAAAAATTTAGGCGGTATTGCTGGAGGCTGGTGGCTCATGCCTAAAATCCTAGCTATTCAGGAGGCTGAGTTCTGAGGATCGTGGTTTGAAGCCAGCCCAAGCAGGAAAGTCCGTGAGACTCTTACGTTCGGTAAACTAGCTAGAGCTATAAGTGGACCTGTGGCTCAAGTGGTAGAGAGCCAGCCTTGAGCAAGAAATTAGGAAAGTGCATAAGGCCCTGAGTTTTAGCCCCAGTATCTGTGTGTGTGTGCGCGCACACACTCACATACACACACACACACACACACACGGGCAATATTGATCTCACTTTTAAAATGGGTAGGAAAGACCTCCAGACTTGAGAGGCTAACATGAAAATATCCCTGGAGTCCAAGAGTTCAAGGCCAACCTGAGTAGCATAGCAAAAACCCCATCTCGGGGCCGGGGATATGGCCTAGTGGCAAGAGTGCCTGCCTCGGATACACGAGGCCCTGGGTTCGATTCCCCAGCACCACATATACAGAAAACGGCCAGAAGCGGCGCTGTGGCTCAAGTGGCAGAGTGCTAGCCTTGAGCGGGAAGAAGCCAGGGACAGTGCTCAGGCCCTGAGTCCAAGGCCCAGGACTGGCCAAAAAAAACCCATCTCAAGGATGCTTGTTCCTGAGCAGAGAACTGCGTATGGTCTAACGTTCTCTTTTATGCTCCATTATATTACAATCTTTTCTTTGCATGCTGGGATTGAACTCAGGACCATGTGCATGCTGGGTAAGCGCCTATGACCTCTGAGCTATAGCTCCAGCCCTATGAAACTGTAACACACGACCTTTGTAAGGTGAACCCAGCCAGAGGTTTTCCTTCGCTTTGGTTTTAAGACCCACTTCTCACGCGTGGAGCCGCAGCCCGGCTTTCTCTGAGCGAGGTCCAGGCCTCAGGGCAGAGGAAGGGCAGGGAATGGCGGTGGAGTTCTAGAACAAGCCTTGGCGGTGAGGGTAGGAGCAGAGTGTTCATGCTCCCCCGACCCCACCCCCCAAAACCCGTGGCTCTCTGGCCAGCCGGTTTCTAGGGGGGAAGGGATTTCCTGATGTGCAGCATTGGCCCATTTCTCTGGTATAAGTTCTCCGGGCACAGTGAAACACCAGCTTCTGTCACTGAATGGGGAGGTGGGAGTCAGGCCCATGGGGGTCTCAGGAGCCGAGCGGGGTCCCCTTTAACGGCACAGGCTGTGGCCCCACAGCTACTACGCCGAGTACCTGAAACTTAGCCCTCACACCACCTTGGGAGGCATAGGCGCTAAACCACAGCAGCCCAGGACGCAGGGCCCTGCACAGGGCTAACGGGGGCAGCCACCCGACCCAAGGACTCCACAGACCCGTGCCTTTATCCTTGGCACACTTGACTTTCCCACTCCATGCCAGTGAGGGACAGGGCCCCAGAGTGCTCCCAGCTCAGCCTGCCCCTCCTCCCCGAATTCAAGGGCGGCTGAGCACCCCCGTCTCGGCCTCCGTCTGGAGCTCTGCAGGCAGAACCAGGCTCTGTCGAATCTGTATTTCTCCCCCACCCCAAGCCTGAGCTTTTCCATCCACAAGTGTTTCACTTCTTTAGCTTGGATTCCAAATCTTCTCCTTCCATTTACCACCATCGCCACCAGTACAAAGCTCTGCCAGTGCCCCACCCACCCCGTCCCCCCCATCCCCCCCCCCCCCGCCAGGCACCAGGCCGAGCACTTACACGAAGATGCACCCGTCCAGGTAGTGTGGGGTTAGGCCCGGCCTCCAGGCTGGACTGCAAGTCTGCTGGACCACAGTAAGCACGCCTGTACTCCACTGTGTCCAGTGTGGGAATGGAAACTCCGCTGCACTCCACACCCTCAAGTTGCCAGAACATTCCAGAAGTCACTGGAGAATGTGGACACCCCCAACTCCCCCCAGGGTGGGTTCACCCCTCAGTTTGTCTCATTAAGGACCCCCCCAGGGGGTGTGAGCAGCACAGCTGCCTCTCAGGGCCAAAGACCAGCCCTTCCTCCCTACCGACGGCTGCCCACCTGGCCTAGGAATCTGCCACCATGATTGTTAAATCCATGCTTTAATTACTCCACAGTTATGTCTAATCCTTGCCTAGATACTGCAATGGCATATTCGAAAGAATTCCCTCACCGCAAGTTGGGCTGTTACCGGAGCTCTCAGTTAAAAAGTAAAAGATACTTGTGAAGAAATACCCCGCTTTCAAAGTAAGAAGGGAAGGTGGCCATTCTCAGGCAGAGCAGATCACCTGGGGGTCCAGGAGCATGGGATGGGGGGGGGTGGGGGGAGCAGCCGAAACCTCGCGTTTCACAGACCGAAGGGGAAGATGCCCTTCAGCCCTCACGTCTGGAAAAACAAGATCTGATTAAACATGTACCACCAGTGGTATTAATTAGGGGAGAAGAGTCCATCAAGAGCACCCCAATATGTTTACAGTGTCCCCGGGAAACTGGGGAAATTCACAATCAAGTGTGTAAATGTTCTAAAAAAGGGTCTTGAATATTTATGAATATTTGTCATAAAACAGAAATAATAACCACTGTGCAGCGCTATTAGAATTAATATTTATGCTGCCCGCCATGAAATATTCATGGGGACAGAGAAAGGGGGGCTGATAGACAAGAATTAATTTACATTGGGCTCGGTTTACCCGCCGGCTTGATGTTTAAAGATGGTTGACAAGCCTCCGCATGAATCCGCCAGTCACTTCGCCCCGTCGGTGGAGCGGAGGGGGCAGGGACGGGAAGGGTCCGGGCGCTGACAGCTCCCAGATTGAGTTTCTGACAGCCCTTAAAAAAAAAAAAACCACCCTAAACGGCCCCCCCACCTTTTTTTCCTTCTTCCATTGCCCGAGGCGCTCTGTTCTGCCGCCGTTCATCCGATCTCCCCTTCCATCTGCTGAAATTAACGAATTAATGAGCGCGATACGCTTTACGGCGGGGCCCGATGAATGTTTACAGGCGATTAAATTATAATGCGGGTGGCTGTATAATTCATGAACCAATTAAAGGAAGTGTTAGTTGATTTGATGGGATGAGGACGTACAAAACGCATTTAACTAATGGGGAGCCGCGGGCTGCCTAGGGCCGGCTCCTCTCTCGGATTACGCGGCTAATTGCTCGACTTTGCGGGGCTGTCACGGATAGCCATGCATATTTCATTGTTCTCAAAGACTTCAATGGCGCGTGTCCTGTTGCGGCTGGCTGTGACGCGGAGAAGCTGGGCCAACCTTGGTGTAGTTACAGTGCCCGGCCCGGCCTCGCCCGGAACCCGAGCGGAGCTGGCTGGCCGGCCCAGCGAGCCGCCCGCCATTAGGTGATGAGAAGGCCCCCCGGGTTGCGGGGGGGCGGGGGGGTTCCCTTTGGTTTTACCGTAGGACACAGCTCTCGGCGTGGCTGACCTCTGAGCCCCCCGGCCCCTGGCCCCCGTTTCTCAGGGGAGGCCCGAGGAGGCCAGTTCGGATTCTGAAGCCCCTCTCCCCTCGTGCTCAGGGGGGCGGGGGTCCCCCGGCCACCCAGGAGCCCAGCTCCCCCCCCCCCCGGGGCGGCACACCCCAGGCACATCCGGGCTCAGGGTTTCCTCCTGCCTGATTTGATCCCCAGCCACTGGGGGCTTCATTAAATGCAGCTCCTGGCAAACCTGGAGTCAGACTTGAATTCCTGTCACCACATCCTGGGAATGCTCTGGAAGGAAATGAGCAGAGAGCAGACTCCCGACCCCCGGGAGGGAGGGAGGGAGGGAGGGAGAAGATCCTGGAGGAGGGAGTCAGGGAGAGGCGGATGCCTGCAGACCAGCCCCTCACTCTGGGCACACGTGCACAGAAGCACACGCCTCTGAGCACATGGACACACAGGTGCACAAAGTGAACACACTGAAAACCCATGACCCCCACCTCGTGTTCTTTTGCTGTGAGGAGGCGGGGCAGTACCAGCGGCTAGGGCCCCAGGGCCTGCAGCCCTGACCCGTGTCACACACGGCACAGATCTGTCACCTCGGGAAGCCCCCAGCTGGCCGCCTGTGCTGGCCCACCCAGGGCCCTGCCTAGGGGAGGCGCCCCGGCCAGGGCCTGAGGGCAGAGGTCAGCTTTGCCCCTGGCTGCACAGGGGGGGGGGGGGGCCACAAGCGGTGGGTGGCGGAGGGTGGTGTCCAGGAGGACGCCCTCTGCAATCAGCAGGACTCCCTGTGGTGCACAGGGCTTCTCCGGAGCTGGACCCAGGGAGGAGCAGCAAGGACACCCGGACTGTGGCCGCCTTAGGGATGGAGAAGGGGGAGAAAGGCCGACTGCCAAAGCAAGGAGGACGTTAGCTCTATGCACCACTAGTGGGGCTCAGTGGGAACATAACTAGCAATTGTTAGTCAAGCTAGGCTCAACACGGGTTGGCTTAAAAGAAGCAACCATTACCAGGCCAGTGCACATACTTCTCCTCTCTTCTTCTTCTTCTTCTTCTTCTTCTTCTTCTTCTTCTTCTTCTTCTTCTTCTTCTTCTTCTTCTTCTTCTTCTTCTTTCTTCCTTCTTCCTTCTTCCTCCTTCTCCTTCTCCTTCTCCTTCTCCTTCTCCTCCTCCTTCTTCTTCTTTTTTCTGCTTCTGCTTCTTCTGCTTCTTCTCCTTCTGCTTCTTCTGCTTCTGCTTCTTCTGCTGCTGCTTCTGCTGCTTCTTCTGCTGCTTCTTCTTCTGGTGCTGCTTCTGCTTCTGCTTCTTCTGCTTCTTTTTCTGCTTCTGCTTCTTCTGCTTCTTCTCCTTTCTGCTTCTTCTGCTTCTTCTCCTGCTGCTTCTTCTGCTTCTTCTCCTTCTCCTTCTCCTTCTCCATCTTCTTCCTTTTTTCTTGTCATTTGTGGAGCTTGAACTCTGGGCCTCGGCCCTGTCCCTGAGCTCTTCAGCTCAAGGCTAGTGCTCTACCACTTTGAGCCACGGCGCCACTTCCCACATACACTTTTTATAGATGTTACTTTATAGCATCCTGCAAGATAAATGGTATTCTCACTGCACACATGGGGAAACTGAGGAGCCAAACGTCTTGGTTTAAAACTTCTTCTAAGCAGACACTCCTACAAGTGCAAAGATACCTGAGAGAGATTTCCCAACATCGAGGATAGCACAAATAAAAAACAAACAAACCCAGACATGACATGTATGTCCACCAGCAGGAAGCTCAGTGATGAACTGGGACGCCAATTCTGCAGGTCAACACAGGGCAGTGAAACATTGAAGATGGAAAGAAGCCTGTGTGTGTGTGTGTGTGTGTGTGTGTGTGTGTGTCTCAAGCGGTAGAGCACTAGCTTTGAGCACAAAAGCTAAGGGATAGCACCCAGGCCCTGAGTTCAAGCCCATTACACACACACACACACACACACACACACACACACACACGCCACAGAATATAAAATTCTCCATTTTAGTGTCAACAGGTTGTCAGCATTTAGTGTGCTCACAATGATGTTCAACTAGCATCTGCCTGATTCCAGAACATTCCAGAACATTTCTGGCCCTGTAGAAAGGACTGGGTCCTCAGACGACAGCCACTCCTGACCCCGCGGCAGCCTGGACTCTGTGTTCTGCCTCTGATGTGGGGGTGTCGCGGTGCTACCCGCGGGGTGGTATGAGGCTCTGACACCAGGCGCGTTCGCTCCCCCCCCCACTGCCCCGTGGATCCCGGGTGCCCTGGCTCAGCCCTTTCACCCAGCGTGCCCCCCCCCCAGCCACCACAGGCCACACAGTGACCCTTCTTGCTGAGATGTCTCGGGTGTCCCCCAGGTCTAGGCCTCCGGCCTGCGGCCCGCCCCTGCCCGGACCGGGGTGTCTATAAATGGCCGCTGGCCACGTTCCTGCTCGCAGGAAGCCCGTCCTCGCGGAGCTGGCGAAGGCCGCAGCCAAGCCCACCCGGGAGCGCCACCGCCGAGCACACAGGGCCGTCTTCCCCCCTCCTCCTCGGCCTCCCTGTCCTGTGACTGAGGGGCCGTCGGGGGTGGTCTCCTGGGGGGCGGGGGGCGGGCCCAGGAGGCTCTCCAGGGACCAGGCTCCCCCAACCTCGGCCTCCCCTCCTCTGCCTCCTCTCCCAGCCTGGTCAGGCCCCATCCTCCTCCTCCTCTCCTCCACACGTGCTGCTCAGCGCAGGGGCAGCAGGCCTGACGGGAGGCTGTGACCTGCACACCAGCAAACACACAGGTCCTGGTTCTACCACGTCGGTATGACTGGTCCTGCATCATGGCATCAGGGTCTGCCCCAGAGCCGTGGCTGGGAGTGCGGGCCCAGGGCCGCCTGGACTTCCTCCAGTCGCTGCAGGAATCCTTGATTTGGGGTTGGGCCGGGAGGGACCCTGCCTGGGAGACCTAACTCAAAGCTCCATGCTGCGGCCTGGCTGAGGGGAGACCAGATGGTCCCAGCTCCCTCCTGACAAAGGAGCCAGGTTAACTTCTAGAATTTAATGGTGGTTCCTGCCTGGAAGGCCGGCTGTCCGGAGGCCCAAGCCCCGGCTCTCCCTGCCTGGCTGCGATGCCTGGACCACTCCTCCTCTGTCTCTCCGTGGCTGGCTCTTTTTCATTCAAGTCTGAGCTTACACCACCTCCTCAGAGACATCTTTCCCATCACCGCCCTCACTGCCCCTCACGCTCCGCCATCAAGCCAGTTTTCTCTCTGGAGGACCACGGGTCACTTTCCCTCTCGTGACCCTATGGTGGCGGGACCCCCTGTGGGGACCAGGAGGCCCCTCGGTGGCCACCACCATCTGAGTTAGCCCAGCATGGCTGGAGTCCCCCTCCCATCTCCCCAGTGAGCCTATTTCTGAAGGACACAGGTTGCCGAGAGAACCGGTCGGGGGCAGGCCTCCGGAGCCAGGCAGTGCCTGGCCTACAACATCTGGATTGGCTCAGCCGTGATTCTGGGAGATGACATTCTCCCGGAAGATCCGTGAGCACGCACACCGGGGTGCGGGATGGAGCCCCGCCCCCTCTCATGGGATAGGGAAGCATCGATGGGAGCCGGCGTCTGAGCTTCCTTCACACCAGGCCAGACTGGGCCCGCCCCCAGCAGTCCAGACAGCCTCCCCCCTGGCCTCCCCCAGCGGCACCGGGGTGCACCTCATGAGGCACAAGGCCTTGCGGCCAAAACACTGCCACTGCCCGGCTGAGCCGTGCTTTCCTGAGGCTTCGATCAGCATCTTCCTTCCCACCTAGCTGACAGGAGCAGGCGCTGGCCGGGTGCCACGCGGGCACTGCTTTCCCATCTCCTCCCGCCTCGCCCACAGCGCTGGCTGAAAGGCAGAGCGCGGGGAGCGCCAGGGCCCCGGCCGGCCCGAGCCTGAGCTCAGGGAGCTGTGTGTTTGCAGAGATCAGTCATCGCCTGTCAAATCAACAAGCAGCCGCTGGGCTCCCGCACCCCAGGGCCAGAGAGAGTCCCGGGAGCCTCCGCCGCAGCCACGCTGGGCCCACGACTCTCCGGTTCTCAAAGGTCCCCGGCGGGGTCTATGCCATGGACCCCCTTGGCTTTTTTCTCAATGGACCTTTACAGACACCGAGGTAATTCTTCCTGTCCAGACTCCTATTGGCCCATTAAAACCTCCTGTGTTCCTTTGTTCTTCTCTTAGAAGCAAAAAACTCAAGCAGCTCATCTATTTTTGGGGGTGCTGGGGATGGAACCCAGAACCCTGTACACGTGAGGCAAGTGCCGGCATTGAGCCCCCACCCCCACCCCCACCCCAGACTGGCCGCTCCCTCTTGTACAGAGAACACTGAGCCTTTCCCAAAGGGGCTCCCAGACCTCAAGAGGCGGCGGCGGCCAAGACGGACGCTCCCACCGGCTGCAGCGGCCCGGGGCGCCCCCGTCAGGGACGAGAGGCCACCCCACTCTGTAAAGTAGAAGGTAAGCGAGCTGACCAAGGCCATGTGGTGGCCACTGTGCGTAAAGACATGACTTGAACCTGGGCCACACACTGTACGCGGGGGGGGGGGGGGGGGGGAGTGGCTCCTTCCTCTCCACACATCGCCTCTTCCCGGTCCCCCGGGGCTGCCCGGGGCCACCCCCCTGGCCCACCTCCCCCGCGCACCGTGAGGCTTAGCTCTCTGATCGGAGCTGCCAGCTGGCCCTGGCACCTGGAGTGGCTGCGCCCATGCCAAGGCCCGGCCGACCTGCGCCCAGCCAGCGGCACCCAGGAAGGGGGACCGCGCAGCTCCTAATGTGTGTGCAGCACACCCGCTCAAGATCGTTATCAACCCGACGTGCGTAACCGGCCCGATGGGTATCGAGGGAGTTCTGGCTGGCTGATTTTCACTGTTCTTCTAACTACTCCGCAACTCCATGTTTCACCAAGCCATTTCCTCCCCCCCAACCACTTATTTATGTTCTCAAATGGTTATTAGCCTTTCTATCATGATCAAGATTTCACGAGCACTCTATTCCGACGGCAAATTAAATACATAATTCTGAATCCATCCTATTCCAGTTTGGTGTTACATTTGTCTCTATTATGCCACTGCGGTTGCCCTGGGCACCCGACAGATGACAACTGAACGCGTTTGTCCAGAGGCAGCCAAAGTGACTGACATCTCAATACAGAAGGGGGGGGGTGATTACCACTATCAGCTGGAGAGGCGCCCCGCAGCTCACTGGGGGTGATTGAAGGGCTGGGGAGCAAAGGGCAGAAGCTCAAGAGGGGTTTCCTCCGCCCCTCACTCCCCTGCCGAGCCCACAGATCTCTGGGAAAGATGGCCTGCCCTCTCCAGGCACAGGGAGAAGGCAGACGAGAAGAGCCTGCTCTTCCCTCTGGTGGCAAGAGGGATTCTCTACGGAACAGCTGGGCTATGCCCGGGGG
Source organism: Perognathus longimembris pacificus (assembly GCF_023159225.1). NCBI lineage: Eukaryota > Metazoa > Chordata > Mammalia > Rodentia > Heteromyidae > Perognathus > Perognathus longimembris. Next base: position 159,324,214 of record NC_063161.1, read on the forward strand.
GGCTCTCGGTTAATTCAGTTCTCGTGGGAAAGTGTTCCAAGTCATAATTCACTCCCGTTCACCTGGCTGTCTCGCTGATGTAGCTGACGGGGCGCCAACTACTGGTCCCGTTCTGCAAATGAAGAGACTGAGGCTCTGTGGGGCAGAATCACAGGGAGATGGAGGCAGTCCTGCCCCAGGCCCTTGGCTCTTCCTGCTCACGTTTCAGAGTGTTCCTGAGCTTCTCACTCCTCCTTGGGGCAGCTCACAGGTGACTGTGCCCCTCGGGTGGGGGCCTCTGGGCGCCGGCCTCTGGTCCCGGTCCTCACGAGGATCCGCCCACTAAACACTTGTGGATGGGCACAGAGTCACACGAGGCCTGTCTGGCTCCAAAGCTACCCAGGAAGAGCATGGACGCCTGGCAAGTTCCTAGCGCTCACCAGAGCGCGGAGAGAGGCCAGGGCTGATGGGGCGGGGGGAGGGGAGGGCAGGCCCCACCCCATCCCGAGTCAGCCCACCCAGACGGGCCCAGGTCTAAGGAGTGACATAATAATTACTCAAATGTTCACTCTGTGTACATCAAAGAGAAACTGCTGCCCACAACATGGCCGCCCTTAAAAAAAAAAATAGAGTTGGGCACTGGTGGCTCACGCCGGTAATCCTGGCTACTCAGGAGGCTGAGGTCTGAGGATCACCGTTCAAAGCCAGCCCAGGCAGGAAAGTCGCGTATCTCCAATAAATTACTCAGAAAACGCCAGAGGTGGCGCTGTGGCTCAAGTGGTAGAGCGCCAGCCTCGAGCACAAAGAGGCTCAGGGACAGTGCCCAGGCCTCAAGTTCAAGCCCCAGGTCCAGCAAAGAAAACAAAAGCCAAAACCAAAATAATACGTGTGCTTGAAACCCATCGTTGATCCAAACGAAAAAACTACTCCCTGAAGTCTTCCTCCAGTGAAGTCTCAGGACGTCGGACATTTCCACAGCCTGAGCACGGGGGTGGGGGACCCCCCTGAGCTTCAGCAGGGGGGCTGCCGCTCACACTGCTGTCTCAGACACCCCGGGGTGCAGCCTGGTGTCCCTCAACTTCAACATCACCTTTGGGGTTTGGGATAGATCCAAACACTCATTATTCCAGGGTGCCCACCACCCCAGGCACAGATTCTTGGTCCCCACCAGCAGCGGTGCCTGCGAACAGCACAGGTTCAACTGCATCGTGCCAGCCAGTTTCCGGGGCTGCTTTTCTATGGGAGGTGTCACGGGGTTCGGGGGCGGGGATTCCCCGTCCCTCCAAGAGCCCACCACTCAGTCTCAAGCAAAAAGATGGATTCATTGAGGAAGCAAAAAGCGAACTGACCGGCCAGGGACACAGCACAGACTCGGGAGCTGCTGCCGTGACCCCGAGCAGTCCTCCAATTGGGGTTTATAAAGGTAAAAGCACGGGCTGGGGATATAGCCTAGTGGCAAGAGTGCCTGCCTCGGATACACGAGGCCCTAGGTTCGATTCCCCAGCACCACATATACAGAAAACGGCCAGAAGCGGCACTGTGGCTCAAGTGGCAGAGTGCTAGCCTTGAGTGGGAAGAAGCCAGGGACAGTGCTCAGGCCCTGAGTCCAAGGCCCAGGACTAGCAAAAAAAAAAAAAAAAAAAAAAGGTAAAAGCACAGCACAGAGGCAGGAGGTTGATGCAGGGGGTAGAGCAAGCCAGAAACAAGTTAAGCAAGCCATTTACAGAAACAGAATTTTGGGGTCAGGTTGACCTAATGTCCTCCCCCCAACAGTTCCTACCGTTTCCCCAATCAAGGTGGCGTCAGCTGTGCTCCCTACAACAGGAGGTACTAGATTAAGAACTCAGGGCCTTGCGCTCTCCTCCCGGAGCCACGCCCCCAGCCCTTTGTAAGTGTTCTATGTGTTAGACAGGGTCTCACACCTTTGCTTGGGTCAGCCTCTGACCTCATTCTTCCTCCCTGCGCCTCCAGAGGTCAAGAAGCTGGGATACCAGGTGCATGCTACCACATCCAGTTTGTTTTTTGACATGGGGTCCAGGCTGGTCTTGAACCACCATCCTTCTAATCTGTGGGATAACAGGCATAATAAGCCTCCACAACGGGCCCCAACTTCCAGGGCTTTAATCTGCAGAGGAGATCTGGTGACTATTTGGAACCATATGAAGGGGACATTCATCACAACACTGCAAAGTCGAAGAAAGAAAACAGCTGGAGGTAAGACACAAGGGCAGGAAGCCCACAGTCCTGAGTCAATTCCCGTACTGCCAAAAGAAGGAGGGAGGGAGGAAGGAAGCGAAGAAGCGAGAGGAGGAAGGAGGAAGGGAAGGGAGAAAGGGAGAGAAAAAAGGAGGAAGGAAAAAGAGGGAAGGAGGCGGAAAGGGAGGGAGGGATGTGCAAATCCATACTTTCCCTAAATCAAACCACACTCTATCAGTTTAGTTGGGCAGACTTATTCTCTAGGAATAAAACAATGTATCTTTATGACCTAAGTTTGTGTTTTGTTTTCTAAGGAGGTACTACTTCTGTGTTTTGTTTTGTTGCTGTTGTAGGTTCTTATTTGTAAAAGTCCCTGTTATGCCTTTTAATAGCTTGACTGAGAGGTAGTTCACACACAGTACAATGTACGCATACACTGGGGGTTGAAGTCATTTCTAGACATGTGTGATCTTTTTGTATCTCTTGCTCATCTTTACTTTAAGAATGCTTTTGTCTCATTCATTTGTAGGAGTTCTTTAAAAATTTTAGACACAAATTCAATTTTGTTAGTAACTCAGCTGTTCCAGTTTGAGGCTTTATCCTTTATGTCGGTGCCTTTTGTTAAGTAGAAGCTCTTAGGCTTTTTTGTTTGTTTTTTATCGTGTTTTGACGGTCTCTGGGCTTTAAATCAGGGCCTGGGTGCTATCTCTGAGTTTTGCGCTCAAGGCTAATATTTTACCACTTTCAGTCACAGCACCACTTCCAGTTTTGGAGTGGTTAATTAGAGATAAGAGTCTCATGGTCTTTCCTGTCCAGGCTGGCTTCAAATCATGATTCTCAGCCTCCTGAGTACCTAGGATTACAGGTGTGAGCCACCAGCACAAGGCTAGAAGTTCTTGTTTTTTGTTTTTTTGCCAGTCTGGGCACTTGAACTCAGGGCCTGGGCAATGTCCCTGAGCCTCTGTACTCAAGGCTAGCGCTCTACCACTTGAGCAACAACTCCACTTCCGGCCTTTTCTGTTTATGTGGTACTGAGGAATTGAACCCAGGGCTTCATGCTAGGTAAGCACTCTAAGCCACATTCCCAGCCCAAAGTTCTTCTTTTAAAGATAGATCTCTTTTGATATTTATATTCCATCTATCTTATCTGTCTATCTGTCTATCTTTCTTTTTTGTTTTGTTTTGTTTTTGTTGCCATTCCTGGGGCTTGAACTCAGGGCCAGAGCACTGTCCCTGGCTTCTTTTTGCTCAAGGCTAGCACTTGACGATTTGAGCCATAGTGCCACTTCTGGCTTTTTCTATATATGTGGTGCTAAGGAATCGAACCCAGGGCTTCATGTATACGAGACGAGCACTTTACCACTAGGCCATATTCCCAGCCCTATCTGTCTATCTTTCTATCCATCTATCTGTGTGTGTGTTTTTCTTTTGCCAGTCCTGGGGTTTGAACTCAGCACCTGAGCACTGTCCTGAGCATTTTTTTTGGCCAGTCCTGGGACTTGAACTCAGGGCCTGAGCACTGTCCCTGGCTTCTTCCCGCTCAAGGCTAGCACTCTGCCACTTGAGACACAGCGCCCCTTCTGGCCGTTTTCTGTATATGTGGTGCTGGGGAATCGAACGCAGGACTTCATGTATACAAGGCAAGCACTCTTGCCACTAGGCCATATCCCCAGCCCCAACCTCACACTTTTTCTTTGGGAACAACTGGATTTTCCCCCCCTGGTACTGGGGCTTGACCTCGGGGTCTGGCTCTCTTGCTCGTCTTTTTATACTCAAGGCTGGTACTCTGCCAATGGAGCACCTCCACTTTTGCCCTTTTTCTGATTAACTTGAGGTAAGAATCTGCCTGGGTTAGCCTAAAACCTCAATCCTCACAATCTCAGCTTCCTAAGTAGCTAGGATTACAGGTGTGAGCCAAGAGTGCATGAATCCCGGTTGCTTGTTTCACAATCCCTAACTCTGTGAGCTACTGACTTCTTACCCACACCCGCTAAATTCTTACTAAAAACAATTACGTTTCCACAGGCTCTTCTGAGCTTTCTTAATGTGGGCAAGCCCAACAAGTGCCAACGGCGGCTCTGACCCTCCATCCACACCTTCGGGTTTTCTTTCCTTCCCCTGCCTTGCCGCTCCGTGTCACAGGGCTGCACACAGAGGCACCACTCAAAATGCCTTTTTATCGAGTTAAGGAAATGCTCTTCCATTTACAGCCAAGGGTTTTTAAAGCAAATGTTTTGTCTCCATCTTTGATGTACTACTGTGTAGAATCTATGTATGTACATATATATGTATGTATGTGTGTGTGTGTGTGTATCCATCATCCGTCCATCCATCCATCCATCCATCCATTCATCATCTATGAATGACAGAGTCTTGCTATGTTGCCCAGGCTGGTCCTGAACTCATGATCTTCCTGCCTTAGAAGGCTGAGTATTTGGATCACAGGTGTACATTACAGTACCCAGAATGTGCCACGTCTAATTTTCTGATGTTGACTCTTCCCTGAAGGTCTCTTCCATACCACGGAACTGGCTAAATGTTTCGCTTAGGATTTTGGCAACTATATTCATGAGTTTAGAGTGGTTGGTAGTTTTTCACTCTTATTTTGTTACCGGATTTCATATGGTTTTATCAGACTTCCTAACTGTATTGTCCTGGGTCCCTTCTTTATCATTCCCCAGTCGTAGGGGGGGAAAAAAGACTTTAGATTGCTTTTTACTTCCTTTCATTCCTTTTTCTTTCTTTTTTTTTTTGGCCAGTCCTGGGCCTTGGACTCAGGGCCTGAGCACTGTCCCTGGCTTCTTCCCGCTCAAGGCTAGCACTCCGCCACTTGAGCCACAGCGCCGCTTCTGGCCGTTTTTCTGTATATGTGGTGCTGGGGAATCGAACCTAGGGCCTCGTGTATCCGAGGCAGGCACTCTTGCCACTAGGCTATATCCCCAGCCCCTTCTTTTTTGTTTTTTAAATACTAGGGTTTGAACCCAGAACCCTTGCACATCCCAAGGTTTAATTTCTTGAGACAGGGTCTTACTGCTACCTCTGTCTAGGCTGGCCTCGAATTCTCAATCCTCATGCTTCTGCCTCCCAAGTTACCTATTTCTTCTTATGACAAAATTGATAGGACTTTTTTTTTTAAGATTTGTCCATTTGTTGATGGTGACTTTTTGTCATAAAAATTTTCATAGTATTTTTATTACTTCAACTGCACAGTTTTCAGTTTAGATATTGTCAGTGCCTCTTTTCTGTTTTAAGTTGACCAGTCTAGCTATAGTTTTTTTTTTTAGCTTTATTAACTGTGTTAAGCACTGCCTTCTGGCCCACTGCTTCCTGATACTCTTTGACTTGAGCATTTCTCTAACTTAAGTCAGAAGCTTAATCTCATTAGTTTTCAGTTATTCTTTTGAGATTTTTCACTGAATACCCATTTATATGTCTCCAGTATCTGACTCCTTCAATTAAAAAAGTAATTACCTTTTTAATTGGCACAGCAATTCCATTTCTATGAATTTTTCTTAAGAAGATGACTAAAACATATGCAAACACAAAAGCAAATATACAAGTATGTGTGTATGGGTATATATGTATGTGGGTATGTATGTATGTTGCGTGCATGGGTGTCATGTACATTGTACATATGTGTGTGCACTGTACATTTGTGCCCAAATTGTTCTGCGCATGTATGTGTATTCTCTACATGTGTGTTTGTGTGCGTGCATTGTTGTGTGTATGCACAATAGTATACACACGTGTACATATGTGCATGAGTGCACTGGTGTGCATGAGTGTGTGCACCTGTGTGCACTGTTTGTGACAGGAAAACACATCTCTCTCCACAGAGGACATTTAAATGCACTGTCACATAACTTGACAGGAAACAGGAATGCTTAATGGCTTTTACCTTATGTAATAAGAATATTTTGTTACATGGAAAAGTACGTTACAGAAGCATGGACTGGTGATTTTTTCTTAAAAATTTTCCAGGTCTTAAGACCCTCTGGGAGGTGACGGGTCTCATCCGGGCCGTCCACCCCGCCCAGGAGCTGGGGCTGCAGAGGGAGACCCCTGCCCCTCCCCCCCCAGGTGCCCTTGAGCCCAGGGAGGTCAAAGGACTCAGTAAAGAGGGTCAGGATTGTCCACCTCTGAAGGTCCCTAGGGATGCTGTGATGACCAGCTCACCGCTGGCAGGCTCCTGGAGACACTCCTGGGGGCGGGGGGGGGGGGGGGGAGACGGGGCTGGAGTGGCTTATAGCAAGTGCAGAACAGACAGGCCCCAGCCTTTAGGAAAGGGGCTGGTGATGTTCTCGGTGACTGATCGTGAGTCTGCCTCTAATCCAGACAGGTGGGGGGGGGGGCCAGTAGCGGGGGCTCCCCTTGTCCCAGCCCTCGTTTTTTCCAGACCTGGAGCAGAGCTTCCCCTTTGCACTGACTGCTGACCAGATCGCTGTGAATTAATACAGCTGTCAGGTGAATGGTCCTCTCTGGTCGTTAGGATCCTTTCGGAAAGACGATCCTGCCACCACCACCCACCCGCCCACCGGCGCAATTAGCTTAATGCTATGCAAATGAGAGGCTCTTCTCATCATTAGCTTCTAGCCCACAAATGTTAATCGCATAATTGGGCCTTCAACAGGGTAATTAGACACGATTTCGTCCATTAGTCTTACAAGGCTGATTGCTGTTACGGGGCGGGCGGGGGCTCCCCGAGCTGCTCCAGCTCGGGCGACGGTGAGCGCAACGGGAGCGGCCTCCAGGCCGAGGGCCGTGGCCACACCCGCCGTCCACCCGGGGCGGTGAGGCCGGCGTGGGCAGGGAGGGCCCGTGTGGGTGTCACTGCAAGGTGGCATCTCTGCCCTCACCTGTGTGGTGGATAGGAGAACACGACATTTAAGAGCCTAAGTTACACACACACACACACACACACACACACACACACGGGGGGGGGGAGGGGGAGGAGTGGGGGGGGCAGAGCAGGGCCCCGGAGCCTCTAGATGTGATTTTGTGCTTTGGATCTCAGATTGGAAGAATGATGAAAGAGCTGGCTGCTGGGAGGGGGCACCAGACCAGCCGGGCGAGGGTCTGGAGGGGGAGGTGCTGGCTCAGGTGCGGGGAGCCCCTGGGCTGGCACGGAAGCCCTGGCTGTAGCGGGGGTGGGGGGGGAAGTGACCCACTCCAAGACTGGACAAGAGTCCGTCCGGTTCCCGCCACGCCCTGACTCTGGAGGGTTTAGGTGAACCGAGCTGGGGAGCGGGTGGGGAGGGAGGCAGCTGGGCCCCCTCTTGTCTGGAAGTCCCTGGGTATGTTGCCCACCCATCCATCCCTGAGGAGCTGGCGTCCACCCTCGAGACAGCGCCCAGGGGGAGGGAGGTGCCATCCGGGAGCCCCAAGGGGAAGTTCTGCGCAATGGCCGCCGGGGGATGGGGCGGGCGGGAGGCTCTGGCTGTGTCTGGAGTCTGCGGGAGACCTCAGAGCCCAGAGGGAGGCGGCAGCCAGGCCTGTCCAACCTCGGGAAAAGTGGAGCGACACTTCTGTTTGCGCAAGACTTTTCCTAAAAGTTCTGTGATATTCAATGACTTCCGTGATATTTAGGCAGGGCGGCCTCGCCCCTCGAGCCGCGCGCCACCTGCGCCTGGCCCGGGCCCGGGCTGCTGCGCACGGGGCCGGGGGCGGCGGTTCAGCGCTTTGTTTATGGCTCTCGGGAAGCTGGAAATTGCAGCCCACTCTGCCAGTCTCCTCCGGGTGCAGAAAAACAAACATGATTTCCCCAAGCCGGCTCCGCACTGCCGGGCTCTCGCCTGACTCTGGGAAATGAATCTAAGCTAACGGTCAAGCACTACACCTGCCAAAAAAAAAATGGGGTGTCTCCATCAGCGCGGCACTCAAATGCCAACTGCCCTGGGCTCGGCTCTGTGAAAGGTCAGCTGTCACTCTCCACCCGAGGCAGGAGATTGCTTTGGCCCTCTGATTTCTGCCGCGTGGCAGGCGTGTTTATCTCCACCGATGTCTTATTCACCGCCGGCTGGGCTGACCTGTTACTGGCTGGCTGCAACCCCCTGGGCCTCTAATGAGCACTTGGGATCCATGGGGGGAAGGGATGGAGATGCGTCTTTCAAGGGCTGCGTGGGAAAATGTCTGGCCGTTATCGGATACTGAAACAGGAAGTCATGCCCCCCCCTCCCTCCAGGTGACACATTTGCCAGGAACCCCGAGCTCAGAGCGGGGAACAGCAAAGCACCCTGGAGGCCCTCCTTGGACCTCTCAGGGTGGTGGGGAAGCCAAGCAAGTAGTGAGCTACTGGCACCTAGCTGTCAATGTCATTATTGCCTAACACAATTACTCACCAAGAAAATGCCATGCACGCCAGGCACTGGTGGCTCAAGTCTGTCATCCTAGCTACTCAGGAGGCTGAGATCCGAGGATCACAGTTCAAAGCCAGCCCAGGCAGACAAACCCAAGAAACTCTTTATCTCCAATTGAGCAGCAAAAAGTCAGAAGTGGCGCTGTGGTTCAAGTAATGGGGTGCCAGTTTCGAGTGCAAAAGCTAAGGAGCAGCACCTAAGCCTAGTACGGGCATCAAAGAGAGAGAGGGAGGAAAATAGGAACATGCCACCCAAATCCTTTGCTATGCTTTCTGCAGGACTCCTCCTCAGTGGACAAGCTCCTCTCTCCAGGGCCCACCACCAGACCAAGACACCCCGCTATTCTCCATCTGTCTTTTGGGGACCCCAGGACTAAGCCTGTGGTTGCCTGGTCTCTGGGAGTCACAGTACTTTAATCTAGAGGCGGTGAGTGAAGTCTACAAAGGTGGGGGCCATTTTTGATGTCCTTGCTTCTGACCTGAGACCAACAACGAAGCCAGCAACACACCGCCATCAACTAGGTGTTCACCCAGGAAGAGGGCAGCGCGGCCCTACGCCGCCGCCGCCGCTCAGAATTGTCCTCACCAGCCCTGTTCTTATGCAAACAAGGGAAGTGGGTGGTAAAATGCCAACCGTCCCCAGGCAGGACGATCGATGGCGGCCGCATGTTTGTCTTCCCACTCCAGTTCTTACTTACTGAGAGTTTGAAATACTGCGACTCCGGGGGCTGTGGGCTGCTGAGCCTCACCCTCCTGGCTGGCTACCGCCCGGGGGCCCCACCGGGGCTGGGCCCGGCCTCTCGGCCCCAGGCTGCGGGCTCAGCACCACCAGCTCACCAGCCTTGCCTAGCTGGGGGGGGGGGGGGGGGAGGCGGAGCTGACAGTCTGGGCCCAAGGAGCGCTGAGCTTTGCTCCCTAAGATGGCAGTGGGTCTGAGAGGACAGCGATGGGCTGGTGGCACGGGACGGTGGCACCTCTGCCGTGGCTGGGAAAGCCCAGGCCCCGGGGTAGGGGGTGGGCACGGGGGAGGGGGGGACCCAGTACACGGCCCTCGTGGGGAGCAGGGGAGAAGATCCCCTCCCCCCGCCAGCCAAAGGCGCTCGGCGCCACTTCCGGTCACGGCTTCCTTCGTTGTGCAGGGCCTGTTGCAAGTCCCAAACCTGCTCCCCCCGCCCCCCCCGACGGCTAAGGCCCAGTGCGGGGGGCCGCCACCCCCCTCTGACGGCGCCCGATTGCACCTGTCCCCCCCTCGGAACCTCTGGGGTCGGGGGGTGGGGGCAGCGGTGGAGAGCGAGGCCTGGCTGCTGATCTGGTCGTGTATGGAAGCGAGGCTGCGGGCCGCTCTCCCCCCCGCCCCCCGCCCCGCCACGCCACGCCACGCCACGCTTTCCATCTCACACCCCGGGACCCTTCCTCCGAAGCCGCGCACGTGCGAGCCCGCGGTGCGCATGCCTGTGCGCACGCGCCCGCCATCCACGCGCCCGCCATCCACGCGCATGCGCACATCCATCCACGCGCCCGCCATCCACGCGCATGCGCACATGCGCGGCTCTGCCACCGCCCCCGGGGCGGCCATCTGTATGCCAGCCCACGTCTGGTGGACTCGGGCGAGGCTGCCGGCAGCCGGCCGGGGTCGCGGGGGTTCTATTAGCTCAATTAATGAGGAGTAGGGTAAGGCGCGCAGGCCCGGGCTGCAGTAATGGAGTTCTTAACCCCCGCCGGCGCCGCGCTTTGCCGCGCGGCCCCACTCCATTTCCTCGTCCGGGCTCCGGTAATGGGCTGTTCATTATCCCTAATCCGGGGGAGGATCAGCCGCGGGGCTGCCAGCGCTTTCTGGAAGGACCCGGGGATAATGAGGGAGGGCGGGCGGGAGGGAGGGCGGCGCGCGCGGGAAACCCTCGTTTGCATTTTAATTTTCCTTTGGTCTTACTGCCGTCCTCTTAAGAAATGACGGACTTCTTCCTCTCACTTTGGAACTATTAGAAATGGCGAAGCCATTGACCCGAGGGCTTCGACGTGTCATCCCCGCCCCCCCCCCGCCCCCCAGGAAGCGGTCATGTGGCGGGAGAAAGGAGCGAGCATTTAAATCAAATCGCGGTGCCCGGGCGTAGAAACCAGGCACCAATGCAGTTTTTAATTTTCACTGTGTTTTTTTTTTAACCTTTCACTACTTAAAATGTAACAGAATCGAGACTGCGAAACCAATCTAGAACCAAAGTTTAGCAGAATTTTTTTTTCTCTTTTCCAATTCTGGAGACAAAACCGGGCCCTTCCCACGTGGTAGGACAGCGCCCTGCCACTGGGCACGCCCTCTCCTGAGCACCGCGGTCTCGTCAGCAGCATAAATGCCTTGGTTAAAAAATTCTTGCAAGCCAGATAGGCGCCTGTGGCTCGCGCCCGTCATCCTAGCCGCTCAGGAGGCTGAGATCTGAGGATCACAGTTTGAAGCCAGCCTGAGCAAGAAAATCTGTGAGACTCTTATCTTCAATGAACGAATGAAAGCCAGAAGTGGCGCTGTGGCTCAAGTGGCAGCGTGCTAGCCTTGAGCAAAAGAGCTCAGGGACAGTGGCCAGGCTCTGAGTTCAAGCCCCAGAACTGGCACGCGTGCACACACACACACACACACACACATTCTTGTTTGCTGGGGCCCAGTGGGGTCCTGAATAACAAGGCAATTGTCTGTACTATTTCAGGATTGTTCCTGACTGGCTACCTTCATAGATAAGGACTGCCAGTATCTTTCCATCAGAGAAAAAAGTTAAAGAACAATAAACCATTGCACATCAGTCATGATGAGCAGCAAAGCAGAGGCTCTGGAGGGCTGTCCCTTCAGAGTGACAGCGTGGCCACCCAGCTCACGGCCTTTCCCTTCTTCACTGAGCCAGGACTCCAGGAGACTCAGGAGGGTGAGATCTGAGGAGCACGGTTCAAATCCAGCCCAGGAAGGAAAGTCTGTGAGACTCTTCTCTAATTCACCAGCAAAAAGATGAAAGTGGAGCTGTGGCTAACATGGTACCATCCTTGAGTGGAAAAAGCGAGGGGACAGTACCAGGCCCTGAGTCCAAGCTCTAGTACCAACACACACACACACACACACACACACACACACGGCAATACTGTTGTTTGACTGATGAGGAAACAGAGCCTTTCTATGCCAGCCAGAGAAAGGCCTGCCAATCCCACTGGAGAAGGGACACGCTGGTCTTGGGGTTGAGCCCAGCCTGGGGCGTGGACTTCAGCTTCTCTAATCAGGCTGGTGACATGGGTGAAATGAGGTGTCAAAGAGGGTTAAACGGCACCCAGTGCACGCTGGGTCCCTCCCCCTCTCTCCTGCTTCTGTGAAGGAGGAGGGCTGGGGGGGGCGGGAAGGAGGGAGTGGATGTAATCTCGGATGTGAGAGGACCGCTGTAGGCTAAGAGTGAAGTGAAGACAGGGACAGGGGAGAGAAACATGAGGAAAGGATTCCGGTTGGCCTGGGACCAGAGATGTCCTAGTGGAGCCCCAAGGGTTCTGGGCCTCAGGAGATCTGAACAGAAGGCTTCCGGCCCCCCTGGGCTGCCGTGGTGGCTGTGGTCCCTGCCTCGTTCCTCTCCGAGGCTGCGCGGAGGCTCCCCAGAGCGACATAAGAAATGTCTATCTAGTAAAAGGCAGCCACAGCCAACTCGGACTCGGTGGGACCCAGTGCCAGGAGGAGGAGGAGAAGAGACCCTCTGCCCTCCTGGGGACCGTCACGACTCTGGGCTCCTCTGGGTCTGAGAACTACATCTGTCTTATTTAGACAATCCCAACCAATACCGGTGCGCCTCGCCCTCGGCTTTGAGTTTGCCCGGCACAACCGAGACCCCGGGTGGGGGCAGGGACGATGTCACTTCCCGAAGATCCAGAAACGTGGTCCCCGGGAATAGAAGCACTAAAGACAGCCGGGCTAGTCTAATTTAGCCACGCCAAATGTCACGGCCGCAGGGCCCCCAGGGCCTCTTCTCCCTTCCTTTTGGCTTCTTTTTCTGGGATTCTCACAGGATCCTGACAGAGACCTTGAGGGCAGGGCTAAGGACACACCACCAAACCCCCTTCCGTGGCGAGGGAGAGCAGGGCGCGGACGCCCGGCCTGGCGGCGCAGAGCGCAAGCCCCACCATCAGTCAGAATCCTATACTCCCTCTGTCTGCAGTAAACATTAATTTTAAAAGAAAATACCGTGCTGCAAGCGTACAGCATGAGATGAATTATTTTATAGCCAGGCAGAGGGCAGGTTTTCTGGATAGTTCTTTCTTTGTTTCTTTTTTCTTTCTATTATTATTATGTTTTAACAAACTTTATAGCCCATTTTATTTGTTCTCAAATAACTTTTTCTCCTTCCTTTCGACACATCAATTACTGGGTTTGTCTCCCTCACCGTATGATGCTGGAATCAGAGATTGATACTGCTCAGCGGAATATAATTTAGTAGTATGTGCCATGGGTTTATGAGTAGGAGTCTGACAAAACATTGCCTTTGAACACTTGCCATTTATTAGCTCCAAGAAGAGATTTATACTTGGCAAGGAGACAATAACTTTGTTTTCTGATAAGCTAAAGAGATTCTATTTTTTGAGTCCAACACATAGAATAGCTTGTCCTTCCCCAATAACTCTACTTACTAGTGTGAATATATTTTAATAATAAAATTGATATATATGTAAATTTATTTTAATCTAATTTCATTGAACCCTTGTAAAAAAAAAAAGGAGGGGGGCTTTGGAGATTGTTTCCATAGCTGAATTATAGATTTCTGTATCCCACCCCCAGACTGACTTTGTGGCTATAATTCTGTCAGGATTTCCTCTGGCTGACAACTCAGCCACACCAGGCTGGAGTGTTTTATAATGGCATCACAACAGAACCAGAATTACGGCTGTGGAATCCATCCCTGTGCTGGGTGGATATGTTTAGAATATTTCTCTTTCTCCGCCTGTACCTGAACTTGAAGATTTATGGGTAACATTCCTTTCTAAGTCAATTACTGGGTGTTTAATTGAAAGTTTAGGTGGTGGGGGTAGACAAGACTGGGTTAGAAGAGGGAGAGGGGAGGCAAGGGGAGAGAAGAAGAAGAAGAAGAAGAAGAAGAAGGGGGGGATAAAAGGGGAGGGGTGGGGGAGGGAGAGGGAGGAGGAGGGAGGAGGAGGGGAGAGGGAGAGAGGGGAGGAGGGAGGAGGCAGTACCCTCATCCCAGGTGGTGGGGAAAGCCAAAGGGTGATTATAGACCGCAGCCAGCTAAGGATTATAGACTACCTCGGAATCCATGTCTTTCATGCTTCCTGCCTGGCCTCTCCTCCACGGTCAAATAAATTATAGTAGCAATATTTACTAAGTCTTTCGAAAGTGATTTTTACTCCTGTAGGTCTCTCTACTAGCTGGGTACCTGGGGTCAGTAAATAAAAGTCAGCACTGCCCCCCTCCCCTCAGGAGGCCTCTATTCCGGGCCCCTGGGCCTTGGCTAGGGGCTGATCTTCAGCCCTGGCACCAAGCAAGCGGCTGGCCCTGGCTCTTACGTGGCTGCTGGCTTGGAGGTGGGGGGATGGGGGCAGCAGCCAAAGAAGCTGGACGAGGCAGGGAAGAGGTTACCCTCGGAAGCCTCCAGATGGGAATGGGTGCAGCCCCCCAAAGACTGCAGTGTTTTTAAGCCAAGCTTGTGGTAATTTGTCCTAGTACCTGTAGGAAGCTAGAATTCCAACACATTCCTAGGTACAGCATAGGCCTTCTCAATGACAAATGATTTGTAAAATCTTGGGTACAGATGCTACTCAAAAAGGAAAGAAAAGCCATTACAGTTGAAAGAAGAGAACATTAATATACTTTAGAAAAAATACCCCCCCAAAAGCATAAAAGGATTTTAGATAAAACTTTGTCAAGATACAAAAAACAATTTAGAGAAGACAGGCTCTGTAATATAAGAAATCAAGGAAAATATGATTTTTTTAAAAAGAAGATATAAACAAAGCTGACAAAGTTAAGAGAAAAAAAGCCTAAGGGGAAAAATGAAAATATCACAGAACAACAAGAGTAAACATAACCAAATAGTCAAAGTTGCCATGAAGGAGAGAGGTAAAAGATAAAAGTGACTAGAGAAGTCTTAACTATGGGCCCCAGATGACAAATATCCAATAAGTAGACTTTACCAAAAAAAAAACAAAAACCACCAGACAAGTATGTATATGCATGCATATATATGCATATGCACGCAGACATATGCATACACACATGTATATGTATATGAAGAGCATTTCCCCCACTGACAGAAAGTGGAAAGGATTCCTAAGATCCAGACAGAAAACCAAGACTGAACCTGAGACAGGCCTGGTGCTGCAAAGGAGCTCAGAAGGAAGAAGGAAAGAAAGAGGAGAGGAGGGAAGGAGGAAGGCAGAGCCATCCTAACCTTCCAGACAAAGGGGCACAGTGCCTCTAATGGAAACCCACTACCAGAGTCAAGACTAGAAGACATCAGGGGTCAGAGACCAGGGAAATGAACGTGTGTGTGTGTGTGTGTGTGTGTGTGTGTGTGTGTGTGTCTTGGCTGGAAGACATAATCAAAAAATTCTCCACCAGATGTTGTTTACAAGTGAAGACAACAGACAGACACCCTCAAATACACAAGAATTTAGGAAGTCTGATCTTTATGTCCCCCTGCAGGAAAAGACTCAAGGACATATCCATTCAAATAAAAGATGAGCCAGAGCTACAAATAGGAAGGCTGAATTAGGTCACCAGCTGGTTTGGAAATCATAGCCCGCTTTCACAGAGAAAGAAAACTCCATCATTACGGTTATTACAGCTAACAACAGAACATAAGCTGTGCGATTCCTAGAAAGAAAAGCTTAATCAATGTGGGTTCAAAGCAATCACCAGAGTCTAACAGACTAGCACACGGTGGCACAGAGCTGTACTCCTAGCCCTCGGAAGGCTGAGGCAGTTGGAGCTCAAGTTTGCAACCAGCCTGGGCTACACTGCCTCCCCACCCTCAAAAGAGAAAGGAGGGAGCCGGCACCTGTGGCTCTCCGCCTGCAATCTTAGCTACTTAGGAGGCTGGGATCTGAGGATTTCAGCTGAAAGCCAGCCCAGGCAGGAAAGTCCCCAGAAAAGTCCCCGTGAGACTCTTATCTCTAATTAACCACCCCCAAAATGGAAGTAGAGTAGAGCAGCAGCCTTGAGCAAAAGAGCTCAGGGACAGCGCCCAGGCCCCGAGTTCAAGCTCCAGGACCGGCAAAAAAAAACAAACAACAACAACATACACAACTACAGAGGAAAGGAAAAACAACAACGACTGAAAGATGAGTGGAATCAGGGTATGGGGCAAGAGGGCCAATTCTGTTACCTACCTAAGCTTCAGAGAAAAGCGAAGGAGGAGGACTCTGCTGCTGGAGGCGGAGGAGAGAGGAGGAGGAGGAGCAGGAGGAGGAGGACGAGGACGAGGAGGAAGTGAGGAGGAGGAAGAAGTGAGGAGGAGGAGGAAGTGAGGAGGATGAGGAGGACGAGGAGGAAGAGGAGGAAGGCCCCCGAGGAAATGGGTGGATGCTGGAGAGCTGCTGGGCCCGGGCGGAGCTGCACTTCCGCCTGGGGGTGCGGGCACCGCCTGTCCTGGAGCCCATCCTGACCACCCGGAGCACGGGCTGCAGACTCCGGGCCCAGGAGGCCCTGACCGCCTCCGTCCACCCGGGGGCCCAGGGGGCCCTGACCGCCCCCCTCCACCCGGGGCCCAGGAGGCCCTGACCGCCCCCCTCCACCCGGGGGCCCAGGGGACCCTGACCGCCTCCCTCCACCCGGGGGCCCAGGGGGCCCTGACCGCCCCCCTCCACCCGGGGGCCCAGGGGGCCCTGACCGCCCCCCTCCACCCGGGGGCCCAGGGGGCCCTGACCGCCTCCCTCCACCGGGAGCCGCTTGCGTGGAAGGTAAGGGCTTCATCTCAAGAACAGAAAACAAATTCAAACAAAACCCCCCAAATTCCAAAACTCAACTACAAAATGCCAAGCACAGGTGAGAAGCTGCGTGTAGCTCAGGCAGGACGGGGCAAACACATGCACAGTGAATGGGGCTCCTCTGTCCTGCCCTCTTGGGGGGGACCCCGGGGCGGGGGCCAGGTCTTCACCCTCCACAGGAGACCGCACAAGTTCTAGCTGGGGCTGTGGGCATCACAGGGGGGTGGAGATGTTGACGCCCGGCCAGGGAGCTCTTCACAAACGGCCTAAATAGGCGATGCTCCCCGAAGGCGAGGGCTCTGGGCTCTGCCATGAACCCAGAGCTTCTAGACGGCTTCCTGGCCACTCCTCTTCCACCTGAGTGAACCACTGTGATTCAACATCTGGGCGGGGAGGAAGACGACCAAGGAAGAAAGCAACAACGCTTGGGAAGCAATCCTCATTCGTGAAGGGGGCTGGTAGCTCAGGCCTGTAACCTAGCTACTCAGGAGGCTGCCATCTGAGGGTTGAAGCCAACCCGGGCAGTAAAGTTTGTGAGACTCATCTTCAATTAACCACAAAAAGCCAGCAATGGAGCTGTGGCAGTAGTCGAGTGCTAGCCTTGAGCACAAAAGCTCAGGTAGAGCGTCCAAGCCCAGAGTGCAGGCCCCAGGACCACCAGAATCAAACCAAAACAAAAACCACTCAAGACAAACAACCCTTCACTAGTAACATTATACAGGAAGGGAATAAATTATCTTTGTTTCCCTCCAGTCAACCCTGCCACTAACATTTTCAAGAGACTAAAAAAAACAACTATGAGGCAAGAAGTATAAAAGGAATAATATATAAAAAAGAAAATATATACAGGGGCTGGGGATATGGCCTAGTGGCAAGAGTGCTTGCTTTGTATACATGAGGCCCTGGGTTCGATTCCCCAGCACCACATATACAGAAAACGGCCAGAAGGGGCGCTATGGCTCAAGTGGCAGAGTGCTAGCCTTGAGCAAAAAAGAAGCCAAGGACAGTGCTCAGGCCCTGAGTTCAAGGCCCAGGACTGGCCCCCCCCAAAAAAAATATATACAAAAAAAAAAAAGAAAAGAAAAAATGAGAAAAGAAACAGCCAACTCTTTAGGGGTGGTTGGTAAAAAGCTAGCCAATGGGCCAAAATGTCAGGTACGGAGTTCAAGTCCCAGTCTTGGGCAAAAAAAAAAAAAGCAAAATGAAAAGAAAGAAAAGGAGAAGCGCACTTAAATTTAAAAAAAGTAAACAGATATCACAGCAGAGACTAGAAATTCAAAATAAAGCTGGAGAGAAAGTTGTGCAAACCTCCTAAACAAGTAGATGGAAACAAACAAAAATTAACTTCCCAGAGAGAGAGAGACAGAGACACAGAGACACAGAGAGACAGAGACAGAGAGACAGAGACAGAGACGGAGAGACAGACAAGAGACAGAGATAGAGAAAGCACTTGAGGCTAAGGCATCCAGATCAAGAGGGGACAGAGGGCGACTTCTTCAAACTGGAGCAGATGTGCCTCAGGTACAACAGCTGGCAGGGCTGAGCCACCGTGACCAGCTGCCAAATCATCTTTTTGGCTTGAGAGGCAACTGGAGGACCTGCTATGTCAAGTCCAGGGAGTGTAAAGAAGAGGAAAAGGTGTGGGCAGGGGGCAGGAGCTCAAACTCAGAAGAAAGGGAATTTCCTCCCTTCTAGCAAGACTGATCCTCCAGTAAACCCAGAGAGAAACCAGAGCAATCAGGAGAACAATGGGAATCACCAGGAAAAAGATAAATCCAAACTGACAGATCACATAATATGACAGACTTGGTAAAAAAAAATTTCTCGAAGACGTTGTAGGAATAATGAACAATTAGGTAGTAAAGAAAATAAGGCAAGTGAAAAAGCAAGATGTCTATGAACTTCAGGAAAACCAAAAGTTCGAAGAGAAAGACAAACAAGAAACCGATCTTTCCATCTGAGTTAGCAGTCTTAAAGTAGGTTTTCTGGGGAAAACAACTGCATGTTTATAAATCATTGGTCAGAACACAGTATTGTGGTTCCAAATAGCTATTGAGAAGGCTGGAAATGCCTCTCTACATCACTTTTATAATAATTTTAAAAATTAAAAAAAGTAAGCTTGGAATTGGAATCGTTTTCCACGCAGGTGCTCCTTTTACACCAAGGTGGAGAAAAGTAGGATGAATTTAGGAACAGGCAGCTGGCCGTCCATCCATCAGTCATTTCCACAAAGACTACATTTCACTGTGCATACTCTAACATAAACCTTTATGTACTAAATAACATAGAACCATCAGCAAACAACAACTTCAAAATGAGAAGGATATGGGAAGTCTAAATGATAAATTAATAGGTTCCATCTAACATATTTAATTATGTAACTTTAAATTTAAAACACACGTTATGCCGGACACTAGTGGCTCACGCTTGTAATCCTAGCTATTCAGGAGGCTAATATCTGAGGATTGTGTTCAAAGCCAGCCTGGGCAGGAAAGTCCATGAGACTCAACTCCAATTCACCAGCAAAAAGCTGAAAGTGGCGCTGTGGCTCAAGTACTGTAGTACTAGCCTTGAGCAAAAAAGCTCAAGGACAT
This sequence comes from Perognathus longimembris pacificus, assembly GCF_023159225.1. Classification (NCBI taxonomy): domain Eukaryota; kingdom Metazoa; phylum Chordata; class Mammalia; order Rodentia; family Heteromyidae; genus Perognathus; species Perognathus longimembris. Next base: position 159,343,288 of record NC_063161.1, read on the forward strand.
TGCCCTGGCCCTGAATTCAAGCCCCAGTATCAGCACACACACAGACACACACACACACACACACACACACACACACACATATATATACAAAGAAAACATTGTATTTGAAAAATATGAAATATGGGTAAGGTTATACAGAGAGGACAATTCAATGCCTCAACCATAGAACCAAACACAGAAAATAAATAAATTGCGCATTTCACTCATACGTGAAGAAAAAAATAAAAATAAACTACTACAAAAGATGTCATTAATCGGGCTAAGAATATGGCTTAGCAGCAGAGTGCTTGCCTAACATGCATGAAGCCCTGAGTTCGATTCACCAGCACCACATACACAGAAAAGATCAGAAGTGGTGCCGTGGCTCAAGTGGCAGAGTGCTAGCCTTGAGCAAAAAGAAGCTCAGGGACAGTGCTCAGGCCCTGAGCTTAAGCCCTGGGACTGGCAAAAAAAAAAACACCCCAAAACAAACAAAAAGATGTCATTCGTCAAGAAAAAACTAAAGTTAATGAAAGTAGAATACAGACAAAACAGTAGAATGGATAAATAAATCAGATATTTGAAGTTTCTTGGGCAACAAAACAAAACAAAGAAATCTCATTAAAAAGTCAGGCTACCAGTTAAACTGATCTTCAAAAAGGAAGAAAACCCAAATACATAAAATTAGCAATGATAAAGAGGAAATAAGCACAAAATACAGAAGAAATTGGAACGCCTCATGAGATATGCAAAACTATGCGGTGGCAGTTAGAGACCCGGGGGACAGGGACAATTTTCTAGGAGAAATACCAATTGCACAAGAAAAGGAAGAAATTAAAATAGACCAGACACTATGAGCAAAATCAATCAAGTTGTTGACAAGCAATTGTTCCCGAGTGCCAGCTCCAAGGAATAAAACTGCCAAAGTTCTAAGAACTCTTGCAGATGAGGAAGAATGACAACCTCGGAAACGATCGTCACATCACTGATACTAAAGCCTGAAGCACAAAAAATGGATAAGCTTACCTGTATTATAGATAGACCCACCTGCATCATTTATAGCGCTACATATAGATGTGAAAAAAAATAAAATAAAAATGAAGCTTTTGTCGTCGCCCACATTCTATGGGCGGGGGACCTGGCATGACTCTCAGTGGAGAGGGGTCAGGGGCTGGCACGTCAGTTTCCATTAAGATTCCCACACCTGTTTTCCCACATGTCCAACAGAATGATTGCAGTGTCCACTTGGAATAATAGATAGGTTGCTTATTGAAACATACAACAAAACTACAGTAGTTAACTGGTATGCTCTGCTTCAGAAATACACACTCGAAGTTCACAGCAGGAAGTTCACAAATAGATCCATCTACATTAAGGGCCTAGACATACAGGTGGACAACGGCCAGACCATACACTGCGATAGGATGCCAACCGGTAGGTAGCCTGCAGCAAGCTAGGACGCTAACTGCAACGTGCCTGAAAATTAGTCCCTCAGGGCTGGGGTTTGACGAGTAACTGACAGCCCCTCGGTGTGCAGCGTTTCCACAGCAGGACGATCACGGCCAAGTACGTCCCCTCCCTCACCAGTCTCCATGAGGGACTGGACGCCTCTTCCCGGGTGGGCCCCCAATCTGCCCAGGCCAAGAGCCTCCGATCAGGGCGCCCTGAGCGCAAGCTTTTGGTGTCTGGCCCTCTCGGCGGCTGCACCTGTGGGCTCTGCTAGGTAGTCTTTGCTTTGGGGAGTCTTCGTTTCTTTTCTCACTCCAACACCACAGAGGGAGGACAGAGTAGTCAATCACAGTTCAAGTCAGGTGCCAGCAGCCCATGTTGTCATCTGAGCTACTCAGGAGGAGACCAGGAAGATCAAAGGTTGGAGGCCCCGCCTAGGCAGCAAAGCTCATAAAACCCCTTCTCAACCCGTGGGGTGGGGGTGGGGGTGGGGGGGCAGAGGCGCTCCTCTCCCATCCAGAGCTGCACAGGAAGCCAACCCAACAGGAATCATTGTGGGCAGATCCTGGGCAGGAAGCCAGACTCGATTCTAAAAGTAACCAGTTAGAAAGAGGGCTGAAGGCGCCGTCCTTCTGTATCGCCGCAGCCCAGCAAAACCAAGCCCCGAGTTCAAATCCCTAGTACTGCAAAACGAAACAATATTCAGTCTAGTCTAGAGGCAACTGCTAACCAAGTGGGGAAAAAGAAGGCTCACATAAACACCAAGCACACCAAAGGGTCAGGGACACAGCAAGAGAAATGGTTGAAGCAGCAGAAGAAGACACCAACTGATTTGCTCAGTTCCTCTAAGACAAGCTTGGTGCTCATCACTGTCTTATGAATAAGGAATGTAAGAGCTGGGATTTGTTGTGTTTTGGGTTTGTTTTTTTTTTTGCCAGTCCTGGGACTTGAACTCAGGGCCTGAGCACTGCCCCTGGCTTCTTTTTGCTCAAGGCTAGCACTCTGCCACTTGAGCCACAGCGCCACTTCCGGCTTTTTCTATCTATGTGGGGCTGAGGAATCGAACCCAGGGCTTCCTGTATACGAGGCGAGCGCTTTACCTGTAGGCCACATTCCCAGCCCAAGAGCTGGGATTTGAACCCAGGCCTGACTTGGAGTTCACACGGCAGCGGGTGAGACGCGATTCCACAGCTCGGGGTCACTGGGAGGCTCAGGTGAGCTGGGGGGGTGGGGGAGGGGCATGGCGGCTCACCTGTTGGGACTGTAGCCCTTGGAGTGCAGCAGGAGGGCCTGGTCCACGTCTCGCGGGAAGTCGTGCAGCACCCAGCCTTTCTGCAGGCAGTCCTGCTTCTCCAGGCGGCTGGCCAGCACCTTCATGACGATGCTGTCAGGGACTGAGAGGAAGGACAGTGAGCGCCTGCTCGGCTACGGGCTTCCGAGCCGGGGCACGCCCGACCAGCCCCACCCCGGGGTCCCGGCCTGGCTCCGCAACGGTGGCAGACGACGGCGGTGACCTTCCCCGACCTGGAACATCTCGGAGGAGGCCGGGGTCGTGACATGAGGCAGTTCATGCCCCCCGTCTTCATCTGATCTGGCAGCTGTCACAAAATGTCATCCGCCGGATATTAGAAACAACAGAAATTCAGTGTGCACACGTCGGAGGCTGGAGGTGTAAGATGGAGGCCCATCCGTTCGGTGTCGGGCAGAGCGGACGTTTCTGGCTTAGTGACAACGCCTTCTTACCGAGCCTCCCATGGCAGAAGGCAAGGGAGGGGGAGTGTCTCTGGTCACTTTCATTTTATGTTATGCCTAGCCTAGGGCTTGAACTCAGGGCCTGGGCGCTGTCCCTGAGCTTTTGTGATCAAGGCTAGAGCTCTACCGCTTGGAGCCACAGCTTCATTTCCGGCTCTTTCGGTGGTTCGTTGGAGGCGTGAGGTTCACAGCCTTTCCTGTCCAGGCTGGCTTGGAACTGCAATCCTTAGGTAGCGAGGATCGCAGACGTGAGCCGCTCGTGCCTGGCTGGGGCCAGCGTTACAGGGCGCTAACCTCAATGGGGGGCTCCACCTGATGAGTGGGTCCATCTCCACACACTGCCACCTGCGCCCACCCCAGGAATCTGGGGGAAGACACATTCAGTCACTGCACCCTACTAAGGCTCCAGGTTCGGCTGCAACCCCTTTCTGGGGAAGCTGAGCCCCCACCTAAAGTTTCAGTTCTCAGATAGGACAGGATCGGTGCTCCGGCTGCTCTGGGCTTGCTCCTCCCTCCTCTCCCCCTCCACCATCCTTCCCTCCTCCATCTTAGGATCCAAGCGGTCTCAAGAATCACAGCTCTACTTATAAGGAGAGACCCAATAAACCCCACAGAAGAGGAGATATTTCCAAGCCTCTTGTTTACATTGCTGCAATTGACATTTTCCTGAAATTCATACCTCTCTTTCCAGAATCATTAAACGGCCCATGTTGCTAATGTAGTGCGTTCTGGCAATTTGCTCTGCATTTCCTGCTCTTTGCACTCATTTTCCCAGGAATACTGGGTAAATGTTACCACTGTTTGCTGTGAACGTGGCCCAAGTAAGACTGCTCTGCAAAAGGTGCAGCCATTGAATGTTTGGAAGTTTCTCTAGAAGCTTCCACCTACCAACCATGGTGCTCTAAGCAAGTGACCCTAACGCCCACGTCTGGGGCCTTCTGAGGCCAGGTTCTGGGAGTAAGGCGGCCCTCCCAGAGGCCTCCCTCCACCCCACGACACGCTGGGCGCTGCTCTGCTCTCCAAAGCAGCACAAAGCTCAGCTCCACGCAGCCAGGCCCGGTGGCGCAAGCCTGTAGTCTTAGCTGCTTGAGAGGCTGAAGCCTCAAGTCTACAAGGTAGACACCACAGACTGCATTTCTGTTTAGTTTTTTTTTCTTTTTAGGTTTTTAATTTTAATTATTTCTTTATTGTCAAAGTGAGGTACAGAGGGGTTACAGTTTCATATGTAAGGCACCGCGTACACTTCTTATCCAACTTGTTACCTCCTCCCTCATGCCACCCCCCTGTCCCCCCTCAGACTACATTTCCAAATTTAAAAAAATGAGTAAATAAAAGGCCAGTGACAGCGACTAATTCTGCTAATACTAGCTATTCAGGAAGTTGAGATCGAGTTCAGCTCAGACAGGAAAGTCCATGAGTTTCTGGGGCTGGGGGTGAGGCTTAAGTAAGAGAGCACTAGCTCAAGCGCCCCCTCCAAATAGAGAAAGAGCGCCAGCAAGCCGGTGGGCTGGAAACATAGCTCAGTGGTAAGCAGAACTCTTTCCTAGCTTGTGTGAGCCGTGGATTTGAACCCTAGTAGCACAAGGATGGGGGGGGCTATCTTTCTTCCTCTCCCCACCACCTTTATCCCCCCCCCCACAGTCAGGAGAGAGCAAAGGATTCTGCTTTAACAAGAGCCCTGGAAGCTGGGCACTGTGGCTCACGCCTGTAATCCTAGCTACTTAGGAGGCTGAGATCTGAGGATCGGCAGTTTGAAGCCAGCCCAGGCAGGGAAGTCTGTGAGGCTCTTACTCCAACTAGTCACAGAAAAAGCCGGAAGGGGAGCTGTGGCTTAAAGTGGTAGAGTGTGAGCCTTGAGCGAAAGGAGCTCAGGGACGGTGCTCAGGCCCTGAGTTCAAGCCCCAGGACTGGCCAATAAAAAAAAAAAGAGAGAGAGAAGAGCCCTGGTAGCCAGTATGATTGACAAGTGGGCGGGGCTGTCTTCCCTGGCCTCCTCCGCACAGGGCCAGCAGGGCCTGTGGGTGAGCCGGAGCCCGCCTTCCTCCTTGGAGAAGCTCCCCCCGCCTTCCCTGCTCTGATGCCCTTCTTCATAGCAGCCCCGGCCTGGCCTGCTCCATAGGCCCCTCACCCCCACCCCCGGGTTCCCCCGCGCTCCAGTCCTCTCGTTTGTAATCAACACTCTAGGTGACTCTATGCCTAATGTCTGGTTCTCACGGGAGTCAGTGGAGGCCATGTGGACAGAGTGCCCGTTCTCCTACGCTTTCCCAAGCCTCACACACTGCCTGGCACACAGCAGATAGGGAGTGAACAGGAGGCTTCTCCTCTCCAACGTCACCGCCGTGCTGGGCGCAGCGGCTCACGCCTGTGATCCTAGTCACCCGAGAGGCTGAGACGAGAAGTAAAGAGGGAGGCCAGCTGGAGCAAACAGAGCTCCGGAAACCTCATGTCAATCGACAGAGCTGGCGACCCGGTACAGGGGCAACAGTCCAGGCCGGCCACGCATGAACACTGCCCTCTAGTCAGATGTAACCCCAGCGACTTAGGAGCCTGAGATCTGAGGATCATGGCTTGAAGCCAGCCCGTGAAGTCAAGTCCAGGAGACTCCTACCTCCAAATAACCACCAAAAAGCCAGACATGGAGCTCTGGCTCAAGGGGTAGAGCACTAGCCTTAAGCGGGGGGGGGGGGGGGGGGGGGGAAGCTAAAAGACAGCCCCAGTACTGGCACAACATGGGACTTCTTTTTTTAATGGCTTCAAAAAGGGCAGGCACAAGGCCCACTTCAGCTCCTCCATGGCCCTCTCCCAACCCAGGTTCAAACCCTGCTACTACAGGGATAGATTGTTTGGGAGGTCACCTCACGGTTGGGAATCTGGGGCCGGAAGGGGCCTGGGTCTTAGGGGATACACGCGAGGTCACGCGATGGGTCGGTGCACAGGTGGACAGCAAGGATCCCGCCCACCAGGCCCGGATGCCCTCCTGCCACGCCACCCAGCCTCCCACACCTCAGCCACTTATAACCAGGGCAGGCAGAGACGCCAAGGCCTCCTCTCCCAGCTCCTCCCCTCAGCTGACAGAGAGTCCTGGAGGGACGGGCCCAGTCTGCCCCAAAACGGAGACCAGCACACACACACACACACACACACACACACACACGCCCTCTCCGTGGGGAGCACACGTGCGGGAGGAGGCAGGGACGGCTGGGCAGGTGTGCTGTGTCAACTGGTAGAGGGGGCTTTAAATGAAAAATGGCTCACCTGTGCTATGAAATACTATGCACCCCTTAAAAAAGAAAAACTACCTTGGCAGTGACGCAGTAGCTCAGAGTGATAGAGCACTAGCCTTGAGTGAAAAAGCTCAGGGACAGCACCTGGGCCCTGAGTTCAAGCCCCACAACTGAAATATATCTACACTATATATATATATATACATATATATGCATGTATTTTTTATTTACCTTAACTTGTGAAGAGATCTGTGATCGAACGGAGGAAATGTGATAAACAAATGTTCCATATGAAAAGCTAAAATTTAAACCTGTATGTATGTTTAAATGTTTATATAATGTAAATGAGCAGCATGTATTAGTGTGTGTGTGTGTGTGTGTGTGCGAGAGAGAGAGAGAGAGAGAGAGAGGCCAGGCGTGAGAGGCCTGGAAGTCAGATGCAATGTCTCTGTGCCCTGAGAGGAGACAGGAGACAGTTCAGCACAACGCTGGCTGGTGGGGTGACCCTGGGGAGGTCACCCCAGCCCAGACCTCATGGGTCCCGCAGCGGCAGCAGACCCCTCTCCCCATTGGTACACGGGGGCCCTCCTGAGCTTCCGAGGGGAGGGGAGGGGGTGGATGTCCGGGTTTGTGGGTGTGGGCTGGTGCCCTGGACCGGCTCCTGGGCTCACTGCACTGCCAGCGGGCCCCAGAGATTACGCTTCTATTTTTGATGCATGTTTAAGGTCTTAGGTGTTTTCAAAGGTCACCTTGGAGAAGGTCCTACCACAGGGACAAAGGACCCGGAGAGGCACCCGGGGGGCCACACCACACGGGTGGCTCCTGGGGTGGGTGGCTCCGTGTCTCCGACTCCACCAGCTGGGCAGGCTGGTGAAGTCCACATCCGCCTGTCCTGAGGGCTCTTGGGAAAGCTCCGATCCTGGAATAACAGGGAGGAAAACCCACAGAGCCTCCAAGGGGGAGAGGGGACCCCTGAAGACCCAACCCAGCCCACCTGGAGTCTGCCTGCCTTGCCTTTCCCTTTCCTCCCCGCCCCCCCGCCCTGTGCCTTCCCTTCTGCGGGCCACCGCCCCTCGCTCACCGGCAGCATGGGGAGGACGGCATTCTCCGGCTGCCAGCAGTTTAAAGTCCCTGGATAATGTGTCCATTATCCTCCCTGCTCCTTTCAGAGAAGCCTGGCCAGGCTCAAGTCTCCCACCATTAAGCCAGATGCCTGGGGCTTGATTTCCCAACGTGACAGTTAACATCTCTTCCTGCCTGCAAGTGACTGCCACGGGCAACCACTCTAGAATACCCTGTCAGCCCTGGGTTTAGAGAAGAGCAAGATGTGAGCATACCATTATTCGTGGTTTTACAAGTTTGCTTTTCTCCCCCCACCCCCACCCCCGACCCCCAGGGCCTCTGTGGAGGGCAATCCTGAGGCTGACCTCAAGTCCTTGGGCCCTGCAGCCCGGGTGGGCACGGAAGGGGGGCTCAGCGCAGGCTCTCAGCTCATGTTCCCAGGCCCACACCACTGGGTGTGGCGGGGGGGGGGGCCCTGGCCACCGCTCCCGTCCTGTGATTCTTGGTAAGAGACCCTGGCCTCCCCCTATCCTGCTCCCTTCCATCAACTCCAGGCTTCAGACGGGAGCCGGGCACTGCGAGACTGGCCTGGACAGACTGGTGTCTCCTGGCGGTGGCCCTGCCATCTGTAATCCTCAGATGCATTCAGCTCAGACACGGCTGAGCAGGGCCGAGGGCCGCGGGAGGAGGCCCACACCGCTCCCGGTTTGCCCTGGAAACTGGAACTCCTCCTGCACCCCCTCCTCCAGCTCCCCGCCTCTCCCTCCCTCCCTCCCCCCTCCCCCCAGGGCACGCCAGCTGCTGTGTGCAGGCCAGCGGCCTCTGGCTGGCTGGAGGTAAAGGGTCCACAGACAGGTCGTGTTGGCAGACACTCCCTGGGGCAGGTGGGAAGGAACCCAGCCCTTGGCCGACCACATCTTCTGCAACAGCCTGCTCACACCGGTCCTCCACTCACAAACACGTGTGTTCACACCCTACACACACCAGGCAGTCCATCTACCCACCCACCCCCAGCCCTGCGCCCCTCTCAGCACCCGAACAGCCCTGGGGCTCCTGGGTTCCAGGTCCTGCCGACCATAAAGGGGTCCCCAGGGCCCCAGGCAGGAAGCCAGACCAGGGGCGCTTGGGAGACAGAAGTAGTTTCGGTTCAATTTCCATTCTAGTGCCCGGTCTCCTCCCCGGGATGCTGGGAGCTTTGGAGGGAGTGCCACACATGGCTGGAATCCAGTGGACGCTCCATGAATGGTGTCCGGTAGACGCCTGCTTTCAGAGGGTGCTGACTCCTGGTAGCCCTCCCCGCCGCTGGAGCAGAAGGCTGTTTGTTTGTTATGTACTGCCACCTGCTGGTTGGTTTTGGCTCCTGCACCCGTGAGCCGGGAGGAGAGCTCTGCAAACGTTGGTGAAACCGCAGGGAGGGGCTGCGGAGAGACTGCGATGGTTTCAAGTGTGCAGGGCAGAAGCTCACTGCATCTGGTTGGCCCCTTGGTAAACGGAGGTCACACGCCAGGAAGACCTGTTTTCCTAGGACTACGCCTTCTCCTCCAGGCGCAAGATGGAAGAGATGTGTTTGTTAGGAGCTGAAAGTCTATATTCCAACAGCAACATTGAGGTCACCAGAGAGACCACAGTGCCGGGAGGGATCGATGTTTCGGTTCTGGATCTCCCCCCTGGAGACCTGACTGACCAGAGGGTGGCCTGGGGTCCCCACCTCTGGAAGAGAGGCTGCTCACTTCCACCCTCCTCCCTCCTCTCGGCCATGGCTGCTTGAACAAGAGGCCAAGGCCACGGGAGGCGTCCACCCCGCCTGGGCCTGCCCACGGCTCGGCAGCCCTGCCCTCCGCGGGCTTCTCCGCCGTGTCCTGGGGGATGGCACGCCACGCGAGTGAAAAGAGCACTGACGCCTGCCATCTAGCTGCTCGGGAGGCTGAGGTCCGAGGACCATGATGTGGAGACAGCCTGGGAAGGAAAGTGTGTGGGACTGTCTCCAAACAATCAGCGAAATCTGGACTGCAGGCATGGCTCAAGTGGTGAAGCCCTAAGTTCAAGCACCAGCTACCAGCACAGGCGTGTGCCCATGTGCGCGTGCATACACACACACACACACACACACACACACACACACACACCCCACTCAGGGGCAGCCATTTTCCTATAAATAACTTCTACCCCATTGGCCAAAGTAATAAGACTTATTTAAAAATGTACGCCGCCACGGTGCATAACAACTTGATGGCTATTCCTATGTCGAAGTGCATTTTTACATCTTTCAATGTAATCTAAGAGTATCTGGGAAGAAGCCAGCTGGGGTGTGTGTGTGTGTGTGTGTGTGTGTGTGTACACATACATGCATGTGTGCGTACTAGATTGCCCCAAAGTGTAACTTATTAAGTACACTATACCATACCATACAACGCTACAACCCTGTACAGTACTGAGGGGCGGTGGAGGCTCATCTCCCTTCTCCTCCAGTGGACAGGACTCGGAAGCAGTCCTTTCTCCCACGGGACAGGCGACGGGAAGGCCCAGAAGCCTGAATTCTGTCTGCAGCCCGTCCATCGGGGGCCGGCTCACCTCCTAGCGGGGGTTTCCTCCTCTGAAAAGAACAGGATTGAACTCCCAGGTCCCTGAGCCACACCGTAGGTCCATGTTCTACCTCAGCCCTATGATGTATGTGATCCGTCCTGAACAAAGCAGCGTTCAGAAGAAGCTTCGCCAGCGGGTGTAGATGGCCACACCTCCCTCCGCCTTACCGCCGAGGGACCGGGCTCAGGGCCTTCCCTCGGAGTCCAGGCCAGGGCAAGGCCTGGGTAGAGACGAAGCGGGGAGGACTTCTGAAGCGAGGTCACGGGAAGCCTGGCAGCTTTCCCTAGTCTCTCCCCCAACCACTGCCACCTTCAGATCCTGGGGTGCGGCCGGCGGCCGCCATGCTTGGAGGAAACAAGACACAGGCCACAGGGGGCTGCGGGGAGCGACGCCCGGCCCACCCCGGCCTTGCATCAGCCGCCGCGCGTGAGGCCCCTCAAGACACACGCAGAGGAGAAGCACGGAACTCAAGAAGCGGGGCCCGGAGGCCCAGACGGCGGGGGGGGGGGGGTCCACCGCGCCCCACGCCCCAGCCCGAGGCCCAGTCCCCATCCTCACCCACGGAATGACCCGCTGCCATCTGTGCCACTGAGCTGCAGGTGTCACCAGAGCGGGGCCAGCTTCTGTGTGCCACGGAGATGAGGCGGCCACGGCTGGAGGTGGCCCAGGAAAGACGGTGAAAACCGCACCCACGGCCCACCCGGGCCCGGGCCGGACAGGAAGCGGGTGCCTGCGTGGGGCCCCGTACCCGCCCTGAAAGCTGCCTCACAGAGGGGGGCGGAGGCCCCCCCGAGAGGCTGAGAGGCCACGCAGCCGGGCGGCGCCCAGCGTAGCCCAGGTCCTCGGCCGCCCGGGCTGACCACGGCTCCCCGTCTCTCTAGAACCCCTTCAGGCCGTGCCCAGCCCCCGCCACCTCGTTCCCGCAGGACTAGGCGGTGTCATCCACACAGAAGCAGGGGCAGCAGGGGTCCTTCCTGGGCCCGGGAAGCTGGGGGAGCCCTTCCTGGTGGCCTGGGGAGCTGCCACCTGCCCGCCCCCCTGACGCATGTCGGTGAGCTTCTGCCCCGCCCACCTGTGGAGCCGTCAGCCGGCGCCGAGATTTGGGGTGCAGGGGAGCTCAGCGGAGGTCCCCACCTCCCAAGCCATGGCCAACAGGCTGGGGTGGGGCAGAATGACGGAGCCAAGGTCAGGGAGAGGTCACGAGGAGGAAGTCCTCCCTCCCCACGCCCGCCCCGGGTGCCAGGACCTCCGGCCTCCGCCCCACACCCCCCCCCCAGCCACACCCCACTGGGTGGCGTTCCCCCCCGCCCAGGGCCCCCCCCCCCGCCACCCGGAGCTGTACGGACAGGAGCAAAGCTGCGGGACCTCCCCTCCTCTGTGCCACGCGGGTGCTGGCCGCAGGTGACAAGCTCCCGCACGCCTCACTCACAGAAAGAGTGACAAAGAAGCAGCGTCGCTCGCCGTCACTAGAGGACAATCCCGGAGGGCAGGGGCCTCCAGCAGCCCTGCTCACAGGCCCGCCAAGGGCTGCCCAGACAGCTGCGCTAGGAGACGCCCTTCCTGGAGCAGCAGGGCTGGGCCTCGGGGGTCCGGCCTGTCCAAGACGATTTCACAGCTCAGTGCGTTGGAGGTTTTGCTCTTCTCTGAGGCCATGGTGGCTGCCCTGCAGGGAACGCGTTTCCAGAAGCTCCGGGCAGAGCAGGAGGACACTGCGTACTTCTGGGCTCTCTGGGGACTTCCCGCAAATGTCTGGGCTTGTTCTGACCAGTTTTAACTGGATGTCTAGGAAACGGAACTTTTTGTGCACAGGAAGATGTGGGGCTGGCTCTGTGGTGGGGGGAAACCACACCAGCCAGGCACTGTGGCTCACGCCTGTCAGCCTAGCTACTCAGGAGCCTGAGATCTGAGGATCATGGTTGCAAGGTAGACAAATCTGAGAGAGTCTTATCTCAGATTAACCAGCAGAAAGTCAGAAGATAGTGGTGGCTCACGCCCGTCATCCTAGCTACTCAGGAGCCTGAGATCTGAGGATCGCCATTCAAAGCCAGCCCAGGCAGGCAAGTCTGTAACTCTTATCTCCAATGAACCACCAGAAAACCAGAAATACAGCTGTGGCTTACAGTGGTAGAATGCTAGCTAGCTTTGAGCAGAAAAGCTCAGGGACACTGTCCAGACCCTGAGTTCAAGTCCCACACTGACCAAAAAAAGAGTCAGAAGCAGAGGTATGGCTCAAGTAGTAGAGTGCCAGCCTTGAGCAGAAAAGCTTAAGGGACAACACGAGGCCCCGAGCGTAAGACCTGGTACAGACACACAAGAGCAAAGCAAGCCAAACCACAACAGTGCACCTAACAAGCTGCCCAGCCCCTGCTTGCGCGGCACGCATGCTTGGTGGACAGGATGGGTCCAGAACCCCTAACCACCTCAGTTTCTCCCCTGTCGTAGCCACTGAACAACTTCATAACCCTTCTGCATCAGGCTTTGTCCCGGGGGCAAACATTGTGGTCGTGTATCAAGACAACAGTGCACTTTCACAACATAAGTCTACGTGGAAAAGAAAAAATCAGAAGGGAGAAGGACTCGCCTAGGCCACAAACCTGTTGATGAGAAGGCGGACAGGTGCTGACCCCCGTTGTGGAACCGTCCTCACGAGAGAGGCCCTCGCCCGGCTGCCCCCCGTGTGGCCAGCCCGGCCAGCAGAGGCTTTCTCTGGGGCTGGAAAGACTCCTACCTATTTTCCATAAGGAATCTTTGTAGCGGTCCCAGTGGATAAGTCAAAAGTTTGACTTGAAAAAAGCAGCTACTTCAAAAGCATTGTCAGCTGGAGGTGAGGTCCTCGCAGATGCATACATTACGGGGTGGGGGGTGGGGGGGCAGCTGTCAGCCCACCTCTCCAGCCCCCCAGCGAGGCCTCTGGCTGGGACACGGGGGAGGGAGGGCACCTGGGGAAGACATGGGGAGGAAAACCTACCCTGAATAGAAAAGTAAATTAATGTGTTTATGACTTGCTGCTTGGACTGCGTGTGTGCACGTGCGTGTGTGTGTGTGTGTGTGTGCGTGCGTGCACGCGGGGGGAAGAAATGAAAGAAAAATGTAGAGTTTTTTTTTTCAATAATAAAAAGGGAGTTGCTCTGCGGGGCCCCTAAAGCTTGTGAAAAATTAAACTCGACGGATTCAAACTGTCCTATTTCCACTTCAAAAGGGAAGAGGCACTGAGCGCTTCCCAACTTAGCTTCAAACGCCCAGCACCCTAGAAAGTTTCTGTTTAAAACACACACACACACACACGCACACGCACACGCACACGCACACGCGCACCAGCTCCTGCTTCCCCAAGCACTGCGCTGGGTACTGTGCCCACCGTCTCTCCCTCCACTAATTATACCCCTGTGAGTCTATTAATCAATCGGTAAATTATTTAGGAAGGCGCGCGCTGCCTTCAGCTGGTACACACGCGGCGCGCCCGCGGAAGGCGTGCGGGGAGCGGGCGGGGAGCGGGCGGGCAGCGGCCCCCGGGGCTCTCCCGGCTCGCGCACTACAAGCAATCGCAGCCGCTTTACCTCCTCAGCCGGGGAGAGGTTTACGGGGTCTTTCAACTCAGCAACTCTCTGCAAGTTTTGAACAAAAGAGAAAAGCCGGTCTATTGTCGACTCTTTCGTGTGCGTTTAGTGATGAGAATATTAATTCCCCCCTTTTAAAAAATAAAAGTAAAAAAAATAAATAAAATGAAGCGCTTCGGCTGGGCTCTGATCCCAGGCCGCCTGGGGCCCGGGCCCCCACGGTTCTCGAAATCACTCCTAATCAGCTTGATTCGGGGCCGGCACGGCGGGCGGGCGGGCGGGCGGCTCCCTGGCTCATTACCGGAGCGTGTCAGCGAGCCTTGCAATCTGCCACCTCCGCTCAGGTGCTCGGAGGCCGCCGGGGACCTTGTCTAGGCAGAGACGCTTAGCGAGGAGACACGGCGCAGGAGGGGACTCGGGGAACACTCCGGAATGATCTGTCTTCCCCCCTTCTTTCCTCTGCATTTGGGGGACGTATCACACCAATTAAATAGCTGTGTTCTCACCTACGGCAAGCAAATGTCTGGCATGTGTGGGAATGCAGGCCGTCCCGCCGGGAACCTGCTCGACTGTGGGGGTTAGCACGCGGGTGAGTGAGGACCAAGATCCACCGGGCAGGGCTGCCAGGGCGGCCTCCCCCCTCCTGCGGAGATGGGAACAGCTAGAGCCCAGCACAACCCCCCCCCCCCCCACATACACACACACCGTGGGGCACACACCGTGGCTGGCAGGGCCCTGATGGGACACTTTCTGAACACACTGCAGACACTCTGAGATGTCATCCCGCACCGAGAGCGAGGACGGAAATCAAGGCAATCGCTCTGGTTTCTGTGGTCCAGTAAACCCCAGGTGACAATCAGGAATGAGCTGGGCCGGGGGCTGGTGGCTCAGGCCTGTCATCCTGGCTATTCAGGAGGCTGAGGTCGGAGGATCACAGTTCAAAGCCAGCTTGGGCAGGAAAACATAGGACACTCAGCTCCAGTGAACCACTAGGGAACCAGGAGTGGTGCTGTGGCTCAAAGCGGTAGAGCACTACTAGCCTTGAGTAAAAAGGCTCAGAGACAGTGCCCAGGCCCTGAGTTCAAGCCTCGTGAACAACCGAAAAAAAAAAACAAAAAAACAAGAATGAGAGCTGGGCTTGTCACTGACCGTTCCAAATGGACGAGACTGTGGCATGTCGCTAATGAGCCCACAATCTCAAAGCGGAGCAGACCTCTGTTTTACTGGCGTTGGAACAGGATCCCGGCTTTGTGTTGCGTGAAAAGTGCCAAGCCCGACACTCCAAAGGGCCAAAACGCGGTGGCTCCTCTCCTGGGGACGCTGGGGCTCCCCGTTAGACACCTTGGCTGGGAATGAAATGGTGCGGCCAGCCTGCCCCCCGCGGACTCCCGCTCGGGCTGTAGGGTGCCTCTAAATGGGGAGGTGCAGAGCCAGCACCGAGCGGGAAGGGGCTCGGAAAGCCCTGCAGGAATGGCAGCCACTGGGAGTAGCTCACGTGCTCCGTTCTGGAAAACACCATCCCGTCCGCATCCAATGCCAGCACATGGGTTGGGTGGGATCGGCCGCGGGGACCAACAGCACCGATCTTACTTTAAGAGCTACAGAAATGGCTAAGAACTTGTTTTTTTTTTTTCCAAAAGCCCAGAATTGTTTTGACTTGCTTCTCATCCAGGTAAAAGCAGCGGAAACTTTCCAGCAATGGCAGCTAGGTGAGTGTTGTGAGGGCCGGGCCCCCGACGGCTTTGGAGGAGGTCACCTGCATGAAGAATGCGGTGCACACAGCCCGGGAAACAGATCTGTTCTGCTCGTGGCGGCTGAGGGGGAGCGAGCTCAGGAGGTCAGACGGTGGATCCGAAGTCCAGGGCAGAGGAGAAACATCTCCCCGGCCCTCTGTCCGTGGTGCGGTCACCCACACACGGCCTGGGATCGAGAGACGCAAGTGGAGCTGAGATGGGGCCCTGGGGTCCTTTGCCCAGAAAACAGCTCATTCGTTAATTGTGCTGCTGACTCAAAGAAGGAGGTGTTGGCAGCGCCTGTGAGGACAGACCAGAACCCGGAGCCCGCGGAGGTCACGCGGGGCCCCCCGCAGAGGCGGCGGCTCCGCGGGGGAGGAGGACATCTGGACTGTGGGGCGGGCAGGCCTCCCCGCAGCGACAGAGCTGTGGGCTCCAAGGTGACTGGGGAGAGGGCGGGGGGCTGTCGGGCCCCGGGGACCCAGCGGCGGGGCGCTGGAGCGGGAGGAAGAGTGGCCAACCGAGAAGTGTGCACTTCTGCGGAGAGGGACCAGAGTGCCTCAGGGGGCCAGGAGGGGGAGGAATGTTCCAGAACCCCGCCCCCCTCTTCTGGATGACGGCAGGCTCGGGATTGGAGCACCCTGTCCCTGAGTATTCGGGAGAGGTCTTCCGGGCGAGGATGGATAGGCAGACCTTCTTCCTCAGCTGCTGCCTGGCCAGGGCTCTCTGGGGCCAGGCCCGGGGCCTGTCTCCCTGTCCCCATTTACCAGGATGTGGCATTTGTTGCCTTTCCCCAGTCCTGGCCTTGGGGAGCCTAGGAGTGACCAGTGCCACCCTCTTACACTAACCGTGGCGCAGGCCTGCGTCTCGGAGGTCACTAGTGCTCGAGGCAGGAACGGGAAGCTGGGCGGCCCGGCTCTGTGGAGAGTCATGTCTACGTTCTCCCTGCTCCGGCGGGCAGGGACATGGCTCCGTCAGGCCGGGGCCCACGCCGGGCCCACGCTCTGCACGCCGGGCGCGGTGGATTTCCCAGCAGCGTCTCCGCAGCCCGCTAATGAAACCCGGTGCGTGGTTATGAATGTAAATGCACTCCTGTTCTCCCCGCCAGATCAGGATTAGCGAGATGACAGAGTTTATTGCTTCTGTTAGGAAGAGATGATATTGGTTGTTGTTGTGTTTTTAATTTTGTAGGAAGAACAAAAGTAGAGAGCTACATAATCTAAATAAACATAAAGCTGTAGAAGAAAAAATTAACACAAAACACTGAAGAGGGAAGCTATTCAGCTCTGACTTCGAAGGAAACTGGAAAAGGTGTGCATAGTCTCCTTTGTATTCACCCAGACGCCCAAACCAAAGCCAAACAAAATCTGTCATCTGGACCCCCCACTGAAGGGACCGGTCGGTTCGGTGCTGGTGGCGGGGAACGGGGAGGGGTAGGTACAAATTAGTGCACTTGGGCTCACAGCAATTCATTTGTCTCGACAAGAGGAAATAACCATTGTTCCCCTTTATCCTTCACATACAGTTTGAATAAGTAAAAAACACTATGGTGCTCAGCCAGGCCCTGGTGGCTCCTAGCTGGAATCTCAGCTACTCCCAAGGCTGAGAATTAAGGATGACAGGTAGAAGCCAGCCTGGGCAGAAAAGTCCGTGAAACGCTTATCCCTAATTAACCAGCAGAAAACTAGAAGCGGAGGGGTGGCTCTAGTGGTAGAGTGCCAGCCTTGAGTGGGAAAAGCCAATCATGGGCACAAGGTCCTGAGTTCAGCCCCCGTAGTAGCACAAATAGTACAGCTCTCCATCTCACACCTGGCCAGGGGGGCGCAGGGAGACCAGGAGGCTCTGTGCTCCCGGACCCCATAGAGAAGCCGCAGCGCACACCCTCCTCCATCCTCGGGGACCAGGCGGTGCCAGGGGAGAACCGCAGGGCTCCGGGCGGCCCCAAAGCTGCGAAAACCTGACAATTACACTGTGGCTTAAGATACAGGTAAAACAGACAGTACAGGTTTAAAGTAACTCCATGGGGAAAATTAAACCTAATATCAAAGGAACCCTCGCAATGCATTTATGACAGAAAAAAAAAAGGCTGCATTGAAAAATAGGTGCTGTACAGGTTTAGGCTAGTCACAGCAGCGGATCACAAGAGCCTGTGAACGCATACGATGATGCTAAGTGAAATGAACTCCATGTCATGGAAACGAGTGTTAGATCACTGTTGTAATTACTTTCCACATGCCATGTGAAACCGTAAAAAAAAAAAGAAAGAAAGAAAGAAAAGAAAAATAGGTGCTGTAGCCTGAAACGTATGAGACCCTAGGGTGCACCCTTAAATCATTAAATACAAGTAAATAAATACGCAAAAGAAATTAGGCCAATAGACCACGGATATGGAGACCATTTACAAAAGATGAAAAACATACGGTCAGTTATCGCACCAAAGTTCCGCATTACCAATCTAATCACAATGTAATCAGAAGACCACAATGAAAAACGAGTTGGCAAAGATTCCGTTATTATCTGTGTGGGTGGAAAATGCTCGACAGACCCCCCCCCCCCCCCCCGGCACAAAGACGTCTGCATCCCAGCCCCGGTGACCAAACTACCCAAAGATGTCCGAATCCTAGCCTGCGTGGTGAAGTTGGGGGTCCTGGGGAGAAAGACTGTCCTGCACGACTGAAGTGGGGCCGGTGTAGTCACCGGAACTTTGGAAGGGGGAAGCATGAGGGTCAGAGTCAGAGGAGACGTAACAAGGGAAGCAGAGGTCAGTAAGACAGAGAGACAACGCCGAAGACCTTACACCTGCAGCTGGCTCTGAGGAGAGAGGAAGGAGGCCAGGAGCCAAAGGATGCGCGCCGCTTCTGGGAGCTAGGAAAGGCGGGGACTCCTTCCTCCTCAGGAAGGAACAAAACCTGGGGAACACCTTGATTTAGAACTTCTGACTGCCAGAACTAGAACAACAAAATCATGTGGTTAACTGCTGTTTGTTACAGCAGCTACAGCAAACAAATGCACTGGCAAAACACAGCGACAGCAAAGAGGAGGAGGAGGAAATGGGCCTGTGTGAAAGGGGCGGGGCCCCTGGAGTGTGACTCTGCTGACCCTGGAGTGTGCACACCCCACTGTGAACTGGTGGAGCCATGCAGGCCCACTGAGGGGAGGGCCATGCTGACCTAAGGGTGTGCAAACCCCACTGTGAAGGGGCGGAGCCATGCAGGACCACTGAGGGGCGGGCCACGCTGACCTAAGAGTGTGCACACCCCACTGTGAAGGGGCGGAGCCATGCAGGACCGATGAGGGGCGGGCCATGCCGACCTAAGGGTGTGCACACCCCACTGTGAAGGGGCGGAGCCATGCAGGCCCACCGAGGGGCGGGCCACACTGACCCAGGGGCGTGCACACCCCGCGGTGAAGGGGCTCGGTCTTTGGTCTAACCCATTGGCTCATCCTAAGGTATTCAGGGCAGCCGTTTCTAAAGCTGTGCATGTAGGAAAATAAACATTACCACTGAGGAGCGCAAATTTAGAAAGCACGGACTGGCTTTTTGTAATTTTGTATTTTGGAAACACTTTCAGACGTCCGGGAGGGTCGACGGATCCCGGTGCCCCTCCCTGAGAATGGCTCCTTCGCTGGACACTGTGTGTTCCAGAGCCAGGAAGGAAGTTTTCGCCTAGTCACGAATGGGGCCCTACCCACAGAACCCCAGAACCATACCAATCTGTGCTACTCTGGCGTGCCATTCATTCAGCCTCTGTGCCCTGGCTACTGTTTCTCTCCCCCCGTCCCCCGCGCCACGGTACTGGCGTGTAAATTTAGGGCCTCACGCTAGCCAGACAGGTGCTCTACGGTGAGCTACCATCAGGTCTTGCCTTTATGCCAATGTCGGCCTGGACCGCGATCCTCCTCTTTACGCCTCCTTCCTGCTGTTGCGCGGATGGCACTCACACGCCACCACGCTCAGCCATGATGCCTCCCCGTAGCTGGGATGACAGGCACACGCCACCGTGCCCAGCCATTGGTCGTCGAGATGGAGTCTCGTGAGCTTTTAAGCCCTGACGAGCCTGCGCTCTCCATCGACGCGGAAACAGAGAAGCCCCGGCCGTGGAGAGCCGGACGGCGGTGTGGCGGCCGCACCACCGGTGGCGCGCCCCGCCCCGGCCCCGCCCCCTGCCCGGCCCCGCCCCGGCCCCGCCCCCTGCCCGGCCCCGCCCTGGCCCGGCCCGGCCCCGCCCCGCCCCGGCCCCGCCCCCGCCCCGCCCCGGCCCCGGCCCCGCCCGGCCCGCCCGCCCCGGCCCCGCCCCCGCCCCGGCCCCGCCCCCGCCCCGCCCCACCCCGCCCCCGGCCCCGGCCCCGGCCCCGCCCCCGGCCCCGCCCTGGCCCCGGCCCCGCCCCGCCCCGCCCCGCCCCGGCCCCAGCCCGTCCCTGCGGCAGTGAGCGGGAAGCAGGGCTTACCTGTGATCTTCTTTTCAAAGTAGGGCTGCACGAGCTCCCCGAAGCTTGACTTGTCCGCCACAGCTTCTTTCAGCAGCTGCCCGCAGCACACTAACAAAGAGGGGGACGGAAACGACACCCGTTAAATTTTAAAGAGAAGGGAGAAGGAAGGAATAAAACAGCAGCAGAGCAGCGTTGGCTGCTGGGGGAGGACGAGGTCACTGGAAAAAAAAAATTAAAGGGCGCGTGTGCGTGTGCGTGTGTGTGTGTGTGTGTGTGTGTGTGTGTCCAGGTGAAAGTCAACATCAAAAAGGAGCAGAGAGATGCAGAATAAAAAGGAATGCATTTGGCAAAAACATTAAAAATGGACAGCCTGGGAGCACACTAACTAGGACGGGGCAACAATGGAGGCGTCTGCAGGACCCGGGCTCCGCCTGGCGCTGCTCAGCGGGGCGCGTGCTCTGGGGGGGTCACTGGCTAAGGGTTAACGTCCCCTGGCTGCAGAGTCACAAGCATGTCCCCAAGGGGAAGGTGGGGGACCCTGGTGTGCCCACGCCCCTTCCTCGGGGTGAGGCGCCTCAGGGATGCAAAGACCACATAGGCCACACGTACAAAGTCCTAATTCAAGGCAGCACACTGGAGCCGCGGGGGTCCCTGGTGCCTTCCGCCGCCCCCCCCCCACCTCATCCCCAGCCCTGAGCTCTGAGGGCATAGGGAAGCAGTTGGCCAAGAGGGGCTGAATGAATCCACACAGGCTAGTATTTTTCTAGAATCTTCCAGGCTAGGAAAGCCTTCAATAACCAATGCCAGAAGATTTAAGCTGAATTTTTATGAGTTGTTAATTGTAGGACCTTGATGTTCTTTTTATTTTGTCTTCCTTCTTTTCTTTCCATTTTTTAATTCCCTCCCCCTACTTCCCTCCCTTCCTTCCTTTCAGTACCCAGCCAGGATGTCAATGTTTTTAGTGGTTAATTGGAGATAAGGGTTCTGTGGACTTTCCTGCCCAGGCTGGCTTCAAACTGTGATCCTCAGATCTCAGCCTCCTGAGTAGCTAGGATCACCGACGTGCACCACCAGCACCTGGCTAGAATTTCAATTCTGATGACGAATATTCACCTATTTAAGAATCTCCAAGGGGGGCTGGGGATATAGCCTAGTGGCAAGAGTGCCTGCCTCAGATACACGAGGCCCTAGGTTCGATTCCCCAGCACCACATATACAGAAAACGGCCAGAAGCGGCGCTGTGGCTCAAGTGGCAGAGTGCTAGCCTTGAGCGGGAAGAAGCCAGGGACAGTGCTCAGGCCCTGAGTCCAAGGCCCACGACTGGCCAAAAAATAAAAAAAAAAAAAAAGAATCTCCAAGGCTCAGGCAGAATAACACAAAGTAAGCCACAGGGCTCTGGAGACATGGCTCGAGTGGTAGTAAGGCACCTGCCTATTAAGTGCAAGGCCTTGAGTTCAAATCCCTCTCCCCCTAAGCCACAGTTTTATACACTGTAGTCAAATTGCTGAAAGCTAGAGAGAAAGAGAAAATACTGAAAGGAACCAGAGGGGGAGGAAAGATGCTTCACACAGACAGTGACAATGGGGAAAAAAATCACCCGAGTTCCCATCAGAAGAAATGCAAGCCAGAAGACAACAGCCTGACACCTTTAAAGTGCTAAGAGAAAAAAAATCTGCCAACACAGATTGCTCTATGCAGCAAAAAATACTTCAAAAGTGAAGGTGAAGTAATGATATTTCAGACATATGAGAGCTGAGAGATTTTGTCACCAGTAGACTTTGACTAAAAGAGACGTTAATGGAAGTTCTTTAGGAAATGATACAGGATGGCAGCCTGGATCCAAACGAAGGGATGGCGTGCTGGCGCGTGAGGGACGGAGAAAAGCCCTCCCACCTTATTTTTAACTTATTTAAAAGACAAATGGGGAATGGAGGCGTGGCTCAGGGCATAGAGTACCAGGCAATGAGTGAAAGCAAGTGGCCCATACTGAGTTCAAATCCCAGTCTCAGACAAAAAAATAGAAATGAAGGGAGGGAGGGAGGGAGGGAGGAAGGGAGGGAAGAAGGGAAGAGGAAGGAAGGAAGGAAACAAGGAAGGAAGGAAGGAAGGAAACAAGGAAGGAAGGAAAGGAAGAAAGAAAGGGAAGAAAGGCAAATAGCCCAGGATGGGCACGGCGGCTCGTGTCTATAATCCTAGTGACTCAGAAGATAGAGACTAGAGGGCAATTTAAAGCCAGCCCAGGCAAAAAGCTTGCAACAGCCACCTCACCAAAAAGTGAGGCAGGACAATATTAGCCTAGGGCTAGTGCAAGGGAAAAAACACCTCTATTCTATCTTAAAGGGCTGGGGGCATGGCTCAAGCAGTAAAGCACCTATTTAGCACCTACTTACCTGGTTCAATCGCAAGAACCACCAAAAAAAAAAAAGTCAAATAACTTGAAAGAATGTTTATAGTATATTGTAACCTTAAAAATGTACAGAGAAATTAAATGCAGAACAATAACACAAAAGAACAGAAGATAAACAGAAATGCACAATCTAAATTTCTTGTACATGAAAGGCTGTAATATTAAAAATTATTAAATATTACAAATATCAAAAAGGACAGTGAAAAGTAAAGATGTACCACTAACAAAATAAACCAAAGAGCTATCTCTAAAATGTCAACAGATGAAATAAAATATATTACTAAAACTTAGTTGACTAAGCCAAAAGATGGCAGGAAAGGAAAAGCCAAGAACCAATGATATGGGGCTGGGACTATGGCCTAGTGTCAAGAGCGCTTGCCTCGTATACATGAAGCCCTGGGTTCGATTCCCCAGCACCACATATATAGAAAATGGCCAGAAGTTGCGCTGTGGCTCAAGTGGCAGAGTGCTAGCCTTGAGCAAAAAGAAGCCAGGGACAGTGCTCAGGCCCTGAGTCCAAGCCCCAGGACTGGCAAAAAAAAAAAAAAAAAAGAACCAATGATATATACAAAAACAAAAAAATCCTAAGATGGCAGATTTGTAACCTACCACGTAAGAGTCTATTAGAGGGGAATGTATGAAATACTTCAACAAAAAGGCAGAAAATGTCAAACTAGATTTTTTTAATGGCAAACCCAACTCTATGCTGCTCCAAGACATACTTAAAAAATAAGGCAGATAGTTTTTAAAAAAGAGGGATAAACAAGCCAGGTTCTGGTGGCTCACGGATCTAATCCTAATTACTCAGAAGGCTGGGATCTGAGGATTTGGGTTCAAAGCCAGCCAGGGCAGGAAAGTCAGTAAGACAATTATCTCCAACGAACCACCAGAAAACCGCAAGTGGTGCTGTGGCTCAAAGTGGTAGAGTGCTAGCCTTGAGCAAAAGAGCTTAGGGCAGCGTTCAAGCCCCATGATTGGCACAACAAAACAAACCACAGAAAAAGAGGGATAAGCAAACATTGCACAGACAGTATGAGAACGTTACGCTGATCATATGGATATCAGACCAAAAAAACCCACAAAAAACCAACCCTCAAGAAAATGAATGTTAGTTACTAGGATCATTCCCCAACAAGAAGGCCATTTCATCAAGACGACAACAATGCGTGGAACAAACGGCAGGGTAAAACACTGGCAGAGAGTGGACAGACATACAATTAAGAGTCGGAGCTTTCCATGCGTCTGCCTCACTGACTGAAATCGTAAGCAGACAGGAAGTGGTTAAGGACATGGGCGATCTGAACAAAGAATCTGACATCTTACAAACACGCGACATTCATAGAGTACTAGATACAACAAGAACACCACATAATCGTTCTGGCTATACGTGGAGCCCGCCGGTATAGACCATCTGCTGCATCACTGCAGAGGATTGGTAGACACGGGTGAGGTGGTCCACACCTGTGACCAGGATTCAGTTGGTAGAGGCAGGAGAATCGTGCATTTGAGGTCAACCTGGGCTACACAGCCACACGCTGAAAAAAACCAAGGGCTGCAGATGGCACTAGCCTAGCATGTGCAAGGACCTGGGTTCAATTCCACACACACCATGCATTTCAAAGAATAAAAAAATCATACAGTATGTATTTGTGGCCTCCTCGCTCCTACGACCCCACGCCTGGAAGGAGAACACGGGGTGACCCAGCTGAGCCACGCCCCCAGTCAGTTTCCACTGGTTACTTTTAGGACAAGGTCTTGCTCCCTTCCTGCCCAGGCGTGTGTCGGGACCTCCATCGGCCTACTTTCGGACCGTTGTGCACACCACCGTGCCCAGCGATGGGCTGAGAGGGCTCCGTGGACTTTTCTGCCTGGCTTAGCCTGGAGCCCTGAGCCTCCTTCCTCAGCTTCCTACCTAGGTAGATCACTGGTGTGAAGTCACCCCCCCCCCGCCAGTGACAGCCCCCTTGATGTGGGATTTGATGAGGCAAGGCTTCGGGATGGTGCTGGTATCAGCCTGGCTTCGCCTCGCTCCTCCCCTGCTGAGATCACAGGTCTTAACGTGCTTCCCTGGTCTTCTCAAAGGTGACTGGCCCCGCACATCTGATGACACGCATCATATGTAGCAGACGCTCCATACGATGAGCAATCCCAGGAGTATGCTAATAAAATCCTTCCTGGGGATTTCTGATTGCAAACAGGTCACAATTGTAATACGCCACTCTCTACGATGGTGGCCCATTTACATTTGGTGGATGGTGGGTGGATATTTCTTCAGATTTTGTATGAATGTTGAGCGACATTATTTTATAAACACAAACAGGATTTCCCATGAATATAACAGACTTGCTTTCCGCCTCTCCCTCGGCTAGCAATTATGTCACGGGGAGCACTTTCCAAGTTTCTTTGTGATAGTTCTGGGTTGCCGTTACTTTTCCTTTTGAGTTATTCTTGGCTCTCATTGCGTATTTAGGAAGTTAAGTTGAATCAAATCTAGGGGTGAAATCACCAGGTGCAAAGCGATCTTAATGATGGAGACATTTTTCTTTTCATAAAAATTGTTTGTTTACATTCCCCCCTTTTTCAAAGGGGAGCCGGTGGGTGAGCTCTGCGGAAGAGAAGGTGGGGTGCTCTTCTGACTGAGAGGTTCATAAAGAGGGAGTTTAGGCCCCAAGCCAGGACTGGGCGCGGGGAGCAGGGACTGCCTGGGGCTCTGGGTCCCAAAAGACCTTTGAGAGACCTCAAAGCCACAGTGCCGTCTCTTCCTGCCTCAGGCCTTCTCCCGAGTCTTACCGGTAGTTACCAAGAGCACCTGGGAGAAATGTGGATTTCTAAGGCTGTCTCCAAATGCCCAATTGTCCCAAATGCTCCAAAAGCCCCAGGACGGCTCTTCACTACAGAGCAAAACCCATGATGCGCTTGTTCACTTTTCATTTTTGAAAACCCTAAGGCAGGTTCATCTTCATGACTGACATACTGGAAGCAAGGTGTGTGTGTGTGTGTGTGTGTGTGTGTGCACGCGCGCGTGTGTGTTTGACACAGGGTCTCACTGAGTACCCCAGGCTGGCCTAGAGTTTACGTTCCTCCTGCCTTGGCCTCCACAGTGCTGAGATTCCAGGTGTGTGCCACCAATCCCGTAAAAGCAATTAAATGAAGAAGCCACCTGTTCTGAATGCAAGGGGCGGTGATTTGAACTGAGCGGGGGCCGTGGAGGGAGGGGCTGTGTGCTCACAGGTGCGCTTCGTGTCCCCAGGTGCCAATCAGCGCAGACCCCCCCCCCCCCGGCCCCAGGGTCAGGCCCGCAGACAGACCTCTGGGCGTCTGTAACCAAGAAGCCACCCCTGCCTCGCTTAACATGCTCTTGAGACATAAAATCAAGGAGAAGGAATTATTTGAATAGTTCAGCTCTTCAAAAACAAGTATTGCAGGACAATGAGGTTTTTTTTAATCCTAAAGACCACAGACCTTTCCACACTAGTCACGTCTGCAGAACAAGTATCGACTTTTCTATCTGTTTTATGGGTGTGACTAATTCCTGGAGGGTCTGAGACTTGGGACTCTTAAGCTGGAAGAACCCTAATGGAAAAGAATCAAAATTCAAGACCTGACCCTTCTGGGATGGTACACACGAACACATTTGCGTGTTCCCTCCCGGTACAGGCTGCAGGGTGCGATGTGTAATTCGGGGGGAGGGGGGGTGTCTGCGTCTGTTTGTAGATGTGGGCTGCGGGTCTCGGGTTTCCTTAATAAGCAGAGGTTCTGGGGGCGGGGGGGTGTGGAGGGTCGCCCCCTAACTCCCTGCAGTCCCACTCTGGGTCTGCTCTAGCGTCTCCTCCTTCCGGCCCTGGGGCCACCGCGGACCACCTCCACAAAGACCTGCAGAACTGATTTCAATATTTCCTCTCCTCCTGGTAAAATATTTATTGAAACTGTGCAGAGCAAGCAGTCCTCCTCTGCCTGTGAACTCGCTGACCTGGGCGGGAGGGAGCCGGGAGGGAGGGAGAGAGCCCCGGGCAGGGAGCGAGCCTGCTGGGGCTGCGGACCCCCAAAGCCAACAAGAGGAGGCCTGGAAACAGGCTCCTCGGGAGAGGACAGGTTTGTGTTGTTTGTATTGGTGAGCGTCACGAGGGCGGGCTGGCTTCCTTGGGAAGAAGGCATTCTTTTTTTTTTTTTTTTTTGGCCAGTCCTGGGCCTTGGACTCAGGGCCCCAGCACCATCCCTGGCTTCTTCCCTGGCTTCTTCCCGCTCAAGGCTAGCACTCTGCCACTTGAGCCACAGCGCCGCTTCTGGCCGTTTTCTGTATATGTGGTGCTGGGGAATCGAACCTAGGGCCTCGTGTATCCGAGGCAGGCACTCTTGCCACTAGGCTATATCCCCAGCCCCAGGAAGAACGCATTCTTAACCCACAAAGATGAACGAAGCGGAAGTAAAGAGCAGAGGACAGGGAAGCACACAGCCGGCCGTTCATCTTCCCTCCCTCCCTCCCTCCCTCCCTCCCTGGCTCCCTCCCTCCCTGGCTCCAGTGCACTCACCATCGACGAGGCCGTATTTCTGGGCCAGGAGGGCGGCCTGCAAGCTCTTCCCGCTGCCCACGGGCCCGCACAGCAGCACCCTGGGGGTGAAGGGGGCATTGGTCCGATGGTTGGTTTGGACGTAGGTCAGTGCTGGAAGAGAGAGGACGTGGGAATCAAGCACCCCGGGTGAAGCGAGGGGGTCCTGTCCACCCCACGGCCCCGGCTTTAGCTCTCGCACGGCCGTCGTGATCTTCCTCCTCCACGGAACTGCGGACGGGCTCTACGTATCTGCCTTTCAGAGCAGAGGGGAGCAGAGGGGAGCGGAGGGGAAGGAGCCCCACTGGCCGGGCCTGTGGAAGCTTCGGGAGCCCCCTGAGCGCCAGCTGGGGCTGGAGACTGGGGTGAGATCCACTCTGTGCCAGTTCCCAACTTGGGAATCCGCAGCGTTCTCCCCCTGAGCAACACTACACCCCCTCTTTCTAGATCCAACGGGACAGGTAAGTTCAAGCTGACAGCCACCAAGACTTGCGTCATTATCATCGTCACGGCTAGAACGGATCCATTGCTAAGCCAAATACCCGGTTATGGCAGTTACCCACAATCCCACGCGGGAGGGATGCGTCTGGCTCCATTGTACAGAGGAGTCCACCAGGGTTTAGAGACTCTGTGGAGCTGGGCATTTTCCATTCCCACTGCCACAAGTGCCACTGCCCACCCGGAGCCTGAAGCAAGGCAGACCTACAAGGGAACTTCCATACCCGCTCCTCTGACAAGCACAAACACTACTGGCAAGGCAGCCTGCTTACAAATGATGCTTAATTTACAGTAAATAACTAAGTTAATTAGAAGTAATGATCCCCCAGACAGTCTTAGCATCTAATTATTATTTTTAGAACTATGTGGTTGCTAGATGCACTACAGAGAGATTAAAAAAACAACACAGAGAGAATTTTGCATTCCCGTTTTCAATTTATCTCTCCACATTATTAATTAATAATAATTAATATTCAGACGCTCGCATTTTTATTTACAATTCCGGGCATGAATTCTTTATGAACAATCATATGAACTTTTAAATTTAATTAAGTAATTTGGAAGTAATTAATGTGTAAATTCGGAATCGTGGCATACGAAAAACGTGGTGGATGTTTATCTTGAGAGGGCCGCGTTTGCCTTTAAAGACCCTTCTGAGATGCAAAAGCACTGGAAAACGAAGGCCATGGAGGCCTGGCGTTCTTGAAGCAGTGTCCTTTCCAAGACACTTGCCCGCGGGGAGCTGGCCGTCTCCCGAGAGAGGAGGCGTCGGCGTGGGCAGGGAGGCAGGGTCTCCTTAGGCAGCCCGTGCGGCCCTCAAGTTTCCTATCCTTCCGCCTCCACCTCTTGAGTGCCGGAATTACAGGCACGCACTGCCACACCTGCCTTATACTGACACCCTCCTAACTGTCTGTGATGTCACTTGATTGTGCCCAAATGGACTCAGTGTGTCATGGACCCGGTGCTGGATGGACGGCTGCACCTGGAGTGTTGGGACAGCAGGTCTGCTCAGCGCTCTACACACAGCTCCTCGAGCAGAGGAGGGGTCCGCCTCCCCTGGCCCTGCACCGCATGGGACTCAGCGGCGGGGATGTGATTTGGAGACTTATCACCGGGGAAGGAAGGCCGGTCCATCCGCCCTCAGCCTGCCTGGGGGCCCAGGCCCGTCCTGCCTGGCCCCAGGCCTCTGGGAGCACGAGGGCATCGGGGAAGCGGGGGGGGGGGGGGGGGGGAGGGGGGGGAAGGGGGGAGGGGGAGGGGCCAGGCTGGCCCTGAACCGCGCTGGGCGCATGTGTGTGTTTTACCTTGGTAGAAGACGTCCACGCACGGCTGGTCTGCACTGATGGCTTTCAGGATTTTGGGGTAAGAGGGGAGGATCCTGACAATATTCCTGTGGTAGTCCAGAAGCTTCTGGGCGGTCTCCAGCTCTGAGATGCCTTTCGGCTCAATCAGGCGGTTCTGGATTTCGGGTTCCGAGGGCCAGTCGAAGGTGGTGTGGTAAATCTCTACAGAGAGAGAGAGAGAGAGAGAGAGAGAGAGAGAGAGAGAGAGAGAGAGAGAGAGAGGACAAAGTGAGGCTCCCTGCCCGGGCTCAGGGCCCTGTCAGCTTCGCACACAAAGCTGGGCCCACGGTAGGCCTCGTGCTTTCATTCCCGGCTCCAGAGGGGGACCCTAGAAAGGGGTGGGGCCGGAGGCCACAGGCCCAGGCCTACGAAGGCCGCTGTCCCGCTGCTTGAGGCCCCAGCCCCTGCAAAGCCAACTGGTCCCAACACCCAACACCCAGCTGGACTCGGTCCCCGGGCACCTGGCAGTCCCCCAGATCACGTCTCGCCCTTCTGTAGGCGGTGGGGTGCCCTCTGGGGCCCTGAGCCAGTCCAGCTCTGCGGCGGGCAGCCCGCAGCCCAGTTGCCCCCCTGGCATAATGGGCGCACGAGCCCCTGCTTTCACTCACTAGCCTCTGTGTTCTGGGGTGCTGGACCCCCCGAGTCCCTGCGCTTTCTGGCTCAGAGTCAGGCTCTGCGGGAGCCCCCGGGCCCGTGGGGCCTCCCGGTGCCCCCTGTGGGGGCCCCCCCGCGCAGACGCGGCGCTCGGTGAAGGGCAGGGAACAGGACAGGGGTGCACGCCGGCTGCTTGGGACGGGACGGGCGGCCGTACCTCCCGTGTAGGGGTCGATCCGCTTCCCCAGGTTTCTCTCGATCAGGACGGTGTCCGGCGCGTTCAGCACAACTGGGACGGGAAAGCGAGCAGCACGGTGAGGGGACTTTGGCTGTCTAGTGACAGGGAAAGGACCGCCACCTCCCAGGACGCCTAAAGGCAGCGTCGTCTTCGCACCGAGCCTGGCAGTCCTTGCTCTGTCAGGATGGTGGAGACAAACATCTCCACGCATCTGCTTCCGCCACGTTCTGAGCTGTGTCCCCGCAGACTCTCTCCGGGGACAGGGAGCCACCCGACGTTTTTCAGCTACAAGCCTGAATGCTCTCAGCTCCTGGGGGGAGGGCGGGGACTAAGGCTACACTGAGCTGCACACGACTGTTTCTCGGGGGTCACAGGCCTCTCGGACCCTTCTGTTGGGCCGTGGCGGGGCCTGGCGTGGGAGTTGGGCCGCCCACCTACACGTGGGTGCGGGGCTCGGCCCACTCCCCCAGGTACTCACTGACATGCCTGGGCACCAGCCCCTGGGTCTGGATCATCAGCACCTGCTCCCGCGTCTCGGGGACACCATCCAGGATCCAGCCCTAAAAGAAGGGGTTTGGAGAGTCACTCCCCTGCTTCTGTTGTGAGAGTTTGAGGGGATGCATCTGGCAGATCGACTGATGTAGTTAAACCAGGCAGCAATGGATCCCTTTCCCAAAATATCTGTTCAGGGCTGGGGATATGGCCCAGTGGCAAGAGAGCTTGTCTCGTATACATGAGGCCCTGGGTTCGATTCCCCAGCACCACATATACAGAAAACGGCCACAAGTGGCGCTGTGGCTCAAGTGGCAGAGTGCTAGCCTTGAGCTAAAGAAAGCCAGGGACAGTGCTCAGGCCCTGAGTCCAAGGCCCAGGACTGGCCAAAAAAAAAAACAACCAAAATATCTGTTCATGCCAATATGTAAGCTCCTTGAAGGGGGTTTCAGCTTTTTATTTATTCACAGAGCTCTTTACATATTAAGGCTCCTAGCCCGTTTGAGCAAATAGCCACAAACCGCTCGAGGCAAGCAACGCTGCCACTTTGAGGTTTTTCTGTGACATTTTAATCTTGTATATAGTGTTCTTTGGGATATACTGGTTTCCAGCTAAATGAACCACTGCTTTTCCTCTTTGGATTCTGGTATTCATGGCTATGGGGGGGGGGGAAAGGTGGTTTGCCCTGCCTAAGCCCATAAATATTCACTAACATCCAGACTGTGTTCTCTGATGTTAGCACTCTTCACACTTCAATCCTAACTAGAACTGCATCTTCCTTTGTGAATCCCACCAGGCTATGACCCGAATGGTTTCCTGGCGGCTCCATGGCTGGCGGGGCCCATCGTGACGCAGTCTCTCCTCCTCTCTCACGTCTTTTTTGCACAGTCTAAAATGTTGATGTGACCTTGGTTCAGGCTTCTCTCTGCCTATAGATTATTGAGCTATTTGTACTTAACCTTTTAAATCGCTGTTTGATAATTTATTGCTATACCTAATAGAATATGCTCCCCTTGTCTTTTTTCTTAAAGCATCGAGAAATACTTTGTCAGGTTCCAAAATGGAAATGCTCCGAGGGTTTTGGAATGACATAAGTGCGTGGATTAATTCATGAAGAAGTGACACTTCCCCAGTATCAGGTTGATGCGTTGTCGTGCCATTTGCTTAAGCTATTTTCTTACGTCCCTCAGCCATGTTCACATTAAACAATCTCTGAAGTCCTTTCAAGTCCTGGGAATCTAGACACACACACACACACACACATACACGCACACACACACACACACACACACAGAGTAATGATTTAGACTTCATACCCAGATAAAGCAGCATTGCCATTGTCAATAAAACAGCAAATGTCTGCAAGTTCCTGTTTTGTAGTGAAGGGGGCCAGGCAGCCTTGAATTGAAGTTGATGGTTTTTAATGCTTGAACACCAAAAGGAGCCCCGCCTTTCAAGCCCCTCCCCCTCCCCAGACACTATGAGAACTGAGAACTGGGTTGTTGAGATGGGAGGATGAGCTGGGGGCTCAGGGGCCCTCAGAACCGGCACCCCTGGCCTCCAGGACCCAGCTGGGACGCTGGCAATGGCATCTTCCGTTAACGTTCTCCTAAGTGGCTGCACTGCTTCACGATCGCAGTCTAGAGGCTGCCACAGCCTCAACCTGCTAGGTTAAAAAAAAAAAAAAAGCTAAACACATTTTCAGCCTAAAAAGTGTTGGGAAAAAACCAGGAAACTTTCATTAATTTCTTAAATTATACAGGAAAACACAGCCACTGAACTTGGTTTCTGGAACTAATGAAGCAAAAGTACAAAAAAATTTTTTTTTCTTTTTCTTTAAACATCCTCTTGCTCCCTCAAGTCCTCGTTAGGGCTACCCGAGTGCTGGGAGCACGCACACCTGCAGATGTGAGCGGCTCCACGTGAAGCAGCGCCCCGTGTCAGAGCCGCGGGTACCAGCTCCCCCCCCCCCCCCCCCGGGCCCACAAGTCGACCATTTCCTAAGCTATAGCGCAATTCCTCCCTTTTGATTTTCTCCTGGCCTGGAACAGAGGCGTGAGCCCGCTGATTGCTGCTTCTACGACAAGGGCTGGTGATTCTGCTTCAAGTTGCTTTTTGAAGCTGGAAGAAGGCTGGGAGCTCGTCTGCTCGGCACCGAGAAAGACCTCCTCTTTTAATATTGCATTACTGCGCAGTCATTATCATCTCGCCCATAAATTTGCAGCGGGTCTGAATCAGTATGCGGTCCAAAGCTTTTAGAAGTATTCAGAGGAACAGCACTCCCTGACTTCACGCTGGAGAAACCAGGCCTTCCAATTACTAGGAAAAGTACAGCAAAATGAGTTACATCTCCCTGATTAGCCGGGCCTGCGTGTGAGATCTCGGGAGGAAGGGGCTGGGGCTCAGAGTCCAGGCCACCAGCTCTCCAGGTTCTTCTCTCCAACTGGAGGAGTGGAGCCATCACCAGGCACCGAGGGATGAGGTGCCCAGGACCCCTGGAGCGGCCCTTGTCCCGTGGGGAGGGGGGGGGAACCCCACGCTTAGCGAACATTCGGAAAGGCTCTTCCATCCTGGAGATTGTGCACTGACTGAGCTTATTTGCCCGGTTGCAACATGGGCTGTGCCTTCGGGGAAATGGCTACTCCGGTGGCTGTAGATTTTGGCACAGCCAGGAGTTGTCAAGCTGGAACTTTCATGCAGCCACCACCGCGGCGGGACACGAAGACATTCGCCACCACCTTGCACGGCTGGGCTGGTGGATCGGCTGGCCAGGAGGGGCTGGATGCCGAGATGCAGTCAATCCCTAATTAGAATACATTATCCATCTTCCTGACACTTGAGTAAAATGTCTGCTCCGCTCCGGAGCCGCAGCTTTGTTCAGAGCAGGTTAATTGATATTCTGATGCCTTCACTCGCCATACCCCCGTGGCTTGGTTCTGTTTTATCACACATCAAAAGGGCCGTCTGCTCAGGGCGCTCGGAGCTCGGGCGCGGAGCTGGAGGTCTGCACAGCTGCACGGGGCATGCTATCACAGGAGGGACAAGCACCGAGCAGATGTCACAGATGAAAAAGAGGGGGGCAGAGGAGCCAGGCAGCCCGGGGAGCTTGGCGAGGCTCAGCGGAGCGCGGCCTGCCGCGGCACGAGCGGCCCTCGCCGACTGCTATGAAAGCGCGGTTAACGATGGCACGCGGGGGCCTCTGCTGCCTTCCGGGCCTCCTCCCCTCCCCAGGCCAGAGTCAGTGGTGGGTACCCCACCCCCTGGGCCTTCCCAGCGTCTAGCTGTGGGCTCCACCAGAGGCGTCCCCAGGGCCGCGGGGTGCTGATTCCACGGGGGGGGGGGCGGGGGGGGCGGGGAAGGAGGGGAGGCCAGACTTAGATTCCATCCACCAGATTCACACAGCTCAAAGCTGAACCACGAGCGGCACCACAGACCCAATGCCACCCTAAAAAAAAAAAAAAAAAGAAAAGTGGTGTGGGGGTCCAACATGCAAAGGAAACGTTTTATCGGCCAGAAGAGCGATACTCTTTCAGAGATCAAGTTTGGGGGTACTAACGTTTTCTAAAGCCAATCAGTGAGATCAACAAAACGACAGCCATCTGCCCTCGATGGCAAGAGATAGCAGAGGATCTCTGCGACCCCAGGGACCGATGCCTGGGGCTGGATCCAGCTCCCCCCATATGCATCTAGAAAGCTTATTACATAAAAGCAATCTATATATACACACACACACATAATGCTTTTCCCAAGTCTACTGGCCACGATAAAGTTTAACTGATGAGCTGGATATAGTAACAGGCTATCACTAATAAGATGTGCGGATGGTGTGTGTGTGTGTGTGTGTGTGTGTGTGTGGTGTGTGTGTGTGTGTGTGGTGTGTGTGTGTGTGTGTGTGGTGTGTGTGTGTGTCTGTCTGTCTGTCTCCCTGAGAACGGACCGGTCCTCGCCATGTCTGCATAGGAGGGGTTTTCCTTCATCATCGAGACCGTCGCCTCTTCACTCGGGAAAGCGCTTTGCGGCCCCCTCCCGGTGCGGCAAGCTGGCTGGCCGGCAGCCGCGCTCTGTATTTGGGGCCTCATTAGTGAGAGGGGGCTGCGGGAACGCCGGCCCCGGGGCCCGAGGACGTGATGGGCGCGCTGGGCAGGGGGGGTGGTTCTCGCCTCAGGGGACACAGGGCAGGGCAGGGCAAGATTTCATCGTGCAGCCTCAAACAGTGGGCCAAGTAAGACTTAGGAATGGTTTAGCTCTGGAACTTTCCGTGTCGTACTTGACCCCAGGTGACCGGAACCACAGAACGCGAAGCCTCGGTTGAAGGGACGTCATCAGACTTCCCTGGCACTGGCTACCTTGGCTTTTTCAAGCCCGTGGATGGCGTGGCCTGCCACACGACCTCAGGACGCCATTATAGTAACTCAGCTAAAAGGAGACTGGCAAGGACTTTCATCCTGAAGTCTAATCTCCAACAATGCAGGCACCTGCTGGCAGGCTGCGTTTGATGTGTGGACTGGCAGCAGGCAGCAGGACAGGTAACTTCTCAATGGTTTCTGGCCCTGGCTTCACCCAGCGCTGCTAATCTCGCCCCACCCTGAGGCCTGCAGGAGGTCCGCCCTGCGGCCAGCCACCCTTGCGAGGTTCCAAGCAAGCGAGCAGGTGCAGGTTACCAGTCCCCATCTTTAGAGGTCCAGAGACACAGCCCTGCTTTTCACTCATTGTTGTTGTTGTTGTTAATTGTTATTACTATTATCACCAGTCCTGGGGCTTGAGCTCAGGGCCTTGGGCTCTGTCCCTGAGCCTCTTTGTGCTCAAGGCTAGCGCTCTACCACTTGAGCCGCATCACTACTTCTGGCTTTTTCTGAGTAGTTTATTGGAGATAAGAGTCTCATAGGCTTTCCTGCCTGGGCTGGCTTTGAACCATGATCCTCAGATCTCAGCCTCTGGAGTAGCTAGGATTACAGGCATGAGCTACTAGTGCCCGGCTTCGCTGGTTATTTTTTTAACTTTTTTTTTAAATTAAATTTTGTTGACAAGGTGTTGTGCAAAGGGGATACAGTGACATAATAAGGCAGTGAATACATTTCTTGTGATATCTTACACCCTCATTTTTCTTTCCCTTCCCTAGATCAGGTAGGCATATACACAAACATCTAGTATACCAAAATCATATACAGTAACCATGTAGGATACACCACAGGAATCGCTGGGTTTTTTTGTGTTGTTGTTTTTTTTTGGCCAGTCTTAGGCTGTGAACTCAGGGCCTGAGCACTGTCCCTGGCTTCTTCTTGCTCAAGGCTAGCACTCTGCCACCTGAGCCACAGCGCCACTTCTGGCCATTTTCTGTATATGTGGTGCTGAGGAATCGAACCCAGGGCCTCATGTATACGAGGCAAGCACTCTTGCCACTAGGCCATATCTCCAGCCCACTGGTTATTTTTAAGCTGGGCTCTGACTTCCTACCTGGGTGTGCCTGGACCTCAATTCACCTATTTTAGTAGATGCTGATATGTCAGGCAAGCATCGCTGTACCCAGCTCCCCTCTGCTGAAATGAAGTCTGTGGACGTTTCCGCCCCTGGCTGGCCCGATCTCAGCCTCCTCTGTGGTACGGTACCAGGCATGGAGCAATCTTGCCAGGGCTGGCCTCAAAGCACGACTCTTCCTCCCTCAGATTATACGTATGAACCGTCACACGTGGATCAACGGACACTTCATTCATTCTTAGGTAGCGAATTGGCACTTTAAAGCCGAGTTGCATCAGATGTCCGTCCGTGGGGTCCCCGGGGCCAGGCTATAGAAGTGACGCCATCCCAGGAGGGGACACTGAGGAGGAGGGCGCCATCTCCCTGTGGGTGAGGGCTCTGTGGCTGACGCCAGCCTGCTGGCACCGCAAGGAGAGAGCAAGCACGCAGCCACCGGGTCCTCTGAGCCAGCGCCCAGCCCTCCGCTCTCCTGACGTTTCCTAGATGCACAGAGCAGGGCTGGAGGCGCGGCTCCGTGGTACAAGTCATTCTGGGAGAAGGCGGTGGGTTAGGAGGGAGGCACATCCTACAGAATTAAGAAGAGAGAGGGAAGGAGTGGGGGGGGGGGATGGATGAGAATGTCGGAAGGGGTGACATTGATCAAGACATATTGTGTTCATCAACCACTTTGTTAAGTGTCAACTCCTTAATGAAGACCACCGATTTGTCGTAGACAGGGAAGGGTAGATCCACAGCCCAAACTGGGGGGAACCCTCCAAGAAAAGTTAAGACCCTCTGCTTTATGAAATCTCCCTGGCTCCGAGAGTAACAAGGGCTAAAAGAGACAGGCAAATGCAAGTAGAACCCGGGTCTCCCATATCAAGTACAAGAACCCCCCAGACGCTCCTGCAGAACTCGGGGTGCCGCCCTGCTGCCTGGCTGCCCTGGTTAGAGTCTGCACGAGGAAGGCTGTGGGGGGGGGGCAGACATTTGGGACCTCGTGCATTGGGCTCCTGCGGGCGAGTGTTTGCATTTCCGGGGTGGCGGCCCCTTCCGACGGCCGGGCACCTCTGCAGCTCTCGCCGCCCGCTCACCCGTCCAGCCCCGGGTTCTGCCAGACAGGAAACGGTGCCCAGTCTCCCTCACGGGGGCAGAATCCGGGCACACGAACGCTCCTCCTCTTCTCCCTGCCACCTACGTTCCGGTGTGTGTCTTTCCCGGAAGCTGGCTCTGGGGACACCAAAGGGCCTGGCGTGGGGCACAGGGCAGGGCAGAGGCTCAGCCTCTGATGCGGTGCCCTGCGGTGCCAGCACACGGGCCAGCCAACCTCAGCCACAGCCCTGCTTCCGCCCATGCCTCACCTCCCCAACTCCCCCCACCCCCGTCACGAAAGGCTCCAGGTAGGATGGGTTCTGAAGCAGCTTTTAAAGAGATATTGATAAGGACAATTGTAATACATACGAAAGATAGATAGGATCACTCGATATCAAGCTCTTGTTTAATGTTTTGTTTATTTCTTTAGGCCAGTCCTGGGGCTTGAACTCTGGGCCTGAGCACTGTCCCTGGCTTGTTTTTGCTCAAGGCTAGCACTCTACCACTTGAGCCACAGTGCCACTTCTGGCCATTTTCTGTATATGTGGTGCTGGGGAATGGAACCCAGGGCCTCATGTATACGAGGCAAGCACTCTTGCCACTAGGCCACATTCCCAGCCCCCTTGTTTAATGTTTTAAAAAGTGAACATTCTGGTAGATAATTCTTATCATTAGTCTATTTGTGGGATAAAGAAAAAGACTACAGAGCCGGGCACTGGAGACACGTCTACAATCCCAGCTACTCAGGAGGCTGCAATCCCAGGATCCCAATTTTAAGGCAGCCTGGGCAGAAAAGTCTGTGAGACTCTTATCTCCAACAAATGCCTTCTCCCCACCCCAGGAAAAAAAAAAAAGCCAGAAGTGGCGCTGTGGCTCAAGTGGTAAAGTGCTAGCCTTGAGCAAAAGAAACTCAGGGACAGTGCCCAGGCCCTGAGGTCAAGCCCCAAGCCCGGCATTCAGACACCAAACAAACAAGAGCATGGAGAAACGCCACAGCACAGGCATCAACATCAAATTAGACAAGCGCTCTAAAGCTGGAACCAGGCCCTTGGTGGGGGGGGGGGGGGGACACAGGCTTGACCGCCGTGTGGGGACCGGGCCAAGTGGAAGACTTGAAAGCCCTGCTAACAGAAATACTGTGAGGATGCCAGGAGGGAGGTCACTAAGTGCCCTCCACAAGGCACACAAACCACACAGCACCACGGCCAAGACAACCGGCCCGCACCCCGAGCGCCGACCGCCTGGCCTTCCTCGGACCCTCGCGTCGGGCTGCAGCCTTCGGCTGGATTTTAAACACCTTCCCATCCCGGGGCCGACAGCAAGCTGGGTAGGATTCCATCGCCATGGTGACACAGACACGGGGAATGAGCCAAATGGCATTGGTTCGTTCCATAAATATTTACCGAGCGCGGGGTGTATGCCAGGTGCCGTAGGAGAGGCTGGCGGTTCTGCCCCGGGCCTCTCAGAGCTCGGATCCTTCATTCCCAGTGTGAAAACGCCCCGGAGGAGAGGGGACGGTGTGCGCTCGAGACACCGGGTCTCCCAGCCCCCCGGGGGAGGGCTGCGGCCTTCCTACAGCAGCTCCATCCGTCCGGCAGAGACGGGGGCACGGGGGCTCTGGCTAAGGGGCCGGGGCTGCGCAGGCAGTGGGAAGGGAATGGCGAATGGGGGTCCTATGGTTGCGTCACAAGCTCGGTGGCTTGAAATGCTCACTTGGCGGGTCAGGACCTGGGAGGTTGGCTCAGGCCCCACAGGGACGGGGCAGGGTTCTCACCCGGAGCCGGCGCTGCGCTGGCGTGGCGGTGTCGGGCCCCACCTGCGTGCTGCTCGGGGATGGAGGGCTCTAGGGAGCCGGTGGGTGGAGTGTGGGGAGGGGTCAGGCTGCAGGAGAGAGGGGCTGGGGTGCGGGGCAGGTGGGAGGGGGCACAGGAATGCAGGCGGCCCCAGCCCTGCGGGCGCTAAGGATACACGGCGGGGGGGGGGGGGGGGGGGAAGGGGGGTAGGCAGGAGGCCTGGCGTGGTGGGCACACCTGTAACTCCAGCTGCTCGGGTGGGGATCAGGAACACAGCTGTGTGAGGCCAGCTCAGGTGAGAGAGAAACAGGCAAGACCCCAGGTCAACTAATAAGCTGGGCACGGAGAGTTGGGCCTATGCATCCAGCTATGCAGAGAGCATAAACCGTGGGAGCTGGTAAAGCTCAGCCTGGGAACTACGCAAAATCCAACCTAGTGATGGAGAACAAAGACAACACCAAAAACCCGGGGGCTGGGCGCCAGGAGCCTACACCCGGAATTCCAGCTACTCAGGAAGCTGAGATTTGAGGATCGCAGTTCAAAGCCAGCCTACATGGAAATGTCCATGAGATTTATCTCCAACTAACCACCAAAAAGCCAAAAGTGAAGTGCTAGCTCAAGTGGTAGAGCACCAGCCTTGAGTTAAACTAAGGAACAGTGACCATGCTCTCAATTCAGGACCCAGTACCTGCACACACACAAAAAATGAAGAACTGGGGCATGGTTCAAGTGGTAGAGAACCTGCTTAGCAAGTGCAGGGCTCTGAGGGCAAAGTCCAGTACTAGAAACGGAAAGCGGGGGATGGGAAGCAGTAGAGGGGTCACTTGAGGATTTTATTGTTGTGTCTTAGTTTGTTTTTGTGCCTCTCCTGGGGCTGGAACTCAGGGCCTAGATGCTGTCTGTGACCTTTTTTGCGCAAGTCTAGCGCTCTACCAGTTGAACCATAGCTCCACTTCTAGCTTTTCAGTGGTTACTTGGAGATAAAAGAGTCTCAGAGACTTTCCTGCCCAGGCTGGCTTTGAATCACAATCCTCCGATCTCAGCCTCCTGAGTAGCAAGGATTACAGGCGTGAGCCATCAGCACCCACCTTTTTAATTCTGAGCTGTGTGAGTGGGTGTATTATAGAAATAAACTTATGGAGTCTTAATTCTTACTTCCTGCATGGGGAGCAAGAAAGTTCCTATTCTCCTGTTATATACTAAAACCTTTGCCAAAACGCAAAATAATGAAAGAAATTCACTCATTATTTTTAAACCTGTATTTCCAGTGGCAATAGGAAGAAAGAATAAGGGGGAAAAGCCAGGGTAACCGCAGGGAGAGAGATTAGGTGCCAACTCAAGGAAAGAGATTGTCAGTAACGGAAACGAATGGAACACAGACAATGATTTTGGTCAACATAAAATTTAGTACCTTAGCCGGGTGCCAGTGGCTCACACCTGTAATCCTAGCTACTCAGGAAGCTGAGATCTGAGGATTATGGTTCAAAGTCAGCCCGGGCAGAAAAGTCTGTTAGACCCTTATCTCCAAGTAACCACCCAAAAATCAGAAGTGGCACTGTAGCTCAAAGTGGTAGAATGCTAGCCTCGAGTAAAAAGCTCAGGGACAGTGCTTAGGCCCCAAGTTCAAACCCCACTATTAAAAAAAAAAAGTTAAAAAAATTGAGACCCTTTATGGTGATGATCCTTTGCCTGCAAGTTTCTAGAACCCTCCTTATTTCGTGTGTGTGTGTGTGTGTGTGTGTGTGTGTGTGTGTGTGTGTGTGTTGGGGGAGACTAGGGCTTGAACTCAGGATCTCAGAACCTCATTCTCTTGCTCAGAGCTGGTGCTTTACTACTTTTTGCTGGTTAACTGGAGATTAAAGTCTCGAGAATTTGTCTTCCTCTGCTAGCTTCGAACCTTGATCCTCTGATCTCAGCCCCCTGAGTAGCTAGGATTGCAGGCGTGAGCTGTCTTATTTCTTGGCTATTCTTTTGTGTCAGAGAAGAGGGCTGAGGGCTGAACTCATTCTGACTTCAGAGTCTGACGTCCTAAGGAACAGCTAATGGGTCTCCAACAGGTAGAGCCCTCCCAATACAAACTGCTAATTTCCCTTTCTCTCATGCATCTGATGGTCACTTCAAAAAGATTACATCAGAGAAAAAGAAAGGGAGGAAGGAAGAAAAAGAAAGAAAAAGCCCAGAATTAACTATAGACTCCTGATGGGTTGTGATTACATTATTTCTCCCTAAGCACTATCCCCTGAGTTAATTTTATGCTCTAAATTACCAATTCTAGTCCCTGTGTAGCTAAATAATAATAATAATTACCATATAAATGAATATGCATATGTGTAATTTTTTTTCTCCCTAAAAGCAAGAAAGCCTGTTTGTTTTGGCGGAGGGTTTGTTTTGCTTTTGAACCACCAAAGCACATAATTAGCCGCCTCACCTTTTACTCCAGAGAGCCGCCTCTGCCGGGAAGAGATGAGAAACGCTCTGAATGCCCCTTGAAGGTTAGGGGAAATTTTAAAACCAAGTGAGGGAGCTATTTCTTTCCTCTGCAGGTAACAGAGGTGTGGACATGATCCGAATCACACAACTGGGCGGCCAGGAGGGACTTGCTGGACGCCGGCCCTGTGGTGTGGCAGATGCTCAAACAGGCCAGAGAGAGCGAGGTCCCCCACAGGGGCGCAGGCCAGGCCTCTGGGACCCCGTGCCGGGCTTGCACCCCGTGCCGGGCTTGCATGGCGGTTCTGGGACTCACGGGGGGACCCCTCGGCAGCGGACAGAGCCTGCGTGGGTCGTGAATCCTGCATCTGTGAAGGAGGGAGGGCCCGCAGCCTCCGTGGGGAGCACGGGGACAGGGACTCAGCCCTGGTCACCCAGGCTGCCTCCAAATCAGTGGCGGCTACCAATGGTTTAGGAATCAGCTTCTCTGCACAGTGTGAGGCACACCTGTGACGATGGAGCAGACAGCTGCCGTCACCTCAAAATAATCAAGATGATAAACATCCACACGATCAGTAATATGAGCTACAACACAGCATAATCATATGGGACATATAACTGACAATATTGGTTAGAATCTAATGGAATTAATAACATTAGCATGGTGGTGGTGGTGGTGGTGGTGGTTGTGGGGTTTGAACTCAGGGCCTGCCCACGGTCCCTGAGCTTTTCTGCTCAAGGCTAGTGCTCTACCCCTTTGAGCCACAGCTCCATTTCTGGTTTTCTGGTGGTTCATTGGAGATAAGAGTCTCATGGACTTTCCTGCCTAGGATAGCTTCGAACTGCGATCCTCATTTCTCAGCCTGTTCAGTAGCTAGGTTTACAGGCAAGAGCCACCAATGTCCTACAATGTTGTCATTTTTGTTCCCGTCCTGGGGCTTGAACTCAGGGCCTGAGCACTGTCCCTGGCTTCTTTTGGTTCAAGGCTAGCACTCTGCCACTTAAGCCACAGCGCCACTTCCAGCTTTTTCTGTTTATGTGGCGCTAAGGAATGGAACCCAGGGCTTCATGCATGCTAGGCAAAGCGCTCTACCACTGAGCCACATTCCCAGCCCCAGCATTGTCATTTTGATGGTGGTGGCTGCTGGTAAACTCGGGGTGCTCTGTCTCACACTTGGTCTCCAATGTAGAGGAGGAGTTAGAGGAGCTCTAGCAATCCTCTCCTGAAAACTAATGGGGATGCCAGGAGAAATGCCCTGTCCCTTGTAAGGACAGTGGAGCAGATTACCTAGAACCTTCCACCAGGCTCAGCCCCACCTCCCTGATGATCAAGCTACAATACATGAACCTAGAGGGACAAACACAACCGCAAGCAGAGGAAGCTATTTATGAACTCATGGCCTCACCCCCAAGCGGTGCATGCAAGGGTCTGACCCGGAACAGCATCCCAAAGCCAGTGGGCAGTGGATGCCCGCACAGATCTCTGCCCAGGGCCCTACACAGCCAGGAGCAGCAAACACGATCACGGCACAGCCACCACAAGGCTTGTGGAAACGAGACCCATGCCAAGCGCACGACCCAGAGAAGCCCGGCCGTAAGTCACAGTTAGAACCCAACCAAACGGCAGATGCCAAGACAAAAATGTCCACATTTGCCGTGGGATTTCAACAGCGCCCAGAATCTCCTAACGACACATGAAAAATGTCCAGGAGACCAAACAGCTAATCCAAGGAGAATCAGGCAAATCTCACCAGCTCCGGCATGACTGAGGGTGGCGTTACTGGATCAAGACTCGAATGCAGCTAATATCATAGCTGCATTAAGAAAAAACACCCCAAAACTGGCTGGCTAGTCAGTGGATGCAAACACAGAAAGTCTCGGGCAAGAAACAGAAGGTAGAAAGGAGGACTAAATGGAATTTAATAAAGGGAAAACTCGCTGCTTGAGCGCAGGAATAGACTGGCTATGGAAGAGGAGAGTCAAGGAGCCCAGATGTGGTGCAATCCACACGATCAGCTCTCTTAATGAGAAAACGAAAAAATTTAAAGAGAACGGGACCTCAAAGACCTGTGGGCCGATGACCTGGGGAGGACCACGAGGAGGAGGAGGGGGAGGGGGCCGGTGCCAGAGGGGACAGCTGTCACGGTCGTGCCTCCCACCGGGTGGCCCAAAGGGACAGGCGTGTGGAGCCAGCCACGAGGCTCTGCCTGTCCTCCCTCGTGCTGGACGCGTGGACGGGTTCTGAGGACGACCGGGGGCCTTCCAGCGAGCCGTGGCCCGCCTCTGTGCGGCTCAGAGGCGCGGGGAGCCGCCAGCTTTGCTGTCGCCCCGTACTCCTGTCCCCAAGGAGTCCCCAAGGAGTCTCAGGGCGCGTGGTCTGACTCTGCCCTCCTCTTGCTTTGGTTTCCAGGTGGCGGCTTGTGGTCCCGCAGGCAGAGCCGGGTTTCCTCCCGTGGCACGGGAAAGGGTTGCGTGAGATCAAGGCTGCACGGGCGCCAGCTGCGCTGGGCCCTGGTGTCTTGGCCTGGCGTGCTTTGACCCTTACCACCCCACCACTTTCTGTTGCCACTGTCCGTCGACTGGGCGCTCTCCCCCAACCCCTCGCAGCGGGCCGGCGCTCTCTCTTTCCCAGGCGCCCACAGTCACTCCTTCCGCACGCGCAGGCGTCCGCCCCTCCCCCCCCCCCCCCCCCCCCCCGGGCCTTACCCTCCGGATGCAGTCGTCCTCCTCCATGCGCTCCTGCATCAGCTGCACCAGCATACTGTTGGGCAGCTTCTGAAAGAGGAAGGCGACACGGTGACACAGCGTGACGCTCCTGCTGCCCCGTGGCGCCGGCCCGGCCCTTCGTGACGCGGGGACTGTGCTCAGCGACGCGCGAGGACCCGAGTGCGCGCGGAGCGGCCGGGCGCGAGGGGGCGGGCCAGCCTCGGGGCCCCGGTGTTGGGGTCTTGCTGGAGCTAGAACCGCACCCCTGACCTGTGAGGAGGAGGTTAAAGGGGGAGGGGGGGTCCTGGGGTGGACGGGCTGCAGGGAGGAGGCTGGGAGTGTCCCGCGTGGGGCAAGACAGGGGTGACTGAGGGCACGTCTTGCCCTTCGTACCCCTCATGTACCCCATCAACGGGAATTGGTAACACGACCTACGCTTCGGTTTCTTTCCACGCACGGTTCCTCCACCTTCCTCTGAGAAGCCCCGGGCTGCCCGTTAGCCCCACTTTCAGATTCCGGAGGAACTGCTGATGAGCATGTCCCCCGCCCAGCCGCGGCCACTGATCCAGACCCTGCTTCCGACCCTATCCCACGGCATCCTTTTCAGGGCGCAGGGCTTCGGTGTAACCAGCAGGAGCAGGAATCCTTGCTCTCCACCCATTGGAAGGTTAGAGAAGAAGACCTGGAGCACGGCAGCCACTTTGTGGACAAGAGGCATGTGTGGGAGAATGAAGCCAGCACAAAAACCAAGCTGGATCCCCAAGTGGCTTTCCCAAGGGTGTAAAACTGGGAGAACAGCGGACCGTGAGCGAATGCGGGAAGGGGCGCCCGTGCTGGGCTTATGACGCGTTTGCTCCAAAGCTACGGGGCCACCGTGGCTTCTGTGAAGTAGACAGCAGAAGGGAGAATGAGTGAACACATGGGGGAAATGAAGAGACCGGAGAGGCCAGAGGCTGGGTCGTATCCCATCCCTGCCCCCGCCCCCTCCTGAGAGTCGGCGTCGTCTGTCCTCTCGGTACTGTGTTGCTCGCTCGCAGTAGCAGGTGGTT
The DNA here is from genome assembly GCF_023159225.1 of Perognathus longimembris pacificus. Taxonomy (NCBI): domain Eukaryota; kingdom Metazoa; phylum Chordata; class Mammalia; order Rodentia; family Heteromyidae; genus Perognathus; species Perognathus longimembris. The sequence goes on from NC_063161.1 coordinate 159,387,698, forward strand.
CCGGCCCTCGCCTGGGAGGGTTGGGTGGGCTGAGGGCCTGCCGTGCGGGGCAGATGCGGGGCAGATGTGGCTGGAGCGGGCCTCAGCTGCAGAACCGCTAGGCTAAGCCGAGCCCCCGGGGCCCAGGGACTGCTGGGGAGCCGGCGGCCTCCTCCTCCTGGCTGTCCAGAGGAACGTCCCAGGGCCGGAGGGGAGCGGGCGGCACAAGCCAGGAGCAGGAAGCGGCCTGGTCCTCCCACCTCGCCCCTCCCCGCGTCCCTTCCTGCTCCTCCGGGCCCGCCCGGTCCTGGCTCCAGGCCTCCGGTGGCTGGGTTCCCCCTACAGCCACGGGACATGGGGTGCCCCCTAGCCCATGGCGACACAAGCAGTCTAAGAATGCAGGTTGAAAGGCAGCAGATCTGGGGGGTGGAGGGGGGGCACGAGCCAGAGCCCACGCGGCAGGGGCCGGGCGGGGGCTTTGAGAGCGGCCCGTCCCGAGTACCCCCCCCCCACCGCCTCCTGCCACTGCCGTCGTGATGGCAGCTTTGATGTGTCACTTCAACACCAGGCTTGCTGGGCCGCTCCTTGAAGCCCTGCCAAACTGTCTTTGCAGGAGTCGGCTCCCTCCTTCCGGAGCTCTGCGGTGCTCTTCCACCCCCACCCCCTCGAGTCTGGCTTTACAGGGAGATGGGGGGGGGGGCAGGAGGACCAGGGAAGCGGCCTGCCCAGCCTGGCCACTCCGGGTCACAGCACAGGCCCAGCCTGGCCCTGGTCTGGCGGCTTCCAGTTTGGACTCTTCCTCCTCCGCTCGCCAGCGCCCAGGGCTGACTCAGTGGCTACTGACTTGGTACTGACTGAAGAGGGCAACTGAAGGGCGGGGGCAGAGCCAGAAGGGCCACCTGCTGTAGGAAATGCTGCCCGCCAGAGGCACCCAGCACCCAGCGGGGCCGTCCTCCCCGAGGTACTCAGCACTCAGCACCCAGCACCCAGCGGGGGCCCACCCTGGCTGGAGGCCATTGGTGTGGGGAGGCTGAGGCTGCTAACCGGAACCAGACGTGTAACTGGTGTGCTTTGGTTAGTCCCAAGATGGCAACAGGAGCAAAAACTAAAAAGAAAATTGTGACCGCGTGCTGGGCAGGCAGGACCGTTAGTGACTGGCCTCCTGGACGGCAGGCCCACAGGGGGCTGGGTCGCTCCCTGCAGGCGGTGGGCTGGCTTCCTGAGCGGCTCGCTGAAGACCACGGCTCAGTGGTTTCTGTGTCTGGTTACTGGCCATTTCTCTATCCAGTGTCTCGGGAGCCACAGACTAGACAAAACACCCAGGCCAGGGGAGCGGGGAGAACGGAACAACAGGAAGGGAGAAACTGGGCACGGGACACAGTGGGGTTCTCTTCTTCCACTTCAGCATACACTGACAGTAGTCATAGTAACACGAGAGACACACAGAAAAGCTGGGTTGACCTCTGCACATGCCCCAGATCCTCCGCATCCCTGCGGCAGCTCTGCCTTGGCTTTGGACTCGGGGCCTTGGGTTTGGGGACTCTGCCCCACTCCGGGCCTGGGGTTTGGGGACCCCGCCTGACCCCAGGCAGTCTGAACACTCCCTTTTTGCAGCGCTGGTGGTGGATCTAGGCCTCGCACATGCTGGGCCACAGCGCCGCAGCCTCGGCCCCCAGCCTGTACACTGCTCCCAGCCCAAGCCAGCATCTGGATCTTGGCAGGTGGGGAGAGCTAATCCAACTGAACTGGTAAATGAGCCAGCCGACCTTGCCATGGATGACGGGACTGAACCCTGGTCTTGCCCTTCCGTTCCCTGGTTGGTGCTTAGTTTAGCCGTGCTGCCTCTGTGCCCTGGCTGGCAGCTTCCGGGGTAAGGGGTTTGCCTGTGGTTCTCCCAGAGCACCACAGAACAGCACCTAATATACAGCAGGCAATTAGGAAATGGATCCTACATGGATGGCTTGGTGAACACCAGCAACACTGGAATCTGGCAGAGAAAATTAGGTATTTGAAGGGACTGTCGCTCCTGGAAAACTGCACTATAAAGACTCCGTCAGCAGGGCTGGGAATGTGGCTCAGCTGTAGAGCGCTTGCCTAGCATGCAGGAAGCCCTGGGTTCCTTATCTTAGTACCACATACACAGAAAAGGCCGGAAGTGGCGCTGTCGCTCAAGTGGTAAAGTGCTGGCCTTGAGCAAAAGAAGCTCAGGGACAGTGCCCTGAGTTCAAGCCCCAGGACTGGCAAAAAAAAAAGACTCAATCAGAAGAGAATCTGGAGATGGTAGTTAATGAGGCCTGGCTGCAGATAAAGCCAGGCCATGCCCAACCCTACACGTGCACTTGGGCACTTCAGGACGGACTGCTGCTTGATGAAGCTCAGCATCCTTGCCTTTCATCTCCTCTCCACCCCCGTTCCTGCACTGGGAGCCCCAACAAGACGCCCTTGAAAGTATTCGACGTGGTCTGAACTTGGCTGGTAATTAGTGTAACGAAGCCCGGGAGGAGTTGCCTTGCCTCCCTCCTCTGGGCTCAGTCCTGGGAACCTAACGAAGCATCTTCAGCCCGGAAACCAGCAGGGAAAGCAGGAGCTGAGAGGCGCTTTCCCGCCTCCCGGGGCCGTGGGGGGCACGGGGTGTGACTGTGCACGAGGAACCTTGCTGAACGAGGCCTTCCCTCCCCAGCGAGGGCCCCCCCTTCACCTCTTCCCGGGACGCCTGACCCACCAGCTGGCTCCGGAGCTCCCTCCTCACACGTGGGCCTTCAGCTGTTTCTGTGGCTGGCCCAGAGGAGGACACGGGAGCTAGGGTGGAGTGGCCGTCAGGAGTGGCCGAGAGCAGGGTCAAGACAGACAGACGGCAGAGGGGAGGCTAGGGAGCTGCAGAGGGCGCGGTGAGGGGAGCTGCTCAAGTGCCCAAAGGCCGGGAGAGGCCAGGGCCCCCCTTCTTGGCTGCTGGTCCAGCAGGTCTCAGGAGCCCCTGGGCCCCTGCATTCCCCTTTCTCCTGCTACTTGAAACTAGAGGCTGGCCAAGAACACCTTCCTGTTGGCACCATTCGCTGGTCGCCCACAAAGTCTAGCCTTACTCCAAGTTCTTCAAACAACACTGGCCATTCAAGCGTAGGGTGAAGACCTTGCCATTGAACGAGCACTGGATGGGGAGCACTCCAAGACTGGAGGGGGACCCTGAGGTCTTACCTAGGGTAAGCGCTGAAGTTGCCACAGACCTGGAAAGCCACTATGCAAAACAAGTGGCTTCCTGGTGCACGGGGCGGGGACACTGGAGTCCCCACCCCACGCCCTTCACTCTCGCCAGAACACTCAACCTTTGTCAGCCCTGAGTGCTCAACAGACACGGGGGGCGAGGGGGGGGGGAAGCTCACCTCCTCAGCCATGCCCCGCACCAGCAGGGAAGCCCCTCAAGACCCAGGCACATCCCTGCCTCCTAAGCCAGAGAGATTTTTTGAGGAAATACTTTGTGTTTCTATTTACATTAACCCAAACCCATGCGCTCAAGCCCCGTGGTTCCCTTTGGAGGACTTTTTGCAGGCACAGAGCAAGCGAGGTGTCGCACAGAGCACGCGGATCCTCCTGGAGCGTCCCAGCAGACGGGAGTGAGGGGAACAGAGCAGAGGGGAACATCCGACTCACAGTCCGGCCCGGCCCCACCCGGCCTGGTGACAGCCTCCGGGCCCGCCATCTGCGGCACGGACACCTGCGCTCTGCGTCCGCCCCTACGCTGGGCTGACCCTAATGAGAAAAGGAGCCACCTGGCCCACCAGAACTCCACCAGGACAAAAGCGAGCTGCGAGCTCCATCGGTGGTCCTCCTCCCCCGGGTGCAGGCTCCAGTGCGGGATTCTCTCCCTCCTCCCATCACATCCTGCCTGTTCTCTCTAATGGAACTAGACAAGCAGGCAGGGGCTGGGGGAAGAGCGTGCCGGGAAGCGCTGGACCTGGTCCCCGCGCCGCCCCGGGGCCAGCCCTACCTTGAATTTCTGGTAATAGTTCTTGGCTTCCACAGCAAGAGGAGAAAACCTTTTTCCTATCAAGTTCTCCTTAGTGAGGAGATTGCTGTTCAGATGTTTGGAAAGCCACATTGCCTGAAGAAAGGAAAGCAGAAGAGAACTTCAATGACAGCAATAAGTACACCAAGTCCAGCCAAGGGCTGGGGTGCTGGCATCCATTGGTAACCCCACTGCTCAGGAGGCTGAGGCAGGAGGATCATGAGTTCGAGGCCTACCTGAGTTACAAAATAAAACAACTGAAAACAAAAAGGAATAATTCCATTCAGAGGCCTAAGTCCTTCTGCTACAGCAGGCTGGCCACGGGGAAGAGAGGGATCCATGGCTGTAGGGGGTCCCCCAAGGAGCCACATCCAGACGGAGCCTCCCAGCCTAAGATGCCCATTTGTCTGTTCCAGCTCTGCTCCTGCCTTTCCAAGTTTTGTGGAGTACAGGTTTTGCCAGTACTGGGGCTCTACCTCTGGGCCTTGTGTTCTTGCTCGGCTCTGTTCCCCAGCTGGAGTCTACCCCTGGAGCTGATGAGATGCATCCACAATGGCCAGACACTGCAATTCCCTTGCTCCAAGTCTCTGGCCAGGTTTTATTTTCTTTTTTTTCTTTTCTTTTTTTTTTTGCCAGTCCTGGGCTTTGGACTCAGGGCCTGAGCACTGTCCCTGGCTTCTCTTTTGCTCAAGGCTAGCACTCTGCCACTTGAGCCACAGCGCCACTTCTGGCCATTTTCTGTATATGTGGTGCTGGGGAATCGAACCCAGGGCTTCAAGTATACGAGGCAAGCGCTCTTGCCACTAGGCCATATCCCCAGCCCCCAGGTTTTATTTTCTGAAATGTCTTTGATGAGCAGAATTTCAAAAAATTAAATTCCACCGTACTAATTTATCAAAATTTTACTAGTTTACTGAAATGCCTTTACTTCCAACATTTCACTAGTTAACTGGAGATAAAAAGTCCCCCTGATTTGTCTGTCTGGACTGGCTTCCAACTGCGATCCTCAGATCTCAGCCTCCTTGAGTAGCTGGGATTACAGATAGGAGCCACCGGCCCTTAGCCTAGAGCAAGTTTTTAACTCTAGTAAAGGAAATATGACTACAATTCTAGCTCAGCATTCACTTTTTTTGTTGGTTACGGGGCTTGAACTCAGGGCCTGGGTGCTGTCCCTGAGCTCTTTCACTCAAGGCTCTACCACTCAGAGCCACAGTGTCACTTCCGGTTTTCAGGTGGTTTATTGGGGATAAGAGTCTCATGGACTTTCCTGCCTGGGCTGGCTTTGAACTATGATCCTCAGATCTCAGCCTCCTGAGTAGCTAGGATTACAGGCATGAGCCAACAGTGCCTAGCCTCAGTTTTTTCTTAAATATTGGGTCATGACGTGTTCTGATTGAATGTTCAGTGCTCACTAACAGGTTTTTATTTATTTATTTATTTATTTTTGCCAGTCCTGGGCCATGGACTCAGGGCCTGAGCACTGTCCCTGGCTTCTTTTTGCTCAAGGCTAGCACTCTGCCACTTGAGCCACAGCGCCACTTCTGGCCGTTTTCTGTATATGTGGTGCTGGGGAATCGAACCCAGGGCTTCATGTATATGAGGCAAGCACTCTTGCCACTAGGCCATATTCCCAGCCCACTCTAACAGGTTTTTAAAAGGCAGAAAGAGTTCCATCTCAGATGGTTAAAATTTGAACACAATTTTGACACCTAAAAAAGAAAATGGAGCCAGGCACCCGTGACCTGTAATCCTAGCTACTCAGGAGGCTGAGATCTGAGGAACACAGTTCAAAGCCAGTCAGGGCAGCAAAATCCATGAGAATCTTATCTCCAATTAACCACCAGAAAACCGGAAGTGGCGCTGTGGCTCAAGAGCACTAGCCTTCAGTTCAAGAGCTCAGAAACAGCGCCCAGGCCAAATTCAAGCCCCACAACTGACAAGAAAAAAAGAGGGGAGTGGAGATCTAGGTCCCCTGAGCTCAGTGACAGAGTCCTTGTCCAGCACACACAAGACTCTGGTTCCATCCAAAGCCCTGGCGGGAGGGGATAAGGGGAAACACAAGAAATGATGCAGTAGATGGAACACCAGCTCTAACTGTGGACCTCAGGACAAGTCTCCCTCAAGGGAGGGAGACAAGGACTCTGTGGAACTGAGGTATTTTGCTGGATCTTTGTGGACGGGGAGGAGGCGGGGGGCAGGAGGAAGGTCAGGTCGTAGGGCTTGAACCCAGGGCCTGGGCAGTGCCCATGTAAGTCTCATGGAGTTTCTTGCCTGGGCTGGCTTCAAACTACAATCCTCAGATCTCAGCCTCCTGAGTAGCTAGGATTACAGGTGTGAGCCATTGGCACTCTGGCTATTTGCTGGATCTCTAATGCATTTTCTTTCAAATGGAGAGAGAACAAAGCCAAGATGGCAAGGTGATAAACATCTGTAAATTCTGGGACCTAGACACATGAACACTTGTGCTAGTTTCTGTGCTTTCCTGAGTGTTTGTACACATAAACACTTGTGTTGGTTTTTGCACTTTCCTGAGTGCTTGGACTGTTGTAGGGAGTAGAGCTGACTCCATCTTGATTAGGGAAACATGGTAGCAATTGTTTTTGTTTTTGTTTTTCATGGTATGGAATATTTTAATGAACTATTTCATTTTTTTTAAAAGAGGATCAAAGTGAATGCAAAAAATACCAAATTTAAATATGTATATCTCTCTCTATATATATATCTATATCTATAAAACTAGAGTTAGTGTGAGGAGCTGCATCTGCCCTTCCCCGCCCCCTCCCGGAGCACCCATGGGGGCCAGCATGGCTGGGTTCTCCCCCTCCCCCACAGGTGGCGATTGGATCATTAAGGTGCTCGTCTCATCAGCGGCTTCTCCCATTGGTGAGGTCACGGTTGCCCCAGCAACAAGAGGGCCTGCTTGGTCAGGCCAAACAGGTCACTTAGGGATGGTCTGGAAGGTCCATCCTGACCCTGTCCGTCCCTTCCTTCCTTCCTTCCTTCCTTCCTTCCTTCCTTCCTTCCTTCCTTCCTGTCTTCTTCCTGCCTGCCTGCCTGACTTTCTCCCTTCTGTATTCGTGGTGATCTTTCCTTCTTCCTTTTTCTTTCCTTCCTTCCTGTTTTTCTTCCTCCCTGCCATTCTCCTTTCTGTATTCGTGATCTTTCCTTCCTCCCATATTTTCTGTGATCCTTTTTTTCTTCCCTTATTCCTTCCTTTCTCCCTTCCCTTTTTCTTCCTTTTCTTCCATCATTTCTTCCTTATCCTTCTCCCCTTTTCTTTCTTTCCGTCTTCTCCTTCCTCTATTTTTCCTTCTTCCTTTCCTTTCCCTCTTGTTCTTTTACAGGACATTTCCTTCTTTCTTCCTTCCATTGGTCTTTCTTCCTTTTATTTTTCTTCTTCCTTTCTTTTTTTTTAAATTAAATTTATTAATTGAACACAATTTTTTTGACAAGGTGTTGTGCAAAAAGGGTACAGTTACATAGTAGGGCAGTATATACATTTCTTGTGCTATCTTACACCCTGTTTTTCTTTCCCTTCTCTAGGTCAGGTAGACATATATACAATATACAATGTATCAAGAACATATAAAGTAGCCACGTGGCCAAGCCCAAGAAAATTCGCCTAGGACTTTAAATGTAATGTCAATATTAGACAATATGTCGACAGTAGTCTTATATGAACGTACATACATAGCTTTTGAGCTATTGTATTCCACTGAGAGGTCGATTTTTGACCTTTATATGTTGAGTAGTTGTTTGGTTTTAGTTACATACTGTTGGGTTGCTGCCCCAATCCTGTGGGAAATACCATTTGACAAGCAGTTTTTGGTTTCACAGACCTGGTCTCTACTGTCTCTCCGTCACCCCATCTTAACAGTCATATATCAGGGAGAGCATGCCCCTTTGTTTTCTGTGTTCTAGGCTTGTCTCGCTCAACATTATTTGTTCGAGTTCTGACCATTTCCCTGCGAATAACAATATTTCACCATTCCTAATCGCTATGTAGTATTCCATTGTGTACAGGTACCATATTTTTTGGATCCATTCATCTGTGGAGGGGCATCTGGGTTGTTTCCATATTTTGGGTATTGTGAATTGTGGTAGCAATTGTTAAAATGAAGTTAAACATTAGGTCAACCTGACTGCAAAATTGTGCTTCTGTAAATGGCTTGCTCGACTTGTTTGTTGCTTGCTCTACCTCCTGCGTCAACCCCCTACATCTGTGCTGGGTCCCTGGCCGGTCAGGTCGCTTTTTTGCTTCCTCAATGAATCCATCTTTTTGCTTGAGACTGTCTCTGAGTGGTGGGCTCTTGGAGGGACGGGGAATCCCCTCCCTCAAACCCCGTAACAGGCCTATTTCTGGAACATGTATGCTGTTGGACTCAGCCCTCCTGATCAGGAAGCGTACCCGAAGGCTACAGCTAAAAGTGTGCAATTACTTTGGGCGGCGGGGGGGGGGGGGGGGGGGGCTCGTGAGAACACTCTGGAAGGGCTGTGCTGCGGTGGTTGGGGCACTGTGTTTTTGTATCTTTTCTAGGTTTCTTACTGTGAACATGCATGGCCTTTTTGTAACGAGAAAGTAGGAAGGGGTAGGAAGGGAGAGACGCTGCCCGGCTGGGCTAGACAGACAATCCGCGGAGGCGCGCCGCCGTGCCGCTGGAGCGTAAATGAGGGATGACAATAACACAACACTTAATATGTGCACTTACTATGGTTGTTTTCCCCGAGGCGGGTGGACCTAATACCACAATCTTCGGCACTGTGGAATAAAAAGATTTGAATGTCACCACTCAGCATGACAGAGCAGCCTCCCTGGTGGTGGCACTCCCGTGTATTTATTTCTTTCCTCCCAGATTTCATTTCTGCTGTTGACATGGCCATTTGTAACCCAGCGGCCGGGAGCCGCTCCTACCAGGAAACTTGTCTGTGTTTAGAGGTAAGCGATCACTGAGATGGTTTATTTTTCTCTCTCCACGGGGACATGGACACGGCAGCTTATTTGCCAAACTAATAAATATCAAGAACAATTGGGATTTCAAACACCATAAAGCATTTTAAACAGGGACTTTGTCTCAGAGACATTCTCTCAAATAAAGTTGTATTTTATGTAAATTGACCTTCGAAGTTTTATGTGTGTGTGTGTGTGTTTGTGTGTATGCCTTTTTATTTAGCAAATCGTATCCCCCATCATTTTACAGAGGAAAATAATGGAAAGAGGCCTAGAATGCATGAACCAGATTTATAAAACCCAAGGCAGGAAAGTCTTTGTTTTTCAAATATGGGCATTTCTATGCAAATGGAAAAGAAAAAAACCTGACAGCTCATTTGTGGCTATAGTCTTGGCTCTGGAATGTTCTCAGCCCTGCAGAATCCTAAAGCAGCGAGCAGAACATGGAGAAGATGCCAGCCACTGAAAGAGGGGAGACCACGGTGGCAATGGGGTACAGGAGCCTGCAGGCACAGGTCAGAGGAAGGAAACAGGATGCCATGCAAAGATCAGCCGCAGATCCGCGGTAACAGCTCGCTGAGTCCCCCCCTCACCCCCCGCCCTTTCCCGGTGGGAAGCAGGTCCCCGGGGGACACCTGAACTAATGGGTCTGACCCCTCACCAGACCTGGCCGGAGTGTCTGGCCAGCGGAGCTCACTTTGCAGATGAGGAAATAGCTCAGGGGACACCCAGGGTCTGGCTGTCACTTCCCAGGCAGGAATGGAGGGGCCCCGTTCTCTGCCTTGGCTGGTCAGCTGGGGCAAGGCCTTCTAGCACCCTCCCTCCAGGTGAGAAAAGCCACAGCAGATAGGAAAAACTGCTTCCTGGCCAAGTCTGATGATGAGGCGACTTTGGGAACACTCACATCCTCCGGTGAGAGGAGGGAGGGGGAGGGTGGAGCGGCAATGCCACACTAGGTTTGAGGGGGCTGCAGGAAGGGCCATCGGAGGAGGCGGGGCTCCTTCCACCCCTGAACTGGAGGCTCCCTAGGGTAACAGGCAGAACACCTGTGTGGCCAAAGTCAGAGTAAGGGACTGGCGGAGGGGCGCACGGGCCAGCTGTTCATTGCCCCATCGCGCTAAGGGGGCTCTAATGTGCAGGGCTGGGGGCCGGGGGAGCCAGAGAAGAAAGGAGACTCACGGTGACCAGGGCACCGAGGGACCAAGTCCCCAGTAGCGCTTTCTTCCTGGCAAAGTTTCTGGGCCGAAGCTGCAGGGGAAGCCCTCCTGCTCCAGGCTCCCAAATTGTACTCATCTCTGAAAATACTTTTAAAAGCGGAACATCCGCGGGCTTTCACCCCACCTCATTTCTCGTACTCATTTATGTGATTAATTTCAGTTTCTTAAAAATCTAACACCTTGAAACTCCAGCCCAGCTCCTGAGTAATTATTTATAAACAGTGTCATAAAAGGCTGCTTGACTGCCAAGAGTAATCAACTTCCCCCAACGGCTTCAAAGGAAATCAAAGAACCTTTCCATCCGCGAAGGCTTTTGAGGTTTAACTAGGAGCATGATTTAAAATTCACAAGAAAACCCTTAGGTATTGGGGCTCTAATACACAGCTTTCCTGGACAAACGTTTGATAAGGAACGAAATACACCATTATATCCACCGCCGCCTGTTTTAATATTGCCCAGGGCCACTGTAAATGCTCACTTTGTACTAAATCTGCTTTTCTGGGGGGAAGGGGCTGCCAGCGCTGGGCCGGGCTGGCTCCGCTCCCCGCGTGCTCGCAGGTGGCATGGGCTCTCGGCCTCCCCCCACCCCCCCCGCCCCCGCCACACCCGTCACCCGCCGGTGCTCCCTCGGTCCATCCGGCAGCAGGGCCGAGTGCCTGGCTTCCGGGGACACCGGCCGCCGCGGGGGTGGAAGCAAGCATGCCAATCGGACAAGTTAGCTCACGGCACTGCGAACCATGACTGGACCCTTCCAGGGCTTCTGCACTGTTCTAGAACCTGGGAGGCTTGGCTGGAATGGATTCTGTGCTTCACCCCATTACTGGAAAGGCCACAAAGGTGGCTGGTCCCCTGCTCCCCCTCCTCCACCAGCTGTCGTTTCGCTTGTCTGGGGAGGCTCGGGCAGGGGGAGAGAGGCCCGCCAAGTAAGTCCCTGTCCTCTTTCATTTACTGGCTGGGAAGGGAACTAAAGACGTCCCAGTAGCCAGAAATGCTGCTAGCCTAGGGCCTGGGCCGTGGGGACAAGGGTTATGAGAATCCCATGACTGTATCTGGAAAGCATCCTTGCATCCCAGAGGCAGACGAGAGGCTGAGCACAGCCAGGAGCCATGATGTGGAACAACCCGGAGGGTAGGATAAAGGACCCGTGGACGGCAGCCTCTGGAAAGCCAGGAGCCCCCTGAATGCATGGAAGGAGGTGACACAGGGATCCACACAAAGAGCTGTCCAGCAGTTGTCGGCTACACTGCATGCATTCAGCCCAGATGACAACATTCAAACTTCAAAACCTGGTGCAATGTGGTTGACAGTGGGATGTCAATCTGCGGCCAGAGTAGCAGGAGATGGAATCTGCCTAGGCTACATAGCCAGGCTGGAGACTGAGGGCAGCTGGGGGCGGGGTGGGGGGGTGGAGGGGGCCATCAAAGCTCAAGAATGCAAAGCTGCGCACACACAGCCCCCAGGCAGGACGTGCCAATTAACAGGAAAAATAATCAGTGTGACCTAGGCATCATCAGTCACACGTGTGTGTGTACGTGTGCGTGTGTGTGTGCGTGCATGCCAATCCTAGGGCTTGAACTCAGAGCCTCAGGCCCTCACTTGGATTTTTTGCTCAAGGTTGGTGCCCTGTCACACGGGTTATACCTTCGCTTCTGGCTTTTGTGAGTTAATTGGAGCTAAGCGCCTCAGATTTTCCTGTCCGGGCTGGCTTCTAACCTCCATCCTCAGATCTCAGTTTCCTGAGTAGGAACATGGGCATGAGCCAGTGCCTAGCTCACAACTTTTAATTTAGGGAAGTCCCACTTAGCTTTCCACAAGCAGAAAGCTAACATGGCATCCCTCAAGTCCCTGTGCCAGCCCGCCCTTCCTCCGGCATCCGGGAGGCCACGGCTCTCGTTCTGCCCGCTGTCTCTGACTGGCCACCAGGCCTGTCCTGAGTGTTGGGCCAGTGACACTCACTTCACAGATGTGGAGACAGGCCAAGAGACATCCAGAGCCTGGCTGTCACTTCCTGGTAGGGGGCAGGGCCCCATAGCTCTGCTTGGTGTCACCACTGGCCTCCGCCATGGCCTCCTTGGCTTTCGATGCTCTTGTTGCCCTTTGGCTTTCCTTTCCTTCTTATTTTGCTTTCACTTCACTTTGCTTATTTACTTATTTATTTTTATTTTTTGGATGGTACTGCGGTTTGAACACGGGGCCTTGCACCCGATAGGCTTGCGCTTACTGTACCACTTGAGCCATGCCCCCGGCCCTTTTTATTTTTCGGATAGCTTCTCACTGTTTTGCCAGGGAGCCAGTCTTAGGCCTTAATCCTCCTGCTTACATCTTTCCCATAGCTGAGATTACAGGCGAGACCACCATACCCATCCATTAGATGAACTACGGGGTGGGGAATGGTATCTTACTAGCTTTTCCTCCAGGTTGGGCTTGAACTGTGATGCTCCCAATATTAACCTCCTGAGTGGTTAGGATTACAGGCATAAGTCATTGGCACTGGCTTATTTATTTATTTTGCAGGTCCTGGAGCTTGAACTCAGGACCAGGTGCTGTCCCTGAACCTCTTTGTGCTCAAGGCTAGTGCCCTACCACCTGATCCACAGCGCCACTTCTGGCTTCTTCTGATTAGTTTACTGCAGATGAGAGTCTCACAGACTTTTCTGCTTGGGCTGGCTTCTAATCACGATCCTCACATCGCATTCTCCTGAGTAGCTAGGATCACAGGTGTGAGCCACCAGTACCCAGCTACTTTTTTTTTTTTTTGCCAGTCCTGGACCTTGGACTCAGGGCCTGAGCACTGTCCCTGGCTTCTTTCTGCTTAAGGCTAGCACTCTGCCACTTGAGCCACAGCGCCACCTCTGGCCGTTTTCTGTATATGTGGTGCTGGGGAATGGAACCCAGGGCTTCATGTATATGAGGCGAGCACTCTTGCCACTAGGCCATATTCCCAGCCCCAGCTACATTTTTTTATTTAAATGACTTGGCATCATTTTTCTCCTTAGGCCACGGGACCGCGCCAGGGGCATCCCAGGCTGGTACCTCTTGAAGCTGCAGCAGGCACTCCCTTTCCTGGGACGCTGATAGCTTAGAGCAGCTAATGGAACAATCACTGGCCTGCCAAGACCCCGGTGCCCCTTGACAGCACACCTAGGGCAGAGTCACCATCTACTTGGCAAACCATGGAAGTGGGGTTGTAGTGGGGGACTCTGCTTGCTGGAGCACCTCCGCCTTTCCTCCCGCCTGCTCCCTGGTTCTGTGCTCTGGCCTTGCGTCTGGCTGCTCTGCTCTCATGCTGGGGTTCAGGAGCTATGGAACTCATTAGCCGGCGCTGATAATGAGAGCATCAGAAAAGCCCAAGTGCTCACCTGTCTAGGTATACCAGAAACCCATCTTCAGTGATCAGAGAGCTAAAACCCAACAGGCGACATCAGCGAGGGCAGGCGGGAAGCATTAATAATTGATTCCGTGGGCTATTCTGAGGTTTGCATTTCAATAACTTGGCAAGAGAATTTTTAGTAGTTAGGTTCCGGAAGAAATGGAAAACATTTTCCAATTAACTACCACAAGTTGTCAAAGCCCTACCCTGTTTTCGCCTTCCTTCCGACACAGGTGGTGCCCGAGGAGGAGGGGTAGGCCTCCTGAAGAGGAGGGAGAGAGGGGCAGCCGAGGCACACACAAGAGCTCACCGTGGTCGTTGTTCCGCTGCAAGTGCTGGATCATGAACTGGATGGGGTCCACGGGCCGGTGGATCAGCAGCTGCTCCAGCATGGCCTGTGGGCGCGGGGCAGACGCTCAGGTGGTTAAACCTGCAGGGCCCCCTGGTTGCCATGGATACTAGCGAAGGACTCGCTCTCTCCACAGTACCCCCAATCATGCCTTCGTGTTTGCATCAGGAGACCCGGCACCTGCCCCTACTTACAACTGCTGGGATCCTTGTGACCAGGGGCACGAGGGGGAGTGGGTGGGTGCTGCTGGGAAGGGATGAGGAGGGAGGCAGAGCTGGCCGGGACCATGGCCTTGGTGCAAAGCAAGAGCCCAAGGCCCTCACCTGGCTCTGGTTCTGCTGCCCATAGAAGCCTTCCTTCTGTTCTCCTACACTGCGGTGTTCTCAGCCTGAACTTCATCATCATCATCATCATCGCTAGTACTGAGGCTTGAACTCAGGGCCTTGAGCTCTCCTTTGACATTTTCATTCAAGACTAGTGCCCTAACACTTGCACCATACTTCCACTTCCAGATTTTTGCTAGTTAATTGGTGGTTCTAATCTCTTAGACTTTTCTGTTGGGGCTACCTTTGAACCAGGATCCTCAGATCTCAGCCTCCCGAGTAGCTAGAATTAGACACGAGCCACAGGCACCCGGCATCTCTTCCTCATTCTTGTCCTGGCTCACTTCTCCTCTGTCCTCAGGTCTCGTGGAAATACACCTTCCTGACCATGTGTGCCCAGTACGTGCCCATCTAGCCTATGCTCCCGCACAGCCTGCGAGGCCCCTGCTCTCCTCCCCTCCCCTTGCCCCTGCTCACTCGAGCAACATTCCTTCCTCCAAGCAGGCCACAGGTTCTGTGGACTTCACTGTCTAGCTGGGTCTTCATGCAACTCGTAGGAGGTACCCCGTAAAAATGTTTGCTGTAGAACATGGCTATCACTACTACCGGGGGCGACTGGGTGCTGGTGGCTCATGTCTGTCATCCTAGCTACTCAGGAAGCTGAGATCTGAGGATGGTGGTTCAAAACCAGTTCAGGCAGGAAAGTCTGTGAGACTCTTATCTCTAATTAACCACCAGAAAATTTCAATGGAGCTGTGGCTTAAAGTGGTAGGGTGCTAGCCCTGGGCAAAAGAGTTCCGGGTCACCATTCAGGCCCTGAGTTCAAGCCCCACGACCAATAAAAATTAAAAAAAAAAACATACCAAGGGCTAAATATTTACCAAGAGCCCTGGGATTCTCTGGCCACATGTTCTAAATTGAACAAGCAAAGGGAAAACAGCTCCCAAGGGTGTAGTACAAAGGGCACAAAAAATGAACTGGGTCGCTGGGGCAAGTAGAGAACATGGCACAGTAGGAAAGATGACTGAATGGTGAGAAATCCTGGCTCTTGTCCCGTCCCTAGCAAGCTCCTTCCCTTGGCCTCAGCCTCCCCATCTGTTCAATGGTTTGGGCTGGAGTCAATCTATGTGCATAGGTGATGTGCTTCAAGATTTTGGACAGCTTGCTTGAGATTCAGTGGTTGTACGTTTACTGTGTATTAGAAAGATAAATACATCAAATCCATAATTTAAACGATATTGATTAGGATAAGGAGGAAAGAAGCCACCTTTTGAAAAAAATAAAACGACCTGCTTTCAAGAAAAGAGCAAATTAAAATGGGAGGTGTAATAGCAGTTATTAATCTATCAAATCTGATCACGTCTCGTAGAATCATACACTTGACCACCACAAAGAGACTGAGTGCCGATGAAAAGCCAGAGTGAAGCCTGCAATCTTGGCAATGGTTTTTGCACCCGTTGGGTTCCTGGCTTTAGATAATCATTACCAAGGGAACCCAGGGCAAGGGTGGATTCTGAAACTTTGTGAGTTAAAACTATCTGAGAATAAATGTTACCAGAAAAAAAGTCCTACACCATGGGAAGAACACTCAAATGATGAAGGATTGGAAATATCGGACTAAAAGTTTTCTCCGGCAGCTGCTCAAGATATCCTGGTGACCATGTCCCCAGGAACTCTCCAACCGAAACCCCTACCCTTCAATCTTTAACACCCCCCCCCCGTGTGTGTGTGTGTGTGTGTGTGTGTGTGTGTGTGTGCAATTAAACTCAGGATCTAGGCTCTGTCCCTTAACTTTTTAACTCAAAGCTACCGCTCTACCACTTGAGCCCCACCTCCACTTTGGGAGATAACTGGAGATAAAGAGCCTCAGAGACTTTCCTTCTCCAGGCTGGCTTCCAACTGTGATCCTCAGATCTCAACTTCCTCAGTAGCCAGGAGCACAGGTGTGAAACACCGGCACCCAGCTTTTAGCTATTTTCTGATCGGACATCTCCTCCCCTGTGTGCACTTTCTAAAGGAAGCGTGTTTGGGGGAGACCTGGCTTTCTTCACCTGAGCTTGGCTCTGCAATGCATGGTCAGAGGATCTGCCTCTGGGGAGGAGGTGTACCCCAGGCAGCTCCAGCTGCCCTCTGGCACCTCACAATATGATTGGCCAAGAGTTCTTCCAGTCCGGCTTCTGAAAGCCTTTACTTCCGGGAGGCAAGGGGAAAACTGGGCCACGGGTGGGGGTTGAGGGTGTGCCTAAGGCCCCGGAGAGGGCTTGGGAGAAGGGCGGCAAACGCTGAGCTCCAGAGACGACTTCAGGACTCCCGCCGTTGGCCACCTCGGGGAAGGCGACCTTGAACTCGGACGACCCCCGGCGTAGAAGCCTGTGGCGGCTCCGGCGCGCGGAGGTCCCTCAGGAGACTCCTCCTGGGGGCGCCATCTCGCAGGTGGGAAGAAAGGGCCGCGTTCGGTCCGGGCTGGTGCGGCCCGGGGAGAAGCCCGCAGGCCAGCTCCAGGGCCCCGCGGCGCGACGTCCCGGCGGGCACCCGACGCCCTCGGGGCGGCCTCGCCGCCCCCCCCGCCCGCCGCCGCCGCCGCCGCCACAGAGCCTCGGGTCACCTGCATCAGCTCGAAGATGTGGTTCTCCTCCCCGTACTTGGGCATTTCTGGGGGGATGCGGTGCGGCGCCGTGGTCGCGTCCATGTCGCCCGCAGAGCCGCTTCCTAGTAACCGCGTCGCTAGGGCGCGCCCCTTGCGTCATCAGCACGCGCCGCGCCCCGCCCCGCCGCGCGGCCCCGCCCCCTCCCGCCGTCCCCTCGCGCCCGCGGCCCCGGGGCCCCGTCCTCGCCACCCGGGCCTCGCTCTGCCCCGTGTTCCTCCTGGGAGCTGGGGCTCCTGGGTCCCAGGTGTCCTCGAAGGGAGCCTTCGGGGCAGTCCCGCGCTTCCGGTGCTGCCGCCGTGCCTGGGCCGGGAGCTGGACCGGGGCCAGCCTTGGATCTGCCTCCCGAGCCTCAGTTTCCCTGTCTGGAGCAGAGGCGGCGTCGGGGGCGGGGAGCCCGGAACCCGGCCGAAGCCTCGTTCCCCCGCCTCCTCCTCCCCCTCTCTCCCCGCCGCCCCCCCCCCCCCGGCCGTGCGCTCCCCCTGCAGCCCGGGCTGGGCAGCGTGGCCACGTGACCCGATTGCTATGGCACCCGTAGTCACAATCAGGCGGCGGAGGCCGCGTCCCCGGCCCCCACCCACGCCCGCCTTTGGAGCCCTGAGCAGGGCCCCCCGCCCTCCGGGGCCCCACACCCACGGAGCCACTGCAGCCCCCGGGCGCCCTGTGAGGCCAAGGCCAGACCGCGACCAGCCAGGGTAAAGAGGTTGGGGTTGCGCCCCGAAGCCGCCGGCGGGAAGCTGGGGTGGGGGTGGATGGTGGGCCGCGGTGCAGCAGGGGCTCTGCCAGGGTCAATTCGCCATGGGCTCGGGCAGCACCGTAGCTCCCGGTAGTCCGGTGCTGTCCACACAGCTTTGTGTGCGTGTGAGGAAGGCCACACCGATGGCTTCTCTGAGTAGCGGTGGGAACTTAGCAAACTTGACTTGTTCCGTGTCTTCCCACCCGTGTGCAGTGGAGATAGCACAACGTTCCACGGACTGCTGTGCTAGGTAGGCATTAGCGAGTAGCTGGCATGGGGAAAACACACAGTACATCTAATCTTGTAGGCCATATGGAATAGTGCCTTGTGTTCCCACTTTACAGTTAAGAAGGTGGAAAATAGTGGGCAGGTGCCTGTGCAAGCCCTATCTGCTTTCCTCCTGGGGTGCTGATCGCAGAGCTGGGCAATAACACGCACCTTGCTCAGGTCTGTAACCCTAGCTACTCAGGGGGCTGAGGATTGATCTTCAGAGCTGAAAATAGAGCTGTACCTCAAGTGGTAGATCACTGGCTTTGAGTGTAAAAAGCTGGTGGACAGCATTCAGGCCTTGAGTTCAAGCCCCAGTACCGTCACAAAACAAACAACAGCAACAGAAAAACCCAACAGGTACCTTGAAGAACCTCAAATCCAAACTTCCTCATTTTACAGATTTAAAAAGCGAGGGCCCAAAAAGAGGAAAATCTTGCCCAGGGCCGCCTGATAAATCAGAGGCAGAGCCAGGACTGGAACTAGACATCCTGACTACAGCCTGGAGACACCTCCAATAAAAAGCCAGCAGGACCGCCTCTGGTCCCCAACGTGCATTCTCAAAGCCCACGCACCTTGCTAGGCTTGTCAAATCCACTGCAAAGACAGCTGGGAAGAAAAGGCAACTGCCTTTTCCAGGACAAAGAACACAACAACCAAGCCTACAATTTGCACTGGAGAGGTGCGGTTTGCTTCCTGGGCATTTCTGAAATGACTTGCCTTTCTCCTCATTTATTTTAAGCCCTAGGCACTTTTCATACTAGGATTTAATCTTCTTTAGCAGCATGGAAAAATACAAATCAATTAAAGCCTAAAACCATGGGGTAATCACTTTTCCTCCTCCCCCCTCCCAAGGAGGAGAAGTGCTGGTACCTCATGCCTTTCATCCACACTAATTTGGATGCTGGGATTCGTTCAAGGGACAATCACTTTGGATAGCTTATTACAGCTCTTCTCATGACATTCTTGGCGTGCATGTCACAAGTTGCTAGGATCAAGAATGGAATCAGATTTGCTCTCAGGGGGTCTTGGGGCCACCAGTCAGGGTAGCATTGTTGGCTGTGGAGAACTTGGCGGTCCCAGGGTGGCAGGGAGCTGGACACACAAGATGTCCCTCCCCCTTGTTTGCAGTCCTTGCTTTGAAATGGGGAGAAAGAAAAAGTAGCATTGTGGGAGTTGAAGCAAGGCCCAGCATCTAGTTATGGTAAACCC
Source organism: Perognathus longimembris pacificus (assembly GCF_023159225.1). NCBI lineage: Eukaryota > Metazoa > Chordata > Mammalia > Rodentia > Heteromyidae > Perognathus > Perognathus longimembris. Next base: position 159,406,744 of record NC_063161.1, read on the forward strand.
TAGAAGCAGGCAACTTTCCAGGTCCTTGGTATTTTCCCCTTGTCCTCCACCCAGCCATGGTCAATCTGATGTCTGGAATGTTCTGAGGAACAGGGAGGAAAGGAAGGAGCCGAGTGAAAACCAGGCAGAGGTCATAAGTCCAAGCTTGCCTACTTTTTAGCCCTGTGGGTTGTTGTTTTTTGTGTTGTTGTTGTTTTAGTTTTGTTATATTTAGTGTGTGTGTGTGTGTGTGTGTGTGTGTGTTTGCTAGCATTGAGGCTTGAACTCAGGGCCTGGGCGCTGTTCCTTAGCTTTCTCACTCAAGGTTAGCACTCTACCACTTGAGTCACAGCTCTACTTCCAGCTTTTTGGTGGTTAATTAAAGAGTCACATAGGCTTTCTTGCCCAGTTTGGCTTCGAACCCTGATCCTCCGATCTAGGTCCGCTGAGTAGCTGGGATTACAGGCGTGAGCCACCAGTGCTGGCTCCTCCGCTTTTTAAGCTTGGCTTTCAGTCTCCCTTCCTAGCGCAGCCAGTGGCTCCCCCTGGGGTGCACGTGGCACCTGTTACAATGGCGTCCCTCTGTCACCTGCAGTTCAATCTCAGTAGGCCGGAGGGCTCCCAGGAGGCTACACCCCCAGTTTCTGGACTCCAGGGTCCCTGTCTTCCCCCTGTTTCCTCACATCATGCTCACCCCAAGGCTGAGGGACACGGGCCCAGTGGGCAAAGGCCAGGCTAACAGGGCACACTCCTCTCTGCCTTGAAACCACCTCCTGCCACTCTGACTTCCAACTGGGCTGGATTAGGAGGAAGCATCATCTCAGCACAAAACGGAATGGGCCCAGGATCTTGATAATCAAGACATGCTTTAATACAATAGGTTCCATAAATTAAGACACCGAAGACCCATTTGAATGTCAAAAATTCAGGGCTAGGCTCAGTTGCTCGCCTGTAATCCTAGGTACTTGAGAAGCAGAGATCAGAGGATTGTGGTTCAAGGCTAGCATAAAAATTCACAAGTACCAGGTGCTGGTGGCTCACGCCTATAATTCTCGCTACTCAGGAGGCTGAGATCTGAGGATCATGGTTCGAAGCCAGCCTGGGCAAGAGAATTTTATTTATTTATTTATTTATTTTTTGCCGGTCCTGGGCCTTGGACTCAGGGCCTGAGCACTGTCCCTGGCTTCTTCCCGCTCAAGGCTAGCACTCTGCCACCTGAGCCACAGCGCCCTTTCTGGCCGTTTTCCATATATGTGGTGCTGGGGAATCGAACGGAGAGCTTCATGTGTAGGAGGCAAGCACTCTTGCCACTAGGCCATATTCCCAGCCCGGCAAGAGACTTTTATCTCCAATTAACTACCAGGAAAATGGTGCTGTGCTTCAAAGTGATAGAACAAGAGCCTCGAGTTCAAGCCCATGACCCACCAAAAAAAAAAAAAAATGAACAAGAGTCCATCTCAGCCAGCGGCTGAGCCAGCATGGTGCTCGACCTCCCCAGTGACACAGGGAAGCGCAAGTAGGAAGACTGCAGCCTTTGGCCATCCTAGACATGAAGCGAGATGCTGCCAGACAAAAAGACAAGAAACATTTCAAAAGCTGTGATTCAAGAGTTCCTGCCTCACAAGCAGGGGTAGACACACACACACGCATACAATCACTAGTGCTGATTTTATTGTCTTTGGCCACAGTACTAAACCAATCCTTTCTTTAAATTATGTATTTTGTTCTTTGTGGACTTTTGGTCTTAAACTGTTTTTATTAAAATACTTTTGTCTTGGGCTGGGAATGTGGCTTAGTGGTAGCATGCATGAAACCCTGGGTTCCATTCCTCAGCACCACATACACAGAAAAACTGGAAGTGGTGCCGTGGCTCAAGTGGTAGAGCGCTAGCCTTGAGCACAGAGAGGCTGACGGACAACAGAACCCAGGCCTTGAGTTTCAAGTCCCAGGACCAGCGAAAAACAAAACAACTTTTATCTTCTGAATGTGTTGAGTTTTTGCACTGCGTTTGGTGCCTCCCTGCCCTCACCCCGACTCTGCTCTGCGGAGCCTGACTTTATGGGGGAAACAGCAGAAAACCACTGTGGCCAAGCGAGCTGTTTCTCCCCCTTGGAGAAGAGATCAGTGATAGGACAAGCATTCCACAGACAGGGCCCCGGCCCCACTTCCCCTCCCGCTTTGTCCACTTCAGGGGTGGGGTGCCAAGTGTGGGGACGTGGAGCAAGAAGACCTCAGGCCCTGGCCCAGGCCTGCCCCCAGGGAGCCGCAGCGCCATCTGTTGGCCGATGGGACAGACGCTCCCGTCTGGCCTCCTCCCATGCGTGTCCAGGCTTTGAGTCCCCTGTCTGTCATTTTGTGGTAACCTTTTTCTGGTCCACCCTGTTTGCTTTCACTCCTCCGCTCCAGCCCCATGCAGGGGCCAGGATGTGGAGGGAAACCGAACAGAAAGACCTGCCTCCCACCTCCATCCGGTCCTCATGTCCGGAAGCCAGGCATTGCCTTCCTCAACCAGCGTCCTGTATGGTCCTCTCCACTTCCATGGTCTGGCTCGGGCCCTGGCTGGTGGTGGCTCAGGCCGGGGGGGGGGGGGGGGAGCGGGGGGCGGTGCTAACACCATGGAGAGGCCCAGAGGCCATGAGAGACTGCAAGTGTGAAGTGTGTGTGTGGAAACTGAAGGTCGGAGCGACCGTCCAGCACGCGGGACAGGAAGTCACCTTCCATGATTGACCGCATCCTTGACGGGCAAAGGGTCACAGGCAGGCTCTGTCGGGAACAGCTTGGTGGATCTGGAGCAAATGAGTAGTGGCTCGTGGCCTCAGTTTCCCTCCCTCAAGGCCGTGGGGAGCTGTTCCGTGCGCACGGCCTCACCGCTCTTCTTCCCCTAGATTCCTCCTGCCCTGCCGAAGACCCAGGAGACGACCATGAATGAGGTCAAAGAGTCCCTCCGCCACATTGAACAGAAGTACAAGCTGTTCCAGCAGCAGCAGTTCACGTTCATCGCAGCTCTGGAGCACTGCCGGGAGAACGCCCATGACAAGATCCGGCCCATTGCCAGCATTGAACAGGTGGCACCCTAGCGAGGGCACCTGCAGGCCACAGGGGCCTGCCATACACCCCCCCAGCCAGTCTCCCCCACCCCCACAACCCCAGAGAGGCATAATGGTGCCAGAATCAGCACTCAGATCCTAACGAACGGACCGAGACCCTCATTCAACCTCCTCCCAGGTCTGTTTAAGATGGGCATATAAGACTCGGCCAGCCAGGCTTGAACTCAGGACCTGGGCACTGTCCCTGAGCTTTTGTGCTCAAAGCTCGCACTGTATTTGAGCCACAGCTCCACTTCTGGCTCTCTGCTGGTTAAGTGGAGAAGAATCTCACCGTTTTCTCTGCCTGGGCTGGCTTTGAACTGTGATCTTCAGATCTCAGCCTCCTGAGTAGCCAGGATGACAGGAGGGAGCCCCATTGGGTGCTTGGCGACATCTTCCCCACCTGCTGATTTTTGTCTGATTTCCCTCCCATTTTTGACTTGGACGATGGGTAGAAAAGGAATGCCCCAAGAGCCGCCCACTGACTTACATCTACCCATTGTCACGCTGAGTTCACTGGTCCATGTGCTTCCTTCAAGTATTCGGAAGGCAAATGGCTCCAGTGCCCCAAAAGCTCAGCCTCCCAAGAGTGCCAGGCACATTTTAAGACTCCAAAAGTAGCCTCAGTCCCACCCCACCTGCACGTCTGCCATCGAAGCTACGGCTCTCCATCTGAAGTGTTGGTTCTTTCCCCACCTGCCCTCCCTGAACCAGAGGTGGCCCAAGGGAGCTCAGATAGACAGCTCTTGTGTTCATACAAGGTCACCTAGCTGGCTTTGAAATGAACAGATGAATTACATGGCCAGTTCCAGCACCAGCTCAGGCCTCCCACCCAGGCCCGGGTGGTCCAGGTCAGTGGAAAAAGACCCTCACCCAAGGAGGATCCCCACCCCCCATCAAGAAAGAGGTGAGGTCAGGCACTGGTGGCTCACACCTGTAATTCCAGCTACTCAGGAGGCTGAGATCTGAGGGCTGAGGATTGTGGTTCAAAGCCAGCCCAAGCAGGAAAGCCCACGAGACTTATTTCCAATTAACACACACACACACACACACACACACACACACACACACACTCTGAAAATGAAGCCGTGTCTCAAGTGGTAGAATGCTAGTCTTGAGCACAAAAGCATCTAGGCCCTGAGTTCCAGCCCAAGGACCAGCACAAGAAAAGAAAAGAGGTATGGGTGGCTTATGCCTGTTATCCTAGCTACTCAGGAGGCTGAGATCTGAGTCAAAACCTCAAATGTTTGGTTTGCTACCAGTCTGGGTAGGAAAGTCTGCGAGACCCTTATCTCCAATAAACTACCAAAAAATCAGAGGTGGAGTGTGACTCAAGTGGTAGAGACCCTGCCTTGAGCACAAAAGCTCAGGAATATCACCCAGGCCCTGAGTTCAAGTCCCAAGACCAGAATAAAAAAAAGAAAGAGGGAAGGAAGGAAGGAGTCGAAATGTAGATCAGAGAATTAGTAATCTTAGTGTCTTGTATAACTTTTTTTTTTTTTTTTTGCCAGTCCTGGGCCTTGAACTCAGGGCCTGAACACTGTCCCTGGCTTCTTCTTTTGCTCAAGGCTAGCACTCTGCCACTTGAGCCACAGCGCCACTGCTGGCTGTTTTCTGTATATGTGGTGCTGGGGAATCGAACCCAGGGCCTCATGTATACAAGGCAAGCACTCTTACCACTAGGCCATATCCCCAGCCCCTTGTATAACTTTTTAAAGAAGGGTTTCCATACTTCCTAAACACATTCACATGGGGATTTTAAAGTTTTGTTTGTAGTATTTAAGCTGATCCTCTTGGAGTTGATTTTTCAATATGGACGGGTGCAGAGGAGGCCACATTTATTTTTCTCTTGTGAATAATCTTTCTCTACCTTGTAAACAGCACAATTTGACAAATTCATGTTTGCCTCAGTGGGCCTCTCAGGATCCCCCAAATGTACCAGTCCCCCGTTTTAGGGGGGTGGTTGCTCAGGAGTGTGAGCAGTCAGCTAAGCCACTTCCCGCGGTGCAGTGTCACTGCTCTGGACCTCTAGCATCGATGTAAAATGAGTGCTTAGAACAGGCCTGGGGTTCAGGCCTATAATCCTACTAAGGATGGCTGAGATCTGAGGATCGTGGCTTGAAGAGCCTTGGCAGGCTAGTCTGTGAGACTCATATTTCCAATTAAGTAGCAAAATGCCAGAAGTAGAGCTGTGGCTCAAGTGGTAGAGCAACCAGCCTTGAGCAAAAAAAGCCAAAGGAGAGCACAAGGTCCTGAGTTCAAGTGTCGGTAGTTGTGCGCACGCACACACAAGACCAGGCCTGGGAAAGCATTCTGCATGGAGCCTAGAGCACATGGTGACGTTGGCTGCATGCCCCGGTCCACGTGCGGAAACGCCTAACCGCTGGCACCTCCCTATGAACCTGGGGAGCTGGGAGGGAAGGGGGTGGCGCTCCCTGGGGGCGGACCGCTCAGCTCACCTCACGCTGGCCTTGGCAGGTACAGAGCTACATGGACCACTACTGCAACAGCTCCACAGACCGGCGGGTGCTGGTCATGTTCCTAGACATCTGTTCCGAGCTGAACAAGCTCTGCCAGCACTTCGAGGCCCTGCACTCAGGCACTCCAGTCACCAATAACCTTCTCGAGAAATGTAAAACCTTGGTTAGCCAGAGCAACGACCTGAGCAGCCTCCGAGCAAAGTAAGTGCCTTCCTGTCGGGTCAGCAAGGCCTTCGTGACACAGACCTCGGACGGAGGTGTCAGGGGACTCTGAGCTGGTTCTCTTCCCTGTTGCTGCCCAGACCTCCCTAGTCCCCGTTAATCTACAGGAGTGACTAACAGTGCTGATTAAAACCAGGTCAGGAGGGGCTGGGAAGGTGGCTTACCAGTAGGGTGCTCGCCTCATATACATGAAGTCCTGGGTTCCATTCCTCAGCACCACATACACAGAAAAGGCCGGAAGAGGGGCTGGGGATATAGCCTAGTGGCAAGAGTGCCTGCCTCGGATACACAAGGCCCTAGGTTCGATTCCCCAGCACCACCACATATACAGAAAACGGCCAGAAGCGGCGCTGTGGCTCAAGAGGCAGAGTGCTAGCCTTGAGCGGGAAGAAGCCAGGGACAGTGCTCAGGCCCTGAGTCCAAGGCCCAGGACTGGCCAAAAAAAAAAAAAAAAAAGGCCGGAAGTGGCACTGTGACTGAAGTGATAGAGTATTTAGCTTTGAGCAAAAAAGGAGCCAGGGACAATGCTCAGGCCTTGAGTTCAAGCCCCAGGACTGGCAAAAAACAACAACAACAACAAAAACCAGGTCATGAGCCAGGCCCAGTGGCTCATCCCTGTAATCCTACTCAGGAGGCTGAGATCTGAGGAATCGTGGTTTGAAGCCAGCCTGGGCAGGAAAGTCCTTGACACTCTTATCTCCAATTAAGCACCAAAAAGCTGGAAGTGGAGCTGTGGCTCAAGTGCTAGAACAGCTTCAAGGGGGGGGGGGGTTATTGTCAGGGACAGCACCCGAACACAACCCTCATTCCCCCCCCCCCAATACCAAAAAAAAAAAAAAGCCAGGGCATGGATGCGGTAGGACATATGCATCTCCTGAGACTTGGGACCAGGCCCAGGAAGAAAGGAACCAGTACAATTGGTACAATGTGCCCAAGTCTCAGGGGAGCCGTGTGTGTGTTTGATTTGAAGAGGGCAGCACATTCTTAGCTCCTAGTCCATCCAGGCTCCTGCAAGCCATGAGTCAGTGGCTCCCACACACACCTGGGGTTCTTAGCCCCAAGTCTTCTGAATCAGAACTTGTGGGAACAGAGTTCAAAGACCCCATGGGCTGGTGGCTGCCTGCCCCCACAGCAAGTGTCCCCTTGCCCTTGCCCCTCCATCCTGCAGGTACCCGCACGACGTGGTGAACCACCTCAGCTGTGATGAGGCCAGGAACCACTATGGAGGCGTGGTCAGCCTCATCCCAATCATCCTGGATCTGATGAAAGAATGGATCGCCCACTCAGAGAAGCTGCCCCGCAAAGTGCTGCAGCACGTGAGTGCGACCCCGTCTCACCAGGAACCTGCTGCGGGTGCCACTCAGCCTGCCCGGACCACAGACACCCAGTTAAGCAAACAGGAGAAACAGGAGTGTAGGCAACTGGCAAAAGACAGCTCCAAACCTAGGGGGAAAGACAAAGGACCTTCAAAGCCCCCCTGGAGGCCTCCCGGTGGGAAACTGTAACTCAAAAGCCAGGGATCTGCTCCCCCAGTCCAGTACTTTGGTTGACCCATTCTCACTGGCACTCAGCCCACGCTATGAGCCCTAAAGGGGGAATAATACATTGCTGAGAATTTCCTGCTTTCACTTCTAACTTTTCTGTAAGCTCTGAGCTGGCTGAAGAGTGTCGCCAACTCGATCAACTGCTCAAACAGGATGTTGGTAGGGTGTGTCTCCGAGGAAGGGCCCTGTGCAGATCCCCAGGCCCCGCGTGCACCAAGGCCTCCCCAGTACCTGGCCTGCCATGCGGGGGCTTTGGAGGCATGGCACGGCATCTTCCTGTGGGACAGGAGTGCTTCCATTGCCAGAATGGAGGGACAGTGGACAGGCTAAACCCAGTGTGTTCAGCACCCTGGGCCAGAGCAACAGGAGGAGGAGTCTTCTTGGGAGACAGAGCATGGCAGAAGCTAGGACCCCATCACGTGGCTCAGGTCTGGTGTTCACAGCCTAGAGGAAGACCAAACACTGTAAAATATGTCCTTGGCTTCTACACTTGCCAGAAGTAAGGTCTGACTGTTGGTTTTTCCCTTCACAGGGGACGACTTAGCTTCTGTACTGTTGCTTCCTCGGGGGGGAGACAGTCAAGAATAAAAAATGTTTTACCACCTCTCTGCCTGCCTTGGTTTCTCTTAAGACAGCAGAGGATGCCTGGCTGTCCCTGGCACCCGAGACTCATGCCTGTAATTCTAGCTACCCATGAGGCAAAGATCTGAGGGTCTCGGTTCTAAGCCAGCCCAGGCAAAAAAGTCTGTGAGACTGATCTCCATTTAACCACCGAAAAGTTGGAAGTGGAGGTGTGGCTCAAGTGTAGTAGAGTGCTAGCCTTGAACAACAACAAAAAAAGCCAGCAGAGCACAAAGACCTAGTACAAGCACACACAACACCCTCAGCAAAGCCCCCTCCCCCCGCCCCCAGACATCAGAGCACCACTGCAGACAAGTGGGCGCCCACCTCCAGAGGGCGCCACCTGTAGGAGTCACTTGCCACAGGTCTGTCTATGGAGGGTAGCCTCTAGCTGTTTATTTAAGCCTGCAAAAGTAACTCCTTGAGATACCTATTTAGACCACCCCCCAAAAAAGCCCAGTAACAACAACCCTCTGAATTTGCTAGACAAATTTATAAATTGCCGTCTTCAAGGAGCTGTTCCTGCCATTAAGATGGGCAGCGCAGGACTGAACTGCAGACACAGCACCTGAGGAACCGTGGTCGTCATCACGGTCGCCTTCCCCTAGTCTTAGGCCAGCCCATCAGGATCAGGGGGACCTCTAGCTCCTGAAAAGTTCATCGTCCACTGTCTGAATGCCTGAAGGGCAAGGAAGAGTGGAGGAGAGCCGGTGGTGATGGTGGTTGCACACACGAGTGTATGGGTTCAGGATTAGTGAGCACTCAAAAATAAACGACTTCATGAAAGCCCACCTGGCTTTGGGAGGGTTTCTCCTCTCAAGCCACTCTGCAGAGGAGCGTGAGTGAGACAGAAGGACTGTCTGTGCAGTGGGCAGTCTGTCAAGAAGGCATGTGAAGGTCCTCCAGCACCCAGGTAACGCCCCCTGCATGCCCCAGGCTTCTCTATCTCTGGACACAAGGCCAGTGGAAACCGCTACACACCACCACAGCAGAGTAGTGCAAAACAATAAATTTTTATTTGTTCACAGTTAAACACAAGCAACTGCCTTGACATTTTAGAACATTCTAAGGACAGCAAACCCTTTGATTCCAATTTCCACTCACTGAGATTGTACCATGTTCTCCTGCAGTCTGTATTTATGGCATCTGATGTGGAATGACAATGCTTTTAAGGTGAAGGTGAGAAAGTTTAACCCTTAGGAGAAGAGACTTTCCTCCATTTCACTAAAAGCAGCCAAATCATCAGATTCCATTCACTGATGGGATGCTTTAAACTGCATTAGCCACGTATGGTTCATCCATGATTGAGTTATAAAACTAGATTTATGTCGTAGCAAAATCTGTTCCTCCGTAATGTATTTGTGGTCCGTAGTTGTCTCCTCGAGTGATCACTGATTCATTCTAGTGCAAAAGGCCTGGCTGCCTCTGATAAGCCAGGCATGTGCTGTACAGAGCGGCACTGGACCCTCCCGTCCAAACACTGTGCAAGGTAGGGGAGCAGAGGGAGGGGCTGCTCTGGGGCCCTTGAACTCTTAAAAGATCTGCTCTACTGGCTAAACCAGCCTACTCTCCCAGAGCATGGAGAAGACTGCGGCACTGGGAGGGGTAGACAGCTTTTTGGCCTTCATGAACTCATTTTGAGGCAAAAAGCCATGGGCAGTGTAGGTTTTCCTCATCACTGGAGCCTCTCCCTCCTCCCCCACCCCCCCAAGGTGAGCATTACAGTCTGCAGGGCACTAGATAAGAGATGGGGAGCGCCGCTCCCAGGGCATGCTGGGAAGTGTGATGGAAACAAGAGGCCTGTCCTGGCCTAAACTTGTTCTTTCACCTACACAGAAAATCGAAATCAAGGAAAATGGAGGACTGCAGCAATCTGGGGGAAGGGGACAGGGCCATGACACAGACCTCTTGATGTAAACAGATACACAAACACCTTCCTACTGGCTTCTTTTCCCAACATTCCCTGCAGGTCAGTTTCAGGACCTGGACCTCGGGAGGGCACCATCCAGATCACTACTAACATGGCCGGCTGCTTCCTAAAAAGCCACTGGGTGGGCCAGGCCTGTGCAGTGCCAGACCTCCTTCCAGCTTACCCACAATGCCGCCTGCCCAGCCCTGACTGCCCAAGAACCGGCATCCTCCTGTGGTGCTTTCCTTTGTGCTTCAGCTCTTTCTGGCTTCCTATGGTAGGCTCTAGTGTTTGGTGCAAAGTCCCACTAGCTGGTCCATGGCACACTTCAGTTCTGTTACACAGAAACACATCCTGGCTTCCCTACTGCCATTAAGCCATGTGATCCAGCTCAGGCCAGTCCACCCCACAGCCATTATGGGTATCCTCTCAACAACTGCTGGTGCCTCTTTCTGCACTGGCGACTCCAGATACTGCTGCAAATGGCTTCTTGTCTGTTGTGCTGCTTCGGCCCAGAGAGACACTGGCCTCTGGCCATGGACAGGCAGCATGGGGACAGGGCCTAACTTTTCCTACTGTCAGTGGCTTCCAGGCCTTTCTCCTGAGTCATGATGGTTTGTCTTCTAAGAATAGTTTTACTATTGTCCCCTAATCACATCACATATGGCAAGAACCTTCTGTAGCTTATTCCCAAAGTTAGGCAAGTCTTCTCTCCTGAAGGCTGCTGGCAAACCTTGAGAGACCACCTGTCTTAGCCAATGTTCCTAGCACTGAGCTCCAAGGCCACCTCTGAAAATCTCTTGGGCCAGTTTTCTCATGTTCACATATCTGTTCCCATAACAACAGCACTTGTGGACTTTCCCTGGAAGCTCTATTGGGAACAGGTGTGTGCTGATGGACTGAGGTGGGCTCAGGAACTCCTTTTTGTCCAACTTCTCCTTTCCTGCCCCCTCACTGCCACAATTATACTGCAGTGCTCCTTTCAGACACAGTCCATGCTGCATGAGGCACAGAGCCCGGCTCCCTGGCTTGCACTGACCCCAGATGGGGGTCAAATCTGGAGGGAAATCCGCGTAATTTGCGCATGTCAGCCATCACAGCGCTGGCTCCCAGTGATCTTCATGGTGACCATTTGTTTGCACCTACCAGGCTACTTAATCAGTTTCAACACAGGCCTGATCTATTACATTAATTGTTCTAATACCTTTGCCCGGGCCTCAAATGCCCCTCGGAAGCTCCTCCCATTTCCCATCACCTTTTCATCCTCAAAACAAATGCTTGTAACACTGTCAAGAGACCCTTTGACTCCAATCACCTGTAGCTCTCAGAATAAAAGCAGGCCTTATTACTAGTTGAATCTGTGGGCATCTAGAACTCAAAAGAGCACGAGCTGGAGTGCACCAAGAGGCCTGGGCTGCACAGCCAGGTACCTACTACTCCCAGGCTGGAGGATGGAGCCGAGGGCCCAGCAGAGGCTTCAAAGGCCTCCTCCACCCCAGTCCACTCTACCATGCCGGGGCCCTCGGCTCCGTCCTCCAGCCTCCCTTCTCCGTATCTCACAAGCTGTCCATGTAAAAAGTAGCTTGTTCTTTCTTACACTGGCCTCTTTTCCTTTCCCATTTAAGGGGAAGCTGCTCTGGGGAAGGGGAAAACCAAACCGGCTTCAATAGTTCACTTGGAGCATTTTTCTTTCTGAATTTGTTCACACTATCCCTTTTCTGAAATGGAACCAGAAAAACTACAATGTATCGGATTGTAAGCTTTCCTTTGGACAAAGCTGAATTAAAAGTGTGGCATCACTAGTACTCCACTCTGGACATCCGGCGGCAATGGCCAGCTTCTGCAGGCTGAACAGTCAGTGGGCACGCCCTCCTGTAGGCTGGGCATCCGTCAGTTACACTAGAAATCCTGACCCCCAACCAGTCTTCAGGGAGTATCGCCATGGTGACAGAGTGTCGAATGGTTCGGCTGTCTTTAGTTAGAGAAGCTATTTACTGCCACACTCAAAAAAAAAAAAAAAAAAAAAAAAAAAAAGACTGTCACCCTCATACACTGTAAGCTTTCATATGCAGTAAGATTTCGTACCATTACAGTTTTTCAACTTCTTCATGGCTGAACCTTTTTCTATTCTTCTCAAAGAATAGAAACAGGAAAGCCTAGTTCATTGGCTCTTTCCTGACAAATCTCTGCTTGCCTGGGCGGGAATACCAGGCAACAGTTCTTAGGCTTCTAGCATTTATTTCAGGAGCATATGTCAAGACTGTGTCCTCTGCAGCTGGCTGGTGGGTGTCGGGAGCATGTGGGGCGGCCCAGAGGGTCCGGGCAGTCAGACCTCATCACTACCCTCCCAAGTTCTGCTCTGCCATTCCTAACAGGAGAAGAACGTGCGTGGCAACAGGAAGCTCCTAGCAATCAGCCCTCAAAGTCAGAACTGGTGTGAAAAGCTGCTACCTTTGCCCAGAACCTACTATCATGAATCAGCCCTGAGCCTGAGAAATGCTGGTCACATAAACTCAAGAAACTCTGGGCCTTTTTGCTGTAGTCACTTCACAGGCAGCTCACACACACAACAGGCGCGTGTGAACTCAAAGGGAGGCTAACAGGCCAAAGGGGGTAACCAATGGCTCAGCCCAAAAGAGCACTTTCACACCCACAAGAGCTTTGCCAGCATCTCCCCTTGCTGTCTGCAGAGAACAAGACTACCACCTACACTCCCGCCTGTGGGCAGCACGGTACCCGCGTTCAAGCAAATACCAAATAAATAAGAGGTAGTGGGGGAAGGAGAAACAAGAGCTTTCCTAAAGGGAAAAGAAGTGTGGCCTCCACAGTGCCAGCTAGACTGTCAAAACAACAGGCGAACAATTTGTTCACACTGAACTTTCGAGAAAGCCTATCAGAACCGCCAAAAGGGTGAATGAACCATCATTTTTCTAGAGCTGCTGCTTTAGATGCTGAACTTCAAAAAGATAGCAGTGAAAAGCAGTGCTAAGTCTCCTGTAGAAGCCTTCACATGACGACAACCAGCTGTGCAGGCTGCGTGCTGGAAGGGGCAGCACTGGACTTACCTGCAGTACCGCCAACTGCCTGGCCTAACCACCAGCCAACCGGTTATCTGAGCTTCAAGGGAAGCAGAGAGTGGTGTGTTGGGCTCAGGATGAAATCTGGCCTCATATTGCACAGGTTCGAAGGATGAAACCATTTGGGGGAAAGGAAGGAGGAAAATAAAGCTACCGAGGAACACACCACTGGCCCTCCATTAGTACACACTGCTAGGCAAATGAAAAGACAGGTGTGGGGATGGGGGAGGGGAAGGTTAAGAGGCATTTCAATGCCAGATCCAAAAACCATTCTGCATTCGGTCAGCTGTCAAAAGGACCTCTGTCTCATTTTCGCCACGCATGAGCAGCCACTCAGACCCTGGAAACAGGAAAGCCTTGAACGTGCATTCACACCTCCTGTTCTGTGCCAATGAGATGCAAGTTAACACTGACTGACCATCCTCCTTAGCTGTGTTCGTGATGACTCTCATTGTAGTCCATGATACGGAGCTGTCCAACACTGTCCGGGGCTGGGGGAGATGGGTGTGGGCCGTCTAGGTTGAGGGGACTCTTGGCTTCCACACCTGAGTCTTTGCCCAGTTCTGTCTTTAGAGTCTCAGAAAGGCTACTGATGGTCATGCCGTCTTCATCACACTGGCTCTCGCTCTTATTACGGAACAGCTCCCGGGCCTTCATGCCCAGGAAGCTTTGGGAACTGGGTAGTGAGCCCACCGTTGGGATGCTGGTAGAGGGCTCGCCCATGGTGGTGTCCCACCAGCTGCTCAACGGGCCTGCCTTCTGGCTTGGGGGTTTCTCTGGGGTAGAAAGCTCACTACTGCTGCTGCTGCTTCCGGTTCCTCTAGCTCCGTAACTGCCCCGGATGCCAGTGGGCCTGGGGTTCTTGGCCTCACCATTGTGCCCAGATGCCTCTTCATTGTGCCCTACCACAGAATCTGAGCAGCCGTCATTACAGCAGTCAAGCCTGTAAAAAAGATCCGAGGAGGAAAAAAGGAGTTGGTGACTGTGGCATCCAGTGGGAACTGTGGAATTACTGGATCCTCCCTTCCACCTCAACTCTGCCACAACTGCAGAGCCAGGCAAGTCTCATCAAGAGAAGCATAAGCATGACTTGTGAGCGTGGCTGGCAGTCTGCAATACTAATGGCAGATCAGATGACTCACTCGATCCCAGTGGGAAGACCCGTGGGGGGGTGTGAGGCGAGTGAGTGAGGGCAGCTCTCTGAAACGGAGTGAGCTGAGGGCCACGGCCCTGACCAGTGGAACCGCCACACCCCAGGCCACACAACACAACCCAGCTTCATCACAGGGCTGTGGTGCAACTCTTAGCGCCTACCTTTCCACCGCGGCCTCCGCTGCTTCTGCTTTTTCCTCGTCAAGTTTTTGCATGAGGTCATCTTTCTCCAACCTGCCATACAAGTCTAAGATCTCCAACTCAAACATCTGGGTGATCCGTTTCTGAGCCTCATACCTGCTCTCTGCGGCCAGCAGCTGTCCGCTGAAAGATAGAGACCCACCAAAACATGGAAGGTTGCACTTCATAAAGAGCCCATGATTGCCCAATCCTTTCCGATAAAAGTTACCTTGCCTGGCTCTTGACATCCTCCAGGTATTTCTTCTGTTCTAGAAGGAGATGGTCTTTCTTGGCCAGAAGAGATTCCAGTTCCAAAATCCGTTTCTGGGAGGTATCAAGCCTCTGATTCTGCTGGAGAACGTGGCTTCTGTTTTTTTCTAGCTCTTTCCGATAGGCAGCTTTCATCATTTCTACTTCCTAAAAAAAAGGACTGGAGTTAATACTTAGTAGAATATGAACAAGCCATGATGACTCTAAAAACCACATCATAAACACCAAGAAGACACTGCATGCAGTAGAAATGTGAGGATAATTTTCTGGAATGCAAGTTGGTGCACATTAACTCAGTGACCCTTCCTTGAGATTTACCTTTAAGGAAAAGTACCTTGCCATGCATTGGTTTCTTAGGAAGGTAAGAAATCATAAGGTGCAAAGAAGTGAACTTTCATCATAACAACCTGACCCAGCATCTGACAAGAAAATCCAATACTTCCAGAGTACAGAGCATCATAGACTGAAGCTCTCTCTGGCTGGCGGATAATATGGCTGCTTCCGCTGTATTGCAAGGCTCCAGTCTTCAGCACAGGCTATGTGAACACTTCTGATTTTTGTCCTAAGCAACAACACGGTCAGCCCTCTGTACCCAAAGACTCAACTAAACAAAAATGGAAAATACTTTTAAAAAAAATTGTGTCTGTACTGCATACGGACAGATTTTCTTCTTGTCATTACATCCTGTAACACATTGTATTAGATTTCTGTGATTAGAGATGATCAAAGTATGTGTGGGGATCTGAATGGATTAAATGGAAATACCATACCATTCTCTATTAGGGAACTGACCATGTGTGGATCTGGATATCTGTGGGACCCCAGTATAAGGTAATGAACCAGGAATATCTATGTGCTCTGCTAGCCCCTCACCAGCCTGACCAACCTTTTACCACCTGACGCTCAGCCACCTGCCCCTCCTCTCCTCCACATGCCCAGCTCCAGGCCTAGAGGCAAAGCCTGGCCAGCTCAAGGTTATGACAGGGTAGAAATGAGCACCACACAGTCCTGGAAGGATGGACAGCGTTTCTGGGAAAGGTTTCTTGTGGACAAAGACCAACAGGAGGAGACATGCTCCGCTTCCTTAAGATATCACAGGACAGGGCTGGGAATATGGCCTAGTGGCAAGAGTGCTTGCCTCATATACATGAAGCTCCGGGTTCGATTCCTCAGCACCACATATCTAGAAAACGGCACAAGTGGCACTGTGGGCTCAAGTGGCAGAATGCTAGCCTTGAGCAAAAAGAAGCCAGGGACAGTGCTCAGGCCCTGAGTCCAAGCCGCAGGACTGGTGGAAAACAAACAAACAAACAAAGATATCACAGGACATCTGTGTGTAAGTATACAGCTGGCAAGTGTCAGCATAGCTAGCCAGAGAATAAGGCTGACAGGTAAGTAGAGCAGGAGAGGAGTGGGAAGAGCCTGGCTCCCAGATGCTCTTTCCAAACTGCCAACCTGGGACTTCTTGTCAAGTGAAACAATAAATTCTATGGCAAATCAGTTTGTGATTTACTAAGGAAAGTATTCTGACTAATAAATCAACTATCACCACTGTGGAACACACCCCAAAGAGTCTGAGATTGCCCAACAGAAGCCCACCTCTCTGGAGCTGTCAACAACGTGTTTCAGCAAACACCTTTCAGAGGTCTCTTTAGTCTGCTCACCACCTTTCTTCTCCCAAAGCCTTTCTGTCTCCAAAATAAGTGAGCTGGTTTCTAGAAAGTTCACATTTAACACCCTCCCAGAGGCCGAGGCTGAAAGGCTGAGAGGAGCTGAGAAACAAGGAGCAACTCAACTATGAAAATTAAGTTTCCCTAATTCTAAGATGACACTCTCCATTTGGCCAAAAAAGATGCTTTAGAAAGTATAAGCCCAAGAAACCTTAAAAGCCTGTGTGTGATGGAGGAGCTAGTGACAGGAAGCATCTGAGCATTTACTATTAAAATTCCATTTCCAGTTCCCTCACTAACATTACCCGAGGCTATCAGTAAAGTGACATGGAACTTCTGTCTCTACACCACTGGTGAGGCACTAATTAATGTGCGAGCATCCCATTGTTGGCCTTGTTGCCAGGACTGCACGACCACAGGCAGAAACTAGATACAACATGAAAAGGAAGAAAAGATGGCACACACCAGTACACTCCACCCACGTCCCGAGAGGCATGTTATATAGAGGTGGCTCCCACCCTCATCCCTTCAGGATCTCCCTGGAGGGGCATGGAGAAGAAAGGGACAGAAATCCCTTCACACCTACTCTGCAGCAAGACCCCAAAGCCACACAACGAGGGGACACGCACACACTCGTGATGGCTTGACTGTGTGTTGCTGGGCTGGAGGGGAAGATGTAGTGGAGTAGCCATTCTGTGTGATGAGTCTGCAGAATCTGAGTCTGCAGAGCTTTTCCAGCTCAGTCCCACACCCCTAACCCATACAGGACAGCATACCTTGGTGGTATCTGAGTGCTTGTTCTGCAGTTGTTCCAAATACAGCTCGTTGACCTCCCCAAGCACCAACAGCTGCCTGTTTAAGAACTCCATCTGCTGCTGGACCGACTCACTATTTGAGAGCTAACCAAAACACAAAATAAGTAAGATGAAAATCCAACAACCCCAAACTAGCATATAGATATTAAAAAGGGAGCCAGCAAGAAGCCTAAGGGTCCCAAGCTAGGGCACAGTAAGCAAGGCCCATGGATCCCAATTCCCTAACATTGCAGATGGCAAGATGGGAAGCCCCCAAGGGCAATGCAAATGGACTTCAAAACTACACTAAAAAGAAGCATAAAATGAATCTCATCACCCAGAAAACACTGGAGCAAACAGGCAGGATATAGGACACAGCCAGAGGGAAATCACCTTTTTCTGAGTAACAACCCCAAAGGGGGCAGGGGACCACAGTCCTAAAATCCTAACAAGGTGTGAAGAAAGGGTTCCACAAGACATGCATGTCTGAGAGCTCAGTGGAGGGTCCTCTGCTGTGGGGCTATGTGTCCTACCCACTCACTGCCAGTATAGCATCATCAAATGGCCCCCAGAAGATGGGGAAGGGGAACAAAATCCTCTACTGCTGGTACCAGAACATAGACACCCAAGTACCTGTCTTGTCTGCAGGAATAGGGTCCACAGGTATGTCTTATGTCTTACCTTTTGAGAAACCTGGCTGAGCAGCAGCTCCGTGTGACACACCTTGTTGTTGGCCTTCTTCAGCTCTATCCGCAGCTCTGCAATCATATTCCTACAGTCCTCCAGCTTTGTCTATCAAAGAGATATGGCTGTGAAATTTGAAATTATGGCAGCACTGGGCATGCCTCATTTCCCAACTGCTCTCCTATTCCTGGCTGACTTGCTCCCTTTCTCTCTCTTTCCTTTTCTTACTCTTCCTTCTTTCTTGCTGTCTTTTTTGTTGTTGTTGTTGAAATATAGAATTTCACTATGTGGTCCCAGATGGCCTGTAACTTGTTATGCAGTCAAAGCTAAACTTAAACTCTAGATCTTCTTGCCTAAGCCTCCCAAGGGCTGAGATTACAGGTGTGCAGACCACACCTGGCATTTGACTTTTCAATTTTAAAAAGTTGTGGTTGATTTCTGAGTCCCTTCCTATTTAACAACAGAAGGAAAAAAAAAAGACCTTACACTTGCAGTTCCCAAATTATATGTAAAAGAGCCCTGGGGCTATTCAGCAAACAGGGATCTTCGAAGCCCTTGTTCTTTTTTGAAGGGAGCACAGCACCATCTGTGGGTCAGCATGAGAACTACCAACTAGCCAGAGGTAGTATACAGGGCAGTAGTAGATAGTACTGAATACTGTGAATAATGTCATATCCTGGCAAAACCCTGCTTTTAAGACCTGTTTTTGGTGACCACTGTGATTGAAAAAAAAAAAAAAAGCACCACGAAGAGCAGATATTGAAGAGAAAATGAGGTGTTACTATCTAGTCTAAATCCAAGCTCAACATGTTATATGAGAAGCCAGGTGCAGTGAGTGGCTCACATCCGTAGTCCTAGCTATACTCAGTAGTTTGAGATCTGAAGAGTACAGTTCAAAGCCAGCCCAGGCAGGAAAGTCCATGAGACTTAGCTCCATAAACGTCTCAAAAAAAGACAGAAGTGGCACTGTGGCTCCAGTGGTAGATAGAGCACTAGACTTGAGCACAGAGAGGCTCAGGGACAGAGCCTTGGCCCTTAGTTCAAGCCCCAGCACTGGCAAAAAAAAAAAAAAAGTCTTATGATACCAACATGGGCACATGTGCATAAGTTATTTAAAAATCAAATTTGAAATACTTTAAATATATATGTACTATTTTCAGGCATCTGTTAAGTCATAAGGACATCTACACACATTGAATTTTTCAGATCTACTTACTTAGTGGTACTGTCAAGTATTTCTTTGACTCAAGAGTGCCAGGGCACTAAGGGAGCCATGAACCAAGAAAGTTAGCCAATTTATTGGCCATTTCAGAGAAGAAAATATTCACTTCAGTTAAGCTGAATAAGGTGGTAACACTTAGCAAGTTGTTATCTCCTCCCAAGCTACTGTATAGTTTTTACCTGTAACTCCTGGCTCTGGTTGTAGAATTCTTCACGGTCATGTTGTAGCTGGCGGATCTGGCTGTGGAGCTGCGTCACCACAGTGTCACGCTGTTCTTGAAGTTGACTGTATCTGGCTTGTTCTTTCTGCAGACTCACCTTCCATATCTGGATGTCTTTCTCTTGCAACTTCAGCTGATCTTTCTAGCAGAGATCAGAGATGCTGTTACTTTAGCTGCCATCCAGCACTGGCGGTGATGCACAAGGTTAATATGTGGCAGATACATTTCCCCCGTGAGTGCTCAACTCACCTTGGAACTACACACTCAACAGTCTCAGAGCTCTCTCCTGTCCTACCTAGCTTTAGGTCAGTCAGGCTTTTCCAAATTTCACACTTGGCAAAAGTCCTAGCTATTAACACTGGAGTGAGGCCTCTAATACACAACACTGGTAAAGTTCACTAAAATGCTGAACATCCACCAAATGCTTACAGTGTGCCAGGCAGAGAGCAACTGTTGATTGACATGATTTAAGCATCACAACGTACAATGTAGTACTGCACTTATTTGTTTTAAAGAATCAGTTACAAGCCAGGTGCTGGTGGCTCATGCCTGTAATCCTAGCAACTGAGGAGGCTGAGATCTGAGGATTGGGCTTCACAGTCAGCCCAGACAGCAAAGTTGGTGAGCCTCATCTTATTTCCAATTAACCACCAGAAAACTAGAAGTAGCACTGTGGCTCAAAGTGGTAGAGTGCTAGCCTTAAGTGAAAAAGCTCAGTGATAGCACCCACGCTCCGAGTTCAAGCCTCAGGGAAAAAAAAAAAAATCAGTAATAGGCTTCAAAAGGCCTAATTACTTCTCTAAGGAAACAACTGGTAGAACCAACACTGAAATTCCAGGTTTGACTAGCCTGACGCCTATGATATCATACATGCTTCAGTTCCATGTCAGCAATTAGCCACTAGGAGGGCTAGTTTCATATCAGGAGAAATAAAACACCACCTGGGCCCTTTCTATCATAGCCAAGTATAAGCAAACACAAAAAAAATCACTTGTCCCCTGGCTTCTGAGAATTCAGAGATGGCTTAACTGTGCCTGCTACTGCAGTGAGCATGATGGATTCTGAATGTGAGTTGGCCATTGCTCTCCACAGGCTCCCATGCGACACAACCCACAACAGAACAAGGGCACCCCCATCTCACCATGGCATCACTGAGGTCATGCCCCCATCTCACCATGGCAGTGCTGAGGTCACGCCCCCCATCTCACCATGGCAGCACTGAGGTCATGCCCCCCATCTCACCATGCAGTGCTGACTGAAGTCACGCCCCCATCTCACCAAGGCAGTGCTGACTGAGGTCACGCCCCCATCTCACCATGGCAGCACTGAGGTCATGCCCCCCATCTCACCATGGCAGTGAGGTCATGCCCCCCATCTCACCATGGCAGTGCTGAGGTCACGCCCCCCCATCTCACCATGGCAGCACTGAGGTCATGCCCCCCATCTCACCATGCAGTGCTGACTGAAGTCACGCCCCCATCTCACCAAGGCAGTGCTGACTGAGGTCACGCCCCCATCTCACCATGGCAGCACTGAGGTCACGCCCCCATCTCACCATGGCAGCGCTGAGGTCATGCCCCTCATCTCACCATGGCAGTGCTAACCAAGGTGCGCCCATCTTCACCAAGGCAGTGCTGACTGAGGTCATGCCCCCCATCTCACCATGGCAGTGCTGAGGTGCCCCCCCATCTCACCACGGCAGTGCTGAGGTCACGCCCCCCCATCTCACCATGGCAGCACTGAGGTCATGCCCCCCATCTCACCAAGGCAGTGCTGACTGAGGTCACGCCCCCCATCTCACCATGGCAGTGCTGACTGAGGTCACGCCCCCCCATCTCACCATGGCAGCACTGAGGTCATGCCCCCCATCTCACCATGGCAGCACTGAGGTCATGCCCCCCATCTCACCATGGCAGCATTGTGTTCCTCCAGGGCCGCTGCTCTGATCACCTTGCGCAGTAGCCTCCTGTTTCGAAGTGCATGCTGCTGCCTCTTAAAACGCTCATAGAGTAACTGGTTGTGCAGTAAAATCAACTGATCTCGGAGGGTGCGGATCTCATCTGAGGGAGGAGAGCCTGATTTTAAAGCAGAGGGAGGGTGGCAGAAATGCTTTTTATATATGGTTCCATCAAACCCACTCCCTTGGTGTAAGAAACAATTCTGCCAAAACCAAATCACTACGCAAATGACCAGCTGGTTCCCAGAAACAGTTGAGAAGGAGGGATGGAACTTTCTACCCCTCTCCTTTTTTATTTTTTTTTTTTTTTGGGGTGGTGGTGGTGGTGCTAGTCCTAGGGTTTGAACTCAGGGCCTGGGCTCTGTCCCTGAGCTTTTTTGCTCAGAGCTAGTGCTCTACCACTCAAGCCACAGCTCCACTTCTGGCTTTCTGGTGGTTAACTGGAGATAAGAGACTCATGGACTTCCCTGTCTGGGCTGGCTTCAAACCACAATTCTTAGATCTCAGCCTCTTGAGTAGGTAGAATTACAGGTGTGAGACTATTAAGCCCCTGCCCAGCCAGCCACACCAGTACCTGATCCTATCTTCCTTTTAAAATAATGCACACCCAATCTTAAATATATTTCAGACTACTCTGGTCACTGTGTGGGCTGGCTGCTCACTTGCACACATGGAGACCCCAGCATGTCCATATCACTTAGGAAGGGGGTTGTGAAGTCTGCAACCTTTGAATTTCTACTCCCATGTGCACAGAACTTGCTACTTTTCAAAACAGGAAATACAGGGCTGGGAATATGGCCTAGTGGCAAGAGTGCTTGCCTCCTACACATGAAGCCCTGGGTTCGATTCCCCAGCACCACATATATGGAAAACGGCCAGAAGGGGCGCTGTGGCTCAGGTGGCAGAGTGCTAGCCTTGAGCGGGAAGAAGCCAGGGACAGTGGCTCAGGCCCTGAGTCCAAGGCCCAGGACTGGCCAAAAAAAAAATTTTTTTTTTAATAAATAAATAAAAATCAAAACAGGAAATGCTGAGTTTACAACTCCTGGGATCCTTGCACCAAGCTTATAAACTGGTGGAATGGAAGCCCAGGGATACACATCCTTCAAGGTCAGCAAAGGAACAGGAAAGCAGGGACCAGTGGAGCTGGGTGTGGCACTGAAGTAACAACTTTACCTCCAAAGTGGGTCCAGTCGACAGACTTGCTGGGTAAGGATAACCTAGGAAGAAGTTTAAAAGTAATGAAGTTTCATATCAGAGCTAGAAAAAATTATCTGAACTTTCGATTGCAACAAGACTATATCATTTCCTTATGGTCAGAATCTTCAATTAACTACGAAAACGTCCAACTCTTCTAAGTTCACCTGAAGTTGGGGCCTTAGGAGGAAGGAACAAGCAGGCATTCTATTGCACATGACCCATCTCCAAAGAGGAGGAGCCACAGCGCCAGGTCCCCCTGGCCCAGTCGTGGCCTGGGTCTTGGGTCAGCTTGTCAAGGGTGCCGAATGGGAAGAGATTGCTCTTCCAGCTTTCTCCGTGGTGACACTTGAAGAGTAGCTCTCTCTGGAGAAGCTCCTGACACATGTCTGAAGACAAAAGCAGGTCATTTTTCTGAGCCTATTATTATACCAAGTCTCACTTATAAAGAGGAGGTACAATTCCTGTCACATCCACCTGAGGCTCTTATATTCAAGAAAAGATAAATAACATTCCCCAAGAACTTGTGTAGACACGGCAGAGGGCAGGTTAGTCCCTTCCCTGGAATAAACAAGGACCGAAACTGGCACCACGGGTTTCTAAGAATCCTCTTTACCACTTGAATTTTCATAAAATACTGATGATTTGCTCATAGAATAATCTTTAATTAGAGAAGGAGACACTAACAAAGATTCCTATATTCTTTGAGACATCACTTTGGTATCAAACAACCCTTTTTGGTCTTTTCATTTTGGTTCAAGGTATACCACCTGAACTCAGGAGTTACACCACTTAAGCCCTCAACCCCTTTTGCTAAGTTTATTTCTTTAGTTTATTTTTCAGAAGGGGCTCATCATTTTTCCCAGAGCTAGCCTGGGAATACAGATATGTACCAGCACAATTGGCTTGTCTTTTTTTTTTTTGCCAGTCCTGGGCTTGGACTCAGGGCCTGAGCACTGTCCTTGGCTTCTTTTTGCTCAAGGCTAGCACTCTGCCACTTGAGCCACAGCGCCACTTCTGGCCGTTTTCTATATATGTGGTGCTGGGGAATTGAACCCAGGGCTTCATGTGTAAGAGGCAAGCACTCTTGCCACTAGGCCATATCCCCAGCCCCTTGGCTTGTCTTTTGAGATAGGGTCTTATTAACATTTTGCTACAGCAGCCTTCAGACTATGATCCTCCTATCTCTGCCTTCCCGATAGGTAAGGTTATTATAATACATTGCACTACACCTGTGGGGATGGGGGCGGGGGGAACAGGCTGGCTTCTTGCTGGTGAATTGGAGTCCAACAGTTTTGGAGTCTCACAGATTTGTCTGCCTGGGCTGACTCCAAAACACAATTCTCAGATCTTAGTCTCCAGAGTACCTAAGATTGCAGACATGAGCCACTGGTGCTCAGCTTTTAATCACATTTTTTTGGCCAGTCCTGGGGCTTGGGACTCGCGGCCTGAGCACTGTCCCTGGCTTAATTTTGCTCAAGGCTACCACTCCACCTCTTGAGCCAATGCCACTTCTGGCTTTTTCTGTGTCTATGGTGCTGAGGACTCGAACCCAGGGCTTCATGCATGCTAAGCAAGCATTCAACTGCTAAGCCACATTCTCAGCCCTTTAATCTTATTTTTAAATTCTAATTTTCAGAAAGCAAATATAGGGCTGGGGATATAGCCTAGTGGCAAGAGTGCCTGCCTCGGATACACGAGGCCCTAGGTTCGATTCCCCAGCACCACATATACAGAAAACGGCCAGAAGCGGCGCTGTGGCTCAAGTGGCAGAGTGCTAGCCTTGAGCAGGAAGAAGCCAGGGACAGTGCTCAGGCCCTGAGTCCAAGGCCCAGGACTGGCAAAAAAAAAAAAATAAAGAAAGCAAATATAAAAACACTTGGCCACTCTAACAGAACAATGGCACAAGAATGGCTGACATTAAGAAACCTCATTTTGAAACAGAAAGCTATGTAAGGGTTTGTCTAAGTACATGTGCCCTCACTCCTGGACAAGGAGAAGCCACAGATGGAAGTCGCACAGCACACAAGAGAACCAACAACCTTTGGGTACAAGTGGCAAGAGCAACTTCTGCCTGCATCTTTGCGCTCTGTGCCTCCTGACAGAAAGAAAAGCCTAGGTCCCCCAAGGCTTACTGACTTGTTCAGCTCCTTGCTATGTGCATCTGCTCCCTGCTGTATCAGCCTGTCCAGTACTTCCATTGGGGAGGTAGAGGGCATGTAGTCTTCCTCGGGGCTTCCTTTCACCTTCTTTAACAGCTCCTCAGTTTTCTTGCTGACAAAGTAACAGGCAGTCTTTGGCAAGGCCACCTCAAAGAGATGATCATATGGGGGAGGCTGCACACTTCCAAAGCCCGTTCCTTTCTGAGGTGGGATTTTGCAAGGGCTGGGAGTGAGGATACTGGTCTCCAGAGAAGTCTGGCGGTCCCTGTCCTCAGTGGGGCTGGAATCAGCACCTCCACAGGGCAGGTCAATGGGAGTAAAGGCTTGCTTTGGTGTGTCAGGCCCACGCTTGTCCAGGGAGGAGTGGAAGGGCTCAGGGTTCACAATGGAGCCCCGAGTCCCAGATGGTGCTGAACAGGTTTTCCGCTGAGAACCTAGGAGACTGTCTCTGTAGAATGGAGAGTCGAAACCTCCCCGAGGAACCACAGGATCTGTCTCTGCAGTGGTGATCTCAGATAGCTCTTTAGATATTGCAGCTGAAAGGAGGGTAGAAAACAAGACAAGGCTTAGTAAATATTCGATGAGAGCACATCCATTCACTGTGGGGTTGTGTGCTACCAAATACCAGTGCTACCACAGGGGTGTGAAAAGCGACATGCCCATACAGGCAGAGGTCCTAGGAAAAAAGGCCCACTATTAACCACCAGAGAAGAAAACCCAACCAAGCTACGCATGCTGACTCTAGATCCCAGTTCTATGATAAAACGGGGTTTCCTCTTCTCAAGTTATTCCACATACACTACCTTCTTCCTTATCTTTTTCAATACTGTCTTCCTCAGAGGCCAGATCACCCAAAAACACCGGAAGATCACTTAGAGTGACAGAACCTTTGTTTCCAGGTAGCTCTTCTGAAGAGAAACAGAGACAACTCCAGTCAAAGAAACAGGAGTAAGAACAAAGCTGATTGTGTTATAATCAAACATGCCTGTGATAACTCTTCTTGCCCATCAGAGGCTAGAAATGACTCTTTTCTGGGACTACTACAAAATGCTAAGATATTCAAAACCATCTAGTTAGACTATGGTGCCAAAAATAATCCCACTGAACATATAATCATCTCTGGGGACAGATTAAAACCACATAGCTTGACCAGCTTAAAACACAGAGCAGGAGCTGGGAATATGGCCTAGTAGTAGAGTGCTTGCCTCACATACACGAAGCCCTGGGTTTGATTCCTCAGCAGCACATAAACAGAAAAAGCCAGAAGTGGCACTGTGGCTCAAGTGGCAGAGTGCTAGCTTTGAGCAAAAAGAAGCCAGGGACAGTGCTCAGACCCTGAGTTCAAACCCCAGGACTGGCAAAACAAAACAAAACACAGAACAGTAATTTAGGACAGTAGCTTAAATAATTTTTTCTTATTATTAGGTTGATTTTTAGAATTCACTACTTGTTTCATATTTCTAATGGTCAGAGTTCTGTGACATCCTAGTGTTTGTGACATTTCCACCTATCTTTGCTTTTAAATACATACAGTCCAACTGGAAGAGACACTGTGGTCTCTCATTACCCAGAAAGTTTACCTAATCCTCTGTCATTCGGAAGATGGTGCTGTCTGTGTAGACACGGCCTGGCAGAGTCGGTTCTCTCTTCCTACAAAGATAAGCACTATTTATACCAGTGAAAAATGTACATGTTCTTTAGAATATATGGTTTAAAGGTCGTCAGTGATTTCCAAACTGCTTAATCTTAGGATACCTTTACATTCCTAAATATAAAGAACCTTAAGAGCTAATTGTTACTATATTAGAAATTAAAACAAAAATTAAATTAAAAATCTAGTTTAATAATAATGAATCTGGGGCTGGGAATGTAGCTTAGTGGTAGAGTACTTGCCTCACATACACGAAGCCCTGGGTTTGATTCCTCAGCACCACATAAACAGAAAAAGTCGGAAGTGGCTCAGAGTACTAACCTTGAGCAAAAACAAGCCAGGGATAGTGCTCAGGCCCTGAGTTCAAGCCCCAGGACTGGCAAAACAAACAAACAAACAAACACCAAATCTGCCAGATGTTGGCGCTACTCAAGAGGCTGAGATCTGAAGACTGCAGTTTGAAGCCAGCCTGTGCAGGTAAATCTGTAAGACTCTCACCTCCAATAAACTACTCAGAAAAAGCTAGAAGTGGTGCTGTGACTCAAGTGGTAGAGCACTAGTCTTGAGCAAAAAGAAACTCAAGGACAGTGCCCAAGCCCTGAGTTCAAGCCCTAGGACTAGCACCAATAAACAAACAAACAAACAAATAAAACTAAAATAAATCTATGCCATGTTAACACATATTTTTTAACTAAAAGAAAACTGTATTCTCGGGAACAGTTTTGAAATCTCTTTACTCGCTGGCTCAATGCTGTACTTCCCTATTTACTTCTGTACTCTATGTGCTACACACTATGTAACTGAAGTACATGAGTAAAGAAGTCTAGCCATTCAAATATGTAGTTACAAAAAGTACACCAAGGTTAACCTTTCATAAAATTGTGAATAATCATCTATAATCTCATACAGAAACTTGATAAGTGGTAGCTTTTTGTTTTGTTTTTGTTGCCAGTCTTGGGCTTGGACTCGGCCTGAGCACTGTCCCTGGCTTCTTTTTGCTCAAGGCTAGGCTAGCACTCTGCCACTTGAGCCACAGCGCCACTTCTGGCCGTTTTCTATACATGTGGTGTTGGGGCATCAAATCTAGGGCTTCATGTATACGAGGCGAGCACTTTACCACTGGGCCATATTCCCAGCCAAGTGGTAGCTTTTTTTTTTTTTGGCCAGTCCTGGGCCTTGGACTCAGAGCCTGAGCACTGTCCCTGGCTTCTTTTTGCTCAAGGCTAGCACTCTGCCACTTGAGCCACAGAACCACTTCTGCCCATATTCTGTATATGTGGTGCTAGGGAATTGAACCCAGGGCTTCATGTATACAAGGCAAGTACTCCTGCCACTAGGCCATATCCCCAGCCCACTAAGTGGTAGCATATATATATAATATAATATATAATACATATTATCAAACTGAATTACAGAGAGGTTACAGTTTCATACATTAGGCATTGGATACAGTTCTTGTTTGTTACCTCGTCCCTCATTCTCCCCTCCCCTCTTTCCATCTCCCATCCCCCCCATGAGTTGTTCAGTTCATTTTCACCAAACTAAGTGGTAGCTTTTTAAAAGTTAGTTCCATGTGGAATCTGAAATCATGTTAGTTCTCCATGCTATGGTAAAATCCACTGGATTTTAATATAAGCTTTTTAAAATATAATTTTATTGTTATTAATAAGGTGCGAACATAAGCATTACCATGTCATAAGTCAAGTTATGAATACATTTCCTTTTTGGACAATGCCATTCTTTCCTTCGCTTTTTCTCAGCTTCCCCCTCCCATCTCTGTCCACAAGTTGCATGGCTTATTTTCCAGTGTCTACTGAGTACCATGCCTGAATTTGTTCACCCTTCTTCCTTCCCTTTCTTTTTCTTTTCTTTCTTTTTTTTGGGGGGGTGGGGCAGTCCTGGGGCTTGAACTCAGGGTCTGAGCACTATCTCTGGCTTCATTTTGCTCAAAGCTAACACTCTACCACTTAAACTACAGCTCCACTTGACTTTTCTGTTTATGTGGTGCTGAGGAATCGAACCCAGGGCTTCATGAATGCAAGGCAAGCACTCTACCGCTAAGCCACCTTCCCAGCCCCCTCGCTCCCTTTCTGTACCACAGTACCTCCTTTTCTGTACCACAGCCACAGTGCCACTTCCATGGTAGTTAATTGGAGATAACAGTCTCACAGACTTTCCTGTCCAGGCTGGCTTTGAACCGTGATCCTCAGATCTCAGCCTCCTGAGTAGCTAGGATTATAGACATAAGCCACCAGTGGCCAGCCTAATACAAATCATCTTAATATTCTAAGTTCACTTAATTTTATCAATAGCTATCAGTTGTTCCCCATGGTTCACTGTGTGACAAATGCCTGTCAGACATCCAAATCTGAATAACCAGTCTGTAAGTCACCAGATCTTTTAAAGAAAACTAATGTTCTATAAAAAAAGAGCAGCCAATTCAGCTCTAACTCAATCCAATAGGGCCTGTGCCCACCTAATCTTTGGTGTGCAGTACACATTCTTATTACTCATTTTCTATTCTGCCCCAAAGAATATTAATATATAATCTCAAAGACCCAAATTTAATAAAATGCATCACTTTAATTGCTTAATTCAGAATACTCGAAAGGTGTTTTTTTTTTTTTTTTGGCCAGTCCTGAAGCTTAGACTCAGGGCCTGAGCAATGTCCCGGGCTTCTTTTTGCTCAAGGCTAGCACTCTGCCACTTGAGCCACAGCGCCACTTCTGTCCATTTTCTATATATGTGGTGCTGGGGAATTGAACCCAGGGCCTCATGTATATGATGACGCAAGCACTCTTGCCACTAGGCCATGTCCCCAGCCCCTTTCTTTCTGTTTTTAAACTCAAAGAACATGTCGAGAATACAAGGCCAACTGAGCCCGCTTGGCACCTGACTTGATTTACAATGCAGGGCCACCATTCTACCCATTAATTGTTTCTGTACTATAAAGTACAAATGCAGGAAGGACAAACAATAACTAGTGTTAGCAGGAAAGTAGATTTGACCTACTGATTCCTGGGAAAGGTTCTGGGATCCTTGGGGTCAGCAGATCAGACTCTGAGAAACAACTCGACCCCATCACATTCTGAGTCAGAACTCCATCTGACATTGTTGGGCTTACCTTCCTGGGGGGTGTGGCTGTAGAATGGGGGAGGGAAATGTGCACATAGTCATCTGGATGACAGGTTGGGGCTGGAGGAGGAGAGGTTGCTGGGGTTCCCAGAGGAGTTCCTTTTCCACCTGCCCAGAGACAAGGGTGAAATCAATAACTAACTAAATAAAATATGTTTGAGCACTGAATCTAAATATTAGAAAAACTGACAATTTCTTATCAGCATAGCTATTACCACACATCAGCCTGGGAGTTGACTTCATGGGGATCTAAATGAGTGTCTGTCTGTCTCTTTCCCCTCCCTCCTTTCTTTTTATGGTTCACTTACTCATTCTAAAAGCCCCAGAAATGTGCACTAGGTGTCAAGAGCATTGCCAAGTATATTCCAAACTGAACGGCTCCTTGTATCACAAAGGCAGGCCAAAACCAACCAATGAGACCCAATTACGACATACTTACCAGTTGTGCCAAAAACTTTACTGTAAGGATGGGACAAATCAGGCGGGACATTTCCAGGAGATGTTGGAGGAGTGGTCATACCACAAACCGTAGATGGGCTCCAAAGAGTAGCCTGAGAAGTTAATAAAGAACATCAGCAACAGCAAATGAACACTGCATCCTCCACCAGATTCAAACCTGAAGTGCACATTAAATTTAGACTCTACAACTGGAAAGAGGCATCCCAGTAAAGCTTTATCAAGAGACAAACTGCATTTTAAATGTCTGAACTCCAAGATGTGCAAATAGTAAAAGCAGATTTCTTTGTTCCTATCAAGGGCCCTCAAGAGGGCCTCATGCAATGTTAACAATTTCCAACCATATACTAAATCTCAACCCAAATGATCAGCTTCACAAGGAGGCAGAAAAAAGACAAACACACTGAAACACCATACTTGTAGCGGCTCAGGTAACAGCCGTGCCGATGGGGAACTCAGAGTCTGAGGTAGCTGCCTGGGCGTACTGAACAACATCAGTCGAGTGGTAGAGTAAGGAGTAGAAGTAGCACTCCCTGAAACAAAAGAAGAATACAAAGGGTGAAGGTGAGCTTCAGATAGTTCTAGACCAACTGGTAATGTTCAGTTCTCTTCATTTAAAAAAGTTGATTTGCTCAGTGCTACAGCCCAGCAGGCCTCATCTGAAGAACCCCCAAAAATCAGGAAACGCCCTTAGGATGTAGGACCTACCTGTCAAGTACTTAAACCCTTTCTTTGTTAAATGCTAAGGACATATACCAAGTCTGTGAATGTACTATCAGGTAGGAGATCAAGGACAAGTGAACTTGAAGGAGAAATTAATTAGAAGAAAAGAAAGGTAAACTCCACTTTAAATTCTTAGATGAAAGTTCCTGGGGCATAACATAAATATTATTCTAGGGAAAGGCCATTAAAAATAACAAAGATGGCTAATGCCTGTCATCCTAACCACTCAGGAGGCTGAGATCTGATGACTGTGGTTCAAAGCTAGCCAGGGCAGGAAAGTCCATGGGACTCTTATCTCCAGTTAACCACCAGAAAACTGGACGTGGTGCTGTGGCTCAAGTGGTAGAGCACTAGCTTTGAGCTGAAGAGCTTAGGGACAGCACCCAGGCCCAGAGTTTAAGCCCCACAACTGACAAAAAAATAAAATAAAATAAAATGAAATAAAAATCAACAAAGAGAAATAACACTTTTTTTTTTTTTTTTTACCATAGCTATTCTGTGTATCAACATAAGGGCTGGTGGTGACATCGGCTGAGCGAGGAGGAAAGCGGGTGAACAGCTGGTGAGACACAGAATAGCCATCTTCATAGGAGGCTTCTGTAGGGTCCAGGGAGATTTTGGCACACTCTATCACAACATCATGAGTTTCTAATTTCTTCCACCTGGAAAAGGTAGCAGAAGTCAAGAAAAGCAAATGTTAACCCATTCAATCTCATCAATTAAATATTTAAGAGAACCAACTCAGTGCCAGCTACAGGACTGTGATTAGCAAAGAATGAGGGAGAACCATGGTAGCCCAAGTAAGAAACAGTGCTCATTCATATTTGAAGAACTAACCATTCACTTTACAGACCTATTCCTTCTCTATTTAAAAGTTACATCAAACCGGGTATGGGTGGCTCACACCTGTAATCCAAGCTACTTAGGAGACTGATATCTGAGGATCGCAGTTTGAAGCCAGCACTGGCAAGCAAGTCCATGAGACTTATCTCCAATAAATTACTTTAAAAAGCCAGAAGTGGCAGTGCTCGCCTCGTATACATGAAGCCCTGGGTTCGATTCCTCAGCACCACATATGTAGAAAAAGCCAGAAGTGGTGCTGTGACTCAAGTGGTAGAGTGCTAGCCTTGAGCAAAAAGAAGCCAGCGACAGTGCTCAGGCCCTGAGTTCAAGCTCCAGGACTGGCAGAAAACAAAACAAAACAAAAGCCAGAGTGGCACTGTGACTCAAGTGATACAGAGCTCACCTGGAGCAAAAGACATTCAGGGATAATGCCCAGGCCTAAAGTTCAAGTCCCAGGACTGGCAAAAATGTGACATCAAATTAACAGAAATTAACTTGAAAGAAAATTCCATACACAAAATCAAGCAGAGCCTCAGTGTAACATAAGCGCTGTGGAGCAGTGACTGGAGCAAGTCTTAGAACAAATGTCACCAAGGAGTAGGGTAAGCTTGTAAGTATCAGGAAGCCAGGCTGACTTAAAGTTTCCTAGAAAGTCACAGGACTCTTTTAACCCATCTCTGGACCAGAAAATAAAGTATAAAAGGCTACAACTAGAGAGGACATTTAAAGAACTATCTAAAGCTTCCTGTTGTGTAAGCCCCACTTCTACCTCTAACCACTTATCCTTGATAAGGATGTACATCAAGACATACCCTAGGGCTGGGGATATAGCCTAGTGGCAAAGAGTGCCTGCCTCGGATACAGGAGGCCCTAGGTTCGATTCCCCAGCACCACATATACAGAAAACGGCCAGAAGCGGCGCTGTGGCTCAAGTGGCAGAGTGCTAGCCTTGAGCGGGAAGAAAGCCAGGGACAGTGCTCAGGCCCTGAGTTCAAGGCCCAGGACTGGCCAAAAAAAAAAAAAAAAGACATACCCTAATGCTCAGCACAGCACAGCACATGATAAATAAAGGAAAGCCATTCTACAACAGCAATGTTAGTACATCATCAGGAAAAGCAGACTTTCCAGACATCAAGGGAAAATTGCAAAAGAACTTCTTGAGGCCATGGAAATATTCTTTATTGGGATTATGCATCCTGTCAAAACTTAACAGACCTAATTAATTTTGTTCTGTAAATTATATTCCACACTATATAAGTTGGTTTTTAAAATCATGCCTTCAAGAATTAAATGATTCAGAATGTAACCTTAAATTTAAAAAGGATACAGAACTAGGGCTGGTAATGTGCTTGCTTAGCATGCATGAAGCCCTGTGTTTGATTTCTCAGCACCATATACACAGAAAAAGCCAGAAGTGGCACTGTGGCTCAAGTGGCAGAGGGCTAGTCTTGAGCAAAAAGAAGCCAGGGACAGTGCTCAGGCCCAGGACTGGCAAAAAAAAAAAAAAAAAAAAAGGATACAGAACTATTCAGACATAGGTCCACAAGTAGATCTGACAGCGCTAAATATTTATGTGGGTGTGGCTCAGTAGTGAAGGACTTGGCCCTGAGTTGGATCCCTGCACATGTCCATTTTCATTCAGCTCCTCTGTATTTGTCATTTATTCCACAGCAGCACTGACCATTAGCAGGACGTCTGACATGTGTACACCTGCTCAATTATGAACTTACTTCTCAGAGGAAACACAGCTTTACTGCAGGCGTCTCTAAGCCCCTGGTGATTCCAGCCGGGATCCTCACTTTTTTTCCACCTTGTCAGAGATGGGCACTCCAGGGCTGGCTCTAGTGAGATGCGTGACCCAGACAATGGCTGCTGAATGCTCACTTCTTACAAGGTAAAAATGCCCCACATACAGAAGTGAGTGCATCCAGGGCATGGGGGTGAGGCAGCTTCGTTGAGCAGCAACTGAGCAGAGGTGGCAGGGACACGGCCCCTAGGGTTCTCACTGGACTCGTGTACGGGGGTGGAATCATCTTCCCACATCCTCAGTGGGGCTAGAACGTGAGTGAGTAAGCTGAGAGCCAGCATACACGTGCTCACCTAAGAACAGTGTGCTTAGAGAAGGGAGAAGCAGAATAAAGGAGGAGTACACTTACATGTTTACAGTAATATACGTACAACATTGCCTTCATTCTTAAATGGGCCTTCTATATTTTAATACCTTGGAAATGGGAAACTATAGTTAATAGCTGTGTGTCAGTTTATTTGGCATTCTTCCTCCCACACATACATAAAATACATTCTATGTATGTTACCTTACATGTACATTTTATGTATGTACATTCAAAGGCATCTTAGATTCAATGACATTGCTAATTAAAAAGTCAGTAGTTGGGTATGGTGTCACATGTTTGTAATCCCAGTACACAGGAGGTGGAGGCAGAAGGATTTTGAGTGAGCTTGAGGACAGCCGGGCTATACAGTGACAAACGAGTGGAGGAGGGAAAGGAAGAGGAGAAGAGGAAGAAGCCGGCCCAGGTAGAAAAGTCTGTTGTTGTTGTTGTTTTTTTGCTAGTCCTGGGGCTTGAACTCAGGACCTGAGCACTGTCCCTGGGCTTCTTTTGCTCAAGGCTAACACTCTACCACTTGAGCCACAGTGCCACTTCTGGCTTTTTCTGTGTATGTGGTACTAAAGAATTGAGCCCAGGGCTTCATGCCATGCACTTTACCATGAAACCACATTCCCAGCCCTTTCATGAGACTCTTATCTCCAATTAACCACCAGAATGGAAGTGGCATTGTGGATCAAGTGGTAGAACACAAGCCTTGAGCACAAAGACGCTCAGGGACAGCACCCAGGCCCTGAGTTTAAATCCTACAACTGACCAAAAAAAGAGTCACCATAGTACTAAGGAGTACCCCTGGACCTCCCTCTGATCTGTGTTTCCAATTCTGTTGGCTAAATTGTTACCCTACTTCAGTATTTTCTAAAAATATGCTCTATACCTTTTCTTTGATTTTATGACTTTTAGACTCTGTCAGCCTCCTATTATAAAAGGAGTAGACTGAAGTCACTGTCCAATGTCTTTTCTCCCCTCCTCAATGCTCTCAAAAGAGTACCATTGATTTTTTTCGCTGTTTTCATTTTTTTTTTTTTACCAAAATGAACTTCGATAATCATTAAGAAAAGAGTATTAAGAACTATTCACAGCTGAGCCAAACACAACATTGACATTTCCTTTCTTATTTGGTTTTCTTAGAGGTTTAATGGTTCTGTTTCTTTTTCTGTTTTCTCTATCTTCTTTTCCAATTTTTTTTTCAACTTATGGCACAATACCTAATAGAATTTTTATTTAGTGAAATGCAACTGTGTCTCTCCTCCACAGCCTGGATCTTACTAATCCTCAAGACTGCTGTTTCTTGACACTTCCCTTGGCTACAGCCCCAGCTTAGCTTCCTTAACTGTGACTTTGTCCTCCTCAGTGCACCTTGTGTTGGTAAAACCCATGTTCCTGTAGCTAGCCAAGGACCATGGAAGGCAAACTTGAGGAGCCTCTGTGTCTCCTACCTGGTAGATAATTTAGTTGATAAAGAATTCTAAATTGAAAACCTTTTTTGAAGGTTTGTTTGGGTTTTCTTTCTCTGAAAAACTTGTTTCTCACAAATTTGAAATTGGTGCATTCGTTTACATTGACTAAGCCCCATGCACTACATAACCCCCTCCAATCTAGAAGCAAGCCCAAGCCCTTCAATTCTAAGAAGTTATTTTTATTTAGTATTATTATGATTGAAAATATTTTGTGGTGCTGAGGATCAAACCCAGCACCTTGTACATGTTGGCATGAGCTATAACCCCAGCCCCTAAGAAATATATCTATATTATCATTTCTTTTACAATTCCTTCTTCCATCAACTTTTTACTTCTTTTAAAAACTTTTTTGGGGGGTGGGGTGCTGGTTCTAGGGCTTGAACCAGGGCCTGGGCACTATCCCTGAGCTTTTGTGTTCAAGTCTAGCACTATACCACTTGAGCCATAGCTCTACGTCTGGTGTTTTGGTGGTTAAATGGAGATAAGAATCTCCTAGACTTTCCTGCCCAGGCTGGCTTTGAACCATAATCCTCAGATCTCAGCTTCCTGAGTAGCTAGGATCACAGGCATAAGCCATTGGTGCCTGAATTAAAATTTTTTTCTTTGATATTGGAACTTTCTGTACTGATGATCTTAAATTTCTTCTCATATTACCCATCTTTGTCCTTTGGTTTCTGAGACAGTCTCAACTTTGAAAGGTTTATTTGGCTGAGGCTGAGTGTGGTGGCTCATTCCTGTTATCCTACTTGAGAGATGGAGATCAGGTGGATGGCATGCTGAGTGAGGCTAGACCTGATCCCTCTC
This sequence comes from Perognathus longimembris pacificus, assembly GCF_023159225.1. Lineage (NCBI taxonomy): Eukaryota > Metazoa > Chordata > Mammalia > Rodentia > Heteromyidae > Perognathus > Perognathus longimembris. The sequence goes on from NC_063161.1 coordinate 159,442,368, forward strand.
CCCACCCCCCAAAAAAAAAGTTTATAGGACCTGTGTCTCAACCAATAAAAAAAACTAGGGGAAAAAAATCTACAAAACTAGGAGCCATGGTGTGCACCAGTCACCCCAGCTACTACACAGGAAACACAAAAAAGATGATCATCAACTTTGTTAGCCCAGGTATGAATGTGAAACCCTATTTTAAAAACAAGAAAAGCAAAAAAGGGTGGAAAACTCAAGTAGTAGAGTACCTGACTGGCAAGTGCAAGTACTGAGCCCAGGATCATCCAAAAAAGTGTATTTGGGGTATCATTTTTAATTCTCAAGTGTTTTATTCTTTAGTCTCAGAATGGTTCTTCCTGTGGCACCCCAATCCTCATACTGCCGGAACACAAATGCCACCCTCTGCAGCTCTTCTCCACAATTTCTCTGCTTTCTGTATTATCAGTGTTTCTTTTCTAGCTCCTTTTTCTCTTCTTTTTCATTGGACCTTCCGAGGCCTAGACCCTATAAACAAGGTGCATGCAGCTGACCAAGAAGGTTAGAATGGTACCGAATAATTTATCCAAATTCCATCCTCTAAAGGTCTGTTTATTTTCAAATATAAGGCAACAAGGAGAAGAACAGAGGGAGAGAAAGCAACAACAACAAGTGCTTGGAGAGACAAGTGTAACTGACACAGAAATTAGAAGAAGCAAGCTAGGTACATGTAGTCCTAGCTACCCAAGAGGCTAAGACCTGAGGACAGTACAAAGCCAGCCCAGGGGCTGGGGATATGGCCTAGTGGCAAGAGTGCTTGCCTCATATACATGAGGCCCTGGGTTCAATTCTTCAGCATATATAGAAAATGGCCAGAAATGGTGCTGTGGCTCAAGTGGCAGAGTGCTAGCCTTGAGCAAAAAAAAGCCAGGGACAGTGCTCAGGCCCTGAGTCCAAGCCCCAGGACTGGCCAAAAAAAAAAAAAACCAAAAGCCAGCCCAGGCAGAAAAGTCTATTGAGATTCTATCACCAATTAACCCAAATACTCAAATACTGCCCTGGATGCACAGCTCAAGTGGTAGAGCACCAATCATGAGCAAAACTGCCAAATGAAAGCACAAGGCCTTGAGTTCAAACCCCAATATTGGCACACATGCATATGCATGCATGCACACATGCACGCGCGCACGCGCGCGCACACATACACACACACCGCTCACACACAGAGAGAAACTAGAAGAAGCAGAGTCCTAACATGCTAATGCTTCAAAACTATAAGCTGATGTGTATTACAGGCTCCCTAGATAGTGAAGAACTCGTGGCATAAGAGCCTCTGGAACAACTGAAGGAGGTGAGGAGAGCTAACCTAAGGTAACCAGGGTGAGACTGCTGTGGGAGCACTGAGCATCTAGAGGTCCCTTCCCAACTGTAGGCCCCAAGGCAGTGGAATCTGGATTACTCTCTGGACAATAAGCAAGGATGACATATTCCATAGTAGTTGAGGGCATGAGTTGCAAACAGCAGAATTAAGTCAGAAAATACGTTCTGAACACCAATACCATGAACCCCTTCTCAGTGCCACCCTCTTCCTCCAGCTCTAAGTAAACCCTCACCAGCCTGGAGACCTGAAGAGTCTTTTCTAAGCATCTGGCTACGTCAAAAAGACAACACAGAAATCAGTATCTCCTGCGAACAGTCAGATCAACACACAACAAAATCCAAGGTCAAAACTTTCTAAGTCTCTCCATCCAAACACAAGCAAACTACTAAATCCTTGTTGAAAGCCTCAGACTTAAAAAGAATAGTTCAAAACAAAAAGAAAAAGCATCGTAGTTCTGGGTAGTGGTGGCTCATGTCTATAATCTTGGAGGCTAAGATCTAAGGATCATGGTTCAAAGCCAGCCTGGACAGGAAAGTCTGTGGCATTATCTCCAATTAACCACCAGAAGTGGCACTGTGCCTCACAGAGGCAGAGGTGCTGGCCCTGAGCAAAAGAGCTCAGGGACAGTGCCCAGGCCCAGAGTTCAAGCCCCATGACCAACACACACCCCCCCCCCAAAAAAAAAGAAAGTATCTTAGAAGAAACAGACACAAGGGAGGGAAACCAAACAAACACTGTCAACATTCTCCAAGATACAAGAGACTGTATCCAGAAAACAAAAACTGATTACTATTAAAAAGAAGTATTCTAAAAATAATTTAATTTTATTTATTTATTGATTATGCAGTACCAAGGAATGGAACCCAAGGCAGGCCTCATGTATGCTAGGCAAGCACTCTACCACTAAGCCACATTCCCAGCCCCTAAAAATAAAATTTAAAAGAAGCATTCTGGAAACTATAAAGAGTACTTTGAGATTGAAAACATAGTGGTAGCTGGTACTGGTGACTCACACCTGTAATCCTAGCTACTCAGGGGGACTGAGGTTCCATTCTCAGTCCTCAGCCCAGGGACAGGAAAGTCCATGAGACTCTTACCTCCAAAAAGCCGGAAGTATAACTGTGGCCCAAGTGTAGAACAAAAAAGTTCAGGGACAGCATTCAAGAAGCCCCAAGACCAGGATACACCTCCCCCTCTCCCCCTACCTCCACACCCTCCACACATATGGAGATAGAAATGGCAACTATCACTAGCATAGGACTAAAAGTAAAACACATGGGTAGAAAGAAACAAGAGACCTCAATCACAATACTAGTTCTAGATGGAAAGACAGGGACAGCCAGAACAATGGAAACCAAGCACAAAATATGAATGAAAATTTCCTAGAACTTAAAGAACAGAATTGTAAGCTGAGCAACAAGACCAGATTCACACCAAGGTACAGCAGAAGGAAATTTCAGATTATCATGCCAATAAGAGAAATACTCCACCAGCTCCCATAGAGGAAAATATAGATGATCTAATATCAGAATGTCTTTCTTTGGATCTCAACAGCAACACTGGCAGGAAGATAGCAAGGGAATACCACATCTACTAAGAAAGACTGACTCCTAACCTACAAGTTTGCTACACTCAAACAACTGCATCTGTCTTCAGAATGTTACTGCAGCATATATTCCAAGAACAACTGAATGAACCTAGAAAGAACACGCTAGATACAGGGAATGAGAACAGGCCGGCAGCCAAGTACCAGGCACACACCACAACCACTTTGGTTCAGAATAGACCTGCCAAAGGACAAGCACATTGCAGGCTACGTCCAATCAATGTTCCTACTGCCTTGCAATTCCCTTTTAGTCCTGGAACACAGCCAGATGAGCTAGCCTAGATAACTGTCTTCATTATGTGTTTTTTTTTTTGCCAGTCCTGGGGAACTTGAACTCAGGACCTGGACACTGTCCCTGAACTTCATTCGCTCAAGGCTAGCACTCTACCACTCAAGCCACAGGGCCAATTCTGGATTTTTCTGTTGGGCTTCATGCATGCTAGGCAAGGCACTCTACCATTAAGCCACCTTCCCAGCCCAACTCTCTTCATTATGTACATTGAAGTTCTTACTCTCCCTTCTGTGTCAGATAAGCAGAGGACGTTGATTTTTCCCCCAAGGAAGATTCTGCTGGAACCTACTCCTAAGAACTGGAATCAGCCAGCATAGCACATCTTGTACCAGCCCACACTTGAGGCCATTCCAGACAGGCCTCACTTGTGACCTTGTGCAATGACTTCACCAAAGAGGCAAGGGAGGCGAGGCCAAACCAGACCAGGACTGAAGCACTGCTCTGGCCTTCATCCCCCATGAGACTGCCCTTCAGCTGGATCCAGTTTCCCAAAGAGCTACTCAAAATAGAGCAAGATATGCAACAAAACTAGAAAGACAATTGCAGGAATAATTAACATCAAAGTAAGAGCAGTATTGGTATGTAGCTCGGTAATAGTGTTTGCCTAGCGTGCCCAATGCCCCAGCACTCCCAAGAAAATGAAACAAAAGCAAGAGCAATAGTTGTCTCTTGGTCAAACAGGGAAGAGGGTCTCGTGGGGATCTCCTAAGGTACTGGCAATGCTACATGTTTTAGGCTGGGTGCTGACTATGGGTTTGTATTATTATTAAGCCTTACATACACACTCTTCTATATTTCTATCTAAATGATATATCTCATAAGAAGCCGCTTTAAGCTGACTGAGCCGTGTGGTGGAGAGTTTGTGAAGAGGTAAGACTCTTCGTAAGAAGATTAAGCAACAAGCCAGCCTTTTCCAGAGACCCCAAAGGTCATTAGCTGTAGCTCAGTTTCCCCCAAAGCTGCATCCCCTCACTGGGAAGCATAATCCTGTTTGCAGCCAGAGAAATGTAGGGGCAGGAGCTATGCTTCTCAAGACATGGCCCACTGAATTTCCTTCACTTCCCTCCTCAATCACAGCTCTACTCAACTCAGGAGCCTCGCAGGCAGGTTCAGTTGTCTCCAGAAAACAAACCTGGGAACTCCTACAGGGCCAGGGTGGGATGATAGGCACCATAGCTGAGTGGAGAAACCCAGAGAGGCCCACCAGTTGAAATACAGCCTTTCTACAATCCACTTGTTTTCAGACACCCACTTCACCTCCTTCCTTGAACAATGCTAGCTCCACCAAAGGGAAGCCTTTCTGGGCTCTGGGGGCAGGGTCTTGCACTGCAACCTGCTCCACAGTGAAGGGAACTATGAGCTCTCTGATTATGAGGAATAATACTTTAGACTCAAACAAGTTCCAGCTGATTTTCTGTGGAACATCTATATTCCCAACTCATACCTCAACAAGGATCTCTTAGATCACGTTTTCAATCTCTTAAGAGACTCTTAAAAATTCCATCACTAATTTAGTTTCTATACCTTCGAGGGTCCAGTTCATGGTCCTTGGATCCAGTCACTAATTCCGGGTGAATTCGCACATGCTCCATCATTGGCTAGAAGAGTTTGGGTTGACAAATTATAGGTATGAATTTTTGTGGCATATCCACAAAATGGAATATTACTTGACAATAAAAAGGAATGAAATACTGATACATGTTACAATACTGATGAACTTTGAAGCATGTTAAGTGAGAAACCAGTCATAAAAGAGCACATTAGACACTTTTTATAAGAAATATACATAACAGCAACTCTTTGTGGTGCCTAAGAATGAGGTGAGGGTTTTGGAGGAAGGCTGGATTTCTTTACAAAATTTCCCCTGGTGCCATACAATATAAAAGCTATAAATGTAACCTGTCTGAATAATACACTAAGTAACAAACAAATGAATATTTTTAACTTACCTTGACCACTTCTTCAAAAGTCTCTAAGTTTTCCTTCATACTATAGTGGGAACGCAGAAAGGAGACAAAGTTGCAAGGGTACATTCCATATAGGCGATGAAAGAGGGCATAAACACTGGCATGGAGATGGACAAGGTAGATTTCTGTCACATGGCCTAAGAAAGGAAGCCAAGAAGAGGAGACTTGGTTGTACTTACAAGGCTGACAAGTACAAAGCCAACATGAACACACATGACTTTTTATGTATGTATACTCCTACAGTGCTCCAAAGAGGTAAGTCATGGTAGTTTTTTCTGAACACCAGGCACTATTATTTAAAACCTACCAGTGGCTTCTATGGCCTTTGGATAAACTTCAAACTGCTTAGTGTTATCTATTAGGACTGCCTTCCTCTCCAGTCATCCTCCAAGAAAGACTCCCAGTATCCATACAATACCAAGTAGCCTATTTAATGACAGTCACTTTCCCCATAATTTGTTATGATACTTTCCCGCAGCTGATGCAGCTTTCTTGAGGAAAGGACTAGATTACTTGTCTCTCTATCTCCTGAGCTTTGCACAGTGCTTGATGTGCAATGAGCATTCAAATGTCTATGGACTGAGCATGTGAGAACCATTTAAAATCAGGATGATATCTTAGCTATGCAGAACTATAAGTAAAGACTGAAAAATAGCTATTATGCAGTTATAGCGTAAAATGCCAGAGCAGGGGAAATGGACAATTCTATCAATTCAGTCTTACCTAGACCCTATGGAAAACATAGCAACTCCATTTATGGAAACTGTTCTTTTCTAACAAAGAAGGCCCTACTAGGTAAGCCAGCCAGGCCTGTGACTTTTGTTTAATCCTGTCCAGCAAGGCATTCTCTCTCACACCTTACAGTTCATACCCTTTCAATATGAAAACTTCATGCTGAGATTGCCAAAAGATTCTGACTTTCACAGGTTTATAGTTTCTGAATCACTTTGATAAAACGTGCTACCCACTGACAGAGAAAAAGCATCCTGGTGTGTTTGGAACTCAATTACTAATTAGGACAAGAGCAATTTCCCCCCTTCTTTTTACATATATAACCAATAGGTTCTTAGAATCAAAGTTTATGTTATGACACAAAAGATCAGGATGGCAAGACAAAAATGGTCCGCAAGCTTAGTCACATCCACAAGCACCACATGGACAGAAGTCATGTTTCAGCTTAACTCCTGAAAGTCAAGAAGTTTTCAGTCTTTCCAGATGTAATACCCTCAGGCCAACACAAGGAGGCAGGTATCTCACCAGCCACCTGCAGTAGACACACCTAGGCATTTCCTCACAGTCTAGTTGACAGCACTCATTTCAGCCTTCGACTTCACATCTCCCTCACAATGATCACCTTTCGACCAGTAAGTAGGATTTACCAGGTGGAACCCGACAGGGACATACGGATCTATACCTGGTTTCTTTAGGCACCATGACGAAAGACGGCCAAAGATATCAAAGAAATCGAGCAGGTGCTGCTTCCCCGACTGTGGGATCATTGGTAGCATGGTGATCAACACCAGAACACCTGTTGTGAGGACGACGACATCAGTGTCCATCTGCAGAAAGAAGGGCAAGCAGTGTCAGGTGCAGCACTAGGCTCAGCACTGCACTGTGTGATGAGGGATCACAAATCAGAGGCTCCTCACATGACCATTTTCCTGGCCCCTAGGGATCTGAGGCCACAACACTAGAATGCCTCAAGAGAAAGACTGAGATATGCATGGGTTGGACATATGGCAGCCCTCCCCCGCCCCGGTCTCACATAGTGTCCCATGCCAGAGCAAACTGTGGCTCTGAACCATTGCCTGGCCTCTACTGGCACTGAAGGGGCTTCACAGAGGAAAAAAGACCCTACCTCACAACAATTTAAAAAAATAATAATAATAAAGAAAAAGAAAGACTGAGATGTAGTGCCATATGGTGAGTCTAGAAGGACCATTTCCAACACACTTATACCACTGCAACTGGGAAATTAGGTTAACTTGGCCTAAGAACTCACCAAGCACTGAAGCCTCAAGATCCCCTCCTATAGTCCTCCCTTGGAGAGAAACGTAAGAAGTTGGTTTATAACACAACACAGAAATGTTGCTCTGTTTTCATCCATCCAACCCAATCCTAAGATATTTACTTTTTCTTTCTCTTTTTTTTGCCAGTCCTGGGGCTTGAACTCAGGGCCTGAACACTGTCCCTGGCTTCCTTTCACTCAAGGCTAGCACTCTGCCAACTTGAGCCACAGCGCCACTTCTGGCTTTTTCTATATCTGTGGTGCTGAGGAGTCGAACCAAGGGCTTCATGTATATGAGGCAAGCACTCTACCACTAGGCCATATTCCCAGCCCCAGATATTTATTTTTGTTAGGTCAATTTAAAAAACACTGACAAGTAACTCATTCTTCTTTTTCCTTTTTAAACTTACAGAGCTGGGGATCAAATCCAGGGCCTCATGCATAGGAAAGAACTCTACCACTGAGCTGTACCTTCAGCCCAACACACTGCTTTTTTAAAGGACAATTACAAAATTATAACAGGAGAAGAAATTTGAATACCATTAACAAGACAACTTATTGGCTCACCTTCATAGTAGTATTTGCAAAACCTCAAATAAACATCTAACCATGCTCTTAGCTTAAATGTCAATTCAAATAACTTTAAGCTAACTGAAAACACACACTCAATGAATAACTAGTCAGCTCAGACTAGGCTGCAGCTTACCTGACTCACAATTAAATCACAGATCTTTGTCAAGTAACTGAAACTAAGATTTACAAACAAGACATTAATCAAGAGACTACCACATAGTAGGCAAAAACACCCACTACTCCTATTAAAAAAGGCATCTCCTAGTCTGGAAATAAAGGTTTAAATGTATTTAATTTTTACATCAAGCACCAATTTTTGGTTGTGGCAGTTATCTAATAAAAAGAATTTGAGGGCTAGGAATATGGCTTAGTGGTAGAGTGCTTGCCTAGCATGCATGAAGCCCTGGGTTCGATTCCTCAGTACCACATGAACAGAAAAAGCCAGAAGTGGCACTGTGGCTCAAGTTGTAGAGTGCTAGCCTTGAGCAAAAGAAGCTCAAGGACAGTGCCCAAACCCTGAATTCAAGCTCCAAGACTAGGGAGAAAAAGAATTTGGTAAGAAAAGTAAGAATATAAAATGAGAATACATAATGAGTCCAGCAAAAAGAACTAACCCTAACTTCATTTATACAATACTATAACTGGAGTCCTGGATAACAGTTCCTGAGTAATAGTCAAGGCCTATTACCCTTTTAAACTGTTTTTTGTTTTTTTTTCTTTTTTGGTACTGAGGATCAAATCTAGAATGTTTCACTTGCTAGGCAAGCACTTTACCACTGAGCTACATTCAGCCCTTATTATTACCCTTTTGAAAAAGGTAAGTGTTTTACAATCTGCACTAAATGTGGTTCCTCAAAACTGGATTGTTGTGGCTGGGAATATGGCCTAGTGGCAAGAGTGCTTGCCTTGTATACATGAAGCCCTGGGTTCGATTCCCCAGCACCACATATAAAGAAAACGGCCAGAAGTGGCGCTGTGGCTCAAGTGGCAGAGTGCTAGCCTTGAGCAAAAAGAAGTCAGGTACAGTGCTCAGGCCCTGAGTTCAAGCCCCAGGACTGGCAAAAACAAAAAAACAAAACAAACAAAAAAAAAAACGGAAAAAAATTGGATTATCTTCTATCAGTCTGTTTATTCTAAGGACATGAAGTGTAAAAACTGTTCCTGTATCTGGGTGTGATGGTACACACCTGTAATCACAGCACTCTGGAGCCTGAGGCTACATCGTGAGACTGTGCCTCAAAAACAAACAAAAACGGGCTGGGGATATAGCCTAGTGGCAAGAGTGCCTGCCTCGGAAACACGAGGCCCTAGGTTCGATTCCCCAGCACCACATATACAGAAAACAGCCAGAAGCGGCGCTGTGGCTCAAGTGGCAGAGTGCTAGCCTTGAGCGGGAAGAAGCCAGGGAAAGTGCTCAAGCCCTGAGTCCAAGGCCCAGGACTGGCCAAAAAAAAAAAAAAACTGTCCCTGCTTTTTCATAACATCAAATGCACATTTTAAGATGCCTACTTCTGGGGGACAATAAAGCAGGTGCCCCTCCTGCGCACTGGGCTGCAGCAGATGAATCCAGGGGCACTGCCACTCCACCCCCAACACTGCTGGATGTGCTTGCATCTCTGTGAGGAAGGCAGTGGCTGGGAACAACGCTTACTGTTTTATTGGTACAAAACAAGTACAGGAGCCAAAACAGACTAAGAAAGAAAGAAAAAAAAAAACCTTGATGAATAAAAGAAAATGGCACTGGTACCCATGGTGGCACACACTGCTGCAATCCCAGCATTTGGGGGCTAAGGCAGGAGAATCATGAGGTTCAAGACTAGCCTACATGTATAGTGAGATCCAGAACAATACAGGTTATCCAGTGAGACCCAGTCTCAAAATCAGTCAGCCAGCCAGCCATTCAATCTTTAGTTACGGCTACCACTAGAATATACTCCTACATGGGGAAAGGGATCTTTAAGGATCCATAAAATGAAAACATAATTTTTAATTACAAAAAATCCATATTTACTGTAAGAGACTTTACAAGTAGGGATGTGTGATGTGTGTGTGTGATGTGTGATGTGTGTGTGTGTGTCTGTTTGTGTTTTATACTGGGTCTTGAACTAATCGGTCTCCAGCTCTTAGCTTTTTCACTCACTTGAGCCATATTTCCTCCATTTCCGGCTTTTTGGTAATTAACTAGAGATAAGACTGTCAGGAACTTTCCTGCAGTGCTGTTTTTGAACCTTAATACTCAGATCACAGCCTCCAGAGTAACTAAATTTACAAGTGTGAGCCACTGCCACCTAGCCTTACAAAGGGGATCGATCCTCCTTTCCTTCCTCCCTCTTTTTTATGTGGGTTATGGAGCTTGAACTCAAGGCCTCACCATCTTGCTTTTCCTGCTCAAGGCTGGAGCTTTACCACTTGAGCCACATCTCTACTTCTGGCTTTTTGTTAGTTAGCTAGAGATGAAAGTCTCTCAGATTTGTCTGCTCAGGCTGGCTTTGAACCAGGATTCTCAGATCTCAGCCTTCTGAGTAGTTAGGACTACCAGTACCCAGCCCAGGTGGGGATTTCTAAAAGTGAATCCAGAGTATTTTTAATTGAGGGAAAGCTAAATAATGATGAAAGTAAAAAAGTTAGGAATAACATAATGTTGAAGCCAGATAATTAAAATCTTACTTTTTTGCTCAACTAAAGATATTCTACAGTCACAGTAATATAGTACCAAATCCAAAAATGCCTACAAGTTCCTTAGCAATGAAAAGTTAACATCTAGATTGCTTGTTTTAAGATACTCAACACTTTAGAAACTATATTCATAGAGCCATTTCATTCAAATTGTTAAGTATCCTACCTTGAGACATTTTAGTAAAGAAGGCAAAAGAGGTGCTTGAGAGAGCTTATGCTTCCAAGATGGCTGCAGTCTCACGACATGCCCCAGCAGTGAGAGAATGGATAAACGGGTGGCGGCTTTGCCCACATATTCGTTAATTTTATCCAAGAGGTGCTGAAAATGTAAAAGAACAAGGGAAATCCTTATATGACTTAGGAAGTTAAACTCAAATACTGTCAGCAGTGTTGTACCCTAGTCTCTCAAGTCTTCCCTCTATAACACATCCATAAAGAGAAAACCAACATTTAAAAAACCACTTTTGCTGAGGCCATGGCGGTTCTGCTGGACGACCCTTATTGCTACAGTAGCCCAGCACATGTGCTGTGGCTCCAGCTATACATTACGCAGTAGAAGTCTGGCCCAGAGTAAGTAAAACAACAAGACATTATATTATAAATGGCACACAATGACAAAATCTTCATATCTTAGCCAAGTCACTCACACTCAAGACTTGGCAGACTTGGCAATGACAATGTTTTTGTTAGCTATTTATCAGAAACAAAAGGAAAATACCAACAAGCCCTCCAAGTGCTTGGGTTAGAGAATAGGAACTCATTAATTAGCCACATGAGTTATTTACATTTTTTCCATATGGATATATGTCTAAAAGTCATAAAAGTTCAAAGCATGGGTTATGGGACAAATAACCACTATACAATTACAGTATTGGGATTATAGAATTCTTTGAAAAGACCTTTAAAAGGTTATGAAGTAGGTTTTATGCTGTAAACTTCCCAGGAAGCAAATTGTTTTTATATGGGAATAACATCAACTGTGAAATACAGAAGTCAAGTAAGGAAGCTCTGGACAGACTGTGCAGTAAATTTCACAGAAGCTGTCACACAACCCTTAGAGATCATAATAATACCTCCCTATTACATTTCAGCAGTTACCTTATCATGTGGCTCTTGCAAGGTAGTCAAGATGTGTAACACCGGCTGAGAATTGGTTTCCAGGTAATGATCCACCAAGGTGTTTACAAGCATGGGACCACGATCTAAATGCACAAGAATCATATTTATTTCCCTTAGCATTCTAAATTTACTCCAAATATTTGCATATTGCAAAATCTAGAAGTTGATAAGTTTTTTTATCTGCTACCCAAAGCTTTACATTGAGTTGTTTATGCCTCCTTAAATTCATTAGGCTTAACAATAATTCCAAGCATACTTGCCTAATATCCATAAAAGCATATTAAATATTGTCCTTGTTTAATTACAAAAATATTATCCAGGCCTAGTGTTAAAAATCAACAGTATAAGCCGGGCGCCCATGGCTCACACCTGTAAACCTAGCTACTCAAGGAAGCTGAGATCTGAGGATTGCAGTTCAAAGCCAGCCTGCGCAGGGAAGTCTATGAGACTCCTGACTACCAGAAAACCGGAAGTGGTACAGCACTAGCCTTGAGCTGAAGGGCTCAGAGTTTATAAGCCCCATGACAGACAGACAGACAGACAGACACAGACACAGACACACACACACACACACAAATCAGCACTATAGCTGTGCACCAGTGGTTCATGCCTATAATCATACTCAGGAGGCTAAGATCTGAGGATAGTGGTTCAAAGCCAAGATAAGGCAAAAAAGTCCATGAGACAAATTTTATCTCCAATAAACCAGCAAAAAGCCGTAAGTGGGGGGCTGGGGATATGGCCTAGTGGCAAGAGTGCCTGCCTCATATACATGAGGCCCTGGGTTCGATTCCCCAGCACCACATATACAGAAAATGGCCAGAAGTGGCGCTGTGGCTCAAGTGGCAGAGTGCTAGCCTTGAGCAAAAAGAAGCCAGGGACAGTGCTCAGGCCCCGAGTCCAAGCCCCAGGACTGGCAAAAAAAAAAAAAAAAAAAAAAAAGCCGTAAGTGGAGCTGTGGCTTGAGTAGCAGAACACTAGCCTTGCACCAAAAACCTCAGGGAAAGTTACTAGGCCTTAAGTTCAAGCCCTATGACTATCACAAAAGTCAAAACCAGAAAAGTTTATACTCCATGGTTAAAGGGAAGGTGACCAGTTTTCACACTAAAACAGATACTCATGATGTTGAAAATGAACTATACAACTTTGGGGGGGGGGGGGACAGGAGGAAAAAATTGAGAGAGCAAGGGAAGAAGTGACATTGTCCAAAAAGAAATGTACTCTTAGGGGCTGGGAATATGGCCTAGTGGCAAGAATGCTTCCCTAGTATACATGAAGCCCTGGGTTCGATTCCCTAGCACCACACATATAGAAAATGGCCAGAAGTGGTGCTATGGCTCAAGTGGCAGAGTGCTAGCCTTGAGCAAAAAGAAGCCAGGGACAGTGCTCAAGCCCTGAGTCCAAGGCCCAGGACTGGCAAAAAATTAAAAAAAAAGAAATGTACTCTTAGCTAGGCACTGGTGGCTCATGCCTGTAGTCCTAGCTACTCAGAAGGCTGAGATCTGAGGATCACAGTTTAAAAAAAAAAAAAAACTACAATAAAAAAAAACTAAAGAAATTTACTTTTTTCCTGACTTATATAACTAGAATCCCTCTGTATATCTCCTTTGTTTTATTTTATTTATTTATTTTTGCCAGTCCTGGGGCTTGAACTCAAGGACCAAGCACTGTCCCTGAGCTTCTTTTTGCTCAAGGCTAGCACTCTACCACTTGATCCACAGTGTCACTTCTGGCTTTCTCATAGTAGTATTTGAGACAAGAGTCTCATACACTTTCCTGCCTAGGCTGGCTTCAAACCACAATCCTCAGTGTATAACTCCTTTATAATAACAACAATGTTTTTAAACCCACACATATGCGAGCCACAGGTGTCTCAAACCTATAATCCTAGCTACTCAGGAAGCTGAGATCTGAGGATCATGGTTTGGCCAGTTTGTCTGCTAGCCCTGGCAGACAAATCTGAGAGATTCATTTCTCTACAAACAAAAAGGGAGAACTGGAGGTGTGGTAGTAGAGTGCTAGCCCTAAGCAAAAAAACTGGTTAAGAGCTCAAGGCCCCATGCCCCTGAGGTCAAGTCCTGGTACCAGCATTAAAACCAAACAAGATAAACAAAACAAATTATAGATGAAACAGTATGCATGGCTTTTACTTTAAAATTCTCTAGGTAGGAGAAAGTCAGAGAGGTAAGATAAATTGGCAGAAACCACCTATGTAACTTGTGGTCAGGGATGGGTGAGGGAAACTAGGGAAAAGCAACGAAAGGTGTGGCACTGTCGAAAAAAAGAAATGTACTCATTACTTGACTTATGAAATGGTAACCCCTCTGAACACCTTAATAAAACAATAAAATTATTTTTTTAAGTGGCAGAAACCTTGAAACAGTATTCATGAGTTAACTCCAGGATTCTTGCTCCTGTGTGTATATATTTGAGAACTAAACATCTGAAACACATACATCAATATCTGCTCTCTTTTAGTGGTTAAAAAACTCTCTTCCAGAGCTAAGAATGTGACTTACTGGTAGAGTGCCTGCCTAGTATGCATGAAGCCCTCTCTGGGTTTGATTCCTCAGTACCACAAAAACAGACAAAGCAATTCCTCAGTACCACATAAACAGAAAAAGCTAGAAGTGACTCTGTAGCTCAAGTAGTACAATGCCAGTCTTGAGCAAAAAGAAGCTCAGGGACAGTGTCCAGGCCCTGAGTTCAAGCCCCAGGACCGGCAAGGCCAAAAAACAACAACAAAAGACCTCTCTCCCAAAGATGAAAAATGAATTTATCATCCAAACTCCAGTCACCTCCAGATCTCTTCTTGTGAGCGGATAACCTAAAGAGGACATCTCTGACTTACCAGAATTGAGATTCTCCTTAAAGACAGCTGTTACATCATCTCGCACGCCCAGCATGGTGGAGTCTAGCATGGAGAGCAGCTCCCCAACGTTTGCTGGCTGGGCCATTCTCTTGCTCAACACTGCTGTGCCGGCTCCAGGACCTGTGTTAAAGGCTGGGGTATCTCTTCATTAGGGCTGCTACCAGACTGCAAAAAAAATTCATGGTGTGAGAAATGGCTCCATTTTATACACATGGGCGTGTGCATACATACACACATACAAACTACCTGCAAGACAAACTAGCATAAGTGCTCAACACAGTGAAGTGTGACCAGAACTCTGCTGACAAAAGAAGATAGAATGCATAAATAATTAAATTTTTGATAAATGTACAAGTCAAGTATAGCTTTATGAAATGTAACAGAGGGCTGGGAATATGGCTTAGTGGCAGAGTGCTTGCCTAGCATGCCTGAAGCCTTGGGTTCCATTATTCAGTACCACACACACACACAGGAAAAAACCAGAAGTGGTACTGTCCCTCAAGTGACAGAGTGCTAGCCTTGAGCAAAAAGAAGCTCAGGGACAGTGCTCAGGCCCTGAGTTCAAGGCCCAGGACTGGGGGAAAAAAAAAAAAAGAAATGTAACAGTGTAAGTATTATCCTTATTTTACAAACAGCAATCTGGATATCTAAATAGGCTAAATAATTTTGCTCAGGTCACATGTTAAAATAAAACATACACAGGGCCAATCCTAGCCAGTGATTGTATGTGTCATTTTTAGACACATTAAAATATATTCCTATTTGCTTTTCTTTGAGTACTAAAGAAGTATTTTTTAAGTTTTAGTGCACATACAATGTGCATCCATACACTATTTGTTAGAAATTCAGTTTCCTGGCCCATTCCCAAACTGAAACTTTGACTCAGAACACGTAAGAAAAATCCAACTCAAGAGGTAAACTTCTTCAGGGATGGCAAACTAGCAATGACCCCAGAAGCTAACAATATTAACTCACTGTCGTCTATACTCTCCCTTACCCTACCACCCAGTGACAGTCACTGACCTGGCTACTGCTGAATCAGACATTCATCAGTGGGAGAAAGCAATTAAAACATCTAAATGCATTTCTGATAGCCAATCATAACTATAAATCTTACAGGGAAATCACTAAGGATTCCAAAGGACTCAGAAATGTGAGATCACAACTAGTAAGCATCTACAATTAAGAAAAAAAAAAAAAAGAGTTCAAATCTGAAAATAGATTTCATCTTATTATGAACTAGATTAAACATAAATGAAGATAATAACTGCCTGACAGCCTTTCACTGCTCATTGAGAGGATTAAATGAGATAAGTGATATAAAGAACTTAGCACAGTAGCTGGTACAAATAGTCAGTCACTAAGTAGCAAATGTATATTACCATAAAATTACTAGCAAAAAATCAATGGACCACCACTTAAGTCAACTTTTTTTTTTTGCCAGTCCTGGGGCTTGGACTCAGGGCCTGAGCACTGCCCTGGCTTCTTTTTGCTCAAGGATAGCACTCTGTCACTTGAGCCACAGCACCACTTCTGGCCCGTTTTCTATATATGTGGTGCTGGGGAATCAAACCTAGGGCTTCATGTATACAAGGCAAGCACTCTTACCACTAGGCCATATTCCCAGCCCCTTGTCAACTTTTTAAGAGCATACTTAAATTCCCATACTGATTTTTTTTTTTTTTTTGTCAATCAGGAGCTTGAACTCTGGGCCTGAGAGCTGTCCCTGAGCTCTTCAGCTCAAGGCTAGTGCTCTACCACTTTAAGCCACAGTGCCACGGCACCTGGCTTCCCATACTTACTTTAATTTTCAATATATCACAAAGATTTTTCTCATTAGTGGTACAGATTAACCTCATAAATTGAAAGATAATTTTCTCCAAGATCCCATTTTAATAAAATTGCCACTTACCTACTCAAGTCTAGTGAGACTTTTGAGTTTGTCTAGTGCAGATTCAAAGACAATAATGTCAGATCTGGTCCTCTAAAAGCAGGCAGCTCCAGAGCAGTGACATGAGCTCAATCATAAACAAAGATGGCACCTATCCAGTCTACTTGGCGGTAGTCAGGGCTCATCGGCTTGTGCTACCTAGCTTGTTTTCCAATTTTTAAATGTAATTTAAGTAAAAAGTCCAGTTTCTGAAGCCTTCTCTTTGCAAATGGCTTATAGAAGGCAAAAATTGGATTTAATTCTGGAACACATTAAAGTAATACTGGCAACAAGTTTTACTCTATGGTACTATAATTCTACTCTTTAACCTTTTTTCCTTTTTTTTTTTTTTTTTTTTTTGGCCAGTCCTGGAGCTTGGACTCAGGGCCTGAGCTTCTTTCCCTGGCTTCTTTCTGCTCAAGGCTAGCACTCTACCATTTGAGCCACAGTGCCACTTCTGGATTTTTCTTTATATGTGGTGCTGAGGAGTTGAACCCAGGGCTTCATGTATATGAGGCAAGCACTCTTGCCACTAGGCCATGTTCCCAGCCCTCCTTTCTTTCGTTCTTTCTTCCTCTTCTTTTATTTTTTTCTTTTTTGCTGGTCATGGGTCTTAAACTTGGTGCCTGAGCTTTTGTGCTCAAGGATAGTGCTCTACCACTTTGAGCCAACATCTCCACTTCCAGTTTCTGGTGATTAGTTGGAGATAAAGAGTCTAACAGACTTCCCTGCCCAGACTGTCCTTGAATCACAATCCTCAGCTCTTAGTCTCCTGAGTAACTAGGATTACAGGCATGAGCCATCAGCACCTGGCCTTAACATAGTTTTTGTTTGTTTGTTTTTTGCCAGTCCTGGGGCTTGAACTCAGGACCTAGGCACTGTTCCTGAGCTTCTACTGCTCAATGCTAGCAGTCTACTTCTTGGGCTACAGCACCATTTCCAGTGTTTTCTGTTTATGTGATACTAAGGATCCAACCCAGGACTTCATGCACACTAGGCAAGCACTCTACCACCAAGCCACACTCCCAGGCCAACATAATTTTTAATCTCCAACAAAGATAAATCTTGGACTTCGAAAAGAAACTTTGAAAAGTAACCTAATTCAAGCATTTCTGACATTCTAAAAAGCGCTAATCGGAGTTGGGCACTAGTGTCTCACAGCTGTAATCCTAGCTCCTCAGGAAGCAAAGATGTGAAGGTGGCAATTCGAAGCCAACCTAGGCAGGAAAAGCCTTAAGATTCCTATCTCCAATTAACCAGCAAAAAGCAGGAAGTAGAGCTGTGGCTCAAGTTGGAGGGCACTAGCCTTGAGCTAAAAAAGCTCAGGAACAGCACCCAGGCCCTGAGTTCAGCCCCAGGACGGACACACACACACACACACACACACACACGCACGCACGCACGCACGCACACACACACACTTCAATAATAAGTTTTAGGGTTGTTTTTTTGGTTGGTCAAGGGGCTTGAACTCAGGGACTGGGCATTGTCCCAGAGCTTTTTTGTTCAAGGTAGCACTCTAACACTTTGTGCCACAGCACCACTTTCAGTTTTCTGATGGTTAATTGAAGATATGAGTCATATGGACTTTCCTGCCTGGCTGGCTTTGAAGTTAGAACCTCAGATCTCTCAGTTTCCTGAGTAGCTAGGATTACAGGCATGAGCCATCAGCACCTGACTCAATTGTAAGTTTTTAGAATCAGTTCACAACTGCTATATCTCTACTTTTCAAATTTGCTCAATTATTTCTTAGATCATATAAGGTGCTATGTAGAGAAGACAGACTTAGCCAGGTGCTGGTACCTCGCACTTATAATCCTAGCTACTCATGAGACTGAGATCTGAGGATTGTGGTTCAAAGCCAGCCAGGGCAGGAAAATCTGTGAGACTCTTATCTCCAATTAACAATTAGAAAACAGAGCTGTGGTTCAAAGTGGTAGAGCTAGCCTTGAGCAAAAAAAGAAAGAAAAAACTTAGGGACAGCCCACATGCCCCAAGTTCAAGTCCCATAATTGACCCCCCCCCCCAAAAAAAAAGACAAGACTTAGCAAGTACAATGAATAATTCTCGGTGCTCCAGGAGGAAAATGCACACATTCACTCAGTGTACAGATGAAGAAGGGGACCATTTCAACCCAGACAGAGTGGTACACAAGTCATATACTTGTTAAACATACCTTACAGCCCTTACACTGCCAGTATTACCCCAGACATACTAAAGCACTCACAGCTGTGGGAATCTCTTTTCTATTCAGAAAGTAACTACCACACAGAAAAAAAGCATGCAGGAACAGTTGATAGGCGAGTCTGGGCAACGCCTTTCTGGACCCTACATGACACATGGCATGCCGTAGTTTAGTGGCTCCTTAGTGGCTATATGCCACAATGCAATGCTGCAGCTGACACTACCAGAGTCATGCTCTCCAATGCGTGCTTCCCACTCTATAGCTTGTTGTTCTGCCAGTCTCTTGGATCACAATAAAAGGCACCATCACTCATTCTAAAGTAAACAGCTGTATAACAGCCTTAACTTCTCCACATCCCCCATACTCATATATAGCCCAGTAGCAAGTCTATTCATTTCCTTATCTCCTTTGCTATACTGCCCCCCCCCCAACCCTTAGGCTAAGCTTTCATCAGCTTTCTCTTGAAGACATGCTTCCCTACAAATTATTTGCCACCAACCAAGGTTAATTCTGAAATATGTTTAAAATCAATTTGTGTCTTCCCATGGAGCTAATAAGAACCAAACTCATGAATGGCTTTGGAGGCTCTGCAGGATCCAGCCAGCTGTGAATTCCACACTCTCCTTCTGCTTCTTCATTATCTTGCTCCAGTCCTGGTCTTAAGCACATAAAAACTGATCTTTACTCAGGGCCTTTGTACTTGTTCTCTATGCCTAGAAAGAATGCTCTTCTCTACATCCTTGCATGGCTGACAGTGTCCCCTTGAGGTCTCTGCTCAAAAATGTCACCATCTCCATACAGCCTCTCCCACTACCTGGTCCACAGCAGAGTGGGGGCCATAGCCACAAGCTTTGAATAAATGATACTTTTGTGTGTGTGTGTACACGTGCCAGTCCTGGGGCTTGAGCTCAGGCCCTATGTGCTGTCACTGAGCTTTTTTGCTTAAAGCTATCATCACTCTACCACTTGAGCCACTGTTCTACTTCTATCTTTTGATGGTTAATTGGAGACTAAGAGTGCTACAGCTTTTCCTGCCCCAAGTGGCTTTGAACCTAGATCCTCAGATCTCGGCCTCCTGAGTAGCTAGGATTACAGGTATATACCAGGCAAATGATACTTTCTAATCATGAGGAACCTTGAAGCAAATTTACACTCATCACTTTTTTACACTCATCATCATTTACAATCATCACATCTTATCATACAGAACGCTCACAATCTCACAACCATGGGAAGTAGGGATGTAGCAAAATTAGGTTTCCGCCTCCATAGGCATCCAGTTTGGTATCTAGTTTTGCAAGGTTTGAAGGCTAAACAGTCAGCTATTAAGTCAACTCACAGGTTATTCTTACAACCTTGATTGTGTGTGTGTTGGTACCGGGACATAAACTCAAGGTCTGGGTGCTGTCCCTTAGCTTTTCACTCAAGGCTAGCAATCTACCACTTTGAGCCACAGCGCCATTTCTGGTTTTCTGATGGTTAATTGGCGATAGGAATCTCACAGACTGTCCTGCTCAGGCTGGCTTTGAACCGTGATCCTCAGATCTCAGCCACCTGAGTAGTTAATATTAGAGGCATGAGCCACCAGCACCTGGCAAACACAAGAACTTTTAAGTCATTAAACATGTTAAATAGTGAGTCTTAAGAATAATTTTATGGGGCTGGGGATATGCCTAGTGGCAAGAGAGCCTGCCTCGTATACATGAGGCCCTGGGTTCGATTCCCCAGCACCACATATACAGAAAACGGCCAGAAGTGGCGCTGTGGCTCAAGTGGCAGAGTGCTAGCCTTGAGCAAAAAGAAGCCAGGGACAGTGCTCAGGCCCTGAGTCCAAGGCCCAGGACTGGCCAAAAAATAAAATTAAATTAAATTAAAAATTAAAAAAGAATAATTTTATGTAACAGAATATTCTCTGAGTTAAATGTTTTTAGCAATGTTAACCCACTCACTTAACAGAAACTAAGTTATATCTTAACTCTTTCATAGAACTGTTTGGCAGTATTTATTACAAACAACATAACCTTTAAGAATTCACCTAAGAGGGGCTGGGGATATAGCCTAGCGGCAAGAGTGCCTGCCTCGGATACACGAGGCCCTAGGTTCGATTCCCCAGCACCACATATACAGAAAACGGCCAGAAGCGGCGCTGTGGCTCAAGTGGCAGAGTGCTAGCCTTGAGTGGGAAGAAGCCAGGGACAGTGCTCAGGCCCTGAGTCCAAGGCCCACGACTGGCAAAAAAAAAAAAAAAAGAATTCACCTAAGAGTCTGGGAATATGGCCTAGTGGTAAAGTGATCACCTCGTGTACATGAACATGAAGCCCTGGGTTCGATTCCTCAGCACCACATATATAGAAAAAGCCGGAAGTGGTGCTATGGTTCAAGTGGCAGAGTGCTAGCCTTGAGCAAAAAGAAGACAGGGACAGTGCTCAGACCCTGAGTTCAAGCCCCAGGACTGGCAACAAAAACAAAACCAAACAAAAGAATTCATCTAAGTTTTGGTCTTTCATGAGAACATGTTTGAAAATCCATTTGAGGGATGGATTAAAAACAAAAGCCAAGGGCTGGGGATATAGCCTAGTGGCAAGAGTGCCTGCCTCGGATACGCGAGGCCCTAGGTTCGATTCCCCAGCACCACATATACAGAAAACGGCCAGAAGCAGCGCTGTGGCTCAAGTGGCAGAGTGCTAGCCTTGAGCGGGAAGAAGCCAGGGACAGTGCTCAGGCCCTGAGTCCAAGGCCCAGGATTGGCCAAAAAAAAGCCAAGGGCTGGGAATGTGGCTTAGTGGTATAGTGCTTGCCAAGCATGCATGAAGCCCTGGGTTCCATTCCTCAGTACCACATACACAGAAAAAGCAGGACGTGGCGCCGTGGCTCAAGTGGTAGAGTGCTAGCCTTCAGCCACAGAAGCTAAGGGACAGTGCCCAGCCCCTGAGTTCAAGCCTAGGACTGGCAAAAGAAAAAAAAAAAAAAAAGCCAGCCATGACATCTCAATTTCATATGAAAAAAAGATTTATACAAAAAGTTCACAACCAGGCTAGGGATGCAGCTAAGTGGTAGAGTATGTACGTAGTATTCATGAGGCCATGAGTTCAATTGCCAGCACCATCAAAAAAACACAAAACAAACCAGCAAGAAGTGGAAATTTTTTTTTCTTTTATATCCACAGTCAACCTGGCACAGGTGGCTCATACCTATACTCCTCTTAGCTACCTAGGAGACTAAGACCAGGATGGGGACAGTTCAAAGACAGCCTGGCAGATAGTTCTGTGAGATTCCTTCTATCTCAAGAAAAAAGAAGCATAAAGCTAGGCTAGAATCACGGCTCAAGTTGCAGAGCACCAGCTGAACAATCAAGATAAGTAAATACAAGGCCCTAGTTCAAATCCCAGTATGGGGGGAAAATCCACAACCAGTGTTAACAACATAAAAAGTTATCTGTAAGGCAAACACAGAGAATTCAGAGTGTTAGGGGTATGGCTCTGTGGCAGATAGCCTTCTTAGCACACTTGAGTCCCTGGGGTCAATCCCCAGCACAGCAAAAAAGAACAAAATAAAACAATAAAAATGTTAGGAATATAGAGAAAAGAAAGAATGCTAACACAAAATGACTTGGATGTAACTCAGTGGGGAGCACTTGCTTAACATGCTTGGGGCCCTGGGTTGAGTCCTTAGTACTAAAATATTAAACATATTTTGTACTCACCAATCAAATTTCACAAAATGCTTTAACAATTCCTTGTAGTTTTGAATTTATGGAGACTAAATACTAACAAGCATCTTCTCAAAATGTTGTCTTCAACTTTTAATAGTTGAAGCTGAAGGATCTTTGAGACCTTCCAAAGTATGGATATCCAAAAGAAAACATCTACTAGAAACTTTGCAGAATGCTGCTTTGTCCAAAAAGGTCTGCCAGATAAAGAGAGTAAGTACACACACAACACTGTGGCCACAGACCATCCAGAAGCTAACGGCATGCACAAAGTACTGTTCCTACACTAACATTTCTAGCTTTTAAAACTGGCCTATTAAAATGGAACATGATGGCAGTCATTGAAATATTTAAGAGCTGGGAATGTAAAAATAAATAAGTAAAATAAAATAAAAAGAGCTGGGAATGTGGCTTAGCAGTAGAGTGCTTGCATAACATGCATGAGCCCCTGGTTTTGATTCCTCAGTACCACATAAATAGAAAAGGCTGGAAGTGGTGCTGTAGTTCAAGTAGTAGAATGCTAGTCTTGAGCAGAAGGAAGCTCAAGGACAGTACCCAGGCCCTAAGTTTAAGCCCCAGGACTGGCAAAAAAAAAGAGAGAGCAAGAGAGAGCAAGGGGGGGGGGAGGCAAGGAGAAGGTAGGGAGACAGAATGAAACACACATACAAAAATGTGAAAATGAAAAGTCAAACAAGAAAGCTTTCCTTACTTAAGAGAATACTTCTACCTTCTGTAGACTAATTAATTCCTATGACCCAGGCAAGGCAGTGATAGAATATAAACACATTAATTTATCCCAAAAACCTAGCTTAAGGCACAAAATTTGCTTTGTATGGACCTAAATGGATTCTAAGTGTCAGCCAGAGACAAGCACTGGTTAA
The DNA here is from genome assembly GCF_023159225.1 of Perognathus longimembris pacificus. NCBI lineage: Eukaryota > Metazoa > Chordata > Mammalia > Rodentia > Heteromyidae > Perognathus > Perognathus longimembris. Next base: position 159,465,525 of record NC_063161.1, read on the forward strand.
ATAAATGACTTACTTTAGCATAAATACTTCAATTTAACTAGTAGGTATAACCAGACTTTGCTGCTTCAGAGGACTGATTTGCATCAAAGGTCCACCAAGTACTAGCCAGACAACCTTAGGAATCTTACATAGCACCTTTTAGCATGGCTCCTACCTGTAAAATAACTACATACCAAAAGAGTGGCTGTGAAGAAAACAATACACTTTGCACACTGCCTAGTATTAAATAAGCATTTAGTAAACCATTAGTAATTTGACCAGTTTCTTCAAGCCAACGATGGTCCAGGTCTTAGAAGGGAGCTAAAACCATGCATATTACATCCTGGAACATGAAGAAGCATCTGCATCCCAGTATACCCATGGATAGGTCTAAGTATTTCCCTTCAACCACCGGACTGAACTTATACCTTACCTGTTCCGGGGAGTGTTGGTTCTTCAGTTTCCAGTGCTGTCAGCCTGGTGTTTTTCATGGTCACTGAGGGGAAAACACACACATATACATATATGAATGTAGTAATAGCCTGACAACCAAGTAAAGTGTGAGACTTGATAAGAGTGAGTTTGGGTCTCAACTCCTTCCTGCTAGCCCTGACCAGTGTTCTCTGGTTTCCACTGGGATAAACAATGACAATCTTGGGCTGGGAATATGGCCTAGTGGCAAGAGTGCTTGCCTCCTATACATGAGGCCCTGGGTTTGATTCCTCAGCACCACATATACAGAAAATGGCCAGAAGTGGCGCTGTGGCTCAAGTGGCAGAGTGCTAGCCTTGAGCAAAAAAGAAGCCAGGGACAGTGCTCAGGCCCTGAGTTCACGGCTTAGGACTGGCAAAAAAAAAAAAATGACAATCTTTAGGACCAATACTTTTTAACATGTGTGCTTCTGAACAGTGAGTTGCTGGAAAATCCTTTATATTGTTCCAAACTTGTAATCTCTGCCTTTTATTAACTATTAGAGCTATCAAGGAATGGGCAAGAGAGACTTTAGAGCAAGTTCCAAGCTAAAATCCAAACTCTGCTGTTTCTTAGGTGTGCAACATTTGACTGTCTTAAGCCTCTGATGTCTGACCTTGAGTTACCTTATGCATAGAGTGGGAAGAATAATGTCATCAATGTCATAAGGCAAGGGAGGGATGAAATGGAATGATGCACCACTCTACTTGAGGAGCTCTAGAAGGGAAGTCCAGGTGGTTGAGAGGCACAAAGCATTTAGTGTTTTTGTCTTCTCAGAGGCCACACTCCCCTGACCCCTACAATCTTGCCTTATGAACCTTAAATTTCACAGCCAAGTCACATCATGTCCCCACCTGAGGACCATATATATCCTTGCCCTGTGCTAAAAGATTCTTCTCTGCCTTCTCCTAAGTATTGATTTTGAAAGGCTCAACCTAAACAACTCACTTCATCAGAGGAGCCTTCCTTGGCCTCCTCTCCCTCCCACTTCCATGCCCCAGACTAGGTCAGGCCCCCTGATATATCAGCAGCCTATATTTCTTTATCTCATCCCACAATCCAATTAGATAGCTGTGATTAGCCGTTGAACATGTTTCTTTCACAAGAAGCCAGGCTGGGGAGAGTGACTGAGGAGTCTACCTCTGGTAGCTATCAAAGTGTTATATAGCACTTGTTGAGCAAATGACTAACAAGTTAAAATTACTTTCCAGATAAACATGCAAAGCCTAATTTTATCTTCAAGCAGTAAAATCTGAATCAAAAGTATTTGCAACCGCTATTTTTCTTTCTTCCCCCTTTTACCCTACTTTTGTCCAAATTAACTCATTATCTATGTTAAACAAGTATATGTAAATACTTTAAAATATGGTCTCTTCAGCAGTGTGGGAATGTAGCTTAGTGGCAGAGTACTTAGCTAGCAGGCATAACACCCTAGGTTCAATTCTTCAGAACTACATACACAGAAAAAGCCGGGAGTGGCACTGTGGCTCAAGTGGTAGAGTGCCAGCCTTGAGCAAAAAGAAGCCAGGGACAGTGCTCAGGCCCTGAGTTCAAGCCCCAGGACTGCAAAAAACAAAACAACAAAAAAGCTCAGGGACAGTGCCTAGGTCCTGAGTTCAAGCCCCAGGACTGGGATATATACATACACACATACATATATACACATATGTATGTATGTATGAATGTATGTATGTATGTATATGATGATCTCTTCAGTCTCAGCTTAGGTATGATTTGATCACAAGACTGACTTAACACCAAGAGGACAGAGACCATGTATTTAGGACCCTTACACCTATGCTGACACCTGGCACACAACAGGCCTGTTCAGGTCCCTGAGCTTCTCTGCAACCCATTCCTGGGATGAACATCCTGTATCAATACAAGGCCTTCTCTTCCATATACACCTACTTTCATTGAGCAGAGGAGCCTGAGAACAAGCTCTGAAATATATGGTCCTGGGCAAAGTCAAACAAGAGAATTGGGCAACTCAAACAATTAAAGCCTTTTGCACTAGATGACCAGGTAATCATAGTTCCACATTAAGCATACTTGGGGAGTTCACACCAATGGGATCTTGAGGACTGCCCAGCCAAATAACTGTCCTGGATAGGACACTGCCATACGAAATCAGTGGGTTTTGTCCAGTGTTGAACATTAACACTTAACTTTACCAGACCATAGGTAACTTACACTTATAATACCAATTACTCAGGGGCTGTAGAGGCAAGGCAGAAGTGGTAAAGCACTGTGAATATGTGAGGCCCAGTACACACACACACACACACACACACACACACACACACACACAGATTTCAGTTAATCACCTTCTCTACCTCCAAGGTAGTAGGACTGAATTGGCATCAATTTTCCCATCATTATTTATTATTTTTAAGTGTTCGCTTACGTTTTCATGTATATTTCATGGGGCACTACTGGGCACAATTATATTACTTGGGTTAGTAATGTGAGATGTGGCAGGTTAACCACTGAAGCAGAAGCGGGCCTGTGGATACAAACCCATCAGAACCCAAAGCAGCATCAATCCCCCTTCATATATATATATACACACACATATATTTGGGGGGGCAGTCCTGGGGCTTAAACTCAGGGCCTGGACAACACTGTCCCTGAGTTTCTGTTTATGTGGTACTGAGGAATCAAACCCAGGGCTTCATGCAGGCTAGGCAAGCACCCAACCAATAAGCCATATTCCCAGGCTCCCCACTTCCTCCCTTCCTATCTTGCATAGCCAAATGAAAAAAGAAACATGATCCTAGATCTGGACTCTCCCCTCTGGAAAATATGACCCCTGCTTTCCTGCAACATTGTAACTTCACCTCTCTATAAGCAATCTTTTTGAATAACAATAGAAGACTGTGCTTTGGTATTTGGGGATTAAATAGAAGGAACACAGGTTGATGTACTTCCACTATTCAATTTCATTTCATTCTTTAGGTGTGTGCAGACAGTTTATATGCCTAGGATTACATACAAACTCTAGCACAACAGCCACAGATGTCATCTGCAGCATCTGCACACTTGTTTTTTTGTCAAATTTCTGCTCTGGTTAAGTAGCATTATGAGCTCTGAAAGAGCTAAGAAATATACATATTTTTATGAAGTATTAATAGCTAGTACTTAAAAGTATTTTTCCAGAAACTATTAACTGAATATTCAGACATGTGGAAAATCAATATCATGATATGTGGCCTAGAAACAAGCCCCTAGGCTTGCTCAGGACTGTAATTCTGATAAAAACGGGCAACTGCATGTCAAATCACCTTAGACAGTCTTATACACATTTACATGTAATTGCAGAAGAAGGTGATAGAAGACATCTCTCTGGTATAACTTGTTTTCTATACTCAAGTTTTTATCTATAAAAACTCAAATACAATTTAGACACAGACTTATGCTTCAATGTACTACTTTGTCATCAAGAACAGTTTAGCTCAACAGGGCAGTACCAGCTACAGCAGAAATGTCACGCTGCTGTGGTAGTATTCGGCTCTAGCTCAAGAATTCTAAGATGGTATCATAAAGTAATATTTGTACCAAGTAAACCAAGTTGCCTTCAGCACTGATGCATCTAAAAGTACAAGACATTTAGTCCAATTCTCTTTTCTTATGGATGCAGTTGTAGTCTCAAGGTCATAGGAGCTGGGCCAGATACTCCATTCTCACTTGCCAGATTCTTCATTCAAAATGTCTGCCCTCAGGCACCTTGTTGGACTGTTTGTGGAAGCTTACATCCTATTCCAAAGGTGAGGCAGTCTCTAGCAACATGTCTGAAAAGCCAGAGCTGATTTTGGTAAAAAATATTATCTCTTCTCCAAAAATGTTTATGATTTGAACAAAATTATTTACCAAGAAAACACAGGTCAAACAGATAATTTGTATATCAGAAAGTCACCAGAGGGCTGGGAAGGTGGTTTAGTGGTAGTGTGCATAGCATGCAAGAAGCCCTGGGTTCAATTCCTCAGTACCACATACGGAGAAAAAGCCAGAAGTGGAGCTGTGGCTCAAGTGGTAGAGTGCTAGCCTTGAGCAAAAGAAGCTCAGGGACCGTGCCCAGGCCCTGAGTTCAAGCCCTAGGACCAGCAAAAAGACAAAAGAAAGTCACCATACAAAGGCTCCCCTAAAAGAAATATGATCAAACTGTGAGGTATCCATAGGTTTCAAGTTTATAAGACCAAAATTGAAATATTCTCGGGTAGAAGACCACGGATTCTGACAGTACAGGACAGTGGTTCTCACCAAATGACCCCTTCAAACCACCAATCACTGTCAACTGGGAGTTTCTTAGAAATGCAAATTCTTAGGCTGGAAATATGGCTCAAGTGTTTGAGATCTAGACCACAAGCATGGGGCCCTGAGTTCAAAACCCAGTAACAAAGAAATTAATGAAGGAGGGAGGGAGGGGAAAAGAAAAGAAGGGGGAGGGAAGAGAAAGGGAAGGAAAGAGAAGGAGAAGGAAGAGGGTTGTCAGGCAACTTTTTGGGCTTTCATCTTTGAGATGACTGATACCCACTAAAGGTCAAGAACTACCAGTCTCAAAAGGAGAAAGGAGAAAGACAAGAGACATTTACTCATGCCCATCTGTGCATGCTTTGGTGATGAGGGAAAAAAGTGGTAAAGAAACAGGCATTGTTCCCTAACTTTTCAGATTTTTAAAGGGGATTTGACCTCTGGCCCCAAACTAAAAACCTTGGAAAACATCTAATGGAATTCTGCCAGGTGCTGAAGGTTCCAGCTCAGACTGGATGCCAAGCCTAGCAAGCACTTAGCAGGTTATGAACCAGAGTTCCTTATAATATTTTTAATGTGACACCTAAGGTTAAATTCCCAGTGAAGTGTAAAGAATATTCTAATACAGAAATTTAATGAACACAGACAGCATGTAGGCCACCTCTAAAAGACTCAGGCCTATCTGAAATGACTGGTTGGACATTAAGATAAGTTCATGAAGTCTCTGGAGCAAAGAACCACATCTGTATGCCAACCGATTTTCGTGGTTATGGAACATAAAGTATGGAGGAAGGGATACTCACCAACAGCTTTTCAGATTTTAAAAAGGGTACAGGGCCGGGAATATGGCCTAGCGGTAGAGTGCTTGCCTTGCATGCATGAAGCCCTGGGTTCAATTCCTCCCACCACATACACAGAAAAGGCCAGAAGTGGCACTGTGGCTCAGGTGGAAGAGTGCTAGCCTTGAGCAAAAAGAACCCAGTGACAGTGCTCAGGCCCTGAGTCCAAGCCCCAGGACTGGCAAAAAAAAAAAAAAAAAAAAAAAGTGGGGGGGCCCCCTCTGGGAATGTGGCTTAGTGGTAGAGTGCTTGCCTACTTTGCATGAAGCCCTGGGTTCGATTCCTCAGCAACACATAAACAGAAAAGGCCAGAAGTGGAACTATAGCTCAAGAGGTGGAGTGCTAGCCTTGAGCAAAAAGAAGCCAGGGAGAGTGCTCAGGCCCTGAGTCCAAGCCCCAGGACTGGCCAAAAAAAAGGGGGAGGGGGGGTACAGACCTCTTCCCCTCAGCCCCAATTAAAAACCAATGACCCACCAAACACTGTGATCCTAGCTATTGAGAAGGCTGAGATCTGAGGATGGTTCTTTGAAGCCAGCCAGGATTTTCCAATTAATCACCAAAAAGCCAGAAGTAGAGCAGTGGCTCAAGTGGTAGAGAATGAGCCTTGAACAACAACAAAAAATCTCAGGGCTAGTGCTCAGGTCCTGAGTTCAAGCCCAGAATTGGTGCAGGCATGGGCGTGTGTGCACACATACACATACACACACACACACACAAATGGGATTACAGGTGTACAACATTTAGCACAGTGTGTAGCATATAAGTACTCAAGTCATAAAAACTTTCTTATACGAACTGGGGCTTAGTGATAAGAGTATTTGCTTAGCACACATAAATCCCTGGGTTCAATTCCTCAGTACTACATAAGCAGAAAAGGTTGGAAGTGGCACTGTGGCTCAAGTGGTAGAGTACTAACCTTGAGCAAAAGCAGCTCAGGGACAGTGTTCAGGCCTGAGTTCAAGCCCCAGAACTGGCAAAAAGAAAAAAAACCCACTTTCTTATAATGGCATTACTACTAAACAAGATGCACTGCTGGATACATAATTGCTTAGCAGTCTAGCCATTTAATAACTGGTATTTGAAACACTGACTAAACTGGTCTACAACTTAAAATGGATACACTTCAAGTCTGTTACTACTTTGCTGTGGGAAAGATAAGCACAGGTCCTAATGACTGCATACAAGAAGTATACTACATCTGCTCTTCTCATCACTACCCATCATGCCTTCTATCATACCACCAACACAAAGCAAAATTAAGATTGCCCTTTGCAGGGCAGGGAATGTGGCTTAGTGGTAGAGTGCTTGCCTAGCATGCATTAAGCCCTGGGATCGATTCTTCAGTACCACATAAACAGAAAATGCTGGAAGTGGCACTGTGGCTCAAGTGGTAGAGCGCTAGCCTTGAGCAAAAAGAAGCTTACGGATGGTTCCCAGGCCTTGAGTTCAAACCCTAAAACTGGAGCAAAAAAAAAAAAAAGTTCCCTTTTGTTACTCAAACACATCATGGCCTCTACAACCATTATATTTACTTTACGAAGTGACCTGTGAGAGTTGTAGGCCACTAACTACCACACCTTGTTTGGGATTAAAGCTGTCAGTAGATGTCAATCTGAACTCAAATCAACCTTAAGAAGTGTTGTTACCTTTGATACTTCTCTGCATAGAACAAAAGTTAGCAGCACTACATAAGAAACTGACAAGGTACTGAGACAATATGCTATACAGGGGCTGGGAATGCGGCTTAGCGGTTGAGTGCTTGCCTAGCCTGCACGAAACCCTGGATTTGATCCCTTAGGAACACATAAACAGAAAAATCTGGAAGTGGCACTGTGGCTCAAGTGGTAGAGTGCTGGCCTTGAGCAAAAGAAGCAAGGGACAGTGCTTGGGCCCTAAGTTTAAGCCCCAGGACTGGCAAAGAAAAAAAAAAGACAAATGGCTACAATATGTTATACATACATGAGTGTATGATATGAATTTTTATTCTCTCCCATTAAGATATTAAATTACTAATTTTAGTAATCATGGGCTCCAGAAGCAAATCAGAGAAAGAATGATTTCAAATTGCTTATTAAAAAAACATGAAGATCTCATGCAAACCAAATTATATCGCACAGTTATCAAATGGTAATTGACATTTAAAAACTGGGTGTTTGAATATACTTATGTTTATGTAAAGACAAATTACAAATTTGAATGTTATTGATTACACTTTTCTTTCATTCCTATAACTACTTAAATGACAAAACTACTACAAACAAAACTAATCTTTCAAAGAAAAAATTATATATAATATGGAGAATTTCGGGGTTACTTTTTAATACTATAAGGATAAGTTGTTTTCACTCTATCAAGTGAGCTAAAAGTCACCAATTTGCTTGGTGATTATAGAATCAATCATACTTTGAGTCAACGAATTTAGAATGTTTAAAGCCTAGGAGGGATTTAAACTGAGAAACACTCATTCTCATCAATTCACAATCTAACTTTTACTTCAGTGATGAAGAAACTGAGGCTTAGGGAACTTGGGTAATTTGCAAAAGGCAGAAAGCTTTCTGACTCCTTAAAAAAGTTTGAAATGACTAGGTGCCGGTGGCTAGCACTTGTAATCCTAGCTACTACTCAGGAGGTTGAGATCTGAGGATCCTGGTTCCAAGCCAGCTGGGGAAAGAAATTCTGTGAGATTCTCATCTCCAATAAACCACTCAGAAAAAGCCAGAGTGGCACTGTGGCTCAGGTGGTAGAGTGCTAGCCGTCCCTGAGCTCAGTGGCAGTGCCCAGGTCCTGAGTTCAAGTCCCAGGACTGGCAAAAAAAAAAAAAGTCTGAAATGTCTGCTGTATTGCTGTATTTGGCTCACTGGCACTCAAAAATATTCAATTAATTCCAAGAGAAGCTAATTTTAGGTCATTGTGACACTGAAACACAGAGACAAACATCTGCAATCTCATAAACTTTGAAAGAAGATAGAACTGCAAGATCATGTCAGCTTTATTTTTTGTTGTTGTTTGTTTTGTTTTTGTTGCCGGTCCTGGGGCTTGGACTCAACACTGTCCCTGGCTTCTTTTTGCTCAAGGCTTCTTTTTGCTCTACCACTTGAGCCACAGCGCCACTTCCAGCTTTTTCTATATATGTGGTGCTGAGGAATGGAAGCAAGCACTCTACCACTAGGCCATACTCCCAGCTCCTCAAGTCAGCTTTAATTCAGCTCAAAACTAACCCACAACTACACCACACAAGAAGTTATCTTAAGAATCACCTTTTCAATAAATTATAAATTTTTTAAAAAAGGAAGTCACCAAACTGATACATTAAGCCTATGATCATCAACCTCTAGAGTATATTATAATCAGACTTCTACCAACTCTAGGGCCAGATATTGGGTGCATGGTGGGCCTTGATGAACACTATAGCTTGGGATACCTTGTTTCCGGAAATAGTGCTATTCTGTAAACATGACACATACAGGTATAAACTAGATTAGCCCTACCTAGTAAGGTTGTCTATTTTCAACTTGCAAATGAAACTAGGTATTCACAGAAGGCATCATATCGCACTGCAAAAGTATCAGTACCAAACAGCTAGCTGAGTCACAGGATCGGAGACACTTCAATGTAATAAAAACAAACAAGATTGCTTCTTTCTAACTAGGAATTTAGGAACATACCAAGTGTCTGTGACACCAGGAAATGCGTGCAGCAAAGAAAGCTTACATCATCTGCCCTTCTAGGCACATGAGGTAAAAGTGTTTTGGATAAGATATTAACTTTGCTAAGAGGATATTTTCCATTTACATCTTCTATAAATACCCTGAAGTTTACACCAGGTGGTTAGAGGAAGATTCTGTTGCTCCCCAGGGCAATAGCAAAGAATGGCTCGGTGTTTCTGAGGAGCCTCATTTGCCTGATGCATGACTGTAAGTTAAAGGTACAATTCTCTATAAAACCTTAAATCAGTTTTCACATTTGCATATTCCAGGTTTATTCAGAAATGTTCAACTTAAGAATCAGGTGGTTTGCTCAGTAAATCAAAGGCTCCCAGAAGATTAGATTTTATAACACTTCCTGAAATCTACCACTCCAGCTTGCTTGAATTCAGATGACTCCAGGCTGATCCTAAAGTTACAAATCAAAGTACCTCAAAAGAGTATTAGTCTAGTTTTACAGCTTTTACAGCTACTCTATGTAAAGTTACTATTTCCATTCTAATTCAAAAAAAAAAAAAAGATCCTGGAAGGACTTTAGCAGCACTTTTTTTTTAACACACCAGTTTTATAAAAATATCAAAATACTTTGCAGCCTAATTTGGACTAACAAATTCACAGATGCAACACTGCCTTCTAAAATAAACTCATAAGGTAAAGTGGGGGGGGTAGTACAATGGTAATCACTCTGTGTAAAGCACTTGCAGAGCATGTGTACAGCCCCTGTTTCCATCCCCACCTCCCTAAAAAGGAAAATGAAGCAAAGCTCATTCTAGGTCCTGTGCAATCTCACCCAACACCTAGAAGGCTGAGACTAGAGAACTATTTATTAGAGGCCAGCCTGGTCTACATGATGAGACCCTATCTCAAAACAAGACGGAACGGAACAGAAAACGCATGAGGCATATAAACCAAGTTCACCCCTTTCAAAATGCCACACACACACACACACACACACACACACACAAACGCACAGAACAAATGATTACGTCTCATCACTTATTGACAGGGTAGTTTTGATCGAATAACAGACAAACGGAGAGAGTTAAGTTTTTGGAACCAGTCAGACTTTAGTCGCAGTCCTAGCTTAGATTAGGGGGTGTGACCCCTGGGGAAAATTACCCCAAATTTCTCCAGGTCTCAGTGTCTTCATCTGAGAAGACTGGAGGCTACCTCTTCCTTTGTCTAAAACCAAAGAGTTGAAAGAGGAGAGAGAGAGAGAGAGAGAGAGAGAGAGAGAGAGAGAGAGAGAGAGAGAGAGAGAGAGAGAGAGAGAGAGAGAGAGAGAGAGAGAGAGAGAGAGAGAGAGACAGACCTCATCGCAGCTACTGTTAGGAGTTAGGAAGGCCGCCCTCCCGCCGAAGTCTCCGCATCCCAAGCCCCAAATACACGAAGGCAACTCTGGGACGCTACCTACACAAAGAAAGCGCTTTAATTCTAACAGGCTCCCGGAGTGGCCCGCTCCTCCTCCACCAGTTCCTCGAATGAATGAATGAGTGACTGAGTGAATGAATGAATGAGTGGGTGGGTGGGTGCTCCGGCGGGACAGTCCTTGCGGGTCCCCCTCGGCTGACTTTACCCTAACTGTCTGTCTCCGTCCGTGCCCGGGGCGCGGGGCGCGAGGCCCGGGCCGCGGGGCGAGGAGACGCCGAGGCCGGCCGGGCCCCCGACGCCCGCGGGCGGCCTCCATTCATTCTCCCCTCACCCACCGCCCCGGCCCGCCCCGGCCCGGCCCGCCCCGGCCCGCCCCGGCCCCGGCCCTCCCGCTCCGGCCCGGGTCGGGCCCCCCCCGCCGCCATCCCCGCCCCGACCTCCGCACCCCTCCGTGACCCTGTCACCCCAACAAGTGAGGGGCTGGCGCGGGGCCCACCTCGTCCCTGCCCTCGGCCGCGGGGCCCCGGGGCCGCCGTCCCCTCGGTCGCCGGGGAGGGGTGCCGTGCCGGCCCGGCCCCGCTCCCCCACCCCACCCCCGGGCCCGCCAACCCCGGCCCGGCCCCGCCGGAGACAGGCGTACTAGGAGGGAGGAGAAAGCTCTCGGAACTCCCCTTCCCGGACCCCTGCCCCGCGGCTCAGCTCCGCGTCCCCACCTCCCCCGGGGCCTCCGGGACTGGGGCCGGGTGGCCGGGGCTGCCCCGAGAAGCCCCCGCGAAGAGGAAGGGGGAGCAGCCCCATACTCACCCACCGTCTCCTCCCCCTCAGCTGTTTACCTCACAGTTCCTCCAGCCCACAGGGCGCCGCCATCTTGGACGCACAGCACCTCCCCCCCGGTCGTGAAGCGTCCGCGGGAGGCGCGGCTTCCGCCACGGAAAGGAGTTCCGGGCCGCGCGCCGCCCCGCCGCCGCACCCGAGGACGGAGAACCAAGGTGGGCGGCCTCTGCCGATGGGGCTGGTCCTGGAGCCTATGACTGTCCATGCGGTGAGGCCGGGAAGAAAAGAAACGGTGGGTGGGGGGGGGGGGTTGCAGGTGGGAGGGGGGCGGGGACGGCGGAGGGATCCAGAAAGGGGGCCGCCGAGAGATCTTGTGATCCGAAGGAGGCAGAAAGAAGAGCCGGCGCGGTGGGCGGAGCCAGCGGGGAGGGAGGGGTGGTCACGTGACGGGCGGCGGGCGCTCGTCCAGCCCGGGCCGCTGGCCCCGGCATAAACAAGCGGCGGGGGCTGGGCGTGGTGGGAGCCGCCGGCGGCGGCGGCCCGGCGCTCGCCGAGCGCCCGGGGAGGGGCGGGGAGGGGGGGGAAGCCGCGGAGCCGCGGAGCTGCGGACGGACCTGCTTCCGCGGGAGCGCCGGGGCCTGCGAGGGTGCGCAACCCGCCTGGGTCGCCGAGCGAGCGAGGGAGGAGGGCCCGCGCGGCCGCCTCGCTGGGCGGCGTTTGCTAAAGTCCACGCCGGCAACTCTTGAGGAGCCGCGCTGCCCGCGTCGTCTGTGAAAGCCTGCGGGGGAACGAGGAGCCGGGCTGGTGTGGTGTGGGGTGTGTGTGTGTGTGTGTCGTGCCCGTCCTGGGCCTCGAACTCGGGGCCTGAGCACTGTCCCTGGTGAGCCTCGAACTCAGGGCCTGAGCACTGTCCGTGGCTTCTTTTTGCTCAAGGCTAGCACTCTGCCACTTGAGCCATAGTGCCACTTCTGGCCGTTTTCTATATACGTGGTGCTGGGGAATCGAACCCAGGGCTTCATGCATGCGAGGCAAGCACTCTACCGCTAAGCCGCATTCCCAGCCCCTTCCTTAGCTTTGTGGCTCAAGGCTGACTCTCCACCACACCTCTATCTTCAGCTTTTTTGATGGGGAGGTGGGGAGGGGGATGAGATGGGATTAATTGAACCGCCATCTTCAAATCTCAGCCTCATGAGTGGCCAGGATGACAGGGGGCGAGCCGTCGGTGCCCGGCTTGGAGTCATTAACTTTATGTTTGAAGCAGACGATCACGATGCCGCCCAAGCGGATCCTCCTTGCCTCCCAGGGCTGGGACTCCAGGTGTGTGCACGAGCTACCACGGCCAGCTCTTGCCTGGATTTTAAATGGAAAGATGGGTTTCACCAAGCAGAAACGTGGGAGAAGCCGGCAGGCCCTGGGACCCAAGGGAGGAGAGCCTAGCCCAGAGAAGAAAACGCGGGGCGAGTTCTGGGAATAACAAGTTTTGTCATGGGAACCAATTGGGTCACAGTGCAAGACAGGCTGCAGTTAAGAGGCTAGGTATGAGAGTAACCAGTGCAGTGGGTGCTGCAAGAATTCAGAAATAGCCTTGTGCTGATGGAAGGGCCCCTGCTCGCCCGTATTGCGCCGTGATAAGAATTAGAAAAATGAACCCTCCTGTCCCTTTATCCTAGGAGCAGAGCTCATTCTGTATTTTCTCCTTCTCATCCCCTGTCAGCCCTCTTGGGGACCTTTGAGTAGTGAAAAGCCCATAGCGGCTGCAAGCATCTGAAGGAAAGGGATCTGTATGTGAGTGTGGATGTGCGTGTGCGCATGCCACATTGGTACTGGGACTTGAACTCGGGGTTGGGCACTGCCCCAAGGCTGGCACTCTACCACTTGAGCCACAGCTCCACTTTTTGCTGGTTAATGGAAGAGTCTCATGGAGGGCTGAGAATATGGCCTAGTGGCAAGAGTGCTTGCCTTGTATACATGAAACCCTAGCTTGGATTCCTCAGCACCACATATATAGAAAATGGCCACAAGTGGCACTGTGGCTCAAGTGGCAGAGTGCTAGCCTTGAGCAAAAAGGAAGCCAGGGACAGTGCTCAGGCCCTGAGTTCAAGGCCCGGGACTGGCAACAAAAAAAAAAGTCTCATGGATGTCCCTACCTAGGCTGACTCTGAGCTCAGTCCACAGGTCTGAGCCGTCTGAGTAGCTAAGATTACAGATGTGAGTGACCAGTGTCCAGTGGTGATTGACTGGGCATCCCTCTTATCAGAGAGAGGAGAAGCCAAGAGCTCAGCCAGAGTCTTAACAATGACTTCTGTCATACTGACTTTGATCCATAGTCACCTCACTCTCAAAATAGGTACTAATGCCTCGCCAAGAGAAAACACCCAGTCAGACTCAGTTGGGAGGAAACTTCCTCAACTGAGCCAGCCGCTTCTCCTGGAGAATTTGCACCAAAGCACAAGGGCTCGAAGACGGTGCTCTTGGGGGGCACCATTCCCAGTGCCCTGCTCCAGACCCAAGTCGCTCAGAACACACCCACGCAATGTGCCCTGTGGGGTTGTGTGGTAAGGCCCCGGGGGTGATGGGGAGTCAGCCCCTCGACTCCCAAGAGGACAGGGCGAAGACCCAGACTGAAAGGGCGCAGAGCCTGAGGAGGGAGGAGAGCTGCAGGACAGGGCCCCCCCGCTTGTGAGGCCCGGCTGGACTTCCTGCGTCTGTGGAGAAGGGGCTTCTGTCTTCTCAGCACATTGGGCTTTTACTGGCACTTGGTTTGGGTTCCTGACAACCTACAGAGGCCTATGATGGCCAGGAGTTGCTTTCCTTTCTTCCCTTGACGGCACCTCTTTTTCCTCCAAGACTTAACGCTAACGTGACGTCCACCAGATCTTTCCAGGGTTGCATAGGACTGCTCTGAGGTCACACACCCCCCACCAGCCTCTCCAAGTCTACCTCTACTCCTTCACCTAACTCCCTGCTGGCCCTTGGGGGTTTGGGCCTGTCTCCCACCAAACTCCCAGGTGTTCTGCTGCCCCCTAGTGGTGGAATGGGTGTGATGCCTCTTGAAGCATCTCAAGTTCAAGTTCAAAGCCTGGGGCAACCTGTTTAAATACCACACTGTATTCCACCAATATGTACAGTATGTTTGTGTTAATTAAAAAGGAAATCATGGGCTTGGAATGGGGCTTAGTGGTAGAGTGATTTCCTAGAATGCATGAAGCCCTGAGTTCAGTTCCTCAGCACCACATACACAGAAAAGGCCAGGAGTGGCGCTGTGGCACAAGTGGTAGAGTTCTAGCCTTAAGCAAAAGAAGCTCAGGGACAGAGCTTAGGCCCTAAATGCAAGCCCCAGGACTATCCCAAAAAATGGAAATCAGTTTTTAAAAATTACTCCACTTCTGGGGCTGGGAATATGGCCTAGTGGTAGAGTGCTTGCCTCGTATACATGAAGCCCTGGGTTTGATTCCTCAGCACCACATATACAGAAAAGGCCAGAAGTGGCGCTGTGGCTCAAGTGGCAGAGTGCTAGCCTTGAGCAAAAAGGAGCCAGGGACAGTGCTCAGGCCCTGAGTTCAAGCCCCAGGACTGGCCAAAAAAAAAATTACTCCCAAGGCACCAAAAAGTAAAACTCAAACACTGATTCATATGTACATAAATTAATTTCCAGACTGAAAAGAACTCCCCAAGAGGGGCTGGGGATATGGCCTAGTGGCAAGAGTGCTTGCCTCGTATACATGAGGCCCTGGGTTCAATTCCCCAGCACCACATATACAGAAAACGGCCAGAAGTGGCGCTGTGGCTCAAGTGGCAGAGTGCTAGCCTTGAGCAAAAAAAGAAGCCAGGGACAGTGCTCAGGCCCTGAGTCCAAGGCCCAGGACTGGCCAAAAATAAAATAAATAAGTAAACTGAAATAGTAAGTTATATAAAAAAAGAAGAAAACTTAAAAAAAAAAACTCCCAAGATAAGGAAGCAAAGGACTTCTTCTCAATTAGTCTTACAGTATTTACCTCACCTATGGTGTATACATGTGCACATCTGAGAAGCTGGGAGGAGGGCAGAGAATGAGTGGAATATGGCGGGGGGGGGATACCCTAGAGGGGCCCAACAGCTGCAGTGGACACTGATGAGAGCAAACTAAGCAACTCAAGGGCAATGGGGAGGAGGGAAGAAATGAGGGAGAAAGAAGGAACAGATCACACTAAGCAAAAGGAAGGAAAAGTGTATATCACCCGATCTGGAAGGAATTCTTTTATTGTTAGCAATCACAGAGGTCATAAGTATTGTAGACTAGAATGACAATGTCCACCAAGGGGAAGTTTTTTGTTGTTTTTTTTTTATGATGAAAGCAAGGCGGTGGGGGGTGGGGAAGGAAGGTGGGAGAAAAATGAGGAAGGGGGTAACAAGTATGACAAATGTGTATGTATCCACTGCCTTAAGTATGTAACTATAACCCCTCTGTACATCATCTTGACAATAAAAAATGGAAAGAAAAAAAAAAAGTCCTGCACTTCCAGCTCTTTGCTGATGAATTGGAGAAGAACGTCTTGGGTTTGTTTGCCCAGGCTGGCTGTGAAGCTCCGTGTCCAAGTGGACACTGAGACCGGTGTAAGAGGGTAAAGGCGGGGGGGGGGGGGGGGGGAATAAGGGACGAGGTAACAAACAGTATAAGAAATGTATCCAATGCCTAATGTATGAAACTGTAACCTCTCTGTAATTCAGTTTGATAATTATATATATATATATATATAGAGAGAGAGAGAGAGAGAGAGAGAGGGTAAAGGTTAGGATGGTACAGGAAGTGTTGCAAGTCCACTGGGGCTTTGTCTCTGTGTAATATACTCCCTTTGTTTTTGTTGGTCGTGGGGCTTGAACTCAGGGCCTGGGTGCTGTCTCTGAGCCTCTATGTGCTCAAGGCTAGCACCTTACCACTTGAACCAAAGCACCACTTCCAACTTTTGAGTGGATAGTTGGAGCTAAGAGTCTCATGGGGACTTTTCTGCCCAGGCTGGCTTCAAACCGTGATCCTCCGATCTTCGCTTCTTTAGTAGCTAAGGCATGTGCCACTGGCGCCCGGCTGTAATGTACCCCTTTATAAGGACATTAGTCATATCCAATTAAGGACTCAACCCATTTCAATGACCTCAACTTTTTCAGTTTTCTTTTTCAGTGCCAGTCTGGTGTCACTTGAGTCACGCTTCTATTTCACGTCCTGCTTTTTGCTGGTTAATTGGAGACAATAGTCTTATGGGTTGTCCTGCCTGGGCTGGCTTCGAATTGATCCTTATATCTCAGCCTCCTGAGTGGCTAGGATTACAGGTGTGAACCACCAATGCCTGGCCACTGATCTCATTTTAGCTCATTAGGAACCGTGGCTTAGGATCTCAACAAATTTAGCCATAATGGCACTAGTTAAGTCACTTTGCCATTGATGGCTTGCGAAAAGACCTCTTTTATTTGTATGCATTCATCCATTTGTTTATTCTCTCTCTATCTTCATTTCCCACAACTAATTCCCTCCTTTCTCACCAGCAACCATCACAAGGCACATAATGTGAGTGGATTTGACCCTATGTATCCTTGCAAAATGTATATGGATGTGTATCTTAAATCCTTAAAACTGGAATTACTTTATAGATGGCAATTTCTTCTTTAATTCTTTTTCTTTGCTCAGCTTCGCATACCGTTAGCCAGTGGCTTCTAGCTGTTGACAGTTATTCAGTGCTGTGGATTTACCCTCCTCTCCTCTCCACTGACCCAGGCAGCAACACGGCGCACAATCAGAATCTGACTACCACCAGAGAGAGAAAGAGAATGCAGACAAGCCTGAAGACTCAGTCTAGCATCATCAGTCCCAGGAAACATGCCATCTGTATTCCTCCATTTTCTACTAGTATAACAAAATGCCTCAGGCTGTATAACTTATAAAGAAAAAAGAACAGAACAGAATATTGGAGATAAATGAAGCACGAGGCCCAGCCAGTGAGTAGGAGGTCAGCTGAGAAGTGTTGCATCAACTTACTGGCAAATGGTGGTGTTGGAACTTTGCTTCTGGCTTAACCAAGAGCGTGACAAATGGCGTTGAGTGAACAGACTTTACAGCAGGAGAACCCAGTTGTACAGTGGCCCGGAAGCAAGACCACACAAGCACCTTTGATAAACAGTAGGTTTGTAGGATATAAAAGAAGTAGGAAATGAAGGTGCGGTTCAAGTGCCAGAGTGCTGGCAAGAGGATAAGATCTCTGAGGATCACAGTTCAAAGATAGCCAGGGCAGACAAATCTGAGCGACTTTTATCCAATTAACCAGCAAAAACCAGAAGTGGAGCTGTGGTCCACATAGATCACCACCAACCTTGAGAAAAAAAGCAAGGGCACTAGGTTTTTATTTCAAACCCCAACCACACACACACACACACACACACACACACACACACACACACACACACACTCACTGACTATAGAGTCAAAAGCAAAGACCAGCAAGTCTCATGGTGACCTTTCAGCCTGCGCTGGCTCTGAACCACGATCTCCAGATCTGAGTCTCCTGAGTAGCTAGGATTACAGGCATGAGCTACCAGCGCCTGGAAGGGATTTCATTTTGTTGTTTATTTGCCAGTCCTGGGGCTTGGACTCAGGGCCTGAGCGCTGTCCCTGGCTTCTTTTTGCTCAAGGCTAGCACTCTGCCACTTGAGCCACAGCACTACTTCTGGCTATTTTCTATATATGTGGTACTGGGGAATCGAACCCAGGGCTTCATGTATACGAGGCAAGCACTCTTGCCACTAGGCATATTCCCAGTCCTCATTTTTTTTTTACATGTCCATTTATGTATGCAATGCTTCTTGATCAGAGTCACCCCCTCCATCATTTCCTCCCTTTTCCTCTGTCCATTTCCAAACCAGTCTTAGTAAGTTTTACTGTTCCATGTTTGCACATGTACATAAAGTATTTTCCCCTTGTTGGCCTGGGCTTGGGCTCTCGTACGAAAAAGAACTGCAAAACCAAAACAAAACGTTATGGAGAGCCATCAGCAGAGGGCGCTGTTCCGTCATAAAGGAAGCCAAAGGAGCATTGCTC
Organism: Perognathus longimembris pacificus; assembly: GCF_023159225.1. Taxonomy (NCBI): domain Eukaryota; kingdom Metazoa; phylum Chordata; class Mammalia; order Rodentia; family Heteromyidae; genus Perognathus; species Perognathus longimembris. The sequence goes on from NC_063161.1 coordinate 159,483,977, forward strand.
CCATTGCTCTGGGTCCTGACCCACCCGGCAGGTAGGTGTGTGGATTGGGTGCTCAGCAGCTCACGGAGTTGCTGGTGATTTTTTTCCTGTAGTTACATGATTATGTAAGAAATATTCTTGTTTTCAGGAGAAACACATTCAAGGGTAGGCGCGTACAGAGAGAGAGCGTGCAAGACAAATGCCATTACCAAATATAGGTCGTGGAGCCAAGTGCGGTGGCTCAAGCCTGTAATCCTAGCTACTCGGAAGATGGAAATCGGGACCGTGGTTCCAGGCAAGAAGGGGAGAGGAAGACCACAAGACTCTACCGGAACAACGGAGGAAGCTCGGTGGCTGGTACAGCCACACAATTGTCACCCCGGCAACACAGGAGTGCTAGCAGGAGGATTGCAGAACAGGTCAGCCTGGCAAAGCGAGATTCTACCTTGGAAAGAACCAAATGCAAGGGGGCCAGCCTTGCAAACGCATGGGGCCCTGAGTTCAATCCTCAGGACCACCAAAGCTCTGCGTGTGTGTGTGTGTGTGTGTGTGTGTGTGTGTGTATGCGGAATGTTTATCACATGATTTAATGGATTGCTGTATGAAATCTTTCATGCTATACCAGCCCAGGGCACCTCCCTAGAGGGGTCGGGTAGGTGTGGCCTGTGCCCACAAGTAGGGACTCTATGGGCTTGGCTGTGGATCCCCAATAATTCCAACTCCCCAAAAGTTTAGACCTCGTAGTAGAAGAAAAGAGCCCCTCCACTTGTGCTTGACAGGGTATCTGACGATCGGAATCCAAGTGCTCACTATAGGGAAAGCAGGATCTTGACTGGAAGGGGGAAAGATCCTCTGAGCCCGACCTGGTTCCGCCTCCCTCGCCTCTGCCTTCCGGCCTGGACAACGAACGCATGCTTCACATGAGATTCTGTCTCTGTGTGTGCATTTTTAGGTTCATTGTGGTAAAATACGCAAGACACGAAATATGTCTTTAAGCCAGGCGCTGGTGGTTCAAGGCCTGAGCATTATCCCTGGATTCTTTTTGCTCAAAACTAATACTCTATCACTTGAGCCACAGCGCCACATCCGGCCTTTTCTGTGTATGTGGTGCTGAGGAATCGAACCCAGGGCTTCATGCATGCTAGGCGAGCGCTCTACCTCCAAGCCACATTCCCAGCCCTAAAGATCACTTTTGATATTCATTTCCCCTTGGCCACTGGCTGCTTCTGTCTCTTGGCAGTGGTAATTCAGGCTGCTGGGAAGGTAGGTATCGGACTGTCTCACGTCTCTGCTCTCAATGCTTTGATTGAAATCTGAGGATCATGGTTTGAAGCCAGCCTCGGCAGGAAAGCCTGTGAGACTCTTATTTCTAATTAACTACCAAATGCTGGAGGAGAAGTTGTGGCTCAAGTGGTTAAACGCCAGCCTTAAGGGAAAAAAAGCTTAGGGACAGTTCCTAGGCCCTGAGTTCAAGCCTCAAGACTGGGGTGGGGGGGGGGGGGGGACCCAACAAAACATGACTTTTTCTCCTTTCCAAATGAGCTTATTAGGAACATTCTTTTCAAACTGCCTGCCTGCCTTTCATCTTGCAGAACTTCTTTACAGACCACCACCCAGGGCATACTCAGTGTTGGCACAGGACCTCTCGGCCTCCCGGGTGTCCTCCAGTGATGGGAGGGGAAGGAAACACTGTGCACGCGCACGCACACGCACGCACACGCACGCACACACGCACACATTAATAAGGAGCTGCAGGTAGAGAGCAGAGCAGATCCCCTTGTGGGATCTGGCAAGCCTGGCTGGAGGAAATCTCTAAAGGCCGTGGGTATATGCAAAAGAGATGTAAATCGGGTGCAAATTCCAGCTCTCTGTGTGGCTTCCACCCTGGCCCCTGCCTCCCAGATGTGCCAATCAGAGCTGAGACAGACCCCGGGGCACGGCTGGGCAGAGGAAAGCTTGGCCGATGGTCCTCTGCGGAGATGCGCCCCCTCGGGGAGGCGGAGATGTTTCCGGGCGGGCCGGTGGCCGCACCTCCACCCGCAGGTGGGAGGGAAGAAAGGCCTCCCCTTGAGGCATCGTAGCCCACGTGCACGATTCTCATCATGCAAGGTGCGTGGGGGGGCTGTGACCCCCTTTAGGTGCCACGTGGACTCGGCCATGGTGCCACTTGTGCTGGGGGGGGGGGTTGATGTCCGGCTTCCTGCCACATGGTCTATTGACCGGATCCCCAATCCTTGCAAGTCTCACAATGCTCTCCAGGGCTGCAGGAGGCCCCTGGAGTCCCTGTGTCTGGTTTAGCCATGGACTAGGCCAACTTCAATTCCCGCCTCCATCTCTGTAGCCTAGAGCTGGAGTTCGGGGCGTTCCTAGAACACACACTCAAGCTGGAGTCACCAGGAGTTTATGGAGCTGTAACCAAATGTCAGAGGTTTCCTTAATGATCAACCAGCCATGTAAATTTTGCTCCGCTGACAAGGGCTCTGCGGGTTCCCCTTTCTCCAGCTCCTAAGGTTGCCTTTGTCCAATTAAAGAAAGGGCATCATTTTAGAATCCGCTCTTAAATGTTTGCTGGGAGATAGTAGCTCGTGCATTTAGCATCTGTACAAGGTCTTTTTTTTCCTCCAGTCCTGGGGCTTGAACTCAGGGCCTGGGTGCTGTCCCTGAGCTTTTATGTTCAAGGCTAACATTCCACCACTTGAGTCCTACTTGTGGCTTTTTTTTTTTTTTTTTTGGTCAGTTGTGAGGCTTGAACTCTGGGCCTGGACGCTGTCCCTGAGCTCTTCTGCTCAAGGTTAGCACTCTACCACTTGAGCCATGGCTCTACTTCCGGTTTTCTCATGGTTCATTGTTTTTTTGCCAGTCCTGGGGCTTGAACTCAGGGCCTGAGCACTGTCCCTGGCTTCTTTTTGCTCAAGGCTAGTACTCTACCACTAAGCCATATCCCCAGCCCCAGTGGCTTTTTGCTAGTTAGACTTTCTCACAGACTTTCCTGCCTGGTTTTAAACCACGCTCCTCAGATCTCAGCCTCCTACGTAGCTAAGATTACAGGCGTGAGCCACCAGCACCCAGCAGCAAATGGACTTCTTGATCATCGTGTCCCAGGGCTGCTGGGAGGTGTCAGGCAGACATGCAGGACTGGAACTCTGATCTCTATCATGTGGTTCATGCTGTTCTTCCTGAGCCCACTCATGTCAGGTGTCCTGGTCCCTGAACCCAATGATCCTAGCTACTCTCCTACCAGGCTCCTCGGACTAAACGGCCACCTTGTGAAGTAGATGTGCCCCTGAAAGCTCCTTCCTTCCCCACCAGGATGGTGGCCAGCTCTGTCTGGGAGCCCTGGAGGCAGGCAGACTGAAGAAAAGGGCTAAGATCATAGGATGGGGAAAATTCCTAACCATGTGATTCCGCAACCAAAGATCGATAAAGATGAATTTGAACTGAAAGATGGTGTACACACATACATGTGGGGGGGAGATGGAGAAGGAAAGAGGGAGAAGAAAGGAGAGAGAGACAGATACAGAGGGAGGAAAAAACAGAGGGAGATAAAGGCAGAGAATAGAGAAACAAAAAACGACACTGTTGGGCACTGTTGGCTCTCCCCTGTAATTCTAGCTACTCAGGAGGCTGAGACCTAAACAACATGGTTCAAAGCAAACCTGAGCAGGAAAGCCCATGAGACTTCTATCTCCAATAAATAACCAGAAAGCCAGAAGTAGAGCGGTAGCTCAAAGCGTTAGAACGCTAGCCTTGGGCAAAAAAAAAAAAAGCTCAAGGACAGTACCCAGGCCCTGAGCTCAAGCGCCAGAACGGCACACACACAAGAATATTCATGGGGGCGGGGGGAAGCAGGTTCATATTCTTTTATTTTCTCCATTTCTACTCTGATCAAATAGTACTCTTGCGATTGAACAGCAACCTGTAGCTACAGATTCCTTTAAAGGGAACGAGGCACGCCACCTTGTGGCCGCGTGGAGAATGGCTTCGTGGGCCGGAGCGCCGGCTCTGCAGAAGCCCCGGTAGGGCGAGGGTCATCAGGCCCACGCCTAGGGCCCCAGGGCTAGGAGGGCTCCAATCATGTTTGTGGCATTCTGTGGTCATTTGGAGGCTGAAAATAAAAAGCCTCCGGACACACAGCTTATGCGAGGGTGGAGTGAGGGGCTGAAACCCTAGCGTGGCCCTTGATGCCCATCAGCAGAACACCTGGACGACCCACAACCCCTGCCCTCTCAGACACAGCTTCCTGAGCCCATCTGCGTTCATCCGAGCTGTCTCCATGCGAGGCCCTACCACTGCCCTCACCTCGCTGTCTGGCCTGGGGCCACCTGGGCCCCTTTATCTGCAGGCTAGCATCTTGACTACGATCTATATCATGCCTGCAAGCCAACTGGGAGGAGAGGCCCCACAGTCCTGCAGGACGGGAACCCAAGGGTAGATCCCCAGCTCCTGCAAACCACAGACAATCCACTGGACCCTGGGAAATCTAGGCGGCTTGCCACAGGGGTTGAGGGCTGACCTGGGCCGTGACGGACAGGACTGAAAAGAACTCAGGGCCTAGGCACTGTCCCTTAGCTTTTTTTAACTCAAGTCTGATGCTCTACCATTTGAGCCACAGCTCCACTTCCAGCTTTTTGAGCTTACTTGGAGATAAGGATCTCATAGGCTGGCTTTGAACTGCAGTCCTTCGATCCAAGCCTCCTGAGTAGCTAGGATTGCAGGCGTGAGCCACCGGTGCCTGACCCTTCCTGGTTTTTGTTTGAAACCCGCTGTGGTTTGAAGACAGACATCCTCCCAAAATTCATGTTGGGATGTAAACAACAGAGCAAGAGATGAAGCCCTCTCCTCATTGAATCAACGCCCTTGACTGGAGGCAGTGAGCCCATCTCTCTATCTAGCTCTTCTGCCTTGTGAAGACGCAATCTTAGTTTTCCTCGATGCCCCCCCACATACACCATATGGGGATCCAGTGATCAGTGCCACATTGAAGAAAGCAGCCCTTGTCCAGACACCCTGATCTCTCACTGTAGCCCCCAGAACGGCGAGTGATAACCATTCGTGGTTTACAAACCACCTAGTCTCTGTCCTATCGTCATAGCAGCGAGAGGGAAGTGAGACAGCCCCCTAGCTCCTGGTTCCCAACTGTGCTCAGCAAAAAGCTGTGCTGCTGCCATGAATCAGTTATTAGAGGCCAGCCAAGCAAGCTGAGCAAGAATGAAGCACCGCTAGGTGCTAGTGGCTTGCGCTTGTCATCCTAACTACTCAAGAGACAGACCTGAGGATCAAGGTTCAAAGCCAGCCTGGGAAGCAAAGTCTGTGAGACTCTTTTATGTCTAATTAACCACCAAAAACCTGGAAGTGGAGCTGTGGCTCAAGTGGAAGAGTGCCAGCCTTGAGCAAAAAAGCTAAAAGACAGTGTCCAGGCCTTGAGGTCAAGTCCCGGAACCAACACACACCACCAATGAGGCTTGGAGTTCAAATCCCAGTGCTGACAAATAAAACAGAACAAAATAAGATAAAATAATAGAGTAAGGCTCAGTGTGAAAAGACATGCCGACTATGTGTTTATCATGAAGCAAGAACACAAAGGATTTATCCAGGTTGGGAAATTTTAGAAAAATGCTGTTATTATTACTAAAATGTTCTGCATCATCCTGAGAATATTCCGGATGTTTTTTTTACATCTCTCTCTGCCAAGAAGCGAGGCTGAGGACAGGCTCGACTGTCTCGTGGTGGGGAGCCCGCCCCTGGCATCCCTCCCTGCCCACCTCCTGGAACCTCTCTCCTGGCCCGCTGGGCAGAAAGGGCCTCACCCGAAACACCCCCTTTTCTCCACGTCGAACCTTGGACTCGCGGTTTCAATCGAGGCTTCCTGTCGCCAAGTCTGTTTTCTTGATGAGGGAAATGTAATCTCTCTAGTGCCGGCTGGAAAAGCATGCAAATCAGCTAACAGTGCTACTCTGTGGAGTCCCCCGTTTATGCAAAACCTCCTGGCATAAATCAGTCTTCCACACAGGACAGAGCAGGAAGGAGCTGGGGGGGGGGGGGGGCGCTGCCAAGCGTGTGGACCCCTCGCCGGACTCCCTCTCTCCCCCATCGCCACCAGAGGGCAGCCGGTGCTTGTCGTGGGACCCCGCGCTCAATCGGGCTAAGGGCTCCCAGGGCCCCGGCTCTAGCTGCTCTCTGCAGACCACCTGACCTCGTGGCAAATCTCCCTGGATGGGTCAGTGTGGGGCTCCCGCACCCCGAGACCCCACGGCCAGAACGCTGAACCCAAGAGGGGAAGGGAAGAAGGAAGGAGAAAGGAGGGAGAGAAGAGGGGGCAAAGAAGGAGGGCGTGGGAGAGAGAGAAGGGAGGGGAGGAAGGGAGGGGGAAGGAGGGAGCGAGGGCGGACGAAGAGAAAGAGCAAACGAGAGAGGAAGAGAGGAAGAGGAAAGGAAACAAAATGTAAAAAGTTATACCAAGGCAGGAATTGGGAAGTAAACGCTTTAACTTTTTTTTTTTTTTAAGCTCCATAACTTGACCTTTCCTTTCTTTCCTTCCAGATGTTTCGCTGGAGACGGTTCTCTGTGCGAGCTGAGGGTTACCAATGAGCAGCCAGCGGTTTCACTCCTGGAAAGTTTTGATAAGCAAATGGGGCCCCCTCCCCCGCCCCCCCCCCCCCACCCCCCGCTCGCGCGAGCTCCCCATTGGTTCCTGCTTCGCCGCCAGATTTTGACACAAATAATCAGATTGAAAATCAGGGAGGGAAACAGAAGAGGAAAACACACGCACACACGCGCGCGCACACACAACCGAGGAAAAAGGAGAAGTATCTGTTTGTGCAGAGAGTCACCGAGCTGACAGAGTGGAGAGAGTCTCGGGGCCAGGCCACCCCGTTCGCCACAGCAGCGGGGAGTCAGGGGGCGCAGCTCCGCCCGCCCGGCAGGTGAGTGTCACCGAGGGGGTGTCCCAGCCTCCCTTGAAAGCTGCACGTCTGGCTGAGCCCCCGGCTGGACCACACCCCCCTTTCCTTTTGAGCTCCCGGGAAGCCTCAGGTGGGTGGAAGCAGGGGCTTGGTGGGGTGCGTGTGTTTCTCTTCGGCCGTGGGGTGAGGACGGGGTCTTGTGCCTCCCCTGACAGTTTCCAAAAGTTGGTTCTAAGCAGTCAGGCTTCGCACGCACCCCGGTCTCCCGGTGCAAGCCGCACCTGCTCCAGGCCCCCGAGGTGCTGGGTCCCCTCTGAAGCAGTGTTGGGCCCCAAAGTTCCCAGGATCCCTGAGAATGGGGCACCCTCCCCCTGTGGAGCCCCCTGAGGGGTGAGGACAAGGTGACCCCAGCCTCCGGGCACAACAGGGTGGTTGGTGGGAGTTGCTGTCTCAAGTCGCTTCTGGTCTCTCTGTTTCTGGAGAAGAAGCCGAGTTCGAGGGTGCAGGTGGCTGGGGACGGGCTCGCCGAGAAGGGGGCTGGTCGGGAAGATGTCCACTGGCCACCGGCTGCCGGTGTGGGCCAGGACCATTGTTCTAGAGGAAGTCCAGCTCTATCCCTCGTGGGGAGCACACCGAAGGACAACGGCAGACGGGCAGGCGGCTGCTCACCGAGCGGCACCTGCTACATGGGGGTTCTTAGCACGCGTCCTCATCTCATTACAGGGCGAGGTTGCTTGTTCTCAGAGCTCTTCCTTCCTTCCTTCCTCTTTCTTTCTTTCTTTCTTTCTTTCTCTCTCTTTCTTTTCTTTCTTTCTCTCTCTCTGCCTCTTTCTCTCTTTCTTTCCCTTCCTTCCTCCTCCCTCACACTCCTTTCTTCTTTTTGTCTTTTGTTTTTACGGCACCAGGGTTTGAACTCGGGGCCTCATGCTCACTTGAGCATACGCTTTATTTACCACTTGGGCCATGCCCCAGTTCGTAGAAGCAAGGCTTGCGATCGATGAGAAGATGCGCAGCTCCTCTGGCTCTCAGATTTGGGGAGCGGTACACTCGTGCTTCTCCTGCAGAAAGTTCTTGGGGGGGGGGAATGTCAGAGAGCCAAGGGTGATGTAAGTTTGGAGTGTCTCACAGGGAGGACAGCGGCTCCCCTTGCCTCCCACGAGGATAGGGTACGATGCTCAGGAACTTACCTACTAGACGACTCTGGGATAGCCCAAATCACACACACATTTCTGGGGGCTAACTTCAGGGCCTTGCACATCCTAGACAAACACTCTAACACTGAGCTACCTTCCCAGATCCCCTTACTCTTTTGGGGGGGTCACAGTCTTGGTATGTTGCCCAGGCTGGTCTTGAACTCCTGCGCTTAAGCAATTTTTCAGCCTCCGCATCCTAAATAGCTGAGACAGGTGCTAATAGGCTTCCCAGGGCTGTAAAACCAAAGCTTGGAAGGCTTGAACTCTGGACCTGTCAACCAGTGCCTCTCTGCCTTCCCCCTCCAGCCCGTGATCTGTGAGTTTGCCCACTAGAGTCCATTTGATCTGCCGCCCTTCTGACTGGCTTAGTTTGCTCAGTAAAATGTTCTCAACGTTCATCACATCCCGAGTGTCAGCTTTCCTTCTCTTGCAAGGCTGAAGAATATTCCATCAACTGGTCTTGGAGTTCGCGCCTCCGTTTGTCTGTGGCTAGACCTTCGGTTGTTTCTTCTCCTCTGTGTGCTTGTGAGCACACAAATGTCTCCGACACCCTGCTCTCGGGAGCCAATCCACTGAGTTGAGGCATTAAATTCTCTGCGGGTGTGAGCGATTCCTGCGTGGAACCGTTCTGGGGTGTACGTGTCTTTGTACATAAAGGAAGTCCCAAGGGTGCCCTGCTAGCTGCCGTGGGATTCCCATCCCTTCTGAAAAGGGGGTGCTGGAGCCGGTCCCCGTGGCTCAATCCCTCGCAGAAAGTCAACGGACCCTACGCAGGATTGTAAAGCAAAAGGGAAGTTTAGAAATCTCTTAGCCCAACCGTCTCTTGAGAGATAGGAAAACCAAACCCAGGCCGGCTCACAGGCTCAAGGTCACAAAGCCAGACTCATCCTCCCGGGAAGGACTTTCCCAGTGGGAACATCAAAGCTGGTGGACCGTGACACCCCCCCGGAAGCGGGACTGGGGGTGCAGCATGGGTGCGGGCTGTGCCCCTCCCGGAGACAGGAGCGGAGATTCTGACTGCAGTCCAGGGCCCTGTGGATGGATGGTAACACGGGGCTTCCTTCCGGAGCCCCGATATCATCAACGCCTCTGTTTTCTGAAGAAATCCGGGGTTTCTTTCACAATCTCTGCTCTTAGTTCTCAGCTCGGGTCCGTGTGAATCAAAACCAGTGGTTGTTAATTAACTACATTATAGGTGATTGGTTCCTGTTTTTTCTTTTCTTCTTTTTTTTTTTTTTTTAAATTCTCCCTCTTGTTCTTCCTTTTCTTCTTGAAACTCAGCTCACAAGGGCCAAAGGGAAGTTCACTGGCTGTGTTTGGCTTCCACTCTGGGCTTGGGAGGACCTAGCCGGGGGTCGCTGCCACTTTGTGAGGCTTCGGAGAGACAATACCAGAGAGAGAAGAGATGGGGCTCAGCTGAACCCCCCAGAGCAGACATGGGATTCTCCTTCATCCAGCTGCGGAGCCCCTGGAACTGAGACCCCGCTGGCAACCCCTGTAACCAGCACAGCTGGAGAGTCCCAGGTCCGGGGGGGAGCTGGTGGGCCCAAGGGCAGAAGGTCAAGTTGCAATGCTATACTACTTCAGCCACCCCTCTCTACTGCTGGCGTTTTGATAGTTTATTCGAGGTGAAGAGTCTAGCTTTGAGCGGTGGTCCTCAGATCTCAGCGTCCTGAGTAGCTGGGATTCTGGGTGTGGCCCGCAGTGCCCGGCCTCGGCACCGGGCCTTCCGCTCCTTCCGCAGCCCTTCCAGTGCCTCTGTGAGGACCGTGGTAGAGCCCGGCCTTGCCCTGCTCTCCCTTGGGGTCCAGAGCTCCTCCTGTGCAATGACGGGGCAGGATGGAGCTGAAGGGACTCAAGCAGGACCAGCAGACGCTTGGCTTCCCGGAGCGTGCCCATCTCAGTCTTCAGCACCCCCTTGGGCTCTAGTTGCCTTCCTAATAAAATAGTGTGTAGGGAGATAACCTAGGTCATCTTTTCAGAGATCATGGTGATGAAGGCCACAGAACCAGAGTCCAGGGGGACCCAGTTCTTAATGGATGGGGCACCCCCTCCCTTCTACCTAGAGTCTTGTCTCCCCTGGGGCTTTCCTGAAGCAAAGTGTGGGTCCAGAGGAGGAGGGGAGGGAGAAGGAGCTCTGGCTGCAGGGGAGAGGCAGGAGGAGAAGGACATGTCCAAGGAGGATAAAGTTCTTGGGGTGCAGGCCCTGCCTGCTGGGGTCGTGAGGAGGAAGCTTTGCTCAGACAGCAGAGAGGGACCGCGGAGATGCCTGGGCCCAGATGTCACCACCCGAGAGCCTCCTACTCTTGGTGCTACTCAAAGGTCTTTTCTTGCTCCCGACATTGAACTCTGATCCCCTACTTAGCAGATCTTGACCATGATCGGCTGGAGCAGGCGCTGTCCAGACGCTCGGCGGGGCTGTAGGCCAGGGGACCGGGCCGGGGTCTCTCCTGCTTGGCTCTGGGGAGAGGGGTGTCTCCTGAGCTCTCTCCCAAGCAAGGCAGAGCTCTAAGCTGCTTCTTCTAATCTCTTACCTCCCATCCAGCTCTGGGCCAAGGCCTTATCGCCCGGCCCTCGCTGTTATTCAGCAGCAGCTGAAATCCTTTCCCGCCTTCTGAGCCCTATCGTGACTGCAGCCCGGCGTGGCAGCTGCCCAGGGCAGGGAGCAGGGTGTAGACGGCTCTTCCCTGGCCTCTGCCTGGGCAGGGCATCTGAGCTTGGTGGACAGTCACCCCCAGAAGTCACTGTCTCCCAGGGACCCTCCTGAGAACCCACAGTGGGGTGGGGGTGTGAGGACTGGGGGTGGAGATGGTACCAGGGGGGATGGCAGAGGAGGAACCCCACCCCCCGACCTGAGCAGATCCTTGGACCAGTTTGGGCCTCCATGTCTGCTCCCAGCCTCGACACTTGGGGGTTCGGTGGTGGTGCCAGGCTGAACCACCCAGGAGTTGGATGGTGAAGTGGGTGGATGTCCACTTCTTCCGGAGTCCACAGCGGGACACCAGGCCTCCAGTGGGAGGGGGGAGGCTCCTCTTGGGCCTCCCTCCACTCCTCCGAGAGAGAAGGTCCCTCCCCTCTCTGGATTCTGGAGCAGCTCCGAGCCTGCAGCTTAATCCAGCTTTGCAATCGCCGGCTGCCAGCTCTCCCCTCTAGCTGGCTGCAGCCCCTCTGCCAGGCTCCCCTGTACTAAGGGCTGGAATGTTCTTTCCCCTCAGTACTGCCTGGTCGAGCATCACACCTGAGAGATATGACGGCTCATACCTATAATCCTAGCGACTTGGGAGGCTGAGATCTGAGATCTTGGCTCAAAGACAGCCTGGGGAAGGAAAGTCCAAGAGACTCTTATCTCCAATGAACCACACACAAAAAAAGCTGGAGGTGGAGCTGTGGCTCAGAAAGCTAAGAGACAGTGCCCAGTCCCTGAATTCAAGCCCTGGTACCCCAGTACCTGCAGGGGTGGGGGGAGAGAAGGGAGGAAAGGGAAGGGAAGGGAAAGGGGCCCAGAGAGGTTAAGATGTGCCCCCAGATGGCAGTGTGCTGAGATTCTCACCTAGGTCCCTCTGATCCAAACCTAAGCTCAGACCGCTTCTGTCTGTAGCCTCTAAAGAGCAGCAGGCTTCACGATGTGTTACCTCACGCAGGCCCCTGCCCTGCCAGACCCAAGCGCACCCTCTCCCAGTGAGCAGGACCGGCTTTGTGGCTGCCTTAATGAACACAGTCCACAAGCTGGGCAGCTTGAAACCCACGGAGACAGCTCCTCCTATCGTTCTTGGGTCGACACATCCAGAAGCCAAGTGCCAGTATGGCTGGTCCCCTCCACAGGCGTCCGGGGAGGGCTTCCACGCCTCCTCTCCCAGCTCCTGGGGGCCGCCAGCCCTCCTTGTGGAAGCATGGCCTAAAAAGGTATATTCTGGTGCTGGTACTGAGGTTTGAACTCAGGGCCTCAGTGCTGTTGAGCCACAGCTCCACTTCCAGCTTCCTGGTGGTGAATTGGAGATCAGAGTCTCGGTGCCTCTCCTGCCCAGCCTGGTTTTGAAACTCAACTCTCTCCAGACGTGAGCCCCAGGCACGGGGTGAAGGGTGGCTCTGCTGCCACGTGGCGTTCTCCCTGGGGGGGGTCTGTGACCTTGTGTCCATGGCTTTCTCTTCTTGCAAGGACACTGGTCACGTTGAGTTTAAGCCCCTGACTCAGCCCGTACCAGTGCACCTCCACTCGGTTACATTAAAAAGACAAGGGGGAAAAGAGCTGTTTCCAAAGAAGTCACCTCAGCAGGTTCCAGCTGGGACTCGCTTTTTTGCCTTTCTTTTTTTTTTTTTTTTTCTTGTGGTGCCGTGGTTTGAACTCGGAGATGCGTGCTTGCTAGGCCGGCGGCTCTGCCACCCGTGCCACGCACCTGAACTCCCACGGGCAGTGACCTGTAAGGAAAACTATTCAACTCAGTTCCACGGGTGTTAAATTTCTGCAGGGGGCTCTGAAATCCCAAAGACGTGTGTCTTTTGTCCCTGTGAGCCATTCCCGGCCCCCTCATCTTGCAGGTGTGAGGTGGAAAATGCCACGCTCCTTCCTGGTGAAGAGCAAGAAGGCTCACACCTACCACCAGCCCCGCACGCCAGAGGATGACCTGGTGTGGCCTCCCGCTGTTGCCCCTGGTGAGTCTGGGCACCTCTGCGCCTGCCAGTGTCTCTCTCCTGCCTGATTGGCCATCGGCCCTCTGAAATACCCTTTCCGTGTCTGGGAACAGGAGCTCAGGCGAAGCAGGTTGAATGAATGAATGAATGAATGAGTGAATGAATGATGCATCCATCACTCACCCTCTAGTGCTCGCGGCATGGAGCTCGGGGATTGGCGCCAGTACTGCTGGCATGTGTGAGTCCTGACTGAACCTCTGAGGACGGACAATGGAGGGTGGGCTCTTCAGAGACGTCCCTGCCTCCCATCCTGGGGTGAGGGGTCTCTCCCTAGGCTCCCCCTCCCCACTAGCGTCTCATCCCTCCACAGTGGCCCGGGACCAGGCCCCTAGCGGCAGCCCCAGCACCCTGTTCCCACACCGGCACCTGGGCTGGAGCATCACCAAACTGGAGTCGGAGCTGGACCAGGGCTTGAGCAAGATGGCCTCGGCGCCAGGTCAGTGGTCGGGGACCCCTCTCCTTGCCTGTGCCAAGGGGACCGGGGAGGGGGGGCTCTGAGGACAGGGCCTCTTCTGGTCCTGGGGTCAGGGAAGACTGGCAAGGTCATCTGGAGGCCATGGGTTCTTGGCTTCTGGACATTGTCCCTTATCTCTTTCTGGTTAAGGCTGGCACTCTACCACCTGAGCCACAGCGCCATTTCTAGCTTTTTTTTTGGTGTTTAATTGGAGATAAGAATCTCATAGGCTTTGCTGCCTGGCTGGCTTCAAACCCTGACTCTCTCTCTCCCGGTGGCTGGGATCGTAGGCATGAACTCCAGCACCTTCCTGGAGGCCCCTGAGCGGGTCGCTGGTTCCGGATGAAGCGTGGTGGCCAGCAGCAGCAGTCAGAGTGCCTTTAGTGAGAAGTGTGTGTCCTGGGTGGGGATGGGGGTGCCTGGAGCCTAGGAGAGCTGAGGACACAGTCACCCCTCAGCAATAAACAGGGGGGCAGCCCACTGAACCCCTCCCGGCGAGGCCGTGGCGGCGGCTGGTGGGCGGCGGAGGCGTGGACTCTGCTCGACGTTTTCAATGACTCCCGGGCCTCTGTCCTTGTGTGCTCGTCTTCACAGAGGAGTCCACGGTGGCGTCCCAACCCCAAGACGGGAACTCCCCCCACTCGGAGTCACCCCCTTTCTACAAGCCTAGCTTCTCCTGGGATACCCTGGCCTCGACCTACGGCCACAGCTACCCACAAGCTCCCTCCACCATGCAGTCGGCCTTCCTGGAGCGCTCGGTCCACCTGTACGGCAGCCCCCTGGTGCCCAGCACGGAGCCCCCCTTGGACTTCAGCCTCCGCTTCTCCCCAGGCATGGACGCCTACCACTGCGTCAAGTGCAACAAGGTCAGCAGCGCGGTGGGGAGCAGGCCCTGCCCTGCGTCCTCAACATGTGTCTTCCTCGTTACCCAAGCCCTGACTGCGCCCAGCCAGGAGCTCTGGGAGCCCCGGGGGAGGGGGGGAGGGGAGAGGCTCAGGGTGGACAGTCACCTAAGCTAAGGGGCAGCGCCCAGGCCCCCAGTTCAAGCCTCATATCAGCGCGCGTGCACACACGCGTGCGCACACACACGCGTGCACACACACACGGCTCTGGCCAACTCTGAGAGCATTACCACTTGGCAGCCTCTGGGTGGGGCTTGCCCCATTGAGACCCCATAGTATTATAGATGGTAAACGGAGTCCCAGGGACAGTGAAGAACCAGGAGCACTTGAGGAGGGGAACTGGCGAGGCCGGGCCCCTCCCCGGGCTGCTCACGCCCCGCCCCGCGCCCCGCGCCCCGCGCCAGGTCTTCTCCACCCCGCACGGGCTGGAAGTGCACGTGCGCCGCGCCCACAGCGGGACCCGGCCCTTCGCCTGCGAGGTGTGCGGCAAGACCTTCGGCCACGCCGTGAGCCTGGAGCAGCACACGCACGTCCACTCGCAGGTGAGCGCGGCCGGCCGCCCCGTCCGTGCACGCGGACGAGGTCGGAGCCCAGCCCCGGCCCTGCCCGGCCCCGCCCCCCCCCCCGGGGCTGCTCCTCCAGGCCACCCCAACGGAGCGTCCTCTTCCTCAGGGCACCCCGGCCGGGTCCGGTCCCGCGCCCAGCTGGGCCGCGCAGAGCCTCGAGGCCCCGCCCGCGCCTGACCCCCCGGCGGGGCCGCGTTTCCTCCGGCAGGAGCGCAGCTTCGAGTGCCGGATGTGCGGCAAGGCCTTCAAGCGCTCGTCCACCCTGTCCACGCACCTGCTCATCCACTCGGACACGCGGCCCTACCCCTGCCAGTTCTGCGGCAAGCGCTTCCACCAGAAGTCCGACATGAAGAAGCACACGTACATCCACACCGGTGAGTGTGCCCGCCGCCTCCCGCCGGCCCCTCACCCCAGCCTCAGGGCCGGGCGGGGGGGGGGGGGGGGGGGTGGGAGGGGTGGGGGGAGGGGGGTGGGGGTGGGTGGGAGGGGTGGGGGGAGGGGGTCGTTCCAAAGAGGAAGGCCCAGGAAGGGACCCAGAAAGGTGATGAATGAACGATGCTGTCCGTTGTCCTGACCCTCCCAGGGGGCGAGGGCTCCACCCACCCGCCCATTCATTCACAAACTCGCTTCGGCATCCACCCACTCGCGTACTCATTCGCCCACGTGCCCCCCGGCTTCTCCACCCGCCTGCTCCCGTGCTTATCCACTCATTCATTCGTTCACTCGCTGCTTCCTTCAGCTCCCCCATTCCCTTGCTCCCCCATCCATCCAGTCATTGACCCCTCGCGTCTTCACTCACGCGTCCATTCACTTGCTCATTCACACTGATTTGCACGCTCCATTAGTCAGCGGCTCCTGCTATTAACCAAGTACCTCTCCTGAGCCAGGTCCTGTGCCAGCCCTGGGGACGTATTAATAAAACAAGAGGTGGGGGTGGGGTGGGGGGCGTATCCCCATGTTAACCAGCCTATAAGCCAAGGAGAAGTGTGTCTTTGCGTAGCTCTCTTTTCTCATGATTTTCTAAGGTGCATGCGGCTAGGTCATGAGATAACACATAGTAAGGTTGTAGAAGGCACACACACGGGTGGGGCCCTGCCACCCTAACCCCGCCCCCCCCCCCCCCCCCCCCGTCGCAGGTGAGAAGCCCCACAAGTGCCAGGTGTGCGGGAAGGCCTTCAGCCAGAGCTCCAACCTCATCACCCACAGCCGCAAGCACACGGGCTTCAAGCCCTTCAGCTGCGAGCTGTGCGCCAAGGGCTTCCAGCGCAAGGTGGACCTGCGGCGACACCGTGAGAGTCAGCACAACCTCAAGTGACGCGGTGCCTGGCCCCTGGAGGCTGGCGTCCAGCTCCGGGGCCTCCGTTCTCACGGAGGGATCCTCGGGACCAACGTTCCTCCTGCCACCCAGGGAGGGGACTCAGGCTTGGCCGGGGGGGGGGGGGTGTCTTCGGAGGCAGAGTTGCCTGTAGAGGCTGCTCGGGTGTCTTCCAGGATGGAGCACCCCAGGGAGAGAGGGGGGTGCCAAGAGCCGGGAGCTGGGACTCACAGAGAACCCCTCCTCCTGCCTGCTTCTCGGGAACCTTTGAGTTTAGCTCTCCTAAAACCCGTTTCCGGCTGCCTTCCCCTTCCCCTCCCCCCCTGGGGGTGTGGCCCCCTCGCCCCTCTCCCCAGGGCTCCTTGGCCACCATCAGGCCTCAGGGTAAGGAAAACAGCCGTTACTGTCGGGGCCTGCTGTCAATAAAAATAAAGACGTATTTGTTTGCATGTGACTTGCATTTATGAAGCACCTACTAGGTCCAAAGGCCAGCAGGAAGCTTCGGGGAGAGGGCCGAGGGGACCGTGGACAAGCACAGGGGACAGAGGAACTGAGTTAAGTGGGGACAGAGGAGGGCTGAGAGGGGCTGGGGATATGGCCTAGTGGTAGAGTGTTTGCCCCGTATACATGAAGCCCTGGGTTCGATTCCCCAGCACCACATATATAGAAAAAGCCGGAAGTGGCGCTGTGGCTCAAGTGGCAGAGTGCTAACCCTGAGCACAAAGAAGCCAGGGACAGTGCTCAGGCCCTGAGTCCAAGGCCCAGGACTGGCCAAAAAACAAAACAGAGGAGGGCTGAGAGGGTCAGGAGGGAGCGGAGGGAGAGGGCGGAAGGCCGGGCTGGGGCTGCCGGCGCTGGTATCAGCCTCTCGCAGCTGCTGTAACAAATCACACACCTGAGATGGCTTCATAGATCAGCACCGCGCTCACCATTCCCAGGGCAGAGCCCAGAGGGAATCCTCCCAGGCAAACTCGGGCCGTGCAGGCTCCGGGGCTGGGGAACTCCTGTGGCCCCCGCCTTCCTGCCACCTGCCCTGGCGCCAGGGACCCCGCTTCTGTCTGCCACCTTGTCTGCCTCCGCTCACAGGGTCTGCCACCTTGGGTCCACCTGGCACCGCAGGGCAACTGTCATCACTCAGGGGAGGCAGAATGGTCCCCCCTCTTGTGACCCCCTAGTTCCCAGCTGCGTGACTTCCGGTGCCCCCCCACCTCCGCCTCCTCCTCTGTAAACCCTACAGCCTCTTCCCGGTAGAGAGGTAGGCCTTGCCAGAAAGGACTTCCTGAGACCACCTGTGGAGAGCAGCGTGCCGGAGCCAGGTGTGGCCACGTCACCGAGTCCTTCCGTGAAGTCCTGCCCCTGGAACACGGCCTCTCAAAGCCGCCTCCTCCATGGAGTCTCCCTGGGTCGTCCTAGCCCTTGGTTCCTCTTCCCCTCGGCCCCTGGGCCCTGGGCCCTGGGTGGCAGTGGGCAGCAGAGCACCTGCGTCTGGGGAGAAGGTGGCCTGCACTGGACGCGCCTGGAGGAAGCCCTCGCAGACGGTGGACCAGGGGAGGGACTGTGTGTGGAAACCCCTGGCCTGCTCCGCACCTGCAAGGGAGACACTGCTGGCCCACTTCACAGAGGGAGCAACATGAAAAGAACACACACAGTGGAGGTTACCCTTGCCCAGGGAGGGGAGGACATTTCCAAGAGAAACTTCACTGCAAGAGAGAATTGCATAGCTCAGGGCTATGTGATTGTATGGGGTTTGATCCCCAGAACCACAGAGCTGAACAGTAATGACAAAACCCAGAAGCAACCCCAGGGTCTCAGCTGCTTCCTCTGTGGGCTGTGTTTTAACCCAGGACTCTTTTTTTTTCTTTTTCTTTTTAATTAAATGTTATCGACAAGGTGATGTACAGAGGGGGTGCAGTTACGTAATAAGGCAGCGAGTACAGTTCTTGTCATATTTGTTACACCCTCCCTCATTGTTCTTTCCCTTCCCTAGTTCAGATAAGCATATATACAATATCCCATGTACCCAAATCATATACAGTGACCACAGGGGGTAGGCCAAAGGAAGTTCACCTAGTATGTCAAACATAACAACAACAATAAAATCCTCCTGTGTCCTTCTCTTGGAGTTATTTTTACTTAGCCTCATCTTCTATGATCACGTGTACATAGCCGTTGAGCTCCTGTGGTCCTCTGATAGGTCTATCCTAGACCTTTTTATGTTTGCTTAGTAGTTGTTTGGCTTTAGAGACATAATGTAAAGTCGCTGACCCAAACATGTGGAAATACCATTTGAAAAGAAGGTTGTCATTTTGCAGACCTGATCTCTACTGTTCTCTGCCCCCCCCCCCACACTGTAAGAATCATATATCAAGGAGACCATGCGCCTTTGTTCTCTGTGTTCTAGGCTTGTCTCACTCAACATTCTGTGTCCGAGCTCTGACCATTTCCCTGCGAATGCCATTATTTTACCATTTCTAATCGCTGTGTAGGATTCCATTGTGTGCGGCTACCACACTTTGGATCCATCCATCTGTAGTGGGGCAGCTGTAACCCAGGACTCTTGAACCACGTTGCTTGGCACTGCCCAGTTCCCTGGCCACTTTGAGGCTCCCCTTGTCAAGGATCGACCAGTGGTGGCTGTGGGCAGCTCCCGCAGGAAGGCAGCAGAGCTGCTTGTGGGCTGGCGTGGCCCTCCAGCCCGGGCCAGCCAGTGCCAACCCCTCCAGATCATGTCACTGTCACCGCAGGGACCCCCACAGGGGCCCATGGGCCTTCACAAGTAACATGCTTCAAGGGAGCAATGCATACGGTAGGCAGATCTCATGGGGACCTCGGTGCATCCACCTCCAAGGAGAGGAGGGGAGGAGGGGGGAGGAGGGGGGAGAGGAGCAGTGAACTGGTGTTCAGGGTTTTCCTAATATTTGACTGAGGGTGGAGAGGATGAGGGAGAGACAGAGAGAGAGAGAGAGAGAGAGAGAGAGAGAGAGAGATGAGGAAGGGGGAGGGGAGGGGGAGTGGAGGAGAAGGGAAGAGAAGAGAAAGGAGAGAGGCGCTATCAACCAGTGTCCCAAGGTCACACAGAGGGCAAATCAGAATTGGGGTCAGGATTAGGTTCTGAGTCAAGGCTGTCTCCTTCTTCAAGCCCCAGTTCCCCTCCTGCCCACTGAGGCCCGCGGTTGTTTCCACGAGTTATCTCTCCTGGATGGGTCTGTGGCTCTGGGGCTGAGGCTCTGGGTCTAAGCCTCTGCCACTCACCATCTCTGCCCCGGGCTGGGGCAACTGTTAGGAGGGTGGCGACCTGCGGGGCTGACGGTTCTTTCCTCTCTCTCTCTCTCTCTCTCTCTCTCTCTCTCTCTCTCTCTCTCTCTCTCTCACACACACACACACACACACACACACACACAGGACCAAGAGCCACTTTGCATGCTCCTTGTTTGCTAAACAAAGTGAAGCCACTATCAAGATTTCAGCCACTTCTGCAGCAGGGCGTGGGGAAGCTGAGCTGTGAAAGGCGGCTGGCAAGTTCCTGGTCCCGGGGCTGAGGGCTGAGGTTGGCAGACATCAGGCTGGGCTGAGGAGCGGCCATGACAGACAGCCTCAGAGCCCTGGGGCCTGGTGGCCCATTTGCACATTGCAGAAAGGGGCAGGTGTGCGCAGGTATTGGGAAGCCCGGAGGAAGATGCAGCCCAGGCTGAGGCTGGGGGGGTGGGGGGTGGGATTGATGGGGTCCAGGAGCTCGGCCTCTGATCACGTGGCTGCTGGGCTCCCAGGGATGGCTTCCACATGCAGAGAATTCTCCACAGATGCCCCGTGTCCTCCGCCATACAAGGCTGTACCTGTTACATGGGGCACCGCCCACGGGCTGGGATTTGAGGGGAATTCAAGTCCCTGATTCTCTACTTCCTGCTGGCACCTGCGGGTTTCCACCCCTCGGCGTGACCTGGGAGGGGCCGTCCTGCCCTGTGAACTGTGTCGCTTCCTTTGGCCACACAGGGACCTGAGGGGTAGGGGGGGGGGGGTGCCAGCTCAAGGTCACGTTGGCAGCTGGGCGATGTCAGGCTCATCCCGTGGCCTTCCCGCTTGAGCCACCGGGCTGCCTGACCCTGGTAAGCTCATCAGAGTCAATCAGGTGAGCCCCTGGGCTCTGAGTCCCGAGAAGCCCCTCCCCCAGGCAGGCTCGATCAGCACGGGGTGGGCCTTCCAGGGAAATCACTGATAAGGATGGAAATGCCCGGGGCCCTGTGTGAATGGCTCAGCTGGCTCCAGCCTGTCCTCAACTGGCAGGAAAACACTGGTGGGCAGACGGGGTGGGCAGAGGAGGGCCAGCAGTCAGGGTGCTGGGCAGGGGAGGAGGAAGTGATGACCAGTAGGGTGCTGTTGTGTTGTCAGTGATAGGGATTGAACTCAAGCCCTGGGTGCTACCCCTGAGCTTTTCTGCTCACGGATGGCTCTCTACCACTTTGAGCCACAGCTCCACTTCTGGCTTTCTGGTGGTTAATTGGAGATCGGAGTCTCAGACTTTCCTGCCCAGGCTGGCTTTGAACCTTGATCCTCAGATCTCAGCCTCCTGAGTAACGAGGATTCGAGGCGTGAGCCTGGCTCATTAGCAGGAGGATTCTGTGTGTGAAGATTGCTTCAGAAGTCAGGTGTGCCCCACTCCACCGCCCAACAGACGAGCCCCAGCAGCAGTGCTGGTTATTAACCCGCCCTCCACTGTGGGTGATCCTGGTCCCCACCCCATACAGATGCCTTCACCTGATGGAAATGGGGCTGAGAACGTGGGTCTGGGGTGGTTAGCACAGAACCAAGGAAGCCCAGGGACCTTGGACCAACAGGGCTGAAGCGGAAGGGACTCAACTTTAAAGGGTGAGGGGAGGGGGGCATACTGCATGGCCTTGGGGGTTAGCTCCCCTGCTGAAGGAGTGGAAGGTGTTCATGGACAGAGGAGGGCAGGGAAAGGCTCAGAAGCCAGGCTCTCTCCAGACGGTCCTGCGCCCCGGGATTCAAGTCAGGCAGTGGTGCTCCCCAGAGAGGCTTCCAGGGAACTGTCAGTGCTTGTTCTCATCCTGTGCTTTTGCTCCTAGTATGTCCTCCACCTGAATGCCCTCTTCCCTCCTGTGGAAGCTCCTCAGCCTTGATATCCTCCACTGCTAGGAACGAGACTTAAAGAAATAGTTCTGAGTGCCAGGTGCGGTCCCTCACGCTTGCGATCCTAGCTATTCAGGAGGCAGAGGTATCAAGGTTAAAGGTTGGAAGCCAGCCTAGGCATAAAACTCTGAGTCTCTTAGTTCCAAATAACCCCACCAAAGCTGAAAATGAAGTTGTGGCTCAAGTAGTATACAGCCAGCCTTGAGAGAGAAAGCTAAGGGACAGTGCCCAGGGCCTCAGTTCAAGCCCTAGTACCTGCATGCGCGTGCGTACGCGCACACGTGCACACACACACACACACACACACACGGAGCTGGAGGCTCATGCCTGTAATCCAGCTATTCAGGAGGCTCAGTCAGAGGATAGTTGTTTAAAGCCATCATCGGCAGAAAAAAAGTGTGTGTGAGACTCCATTTCCAAAATAACCAGCAGAATCCCAGATTGGTGGTGCGATTTAAGTGGTAGAATGTCAGCCAAGTGAGCAAGTCCTGTAAGCTTGAGGCTCTGAGTTCAAACTCTGGGATCAGAAAGAAAAAAAAAAAAGGTAAGAGGGCAAATAGTATTGGCACCCACCATTTTACGTGAGATGTGGCATCCAGGGATTTTGGTGTTCTCTGGTGCTTCCAAAAATACTGACACCCAGGGACAATGTTTATAAAAAGCAACCTGAAGAACTCATATGTTGCACACGCTTAGCTGGGAATGTAGCTTAGTGGTAGAGTGCTTGCCTTGCATGATGAAGCCCTGGGTTCAGTTCTTCAGTATCACATAAACAGAAAAAGTTGGAAGTGGCGCTGTGGCTCAAGTGGTAGAGCATTAACCTTGAGCAAAAGAAGCTCAGGGACAGTGCCTAGGCCTGAGTTCAAGCCCCAGGACTGGCAAAACAAAACAAAACAAAACCACCAAGCAGGTGCTGGCACCTGCTCCTTGCGGCTGAAAAGGGGTGGCCCTCTCAGTGTTACCTGTCAGAGATTTGAATTTGTTGTTGTTTTGTGTGCTTGTGTGTATGTGTTTAAGCTGAAAAAAAAAAAAAAAGACCGAGACAATAGATGTTTAGAATAAATGTGCCCGCGAGGAAGCGGTTCATCCGTCCAGTGGAGACGGGCTTTAGAAATCAGTATGCGTGCTATGATTCCATTCTGTCAGTAACACACAGCCGCACGTGGAAGGAAGCGTCCAGAACGAGTGGGGTATCAACGGCGGCTCTGCTCAGGGAAGGGGGTGCGCACCTTCTCTTCCCTCATTTCTCAGTGTGGACATTCTATGTCTCTGCAGTGGGGTGTACATGATAACATTATCAGTGGTGTTAAAAAAAGACACCCTCAAAATACAACTCGAGCTTTCCACTTGAGGCTTCTATTCACTTGAGGTTGCCCTTTCCGCCCTTCTGCCCGCGTTCTGGGCCTCTCCGGGCTTCTGTCACATGGATGCATGTCGCTCCCTGGGGAGGGGTGACCTCTCGCTGTCCCCAAGGGCCACCTCCCAGCCGAGGCTGGGGTCCATACTTTGGGGGACAATGCCTAGCTGCTGCCTCAATAAGTATGGGATGGATGTGCAACCTCGGGGGGGCCCCTGGCTCCTTCCAGCCATGACCTCCTAGGGAAAGAGAGGTCCTGGTTCTCGGGGCGGGACAGCAAGACACCGGAGGGCTTCTTCCTCGGTGGGGTGGGGCTGTCCCCACGGCCTCCTCCTCCTCCTCCTCCTCCTCGGGCGTCTGGCTGGAGTTGGGCCCCCCTGGGATCCAGGCCGGGCCTGGCTTCTTGGAGAGGGGGAGCTGCAGGAAGGCAGCAGCGGGAGGGAAATCTGGGGCAGGGCACGTTCCGACCCAGCCATGCTCAGGTTTGGCTGATAACTTTATCACCCAGTGCCGGCTGCCAACCGTCGGCACGGAGCAGGCCGGCGGGCTGGGCAGGAGGCCTCTCCCGGGTCGATAGAGGCTTCCAAGCCTTATCAGGAGCCCCGCGGCCCAGGGAGCGGGAACGGGAGAACCCTGTGTGCGCATGTGTGTGGGGGGGGGCGGGGGAGGGGGAGACTGAGAACCAGACGTCCAGCCAATTCACCCAAAGACAAGCCTGGGAGGAAGAGGCCTGCGAGCCGTGGCCAGCAGAGACAGCTATGACTCGGCCTCCCCCCCTCCCCCCAGGCGGGCACAGCCTCTGAGGACCCCCCAGATCCCCTCATCAGAGTCCAAGCAGGGGACAGGGCGGATGCACCCCCAGCTCCCATGCAATGTGTAAAACAAAAGTCCCTTTTCTGGAATGTTCAGTGCCCCAGAACACCTGAGTGAAAGGCACATTGCAGGGGGTGGGTGGTGGGAACCCTGTCATTCAGTCATTTGATTCTTCCCCTTTCTCTCCCTGCCCCAGGGGCTCTGCTGAGAGAGCCAGGCTCAGTTTACACTTACTGAGCCCCCTGGAGCGTGCTGACAGGGCACTGGCGGGGAGGGGCGGTCCCTCGTCCTGCCTGGGGACACTGAGCTCAGGGCTGGGAGGGGGACAGGAGGGGAGACTGGGGCCTGGGAGACCCCGGCCCACCCTTGCGGGTCCGCAGCCTCGTGGCAGCCAGATCCACGGCCCGCAGCTTCTCCTCAGAGCCAGAGACACCATGGCGGGCAGGCCAGCTTTGGAGTGGACTTTTATGCTCTTTTCTCTACTTTGGGGTTTCTCGAGCAACAGTGCGTTTGAGAGACGTTCATGAGGAACTACTCCTACGAGGTGATTTATTCATTTGTTTTAAGAGGGAGGGAAGGAAGGCTTCCCACCAAATGTCCTGGGGCCGGCTGGGACTAGGGGCCACGAGGTGGGCCTTGCAGCCGGGATTAGGCCTCAGGACCCCCCTCTACCTCACTGCGACCCACGAAGAGGCCTGGGGAAGGCAGAGTGCATGGTGGGTCCTGGAGTCACTGGGAGAGCCGGCCCCAGGACCCTCGCAGGGCCAAAAGCCCATCCCAACGAGGCTGGGGAGCCAGCCGGGGCCACAGGACGGGGAAGTGGGAAGGAGACAGAATCCTGCCCCACAGCACCCAGGGGAGGCAGGGATCCAAGAGAGCCAGGAGGAAGGGGGGCTCGGCCAGGGTGAGGGGGGCTGGCGGTGGGGGGGGCAAGGCAGGGGTGGGTGGAGGCCTGCCTGATGCACCGGGCGTGGATGGAGAGGCCTGGCCCGGGGGCTGGTGTGGAGCTACGGGCGGCAGCCTGGGCCAGGCTGGGTGACCGGGCTAGCCACTCCCTTCCGATCCTCAGTCTCTCACGTGTAAGATGCCATCTGCAACCTTAGACACAAGGGAACACAGGGTGGAGGGGAAGGGGAGAGGAGGAGGAGGCCGCTTTCTCGGGGATTCACACCATGGACACACAGCTTGAAGGTTAGAACAATGGCCTGGCTTTGTTTTGTGCTGGTCCTGGAGCTTGAACTCAAGGCCTGGGCACTGTCCTTGAGCTTTTGTGCTCAAGGCTAGTTCTCTACCACTTGAGCCACAGCTCCACTTCTGGCTTTTTGGTAGCTAATTGGAGATAAGAGTCTATGGGCTAGCCTGCCTGGGCTGGCTTTGAACCACAATCTCCACCTCCTGAGTAGCTAGGTACAGGTGAGCGTCATGGGTACCTGGCTAACAGAGTGGCTTTTAAAGCACTTTCTCTGCTTAACACTTCTGCCTGGCATTTCTGTTGATAAACTAGCATCTACTATTCCTTAAGAGCTGATGCAGCATCAAACAATAGAATAAATGTTTTCTATGAATTAACTCTTTCCCAGTGAGGAAACTGAGTCCAGAGCGGTTAAATAATACAGTGGATCCACCTTTAACTGTCAACACTTCTTTTTTGTTTTTGTTTTTGCCAGTCCTGGGGCTTGAACTCAGGGCCTGGGCACTGTCCCTTTTGCTCAAGGCGAGCACTCTACCACTTGAGCCATATTCCCAGCCAACTGCCAACACTTCTCTGTATGCTCGCTCTCTCTCTCTCATACACACACACACACACACACACACACACACACACACACACACACACACACCCCTACATTCCCTCCTCTTTCTTGGCAGTATTGGGGTGTGGAACTCAGGACCTTGTACTTGCTAGAAAGACACTCTACCACTTGAGTCACATCATCTTTTTTTGCTGGTTATTTATTTATTTATTGCCAGTCCTGGGGCTTGAACTCAGGGCCTGGGCGCTGTCCCCGAGCTTCGTTTTTTGCTCAAGGCTAGCACTCTACCTCTTGAGCCACTTCTGGCTTTTTCTGTGTATGTGGTGCTGAGGAATCGAACCCAGGGCTTTGCGCCTGCTAGGCAAGCACTCTACCGCTAAGCCACATCCCCAGGCCTGCTGGTTATTTTTAAGATAGAATCTCAAAACTTTTTTTTTTTTTTTTTGCCTGGCTTGGCTTTAAACTACAATGCTCCCACTCTGGGATTCCGGATTGCCGGGATTACAGGCGGGAGCCGCCGTGCCTGGCTACCCTCGGCTCTGTCTCTTCTCAGGTCACTTTGCTCAGCTCTCTCCTCAGGCTGGGCTGCCTCGGACCCCGCTACTCCAGGCTGCTCGGTGCCTCCGCCTCGTGCCACGACGTCCACACCTCCCGGAAGCAGCCGCACACAAACGCACACGGCTGTGGCTACGATCATCCCGACACCTCTGACCTTGAGGCCTAGGCCTGGCCCTCCCAGGTCAGAGCTGGGGGGGAGGGGAGGGGAGGGGAGGGGGGAGCCCAACTGTGCCACACGCCTGGCGGGGCCCTGCCTCAGCTGCAGCCACAGATGCCAGGCAAGGGCACAGAGCTATTTCTGCAAGGGGGTGACTTGGGACTTCCTCTCGGATCTCTTAAAAATAGAGGGGTTATCGTGGTCCTCAGGCCCCTTCCTCTCCATGTGGCGCTCTGACATGATTTCTGGGGGGGAAGGCCTGAACCCCCGCTGGCCTCTCGGCCCCCAAGGACTTATCTCTGAGCTCAGCTGGGCAGCAGGAAGGCAGGAAGGCGACCACCGTGGGCAGCTCTTCCTGCCTCCAAATCCCCTTTTGGGAGCAACAGGGGATGTGGCCACTGACTCAGGGGCGTCAATCACCCCTCTTTGCCGGGGTTGTGGTTGCCCACCGGACTCGGGGCATCAGAAATAAGCTGGGCAGAGAGCATCCTGGGGAAGCCCCGGCACCGTCCAGCCTGGCCTTTCTGCTCGCTCTGCTCCCGGCATGCCCTCTGTCTGGGAGGTGGCCCGGCACCTTGGGGGTCCTGGTGGTCATCTGAGCCCCGGAGAGGTGGGCGGACCAGGCCCATGGAGGTCAGATCCGGCCACTGTGCCGAGTTCAGCACAGAGGCAGAGGTGGAGGGAAGGCAGCAGGGCCTGGAGAGGGAAGCTGATTCGCTGTTCGGGGGATTTCTTCCCATGGCCACAGGCCCCCAGGCTTTCAGAAGCTGACACCCCCTCCCCAATCCTCCCCTCCCTCCCCCCTCACTCCTCCCCTCACTCCTGGGGGGGGGAAGAGAGGCTCTGAAGAACCCACTCCACAAACGTATATTGATCAGCTGCCTGGGACAAAGCCTCAGGAGGCAGGGTGCTGAATTGGTTCTAGGAGGCCAAGGAGACCTTGCCAAGCCCCAGAGGTCAGGGAAGTCTTCCTGGAGGAAGGCCTGGGATGGAGACCGGAAGAACTGGGCGTGTGAAACTGGACAGGATGTCCCGCCCCTTAGCCAGGAAGCAGCAGGTGTGAAGACCTAGGGAGACCACAGCCTCCCAAGGGCAGCCAGGGTAGGACACCATGGCATCTCCCTCCTGCTTTCCATCCCCCTCTGGGTCACTGGGGAACCCCACCCCCCACCCCCATGAGGCTTGGTGAGCTCCTGTGGCCACCTGAGGCCCAGCCCTGCCCCCTCCCCCTCCCGAACTCCACGGGAGGGAAGGTTCTCCATCCCGGGGCTCATCCTTTGTGTAGACGCTGACAATCTTGGCTGGAAACCGTCAGGGCTCAGGTTTCCTCCCTCGGGCTCCCCAGTACCCCTCAGCCCAGCCTCCAACTTATCGCTGCCCTCCAGCTGCCCGGCCCCCAGCCCCCTCCAACCACCTTCCCTGCATGATTCAGCAAATCTTCCTCCTGTGGGGCAAAAACAAGGGGGAAAAATCACAATGTCAGATTACAAAGCCCCAACTGTAGGCAGGCCCCTGGCAGGGAGATAAGGGCTTGCTCCCTGCCCTCGCAGCCCCCCCCCAGGGCTGATAAGCCTTCTGGGCCTTCAGGTGTGGGTGAGGGGGGCCGTTGGGTGGCCCTGTGGTGGGGCTGAGGTCTCAGGGCTCTGCCACCGTCCAACGAGCGAAGAGGAAGCGCTGGCTCGTGCACGAGTGGGGTCCTCTGCCCCGGGCCACAGAGGGACACAGAGCAGGGCGGGGGGCCTTCTTAGAAAGTTCTTAAGGAGGGCGCCCCCCAGATGCCCTCCACCCGGGTGTGGGTGTCCCTCTGCAGCTCAGCTGCGGACTGTGCCCCCTGCACAGCTCAGCTGCAGAGCAGAGGAAGTGGGGTGCTGGTGGAGGGGGGGACAGGTGGGGTGCCATTCCCAGCCGCAGTCCCTCCATGCGGAGGATGGGGTGGGGCAGGAGGGAGCGCCGGGCTGCGAGGCTCCGCCCTGGGGAGCCATGTGACCTGAAGCCCCTCTGGTGGCGGGCAGGAGGCTGGCCAGAGCCAGGGAAAGGTGGGAATGGCAGCCGGGGGGGGGGGGGGGGTGTCTAGCTCCGTGCTGTGCTCTCAGGAAGGTACCCTCAGTTCATCTGTAAGGCGAGAGTGTTGATGTCCTGGGGGGGGGGCGGGAGGAGGTGTTCTTGGCAAGTGGGAGTGGCCAGGGCCCCGGGGGTCCGGGTCTGCCTGGACAGGGGGCGGCCTGGGGTCAAGGGCCCCACACAGCACTTGGGGGACCCGGTGCAGGGGCTGCGGGTCCCATCCCAGGTAGATGATTTCCAAGAACCCACACGATGGCCCGAGCGCAGTGGGTGGCGGAGTACCCACAGACCATGGCCTTGCTTTCCAGGACAGACACCCCTGGACCTGAGCTCCTTGAACCTCCACCGTGGCTTTGAGGAAGTCCGTTTCTTCCTGCAGGCCTCGGTTTCCCAAGCTGCAAAAGGAAGAGAGCTGCTCAAGGGGAAGTCTCCAGGCTCTTGACTCTAGAATTTTGCAAAATACCAAACTGCTCAGCTAGAAGACTAGGACACTTGCCTAACAAAGGTGAGGCCCTGGGTTTGATTCTCAGTACTGAAAACAAAACTAAACTAAGCCAAAACACCACCGCCAGCAAACTGTTCCGCTTGGGGCAGCGGTCCCAAGGTCCGAAACACCCCCCCCCCCCCCCCCCCGGTCATCCATTGATGGATGAATGCCCAACCCGAGAGAAGGATGACGGACAGAGAGAGGCCTGGAAGACGTCACACTGAGCGCAAAGAGTCAGCCACACAGGCCAACACTGTGTGCGTCCACTTCCGCGAGGCCCCGGATGCTCGAGTTCATGGGGACTGGAAGGTGGGCAGGACAGGAAGCCAGGAGGGGTCCGTGTTGCACAGGGACAAAGCTTCAGTTTGACAAGACCACATTGTCCTAAAGTTGAATGGCAGTGGTGGTTCCACAACAATACGAAGGTGCTTGATACTGCAGAGCTGTATACACAGAAATGATCCCTGGAGCTTTAGGTATGTTTACACACACACACACACACACACACACACACACACACACTCACCTCAAAACAGAAAATCAAGCTAGTGGGCACAATGTACGCTGGTCTTTGCTGAATCAAATCTTGAGGTGGTGAGCCCAGCTCTCCATCCAGGTGGAGAGAAAGGGCAGTTCTGCCCCTTGACGGGAAGCCATCGGCCCGGGCAGGAGTATGGAGGCGCCCGGGCTGAGTCTGACCCCCACCGGATGGCAAGGCCACCACCCCAGTGTCCTCTTCCCAGGGCCTTTGCCTGTCTCCGAGCCCCGAGGAGGGAGAAAGGTCGTTCCCTGTGCCTGGAAGTTAAGATTCTGTGCATTTCAGTTCCACCCGCACGTACCCCACAAGGAAACTTCTCCCCACTTACAGACCGTACATGCTGTCCTAATTGTCATCAGATATGGCCAGATGTGGCAGCACACATTTGTAATCCCAGCACTCAGGAAGCTGAGGCAGGAGGATCTAGAATTCAAGTTCAGCATGGACTACATGGTCATTAAAGAGCTGGTTGTGTCTTCGTTTGAACACATTCTCTGAAGGTGCTGCTGCTCTGTGTATCCATGGCGCCAGGCACTGGCGGCTCATGTCTGGAATCCTACCTGCTTGGGAGTCTGAGATCTGGGGGACTGCGGTTTAAAGCCCCCTCAGGCAGAAAATTGCACAAGACTCCATCTCCAAAGTAACCAACAAGGCTGGAGGCACAGCTCAGGTGGTAGGGCAAGTGCTCCGCAAGCGAGTGTGAGACCCCGAGTTCAACCTGCAGTACCCCCAAAAGCAAGACAGGCTTCGCGGAGGAGGGACAGCCGGGTGAATGGCGCTTGCTGCCACAGAGGGACATGGGGCTGGGCTGGGACCGTCTGTCCTTCCTGAGGCTGGCCTGTGGCCCCCCTGGCAGCCACGCCTGGGCTTGGAGAGGGGACGGACGGCCCCGGCCCGGAGCTGCACCCGGAGGCAGGACGGGACAGCAGGTTCTCAGTGGAGGCCCGCAGGCGCCAGGGTCAGGCAGGGCCCAGCCGGGCAGGGCCACCCCGTCCTCCTCTCCCAGCTCCTCCCTCCTGCTCGTTGGCCCAAGAGGCTCCTGGGCCAGGTGATGGCTCACGCTTGGCCCCATGTCCCCGGTCTGCAGGGCCCCGGGGGCCACGGCGCCCCCCGGTGGCGGAGCCGTGCAGGGGCTGCGGGAAACGGCCGGTGCACCTGGGGCACCAAACCCTCCGGGGACCTCAGAGGTGGGAGGGGGAACATGGCAGGGCTTTTCTGGCACCACAGAGTTAGGAATTTGGGAGGAGACAGGAGGGGCAGGATCCCTGGGGCCTGTCTGTCTAGCTAATCTATCTAGTGCTGGTACTGGGACTTGAACTCGAGGCTTGGGTGCTGTCCCTTAGCAAATGTTTTCTGCACAAGGCTAGCTGTCTACCACTTGATCCACAGCTCCACTTTCGGCTTTTCGGGGGTTCACTGGAGGTAAGAATGTCATGGACTTTCCGACCCCAGCTGGCTTCCAGGCGTGCTGCTCAGGCCTCAGCCTCCAGAGTAGCTAGGATTACAGGCAGGAGCTGCCTGTGCTAGGCTGCTAGAGTTCCTAAAGGTTTGGGTTCCACTTCGGAGCACTAGGGAGCCACAGCAGGGGTCTCTGACTGTATAGGGAGCGATCCGATCTGTGCCTGGCAGGAAGGGAAGCCCCCCATTGCTTTGGGGGTGGTAGTGGCGAGGCCTTGCAAAGGAAGGAGAGCCCTCCGGCAGGCCGGAGACGGGCTTGGGGCACGGCTGGAGGATGCCCACGCGTCAAAACCCCGTGTGACTCAGACACAGGCGGGCCTCTGGAGCAGAAAGACAGCGAGGAAGGCCTATCAAAATCACGCACACACCCTTCCCACACCTTAGGGATTTCTATCCCAGGGGGAATCACACCCAACAGTGTTTGTGCTAGAAAGGGTTGGAAACAACCTAAGTGCCCACCCATGAGGGCTGGCTACATAAATCATGGCCAGGGCACAGGGCACAGGGCATCTCTGTGGAAGAAAGGAGGAAGTGCTCTGTGAATTGATTTGGAGCCTTTTCCAGGACACGTTGCCAAGTGAAAAGGGGAAGATGAGGGTGGGAGTGTCCAGGAAAGCTGCCATTTGTGGTCAACTGATTGATAGTAGACTTTAGTAGACCAAGGAGTCATATTATTTCATCAAGGGAAGCCAATAAAAGCAAGTATTTATTACAGAACAAATAGAATAATAAAACCCAGTTGTAAGTTAGCTGGTGACTTTTAAAGCAAGATGAGGAATGAAAAAAGATATATAATATGTGTATATATGTACATATATTTTATGTGTATGTGTATATATAAATGTGAGCAAGAGCTCACACAACAACATAGATACAATAAACAGTACAAATAGGGGCTGGAGGTGTGGTTCAAGTGGTAGACTGCTTGCCTTGTAAAGAGAAGGCCCCGAGTTCAATCCTTACTACCACCCCTCCCCCTATATGAAAACACTGAGATAAATACGTTGTGGCAATAATAATCATATAATTTAAGCTGTAGCAGCTATAAAGAGGAAGTTCCCTGATAACTAAAAAGCCATTTCCCAGTAAGTTGTAAGATTTGAAAATTCATATGACCTCATATACAAACAAAGCTGACTTGACAAAATGGAGAAACTGGCACTTTTGGAATTAAGGTGGGAAAATGTAACACCTCTTGAAAAGCAAACAGACCAAAAACCAAATCAGGAGCCAGTAAGTTCACTACTAGGGAAGTGATTGTGAACCACGCCCATGCATTCCATGAATCTAAACTAAAAGCAGTCAAGCACACTTCCTCTTAATTCAAATCCCTCCTGCAAGCCTGGCACCAGAGGCTCATACTTGTAGTTCTAACTACTCAGGAAGCGGAGACCTACAGGGTGGTGGTTCGAAGCCAGCTAGGCAGAAAAGTCTTTGAGCCTGTATCTACACTTGGCCAATAAGATGCAAGACTTGAGGCGTGGCTCAAGTGGTGGAGCATCAGCCTGAGCACAAAAGCTAAGCAAGAGAGCCTAAGAGCTTGAATTCAAGCCTAAGTACCAGTACACACGCGCACGCGTGCGTGCACACACACACACACACACACACAATCCTATGACTGCATCTGTCTCCCAACACAGGCAAAAGTGACAGAAACCAGGTCAGATGGGAAGGAATCGCTGTCTTAATTGCAGTATGTATATATATATATATGTATATATATATTCCCACATATATAAGCCACTGGTGGTCAGCTTAAAATATATATTGTTGTATTTATAAAAACATTCCAGGGGGCTGGGCATATGGCCTAGTGGCAAGAGTGCTTGCCTCGTATACATGAGGCCCTGGGTTCAATTCCTCAGCACCACATATACAGAAAATGGCCAGAAGTGGCGCTGTGGTTCAAGTGGCAGAGTGCTAGCCTTGAGCAAAAAGAAGCCAGGGACAGTGCTCAGGCCCTGAGTCCAAGGCCCAGGACTGGCAAAAAAAAAAAAAAAAAAAAAAAAAAAAAAAAAAATCCAGGGCTGGGAATGTGGCTTAGTGGAAGAGTGTTTGCCTAGCATGCATGAAGCCCTGAATCCCATCCTCAGTACCACATAAACACAAAAAGCCGGAAGTGGCATCATGGCACTAGAGCCTTGAGCAAAAAGAAGCTCAGGGATAGTGCCCAGGCCCTGGGTTCAAGTCCCAGGACTAGAAAAAAAATAAGAAGAACATATTGCCAGGCCAGGCACCGGTGGCTCATGTCTGTAATCCTAACTACCCAGGAGGCTGAGATCTTAGGATCTCGGTTCAAAGCCAGCCCATGCAGGAAAGTCCATGAGACTGTTATTTCCAATTAACCTGAAGTGGTGCTGTGGCTCAAATTGGCAGCACGTTAGCTTTGAGGGAAAAAGCTCAAGGACAGCGCCCTGGCCTTGAGTTCAATCCCCACGACTGACCAAAAACAAAAAATACCAACCAAAAACCATTCCCGTGTGAATGCAATGACAAGAGAGCTGGGGCCTTGGGGCTTGACGCTTGTATTTTATTGCTTTGTTGTTTACATGGCCCCTACTCCGTCCCCAGTCCCTTTCTTCCAGGGTGAATACAGGTGTTGCCTGTGTATTGTCGCCATCTTGTGGCCAAAAGCAAACACTACACCGTTCCTACCCACTGCGCCAGCCAAGCCAGATGCAGGACTCCACAAAGAATTGGTTTTGCTGTGCTGGAGACTGAACCCAAGGTGTTCCATGCTAGACAAGTGCTCAGCACTAAGTACACCTTCAGCCCTTCATTTTCCACTTGCTTTCCGTTTTCCTTTCCCTTGTCGAGAACCTGTGGTCCCCACAGAAGGAGATGTTCAAGACTCTGGTCAGGCAGGGGAGACTAGAATGGTCCGAAGTGTCTGTCTGCTTCCCCACACTTGTCCTGTGGGATTTAGCCCTGCTCTCGGCCAGCAGTCCCTTCCACTGCTCCGGGTCACCTCAAAGGTCAGGACAGCCGTGTGCCCTTCTCTAGCTCAGAATATCAGGTGACAGAGGTAAGGCATTGGGCTGGATGTTGTGACAGCTGAAGACTGGGGCTGAGCTTCCTTAGCATTTCGGCTGGGACAATAAATAAAGGGGTGGGGGGTGCTATCACCCCCACCCATGTTCACACCAGGGTGTCCCCAAGGAGGGGACTCATCTGAAAGCCTAAGTGGAAAATGTACTCCCTAGGTTTAGAGGAGGGCACCGCTGTCCAACGGGGAAACGTGCCTGGCATTGCTGATTACAGGAGAAGCAGGCAAAAGGCACTGGGGCTGTTCATGTGTTAGGAGCCAGGAGGAGCCCACTCAGGGCCTTACACATGCTAAGCCACGTGCCAAGCACATGTGCCACCGTTGAACTCACCAGTGTTCTGACTCGCTTGCTAACTCGACGGTTCGGGTGGGCTCTGGGAGGGCAGGGGCTGGTGGTCTTTCTCAGCCAAGTCTTTTGCGTCTAGCACAGGGTGCAGCACACAGTAGGATGCCTCACTGGGCTTGGGTGCGCCCAGTCTGACCTCCCTGCCACCTTGGGTCCTGCACAGGAAGCTTGGTCTGATGCTCTGAGGATGGCTCTCGTCTTCCTCCCTCCCGCAGCCCCTCTCCTGGGTGCCGGTAGACTTCAGTGACCCTGTTCTACAGGATAAGCCTTGACGTGGTGTCCCTGTGGCCAGGCCCTGGCCCAGGGTTGGGCTGCACTGAAGGCTCTGGTGAGTCCAGTGGCCTCATCACCTGTTCAGCAAATCTTTTTTTTTTTTTTTTTTGCCAGTCCTGGGCCTTGGACTCAGGGCCTGAGCACTGTCCCTGGCTTCTTTTTGCTCAAGGCTAGCACTCTGCCACTTAAGCCACAGCGCCACTTCTGGCCATTTTCTGTATATGTGGTTTTGGGGAATCGAACCCAGGGCTTCATGTATACGAGGCAAGCGCTCTTGCCACTAGGCCATATCCCCAGCCCCAGCAAATCTTTCTTGAGCACCTGTTTTGTGCCAAGGCCTGGGGAGAAAGTGGTAAACCCGACAGACACGGTCCAGGGCTTGAGGAAGTTTTCATGCTGGTGGAGAAGCAAGGCCATTGATAAACAAAAGGAACAGTGCTGCCGACTCCCTGATGACCACAGAGGACAGCACTAGACTAGTCTTAGGGGGGGCTGGGGAAGGCTCCCAGGGGACTCTATGCAGAAACCTAAAGGAGAAGCAGTTAGCCAGCCTGCACAGTGAGGATAGAGGGCGATCTCCTCTTAGTGCAATTGCGCTTGCTTCTCTAAGAACAGAGTAGACACACAGTTAGACCCAAGGATGGGCGCACTAGTGTTACAGGTAGTTTGGAATCTATTTGGGGATCCAGAAACTCAATTTCCTTACACCCAGAGGTACTGTTACTGGTGAAGGGGGGAAATGAAGAGCCAGACTTTGAAGTCAGGCCCCACTTTACCACGCCAACCCCACTTTACCACGTAAACCTGAGATAAGCAGGCCCTGTGAGCAAACCCAGGACAAGCTTATTAGGGCCCAGCCAGTCAAGAACTCTAACGACTGGGAATGCTTAACTCTAACCACCCCCAGAATGCCTCGAGCCCTGAGCCAATCAGATTTGTACTCGTAATCTTGCTTGCTTAAACACCTGATTGCTGTAACTTTGTCTATTGCCTTTATAAGCTCTGTGTAATCGCAGCTGGGGGCTGCCTCCTAACCTCCGCTGTGTCAGTGGGTAGGACAAGGCCCAGGCCGCAGCCCCGCTAGAATAAAGTCTTGCCTTGCTATTGCATTTTGGAATGTCTGAGAATCGGTAGGGATAGATTGGTATTGTGCCTGCAATACCATGTATACGAGGCAAGCACTCTTGCCACTAGGCCATATCCCCAGCCCCCCTGAAGAAGTTATAGAAGATGGATGATCTTCGCCTATCAGCCTCCCCTTTTAAGACCAAGGGACCAGAGTTGTTTTGGGAAGATGAGGCAGGATAAACTAGAGGCGTGGAAAACAGAGGTAACAGTATAGACTGCACCTGTGAGAAATGGTTACAGGCCAAGCTGCCTATGTTGGTTAAAGAAAAAAAAAATCCTAGCCTTGTTGGAAATATCTGATTTAAACTTATTGCCCTGGCAAAATGACCCAAGGGCCATTGATTGCCTAAAGCTGTCTTGACTTTCAGTAATGTGCCAGCCTGCAAAAGCTAGTGTGCTTAAGAAGGAATCAGGAATATACTAGGAAATCAGACTAAAGTTAGGCTTTAGGTTAACTCAGGTTAAGCTTCTCTAACCAGTCTATGGAGAAAGTTGCAGGTAAACCAGAAGGTGTGACATTCTACTGGAACGACTGGGAGCCACTGCTACCTGACACCACGGCCCCTGCCCATTCCATTTGAGTGAGGATCAAGGAGTCTGTCATCTGGAAGAATCTAGATCTTCAGATCAGACTCTTATCATATGCAGCTGGTTTCTGCTGGAAAGTGCTTTGGATCTGCTAACTAGCTCTATTAAGAAAATTGGATATTGTAAGAAATTTTCAAGCAGACTGGCCTGCTGCTAAATTCAAAGCATGTATGACAGGCTGGAGAGTCACTTCCAGGTAATACCTGGGGTGGGAGGTGTGTCCAAGAGTATTAAATGTGTCCAGATGGATTAGGGTGTGACCTCAGAAGAGAGGGAGGTAACTGCCATCAGGAGTGCCAGGTACCAAGGTAACTGGACAGAGATTTAAACTGCTGGAAGCATCTGCATGGAGCCCTCCTGGGGGTGGATCTTACAGATGCCACTGGCCAACCTTAGGCACTTTGGAGGAACTGGAAACTGGAGAATTCCACTCTAGAACAGTTGGCTCATGATATAGAATATAGATATGGAATATAGATATAGAATATAAAATATAGATATAGAATAGTTGGCTTATGATAGTTTACTCTGGTCTGGCTTCTTAGGAGCAGCCTGTGCGTGGAGTCACAGTAAATTGCCTTGATGTAGTTGAGATAAACCAGAAAATGTAGACAGTTTAAAACTCTAGCAGCAAAGAAGCCCCAGGAAATGTAAAGAGGAAGGTTAGCATACAAAGCCTTGGAGAAAGGGATAAAGGGTTTCCTCTGGATAAGAAAGGGATTTAAAAAGTAAACTGTCACAGAATGTTCCAGTAAGTCACTGATAGTGTGAGGAAGTAAAAGATGGTGTGAGTGGGGATATGTTAAATTTTATAAGACAGATTATGGGGGCTGGGGGTATGGCCTAGTGGCAAGAGTGCTTGTCTCCTATACATGAGGCCCTGGGTTCAATTCCCCAGCACCACATATACAGAAAACGGCCAGAAGTGGCGCTGTGGCTAAAGTAGCAGAGTGCTAGCCTTGAGCAAAAAGAAGCCAGGGACAGTGCTCAGGCCCTGAGTCCAAGCCCCAGGACTGGCCAAAAAAAAAAAAAAAAAAGACACAGATTATAAAACTATATAAGGAAAGACTTTAGAGAGAAAACAAAAATGTTTCCTTTAGATTAAAAGGTTTTGGCGGGCTGGGGATATGGCCTAGTGGCAAGAGTGCCTGCCTCATATACATGAAGCCCTGGGTTCGATTCCCCAGCACCACATATACAGAAAACGGCCAGAAGTGGCGCTGTGGCTCAAGTGGCAGAGTGCTAGCCTTGAGCAAAAAGAAGCCAGGGACAGTGCTCAGGCCCTGAGTCCAAGCCCCAGGACTGGCCAAAAATAAAAAAATAAAAAAAATAAAATAAAAGGTTTTGGCATGTTAAAAGTGAGAAAGACAATCCCTAAAGTGAGGATGTAACAAATGGTAAAGTTGGTATGTAATCAAATTGGCTATAATATAAATAGGGTCAGAATTGGGGCTTCGGTGTAAAACTATGTTTATCTGTCGCATTTGTTAGGAGTTTTTATGGTATTGCGGGCACAATACCAATCTATCCCTACCGATTCTGTCAGAATCAAACTAAGCAAGGAGAACCACGATTGGTTCTCGAGTTACCTATCAGAAGGGGGGAATGAAAGGGGGAAATGAAGAGCCAGACTTTGAAGTCAGGCCCCACTTTACCACGTAAACCTGAGATAAGCAGGCCCTGTGAGCAAACCCAGGACAAGCTTATTAGGGCCCAGCCAGTCAAGAACTCTAACGACTGGGAATGCTTAACTCTAACCACCCCTAGAATGCCTCGAGCCCTGAGCCAATCAGATTTGTACTCGTAATCTTGCTTGCTTAAACACCTGATTGCTGTAACGTTGTCTATTGCCTTTATAAGCTCTGTGTAATCGCAGCTGGGGGCTGCCTCCTAACCTCCGCTGTGTCGGTGGGTAGGACAAGGCCCGGGCCGCGGCCCCGCTTGAATAAAGTCTTGCCTTGCTATTGCATTTTGGAATGTCTGAGTCTCGGTGGTCTTCTTGGTGGTGGTCTCGCGACTTGGCACAACACTGGAACTCCCAGCCATAGCTTGGCACTGGGTCTGAATGTCATACACATACCCACACACACAGAGAAAGATGAATTTATTCTGATTTGGACAAAACTGGGGAAGAGAGAAATTCCTATTCTGTCTCCTCCTTGCCCATGGCAATGTTATAGAAAAGATAAAACAGAACAGGAAGATGAGATCTGAGGACTGAGGTTCAAAGCTAGCTTAGGGTGGGCACCAGTGGCTTACACTTGTAATCCTAGCTACTAGCTAGTCTCAGCAAACAAATCCCAGAGATTCTTAACTCCAACTAATCAACAAAAACCTGGAAGTGGAGTGCTAGTTCAAGTGTTAGAGCACCAGCCTTGAGCAAAAAAAAGCTAAGCCAGCTAAGCCAGAAGGTGAGGCTCTAAGTTCAAACTCCCTCACACACACACACACACACACACACACACACGAAACAAAACTCAGGAACTATAGCTACACAGGAGGCTGAGATCTGAGGATCACAGTTCAAAGCCAGTCCAGGCAGAAAAATCTGTGAGACTTTTATCTCCAATTAACCACAAGAAAACCAGAAATGGAGCTGTGGCTCAAAGTGATAGAGCGCTAGTCGTGAGCTAAAAAACTCTGGGGCAGCAGCAAGGCCCATGATTTAAAAACAAACAAACAAACAAACAAACACTGGTCAACTCTGCTTGATAGTGACAAGGGTTTTGAGAGTGACTCACGTGCACCAAACTCACAAGGGTCTGAGTAAACATGCTGACTTAATTTATACAGATCCTCCATTCTGAAAAAAAACAAACACAAACTAAATCATCAGAAGATGTCTTCGACGGCAGGAAACAACAAAAGGACATTTGCGAAGAAATTTCTATCCCTGGGTGTGGGAAATGTTGACTTTCCTACATCAATCCCTCGTCTCTGCTGGAGAGGGCAGGTCAGGGACTCCCAAGGCTTCATGAGCAGCTCCCCGCTGAAATGCGGGAATCTTCTAGCTCACCCTTGCCTGCTGTCGGTTAATTCTGCACTGTCCTTGTAGAAGAAACCCCTCAACGGTGCCCTTGGTGAAGTCTTCCGGGTACAACTGAATGACAAACATCTCACAGCAGGTTATACCTTTTCTTTATAAGATGCGCCCAGTAGCTTAAACCTTGCAGCCATTTATTTATTCTGGGACTCCAACTACTCGGGGTGCCAATAGCCAAGGGGTCACTTGTTTTGATGGTTTTCAGCTCCCAACACCCTCGAATGCAGTCCCTTCTTGTCTGGATTTCAATCGGTTCGCTGGAAGGCACTCTCAGGTCCGTTTTCCATACACACAGGGCCCAAGGCACGGTACAAGACGCTTCACTCCCGCAGGTCCCCGCGGGTCCCCGCGGGCGCTGAGTTCGAGACCCAGGACACGTGGCGCGCGACCTCCGGGGTCTTCTTCTGGGGAGGGGGTGGCAGCATTCGGCGGGCAAATTCCTTGCTCCCGCAACTTCCACACCGAACTTCCCACCCGCAGCTTAGAACCCCGCAGAAATGAGGCTAGACCCTCGAGGACAACGCACCGGGAAAGCCCTTCCCCGCCGCTGGGAGGCGGGCCGGAAGTCGGACACTGCCCCGCCCTCAAACCCTCATTGGGCGGACTCACCGGAAGCTAGGCGGGCTTTCCCCAATTCTGGCTTCGTATTGGCTGCTACCTGGGAACCTGGCCCCCTCCTGGCTCCTCATTGGCGAGGGTCTCGCGCGGAGGGAGTGCGCAGCCCGGGCCCCGGCCCTTTGTGCAGCCCTCTCCATTTCAAACGCCAAGTCGAGAACGCGGCGTCGTTCGCCCGCTGCAGGCCGCGCGGCCTCCCCCACCCCCGGGCGCCTGGTCCCCGGAGGCTTCGCGTCTAGCGGAAACCAGGGGGTCCGGAACGGTTCCTTGGCGGAACCTCTGAGAGGAGGCCCCGGGAGTGCTCTGAGGGACGGACTGTGGCGGGCCCCGCCAAGTTGGGAGGGAT
The DNA here is from genome assembly GCF_023159225.1 of Perognathus longimembris pacificus. Taxonomy (NCBI): domain Eukaryota; kingdom Metazoa; phylum Chordata; class Mammalia; order Rodentia; family Heteromyidae; genus Perognathus; species Perognathus longimembris. The sequence goes on from NC_063161.1 coordinate 159,523,690, forward strand.
GGCGGCGGACGAGGCGGCGCCGCGGGCCGCGGTGCCGGTGGAGCTGCAGCGGCGGCGGCTGGTGTGCGTGGAGTACCCGGGCGTGGTGCGCGACGTGGGGAAGATGCTGCGCACGCTGGGCGGGGAGGAGGGCGTCTCCCGGGTAAGGAGCGGGGGGTCCTGCGGGGCGGCGGGGGCGGGGCCGAGCGCGGGGGCGGGGCTGGCGGACGGGGGAGGAGCCGAGAGCGGGGGGCGGGGCTGGCGGCCGGGGGGGGGGTCAGGGCCGCGGTTGCTCTGGTGACGGGGGTGGGCGGTCCCGCGCGGCCGGGGGGCGGGGCTTTGCGTTCCCGGGGAGCCGGGGTAAGGGAGGAGATGAGTGGGCAGGACCGGGTGGGAAGGGGGGTCGCTCCCCTCGGGGTTAAAGGTTGCCAGACACTCTTAAGTGTTTTGTGTGCTGTGGGGCTTGAACCCGGGGCCTGCCATCTGCCCCTGAGCTCTTTCCGCTCAAGGCCAGAGCCACAGCTCCCTTTTTGGTTTTCTGGTGGTCAATTGGATGTGAGTTTCATGGACTTTTCCTGCCCCGGCTGGTTTCGAACTGTGATCCTCAGATCTCAGCCTCCTCAATAGACAGGATTACAGGCGTGAGTCACAGTGCATTTTAAATCAGATATGCTAGCTGGGTGCAGGTGGCTCACGCCTGTAATTCTAACTACTCAGGAGGCTGAGATCTGAGGATCACAGTTGGAAGCCAGCCTGGGCTGAAAAGCCCTGGTGAGACTCTTACCTCCAATGAACCACCAGAAAACTGAAAATGGCACTGTGGCTCAAAGTGGTAGAGCCCTAGTTTTGAGCAAAAGAGCTCAGGGACAGCACCCATGCCTTGAGTTCAAGACCCAAGACCAACAAAATCCGTCAGTCAGATATGCTTTCTGCCATGGTCACTGCTGAATGTTTGCTAGATTGTTGTTAGTTAGGCAGAACCAGCATTCCAAGGGTATCCAGGTTAGCTGAGGGTTATCATGATATCAGAGAGAGAAAATTTACTTTTTCCTCAGCAATTTCGTGACACCTCCCTACCTTCCGCAAACTATAAGATGAAATATTACTTTTTTTTTTTTTTTTTTTTTTGGGTTTTTTTTTGGCCAGTCCTGGGCCTTGGACTCAGGGCCGAAGCACCGTCCCTGGCTTCTTCCCGCTCAAGGCTAGCACTCTGCCACTTGAGCCACAGCGCCGCTTCTGGCCGTTTTCTGTATATGTGGTGCTGGGGAATTGAACCTAGGGCCTCGTGTATCCGAGGCAGGCACTCTTGCCACTAGGCTATATCCCCAGCCCTGAAATATTACTTTTGATGAAAAAAATTTATATGCCACTTACAAGAAATTATTTTCAAGTTAGTACTGGGAAACTATTTTAATTTTTAATCATCCTTCACACCCATCTGATATACCTGTTACACTTAGTTTTCGTAAGATAATTGCTTTCAAAGGAAAATATTCATTTTTATTTGAAAGTCTGCTTTATATAGAGAGCTAATAAATGTTACTTCCTGTCCAGTCGTGAATATTAAAAGTATTTTATTTCATGATAAACCTGTGAAGGAGACTATTTGTCCGGATTTTGTCCTCATTTTATGGAGAGACTGGATTTAAGAAATGAGTCTTTAGGGACAATAAAGAACTCAGAATGGCTGGGTGCCGGTGGCTCCTGTCTGTAATCCTAGCTCAGGAGGCTGAGACCTCAGGGTCGCAGTTCCAAGCCAGCCCACACAGGAAAAGTCTATGAGACCCCTACCTCCAATGAATCAGCAAAACGCTGGAAATGGAGACATGGCTCAAATGGTAGGAAGAGTGCCAGCCTTGAGTCAAAAATCCAAGTGAGAGAGGGAGGTCCTGAGTTCAAGACTCCATACAGACACAAAGGAAAAGCTCAGAATGGGCTACGGAAGGGCTTTGTGGAGGGAGGACCTCCCCACCCTGTTGGATGTGAGCTGCTCACCGCTCTTCCCGTCTTCTGTGGTCTTGCTGCAGATCTACACAGACCCTACCAAAAGGCTGGAGCTGTACTTCCGGCCCAAGGACCCATACTGCCACCCAGTGTGCGCCAACCGCTTCAGTACCAGCAGCTTGTTGCTGCGGATCAAGAAAAGGACGAGACGGCCCCGAGGGGAGCCGGGGGCTGAGGCTCGCCCCCGAGTTTCCTTCAACATGGAGATCCTCGGCATCGTCTCTACCATTTACAAATTTCAGGGTACTGAGAAGCCTTGGGGGATGGGGGGTGTGGGGTTATTTGAAGGCCTGCTGTAGACAGACAGACAGACAGACACACACACTCCTTTGTTACCAGGGAAGTGGCTAGGATGTGCCCAGGTCAGGGCTGTGGGGACCACAGAGCATAAGCTCCGTGCTGGAAGTGGCCCTGTCCCGTGGGCTCTGTGAGGGCACTGTCAGCTTTAAGGAAAGCCACTGTGGGGGGCAGATCACACCGGTGGGCAGTTCGTTTCTCCTAGGTTTTCGAACCCTCCCAATCTTTTGGTTTATTTTGCTTTATTTGGTTTTGTGTTTGTTTTAAGATGGATCTGGCTGTGTAGTCCAGACTAGCCTAAACTCCTCAGCTTAAGTGACCCTCCCATCAGCGATTAGAGAAGTGTACAGCTATGTCCCGCTTCCCTTTGTCTTCACTGGAGATTAAGCCTCCTCTTGAGTCTTTCCAGCTCACGGCCCGACTCCCCTCATGCTCCTTGGAACTGGCTGCCTTCTGCGGGGTCGGCTTACAGTCACGTTTGCTACTTACAGGGAACGTCAGGGAGGACATAGGATGACAGGCTGAGAGGCAGGGTGGAAAACAGCATAGACTTTGGAATTTGGCCTGCCTGGCCCCCGTGTGTCTTTGGGCAGGTAGCTTGGCTGGTCAGTCCCTGAGTATGCCCTTGAGACAGTGTTGTTCCCCAGGCACAGCGGAGGCCCAGGCACATGACCAACTAGAGGGGCTGGGAAGGCGACCTGGCGGTAGAGTGCCTGCCTAGCATGCATGAAACCCTGGGTTCGATTCCTCAGCACCACATACACAGAAAAAGCGGGAAGTGACGCTGTGACTCAAGTGGTAGAGTGCTAGCCTTGAGCAAAAAGAAGCTCAACGACAGTGCTCAGGCTCTGCGTTCAAGCCCCAGGACTGGGGAGAAAAATTACCATCTAGACTTAGATGTGCCCACAGTTACAGCTGCTGTTTTAAGGCAATTAGAAGAGACTAAGAATTGAGACCAGAAAAGGAGACTGGAGAGAGGGGAGGGGAGGGTGGTGATGAGAACCGGCCCTACCCCTGGCCAGGCCTTGGTGCCAGTCGTCCTTGTCTGTGGTGCACTACCAGCGAGGGCTGTCCGTTCTGGAGCAGCGGGTCTGACCAGTGGGTCATCAAAGATTGCGTATGGAAGTTCCCTGCTGCTCGGTGTGGCATCTCAGGCTTCGTGTAGCCAGGCCCCAAGTGGCTGTACACAGGCTGCCTTGAACTTCACCCTAGCTGTCCTGTAGCTCCCCTGCCCCCGCCCCCCATCGCTGCACAGCTGGCTCCGAGCCGGGCGGCAGCTGCCTGTTCCCGGGCGGGTGCCCTGTGGAGGTGTCATCTGTCCACTTCTCTTTCCAGGAATGTCTGACTTCCAGTTCTTGGCTGCGCATACGGAAGAGGGCCACAAGCACGTGTCCATGTACAACAAGGTGCTCCTGCTCAAGCCCGAGAAGGAGGCTTTCTTCCAGCAGGAAGTACCGCTCTACATCCCCCCGCCCATCTTCTCCCGGCTAGACACCCCCGTGGACTATTTCTACCGCCCGGAGACACAGCACCGGTAAGAACGCCTCCTCGGCAGGAGGCCTCAGCTTCCCCATCCCCAAACGGGGGTGACGGTGTTGCTCAGCTGAGGTGTTGGTTTGAATTTCAAAAGCGCATGTCCTGGGCTGGGGATATGGGCTAGTGGCAAGAGTGCTTGCCTCGTATACATGAGGCCCTGGGTTCCATTCCTCAGCACCACATATACAGAAAACGGCCAGAAGGGGCGCTGTGGCTCAAGTGGCAGAGTGCTAGCCTTGAGCAAAAAGAAGCCAGGGACAGTGCTCAGGCCCTGAGTCCAAGACCCAGGACTGGCCAAAAAAAAAAAAAAAAGCACATGTCCTCAGTGCAGAAGGAGCCCTTCGTAAGCGAGGGCCTGGTAATCGCCAGATTGGCTCTGACCCCACAACCCTTGGGCACACAGAACTTGGAGGTCTCCCTTGCTCCGTGCCTGCTTGTTGTTGATGGGCTGTTGTTGATGGGTTGTTGGGCCTCGTGGTCACCGGCAGTGTGACCGCCCCACCTCCGCCCGTCCCACGGCCTCGCCGTGGCAGTCGCAGGCAGAGATCTCATAGCCGTCCTTGCAGTCTGTCTTTCTCTGCTGCCTCCCTTCGCCACGCTCAGCCCCAGTGTGGCCCCCCTGTGGGCTGCCTCCTGGTCTGCCCATCTGCCTGGAGGCTGCTTCCGACGCTGACCAGTCCCCACTCACCAGAGCCGTCCCCCAGTCTCCCCTGCCTCTCCTTGGGTCTTGCTCACGGTGAACTCGGCCACCGCCTGTCTCCTCTAGATCGTGGGCTTCTGGGGATGCGCACCAATCCCCTTGAAGCACCGATTTGCTTTTCTTGCACGGGGGGCTGTGAAAGCTTGATGGACTGAATGCATAGCTCGCCGTGCCCCTAGTCAAGCCACGTGCTAGTCACAGGAAACGGGCTTTTCACGTAGCCCCCCGGGGGGCCGCACAGGCCAGCCTGGGCGCTGTCAGAGGCTGGCTTTCTCCTGGAGGCCAGCCACACACTGACGTACAGGAGTGAGCTTGCTTACGTGGAAGAGCCACGGCTGAGCAGCATAGAAACGAGAGAAGGAGAACCAGGGTGGAAGTTTCCCGGCGTGCGACGGGGAACGCTCACCGGCGGCGTGGCGATGCCGAGCTTGCGCTCCGTCCAGCCTCCTCGTGGCTCTCCCCCTCTCACAAACGGGGAGCCGGGACCACTCAGGGGCGCCAGGCCACGTGCCAGGTGTCGATCCCCAGTCCCCCCACTCCTCGGGCCTGCAAGCCTTACTGCTACGCTGTCCTTACTTTGGCGTGCCTTCTTTAAAAAAAAAAAACGCACATAAAGACAGCATTTTATTAATTAATTAATTTCTTTATTTTTCCAGTCCTGGGCCTTGGACTCAGGGCCTGAGCACTGTCCCTGGCTTCTTTTTGCTCAAGGCTAGCACTCTGCCACTTGAGCCACAGTGCCACTTCTGGCCGTTTTCTGTATATGTGGTGCTGGGGAATCGAACCCAGGGCTTCATGTATACAAGGCAAGCACTTTGGCCACTAGGCCATATTCCCAGCCCCAAATGGCATTTTAAAATGTTTCGCATTGTAAGGTCCCCAAAGGCAAAAATTTGGCCTGTTTTGTTCTCTGCTGCAACGGCGGTGCCCGGAACAAAGCCTGGCTTGAGAAGGGCTCTCTGCCCGTATTGGTGGGCCCGTATTGGGACGGAAGCTTTTGGAGATGAGATTAAACAACTAAAAGGACAGTTTGTAAACGGGCCCGTGGGGGGGGGGGGGGTGGTGTTCCCCTAAGGCACTCTTCCCCAGGGAGTTTTGAGCAGCCTTCCGCAAAAGGGGCTGGCTGGGCCGGTGTGGTGCCGATCCAGGAGCCTCACACGGAAGCCAGCAGGTGCCAGAGTGCACTGGGAGGCGTAAGAAATAGACTGTGCCGTGCCAGGCACCAGGGGCTCACGCCTGTAATCCTAGCTGCTCAGGAGTCTCACGCCTGAGCATCCCGGCTTAAGGCCAACCAGGACAGACAAGTCCACGAGACTCTTTATCTCCAATTAAACACCAAAAGCAAAAGCCAAGCCAAGCTGGAAGTAGAGCTGTTGCTCAGGTGGTAGAGCACTAGCCTTGAGCAAAAAAGGCCAAGAGCAGTGACCAGGTTCCGAGTTCAAGTCTCAGGACCAGCACCAATCTGTGTGTGTGTATATGCCTATATGTGTAATAGTAATGTATATATTTATAATAATAAACACATAAATTGTGCTGTGCTGGTAGACACCTCAGCAGTCAGAAGGACGGCCCAGGATGATTGCGGTCTGGAAGGGCGGGCACTTTCCCTTTCTTCATGAAAACCTTTCCATCCTTGGGTCCTGACCCCCAAACCTCTCGTGGCCCAGGGCACTTTTTTGAAGGCTGAAGTCTGAGACCACAGGGCAGCAAGGCTGCGTTCTGGGCGGGGGGCCAGGGGGCTGAGGTAGACACAGGCTGAGGGGCGGGTGCCTTAACAGAGAAACCCGGAGGGTGGGCTGAGGGGTTTGGGTGTGAGGCAGGCGGACACTCAAGGACAGCATTTGTACCCACGGCTTGGCGCAGACCGGAAGCCTTAGAGGCATATTGTTACCTGCTCTTAGGAAGATTCTGAGCGTGAGGTGTGGTATCACTCGCCTGTCATGCCAGCCTGGAGCGAGTTCAGGGCCAGCCAGACTATCTCAAAACAAATACGTAAGTAGAAAGTGCAACAGTCCTGGCAGGTTGAGAATGGAGTGGGAATAAACTCTCAGGTGCCCCTTGCCTTCTTGTCTTGACTCTTCCCTTCACCCTCACCCCTGAAGCCTAGCCCGCCCCAAGAGCATGAAGCGTGTGTCTCTAAACCCCGGCTCGCTCCGTGCCGGGGCTCCTTCAGGTTCCCGGGGAGCCGGCCAGCCCGCGCCACGCCTCGCCTTTGGTCGATGCCCCTCGGGTCTGCTCAGTCTGTCACCTACCCCGCTCCCGCCCCAACTATTTTTTTTCCGATCAGGCGGGTAAATTGTCCTTCTTAGGGAAAAGCAAATAATACAAAAATCGTCTCAAAAGAAAGATGTTTCAACACCTCTGGGATGTGGGGGGTGTTTGGGTTTCCCCTCCACAAACAATTTACCCTGATAGTCAGAAACAAACATGCATCCATCGAAGACGGAGGCGCCGGTCTGCTCTGCGGCCTGGCGGTGGATGGCAGGCAGCACGGAGCCCCGGCTCCGCTTGGTGGGGCCAGCAGGAGCGGTTCCCAAGCCCGGGGCGAGCCAGGGAGGAAGGCCAGCTGCCCCGGGGCCCCCGGCCTCTGCTCCTTCCTGCCTTGTGTGTTTATCCGTTTCTGGCACACAGAAAGAGCCTGTCCCTTTTCCCTGGGCCTCTGTTGACCTTGGTGCGCTGCTGGCCCTCATGGGGAACCGGGCCTGACCTCCCCCTCACGGGCCCCGCTCTGGGTCTGAGGAACTGAGCCCTCTGTGAACACGGGTCATGGTGACACAGACCCCAGCGACCATGAAGACCAGCCATCCCTTCTACAGAAAGGCCTCCTCTCCCCCCAACCACCCCGGCTCCCTGCGGTATCAGGGTCTTCGGGGGGGAAATCTCAGAGCAAGATGAAGCTGTACCTGTCAGGGAGGAAAAGCACAGACCAATCCGTGGTTTCAGCTTCCTCCCCAGTGTGCAGATGAGGTGAACACACGGCAAAATCCAGCCAGGCCGCTGCCGTGTGCCCCTAACAATCCATCCCCATTACTGAGGAGGCTGGGGGAGCGTGATAATTTAAAAGGCAAAAACCACCTAAATGACATTGCAGGGCGCAGGACGCTGCTTGATCCACTGGAAATGGCGTCTTAGGTGGGTGGGTATGGAGGAAGCACAGGCAGCTGCGTGCCGGCCTCAGGGGCTCTGGGGCACTGGCTCCAAGTATGTCAGGAGACACCCCCCTCTGTGTGTTCTAGAATTTGTGTGTATGTGTGTGTGTGTCAGTACCGGGGCTTGATCTGAATGCCTTGCACTAGCTCTTTTTGTTCAAGGCTGGCACTCATCACTTGAACCACACTCCACTTGTGTCTTTTTGCTGGGTAGTTGGAGATAGGAATCTCTTAAATTTGTCGGCCTAGGCTGGCTTTGAACCATGACCCTTAGATCTCAGCCTCCTGAGTAGCTAGGATGACAGGTGTGAGCCACCAGTACCTGGCTAGAATTCTTTTTTTTTTATTAATTGGACATAAATTTTTTTACAAGGTGTTGTGCAAAGAGGGTGCAGTTACATAGTAGGGCAGTGTGTACATTTTTTATGATATCTTACGACCTGTTTTTCTATTCCTTGTCTAGGTCAGGTTGACATATATACAATATACAATGTATCAAGAACATATACAGTATTCACAGACTTGGTCTCTACTGTCTCTCCGTCTCCCTTTGTTAACAGTCATATATCAGGGAGATCATGCCCCTTTGTTTTCTGTGTTCTAGGCTTGTCTCACTCAACATTATTTGTTCGAGTTCTGACCATTTCCCTGCGAATAACAGTATTTCACCATTCCTAATCGCTATGTAGTATTCCATTGTGTATAAGTACCATATTTTTTGGATCCATTCGTCTGTGGAGGGGCATCTGGGTTGTTTCCATATTTTAGCTATTGTGAATTGTCTGGCTAGAATTCTTGGTGTGTGTACCTGTGTGCTTTAAGACTTCTAGTGTTCACAGAAAACTAACATCAAGGTGCAGGGCTTTGCCTATGAGGCACACATCCTACCCCTTTACCAGCATCCCCACTAGAGGGGTCCACAGACTCCCCCGCGCAAGCCTCCATGACACATCGCCGCCCAGCTCCCGTCCCCGTGCCGTCCCTCTTACACCGGATGCCCTGGGCCGTGGGCCGGTGGAACGCTCGCTGTTCACCTCTGAGCTTTGATGGTACCGTTTGTTCAGTGGTCTTGGTTGTCAAGGTGCTTCTGAGCCAGAGCCATGTTCTGCTAGGTGCAGGCCAGGTAACTAAGGCCTGGTGGAGGCCGGGCTCCTTTGGTTTGTGTCCCCTGGGGGTCTTGTGTCACATGCTCTTGAGGCGAGCTTTCTGATTCCTGTGGCTCTAGTTACTTCCTCAGGTAGTCCTTCCTTGTAAGATTGCTCTGGAAGTTAAATAAGTGAGTCATAGAGAAGCAGCGTCGGTAGGCGTAGCTTGTCCCTGCGTTAACAGCCGTAACTGATGTCACTGTTTCCAGCCCGTGGACATGTATGTAGGCGGGGTGATGCCAGGCCGGGTTCGATGGCATTGCAGCGGGAAGGCTGCTAGCTTGAGGTGCTCTTTCCTGCACTCTGGTCTCTGGGGCCTTGGGCCTCGTCCAGAGCCCCTCCAGGCCACCACTGGCCGTGACAGCCCCCTCTCTGTCCTCAGTGGGCAGCCTGAGAGTTGGGGTCCTTCGCCAGGCAGCACTGGGGTCGTGGCCTCCCTGGATTTCCAGGCCGAAGGCGCCCAGCCGGCCTCCCCCGCGTGCTGCCCTGGCCTGTTCCTCAGAGGGGCCTCTCCGCGTCTCTCTGTGCCCCCCAGGGAAGGCTACAACAACCCCACCATCTCGGGGGAGAACCTCATCGGCCTGAGCCGGGCCCGGCGCCCCCACAATGCCATCTTCGTCAACTTCGAGGAAGCCGAGGTGCCTGTGCAGCCCCTGGAGGCGGCGGTGAACACGTGGAAGAGGGCCTGCACCAACCCCATAGACCAGAAGGTGGAGGAGGAGCTGAGGAAGGTGAGGCTCCGGCCGGGCCCGCCGCGCTGGGCCGTCCTGCGGTGCTTTGCCCCCGTGTTTACGCAGCTGCCTCCTTCCCAGCTCGCTGCGCGCTCGGCTCCGCGCGCTCTGTGAAATCTCCTTCATTGGCACACAGGAATTTTCCACCTCCAGGTGCCTCTGATACCACGTTAGTATCAGCCAGCCGTTCTTGGGTGGTTGTTTTTTTTTTTTGCCGGTCCTGGGGCTTACACTCAGTGCCTCAGCTCTGTCCCTGAGCGCCACTTCTGGCTTTTTCTGTGTATATGGTGCTGAGGAATCGAACCCAGGGCTTCACGCATGCGAGGCGAGCGCTCTGCCACGAAGCCGCATGCCCGGCCTCCGCCAGGCATTCCTAGGGTTGAAAATTCTTCTTAGAACTCTGGAAGTGGGTGCGTTGCTGGGCAGCGACCTCACCGCTGGGAGCTTGGTGTCGGGGTGTCTCGTCCTTGGGCCCGCGGGCCTCACTGCAAGGTCTCCTTGGGGTGCACCCGCTGACCGTGGCCAGCTTCACACCCGGCCCCGGGGAGAGGTGGGGTGTGCTTGTGAAGACACGCGTCGTAGAATTTACGGTGGTCGCTGGGAAGTGGGACAGACACAATAAGTTCACCCCCTCAGCCCTGGGAGCCCCGGCCCGCTGGCCTGTGGCCACGATGGTCCTTGCCTCTGCCCCCCCCCCCCGCCCCCAGGGCCCCTTCACTTTCACCCTGTCCCGACCGAGGCACCTGTCTTCCAGATTGGGCACTCGGGGGTTCCAGGCCCCTGTCGGCCCTGCTCTGGGGCACTGTGGGCTGTGACCTTGCGGTCACCTCAGGATGCCCGAGTCCCCCACTTTCGCTTGGCACATGAAAGACGCAGTCTACGCCCCTGCGTGGCAGGGGGTGGCGGGGAGGGAAGGGGAGGGGAGGCAGGGAAGTGTGGCACGTTCCAGAAGCCGGAGCTGCTCGTTGAGCCCCTGCCTCCACCACCTCCGTGGGGCACTGGACACGCTGGGGAGGTGTGGGGGGGGCGGGGGGGGAGCGCTGCTGGAGCCCATCTCAGCCTCTGCCCTTGACCTCGCCCAGCTGTTCGCCATTCGTCCCATCTGGTCGCGCAATGCGGTCAAGGCCAACATCAGCGTCCACCCGGACAAGCTCAAGATCCTGCTTCCCTTCCTGGCCTACTACATGGTGAGTGGCGGGCGGGCGGCGGGCGGCCTCCCTCGGCGCCCCGCCGAGAGCCCTGAGGGCCCGCAAAGCCGGCTCCAAGTGCCCCGTTTCCCACGGCCCGCGTGCCCGCCCCTCCTCCTGGTGGTGTTGTGCCTCGCTCATGGGAACAGCGTGGTACAGAGTGGCCTGTGGTGAGACCTTGCCAAGGACCAGGACGGCACTGAGCAGCATGGCACCCCCATCCTGCCGCCCCCCCCCCCCCCGCCGTGAGCAACACGTGGCAGAACCACCAGAGGCCCAGCCGCGCGCGCGCTGCGGAGCCCCGGCCCCTCGTGTGACAGTACCTCACACCCCAGTTCCCCCTGCGTTGTTAGTGGAGGAAAGGGGTCCCGCCCATCAGCATCAGGGGAGCCCTCAGAGAAGGGAACGGGATGGTGGGTGGGATGTGAGACGCGTGTCCCCTCTGTCCGATTGGACTCTGGAAAGCCACCTCCCCCGTCCCCTTAGTCCTTCAGAAACGCTCTTCCCGGACAGGCGACCTCCCTCCTGGCACGGTGGTACGGGCTCCTGATCGTCACCTCCCTCTTGTGGGCAGCAAGGCCCGGAAAGGCCAGCTGGCTGTCCAAAGTGCCCGAGCCCTGTCCCCCGCTCTCGGGCTTCGCCGCCCCGTGCGGAGGTCAGGCCCCGCACACGCGCCCCTTTCCCATCCGCAGATAACGGGCCCCTGGAGAAGCCTGTGGATCCGGTTTGGCTACGACCCCCGCAAGCACTCGGAGGCCAAGATTTATCAAGTCCTCGACTTCCGAATCCGTTGTGGAATGAAATACGGTAAAAACCAAAAGCTTTGCTTTCTTTGTCTTTGTCCCTTCCCACCTTTCTGTTCAGACTTCCCAGCATTCTGTTATACTAAGGATAAGGGGGGCGCGGTAGCTTGGAAACGGGGGGGCCCAGGCCTCGCCCAGCAGCACCGCTTCTGAGCCACAGTCAGTGGCCTGTGGGCCTGGACCTGCTAAGCGCGAATAAGCCGGGCTGGCAGCCAGGCCCCGCGGCCCTGTGCCCAGCCCATGTGGGCAGTGCTCCTCCCTCCCCCAGCCCATGTGGGCAGTGCTCCTTTGGCGTGGCAGGTGGGCAGTGCTCCTCCCTCCAGTGTGGCAGGTGGGGTCCTTTGTCAGGAGATGGACCCGGAACCAGGTTTTGCCTGTAGACCAGAGTCAGGAACCTTTCATCTGTCAAGGGCCATTCGGACAGTTGCGTTGCCATTTGTGGGCCGTGTTTCATGATCATCACCGGCAGGGGCTCGGAAGCCAGCGAGGAACATGCGGGAAGCTTACATGGCTGTCCTGTTCCACGCCAGCCTTGCGGGGCCCGGGAGCCGGCCCCCCCACCCCCCCCACCCCCCGCCTTAAGGTAAGCTCCGGGCTGCCCCCTCCAGCACGCTCTCTCCTGACTACAGGCGGCAGCGAGATGCCTGTCAAGGCGAAGCGCAGCACCTACAACTACAGCCTGCCCATCACCGTCAAGAAGACGCGTAAGTGGGCGGCGGGGCGGGAGGCGCGGCCGGGGGCCCGGCAGCAGAGCCAGCGGGTGCGGGAGGGCGGGTGGGCCGGCTTCCCCGCTCTGAGGCCGCCGGCTCTGCTTCGCTCCCATGCAGCCAGCCAGCTCGTCACCATGCATGACCTGAAGCAGGGCCTGGGCCCGTCGGGGGCGTCCGGCCCACGGAAACTGACCTCCAACAAGTATAAGCTCAAGGTGGGTGTCTGGAGCAGGGTGGGGAGGGCACGGGGCGGGGGGGGGGGGGAGGAGGCGTCCCCTCTGTGGACATAGGGGCCGGGCTTTGGGACGGCTTTGTCCGCCCAGAGCCACCCTGGGACCCTCCACAAACACAACCCAACCGTGTGGGGCCGTGAGAATTGTGGGCGTCTGGGGGAGGCGGCGATCAGGCTCAGCAGCTGTGTGTGTGTGGCCCCTGGGGAGCCGGGCCCCCCGAGGCCTGGAACCGCTGCAGGAACGGCGGAATCGGGAGCACACCCGGACACTGACCTAGACCAGACGGTCTGGGGCCCAGTGGTCGGGCGTGGGCAAGACCAGGGCCCTCCCAGTACCACCACCCAACGGGAGCTAGTGGGCGCGCCCCGAACCACCCACGCTGCTCCTCTGGCCGAGCTGCAGCCCTGCGGTGAGGGCAGCAGGCACGAGCCACGGGACGCGCCTGCCCCCAGCGCCGTCCTTGCGCCCCAGGTTTCCCAGGCTCCGGCTCGGGGTGACTGTCAGCCTGCACCAGTCCTTACCCCAAGGGCCGTCCCCGTCCCGGAGCCGGGGAAGGGGGGCACTCTTGCTCCTCCGCCTTCCCCTCTGCAGCACGCAGGGGTCCAGGGCGGTCCATGAGGAGCAGCAGGCAAGGAATGAGGCCAGCCGTGGAGGATGGCACGGGAGGCCGAGCCCAGCACGGGCGGGGCCAGCTCCGTGCTGCAGCTGGGCTGGGGGGTGGGGGTGGGGGGGGTGGGGGTGGGCTCCTGAGGGCCTGGCTGCCATGTGGGCTGCTTCACATCTGCTGCCCAGCCTCTGCCTGGCGGCCCACCCTGGTCTTGGTGGCCAGCCAGCCTCGTGGAGACCCCCGGGAAGCCTGCAGTGTGGCCCCGGGCTGTGCTAACCACCCCGCTCCCCCTCCCCCAGGAGTCGATCTATATCTTCCGGGAGGGCGCCTTGCCCCCCTACCGCCAGATGTTCTACCAGCTGTGCGACTTGAATGTGGAGGGGTGCGTACTTGAGGGGCCCTGGCCGCGGAGGGGCTGGGGGTGGGACTGGGCTGTACGTGGAAATACAGAGCGCAGGAACAGCCTCGTGAAGCGAAGCCTGCGGCCCTGCTGGACCACTGCCCCCCCCCCTGCCCCCCCGGGGTCCAACAGAGCCGGCCTGTTCTTAATGGCATTTGAAAGGGAGGGGGTGGGGCCCCGGCAGTGGGTGGGGTGGGGGGAAAGCCACACTTGCCAGGCAGATGTGCCCGGGCCATATCCAGCTGTGTGCAGACTGGGGGGTCCAGAGGCCATGCACGCCAGGGGCCCCCACGGGGCGCACGCAGCCCTGCCCGGGCCTCAGCCCGTGCCACGTTTCTCGGCACAGCCACCTCTGCTGGAGGCAGCCCGGGCCCCTGCCGCCTCAGCTCCCTCCCCCTCCCCGCAGCGGCTCCCGCCCCGGGCCTGTGGCACGCAGCCTCTCTTGCCCACAGGTTGCAGAAGATCATCCACCGCAATGACGGGGAGGAGACCGCGTGCACCGAGCGGGACGGCTGGTGCCTCCCCAAGACCACCGACGAGCTGAGGGACACCATGTCCCTCATGATCCGGCAGACCATCCGCTCCAAGAGGCCTGGTGAGGGCTGGGGCCGCGGGGTGGGGTAGGACGAGGCAGAGGGGCGGGGGTACAGCCCGGGGCAGCCAGCCCTGCTCTTCCAGCACAGGTGGGCTAGCTCTGCCTCACCTCCTTCCACCAGGGGGGCGGGGGGCGGGCAGGGGGCACCGTGGCCTATCACTCTGCATTCCCCAGGTCCTGGCCAGCCAGGGAGTGGGGCGAGCCCTCCTGGGCTGAGGGTCTGGGAGGGCTCAGGGGAGCAAGGGGCCTTGCAGGAGGCCCTCCTGAGGTTCGATCAGAGGGTGGCCGGGCCGCTGGCCAGGACAGAGCCTTTTGGTTTGGGGTTTAAGACAGGATCCAGAGTGTCTTGTAGTGTGTAGATTCTCTTGCCTCTGGTTCCCAAGTGCTGGGATTAGAGGTGTAAACACCATGCCTGGCCATCGCGTCCTGAGGCTGCCCGTGGTTTCTCTCAGAGAGTTGAAGAGGTGCCTGTTAGGGTGTTCTCTCCCCCACCCCCCCACCCCGTCCCCTGATGCCCACAGCAGCTGCCCTCGTTCTGGGGCCCAGGTACTGTCATGGTAGACGGTCCTCCAGGAGCCCCACGGCCTGTTTGGTGCCATCCAGGAAGCCTGCGCTGGGACCCTCGTGACCTTGTTTCCTCCTGGCCAGCTCTCTTCTCCAGCCCGGACAAGGCTGACCCTGCAAAAGAGCAGCTGATGTTCGAATCTGGGGAAGAGGAGGAGGAGGAGGAGGAAGAGGAAGAGGAGGAAGATTTCAAGCCCTCGGACGGAAGTGAGAATGAGATGGAGACAGAGATTCTGGACTACGTGTGACAAAGCCCTGGGCCCCAGGCTGGCCGGTGAGACTGGTGTTCCCCCTCTCCCTCCCCCCCCCCCAACGAGGGAGCCGGGGCAGGCAGGTTCCCACTGCTACCGCACAAGTGATAAGCGGGCTGCGGCGGCGGCGGCTGTGGTCGCCCTCCGCTCTAGGGGTGGTTGGGGTGTCCTTGGCTACACGCACCCATACCCAACCCACACGTGGGGTCCGAGCAGTGGGGGGCGCGGCTCAGCATGCTCTTGTCCCGGGAGTGACACGCTTCTCGAGGCCCAGGACTGTGGGCACTGAGTCTGCCCTTCGCTCCAAATCCCATCTGTCTGGGGTAGCTTTGGTAAAAGCCGCCCCACTGGAACTGCCCCACCAAGCCGGCGTTCCCACGGAGTGTGTGGGTCTCCGCACGGCGTGGGGCCCCCTGGGAGGCTCCTCGTGCCGTGGGGTTTTCTCGCACCCCATGGTCCCTTTACTCCTGTGCTGTAGTTCCCGTGCCCCGCCCCTGGCGGGAGAGACGAGGAGGCCATTCCCAGCGGCGCAGCTCTGCAGAAGTTCCCCGAAGCAGACAGACCTATGGCCTGCAGCTTCCGGGAGGAACCAGGCCCACCTCCCCGGAGAGCGCCCTGGAAGCTTCCCGCCGTGCCCACGGGGCAGCTCAAGTCACACCGTCTCCAAAGCCAGATGCCTCAAGCCCACCCCAGCCTGCGGATCGGTTCCTGGAAAGCCCTCCCCCAAGGCAAGACTGGCGGCCTGACGGGCAGCCCGGCCAGAGCTGCAGCTCCCTGGCCTGCAGAGAAGGCTCACCGCAGAGGCGGCGGGAGAAGCAGCGCCCCGCCCCCCCCCCCCCCCAGTCCCCCTCTTGGTGAGACCTCCCTCTGGAGCCCCTGGCCCTGCTCTGGGGATGTCTCAGCCGTGGCCACTCCCACTCCTGACGCCCCATCTTCCAGGGCCTTCCTGGTCCCTGGGCAAATCTGAGGCGGGTGCTGGGGTAGCCGCCCCCCCTCCTCCCGCCCCCCAGGCCCTGCTCCCCACAGCCCAGGCCACGCCCACGCTGCCTTAGAGCTGACTGGAAGGGCTTTATTGAAGTCTACTCAAATTCCAAAAGTATGGCTGTTCTCTTATACAATAAAAGTGGTTTATTTTGAAACATCTCCCAAGTGCTGGATGCTCCGTGGGGCCCATTTACCCATCACCTGACTTCAGGGTTTGAGATTTGCCAAATGCAAAGTTCGTTCCCCATCCTCAGGATTTCGTGTCATTCTCCATTTGTGCTTGTTTTGCTGAATTGTTTTAAGGAAATCCACACTTCCTTGCCTGAAATAGAACTTTATCCTTTTTTCTTTTTCTTCACTTGTGGGCCTTGAACTCGGCTGGGTGCTTATCCCTGAGCAATTTTTGGGGGTGGGCAGAGGGGAGCCAGTCATGGGCCTTGGACTCAGGGCCTGAGCACTGTCCCTGTCTTCTTTGCTCAAGGCTAGCACTCTGCCACTTGAGCCACAGCACCTCTTCTGGCTGTTTTCTACATATGTGGTGCTGGGGAATTGAACCCAGGGCTTCATGTATACGAGACAAGCACTCTTGCCACTAGGCCATATCCCCAGCCCTCCCTGAGCAAGTTTTGCTCAATGTTAGCACTACCATTTTGAGCCATAGCTCCACTTGTGTTATTTTGAGTAGTTAATTGGAGATAAGAATCTCATGGGGACTTTTCTGCCTGGGCTGGTTTTGAACCACCATCCTCAGATCTCAGCTTTTTGTGAGTAGCTAGGATAAAAAAAAAACATTTCTTGGGCTGGGAATGTGGCTTAGCAGAAGAGTGCTTGCCTTGCATGCATGAAGCCCTGGGTTTGATTCCTCAGCACCACATAAACAGAAAATACAGGAAGTGGGGCTGTGGCTCAGGTGGTAGAGTGCTAGCCTTGAGCACAGAGAAGTTCAGGGACAGAGTCCAGGCCCTGAGTTCAAGCCCCAGGACTGAGGGGAAAAAATTGTTGATGTGAACTCCATAACACTCTTGTGACTGTAGCACTAGTTAATTTCCAAGGAAGCAAGCTATTAGGTCTGTGTGTGTGCGCACAGATTTTTCAAACAGTTGGCCCACAGTTGTGGGGCGCTGGTGCAAAGTCTGCCGGTGGAGTAGGCTGAAGACGCGTGGAAGAGCCTCAGCCCACGAGCAGTGTTCTTGCCACATCTTCTCAGTTCTGTGCAGTCCTGCGGCTGACCAGGCAAGAACCGCCGCGTGGGGGAGAAGCCGCTGTTATCTATGTCTACTGACTTCAGTATCAATGTCATCCAAAAATCACCTGCACAGAAACATCCAGAATAAGTCTGACCACATAGACTGTTGTGCAGCCAAGTTAGCACATAAAGCTGACTGACCCAATCCTTCACAGAGTACCCAGGGATATTTTAGTGTTCACGTTTCCTCTGATTATTGCAAAAATGGCATTTTACTTTTGGGACAAGAATCAGACAAGTCTCTTGCTCGAGGCAAGTCTCTCTTGCCTTCCACCAGGAGGTGAAGCGGCCCAAGGACCCCTGGATGCTAGGTATGCAGCACCGTGCTCTTGGGCCTCAGAACCGAGAGGTAAAAAGCCTTTACAGGAATCCCGTAACAGCAGCTGAAAGCAGAGTGAGACAAAAGGATGTTTGTTCTACAGAGCCCTCGTTCTGTATTCGGCCAGTTGCTTCCTTATGGTGTTGCGTGGTGCTGCTCTTCCCCGTATTTCCTCGCTGCATGGAATATTCTTGAACAAAAACCCTGCACCCCCCCTCCCCCCATTCAGAATGATTTCCTTTGGCACTGGTTCTTGGAATTCAGCTCCGTGGTACAAGGCCCAGTTAACTGTGCATTTCCTGCTCGTCCTTGCTGTCCCAGGTCTCTCGCCCGCGCACCCTGTCCCCCCACTGTGGCCGGCCCTTATCCCTGCACACTGGCCGGTCAGCACCTCAGCATGGATGCACTGGAGGTGCGGGGACCTTTCAGAGAGCCGGCTAGAGCGCCAGGGGCAGAAGTGGGTATGGTGATCAGAGCTGGTGGCGCAGATCCCTGGACAGAAGAGGCTGTGGGGGGGAGGGGAGGGGGGGCTCTGGCTCTGTCCGATCACGTCCTGTCTCAGGCCCCCTTCTCCCTGCCTAGAGCCACGTCGTGTCCGCCACGTACCCCCCCTTCCAGGAGTCCTGCACATCCCCGGCCCAGTTTGTAGGCTCAGATGCCCAGCTGAGAGCTGCTGTGAAACGCAGTCACCTCTGACCCAGATGCACCCCTCCAGATGAGGTAGGGGGCAGGCCGGCCAAAGGCGCTGGCAGCCCTCCCCGCCCCTGTGCCATCTGACTCTGTTCCCAGGTCGGCTGCACCTGCACAGGTGCACTCTGGGCACCAACCCGGATGCCCGGAGGCAGCCTGCCTTGGGAATGGGGGGCCAGCCTGCACCTGTGCCTGTGCCTGCGCGTGCGCGTGCGCGTGTGCGTGTGCGGGAGCCAACTCTTGACTCCGGCCCGATAAATAGCCGGGGCTGGAGGAGGCCACCCCGAGGCAGACGCCGGCATGGGGCACCTGGAGCTGGCCGTCCTGGGCCTCGCCTGCTGCTTGGCGGCGGCCGGCGCTGCGAAGGTAAGCAAGCGGGCGTCCTGCCCGAGGCCGGGCCGGGGCCCGTCAGTCCCCACGGGGAACCGGGGACCGGGCCTAGCGGGGCGAGCACAGGCGGGTCAGCCGGAGCAAGAGAACCCCGAGCCCTGCACGGAGGCAGAGCCCGCACGGCCGACGTGGCATGGCAGGTAAACAGAGCCACGCTGGCGACAGGCCCGTTCCATGTGGTGCCTGGAACATCGGTGTACTTTTTTTTAAAAAGTTCACGATGGATCTGAACTCGGGGCCTCTTGAAGTTTCCATGCCAAGTCCGGCCGCTGTCCTGACAATATCTCACTGAGCCCCCCATCTTCCGGACTGGAAAGTAGAGGCCTGGGGCAAGCCAGAGTCACAGTGTGCAGCGTGTCCACTTCCTGTTCCCAAGTAGGAATCCCGGACCCCGTCTAGTCCAAACCGGGAATGTGTCTCCTGAGCAGCCTCCACTCCCTGCTCCCCCAAGAGAGTGAACCACCCTGGGGTTCCCCCAGAAAGGGCTCCCCTAGACTGCTGGCCAGGAGGCTGCCCCTGTAGCCTGCCCTTTGCCCCCAGAGCCACAGAAAGGTCATGTTTTGTGCCTGTTCGACACCTCGTGCGCTGCCCTTCCCAGGTCCTGGAGCCCCTCCTCCAGGCCCCTCCCATCCTTGAGAGCTGCCCCCTTGAACCTGGAAGTTGGGGTGCTGGCCCTGGGCACTGCCATGGAGAGTTCCTTCTAGGAAGAGTTCTTTTGGGTGCCGAAGGGCACTGCCACTCTGGCCAGAGTGTCCACACCTGGGGTCCCCCCGTTGAAGCCCTGGGGCAGCCACAACCTGGCAGACACTTCCAGAGACTGCTCCCCAGTCCCTCTGGTGCCCACCTGGCCCTCTGCCTCTCCCAGGGGCCTGGGAAGCTCAGGCGCCTGGGCGGGGGTGCCGGGCAGCCAACAGGGCTCCTTCTGGGTGCTTCCCCCCCAGTTCCCCCTCTCCCAGAGAGGCAGGGCCCCGTCGGCCTGCCCGGGCTTTGGAGGGCTGCAGGGCTCCCGGTCTGGGACAGTGAGGCCGCGTCTGGGAACCCGGAGCCCGCCGGGGCTGACCCCACCCAGCTCTGCGGCTCTCTCCCAGCTGGGGACCGTGTACACGGAAGGCGGTTTCGTGGAAGGCGTCAATAAGAAGCTCAGCCTCTTGGGCGGCGAATCTGTGGACATCTTCAAGGGCATTCCCTATGCCACCGCCAGGACCCTGGAGAACCCCCAGCGCCACCCCGGCTGGCAAGGTAGAGGGTCGGGCACAGAGCCAGCCCTGGATTGCAGGGGGGGGAATGGGGGGGACCCTCCTCACACCAGCCCTCCTGCTACCACAGGAACCCTGAAGGCCAAAGACTTCAGGAAGCGATGCCTGCAGGCTACCATCACCCAGGACAACACCTACGGGAGCGAAGACTGCCTCTACCTCAACATCTGGGTCCCCCAGGGCAGGAAGCAAGGTCTGGCTCCCCACTCCTGGAAGGGACCCCCTAGGCGGAGCTTAGGGCCTTGCCCTGGGATTGGCGGGGGGGGCGGGCTTCGAGGCCGCAGTCATCCCTGAGGAGGGGAGAGGGCGCTCCCACCGCTGACCCCAGCTTTGGGGCACCCGGGGGGTCACCCGCCTGCTTTCCCTCGCAGTCTCCCACAATCTGCCCGTGATGATCTGGATTTACGGGGGTGCCTTCCTCATGGGGTCCGGCCACGGGGCCAACTTCCTCAGTAACTACTTGTATGACGGGGAGGAGATTGCCACACGGGGCAACGTCATTGTGGTCACCTTGAACTACCGCGTCGGCCCCCTGGGCTTCCTCAGCACGGGGGACGCCAACCTGCCAGGTGGGCCGGGCGCCTTGGGCTGCGGGGGGGCGGGGGGCGGGGGGCGGGGGGCGGGGAGCGGGCGGGACCCCACCCGCTCAGAGCCAGCAGAGGACAGTCCGGCTCTGACAGCCCCACGGGCAGGCGGCCCAGAGCCCCCATCGCAGCCGCGAGGCAGGGCTGAGGCAGACAGACATAGAAAGACAGACAGACGCGGAGAGAGGCCCAGGGCTGGGGAGCCCAGTGGGTACAGAGCCACATGGCAGACAGAGGTCCTGCTCCCCTTCTCCGTGTGTACCCCTCTCATAGTTCACCACCCCAGCCGCCTCCTAGAGACCCTTCACCGGCCGTCCCGAGCTTTCCCCGCGCCTCAGTGGGACCCGGAACCCCCACTGCACCTCGGGGGGGGCAGACTCTGGGCCCCCCATCTCCCCCATCCTCCCGCTGAAGGCTCAGCCCCTCCCCTGCCCACAGGGAACTACGGCCTCCGCGACCAGCACATGGCTATTGCCTGGGTGAAGAGGAACATCGCAGCCTTTGGAGGGGACCCCGATAACATCACCATCTTTGGGGAATCCGCTGGAGGCGCCAGTGTGTCTCTGCAGGTCTCAGGCGGCGCCCTTGGAGGGGGGCGGGAGGGGGAGGGGGACCGTGATGAGGCTGGAGAGACCAGAGGGAGGAGAGTGGGGACTGGAGGGGACAGGTTGGGTGTCATCCCGGTGAGAGGACTTCTGGGTGTTGCAGACGCTCTCCCCCTACAACAAGGGCCTCATCCGGAGAGCCATTAGCCAGAGCGGCGTGGCGCTGAGCCCCTGGGCCGTCCAGCACAACCCGCTCTTCTGGGCAGAAAAGGTGAGGGGGGGCCTGGTTGGAGGTCCTGGTGGGGACCCCCCTCGTGTCCGTCTCTGTCCCGGATCCTGCCGTTGCCTGGTCACTGGCCTCACCGGCTGTCTACCTCGCACCCCCCTCCCTCCCTCCCTCCCCAGATCGCGCAGAAGGTGGGCTGCCCCACAGATGACACCGGCAGGCTGGCCAGGTGTCTCAAGGTCACCGACCCTCGCGCCCTGACAATGGCCTACAAGATGCCACTGGCAGGCCTGGAGTGTGAGCGGGTGTCCAGGGCTGGGGGGGGGGTGGGGTGGGGGTGGGGGTGTCCTCTGCCAGGCAGTGCCCAGAGACGAGAAGAAGGTACCAGGCCTGAGGTCTGGCCCTGTCCCTAACTGGCCCATGTGCTTGGCTGGCTGCTGCCACCTGCTGGCAGGTCTCAGTGCTAAGGACCCCTGGCACCTAGGAGATGGAGGCCCCGGCGTGCTGGCTCAACACCCAGCCCTGCACGGCCTCCATCCCAACGCAGGGCACCCAGTCCTAAAGGTGCCTGGGGCTGGGGCTGGGGAGCCCTGGCCCAGATCAGAGAAGGAGATCACGTCCAGATGCAAGAGCCCAGGGGCAGGGCCAGGCGGACACTGGAAGGAACTCTGCTGTCTCCCACCCAGACCCCATGGTGCATTACCTGGGCTTCGTCCCTGTCGTCGACGGAGACTTCATCCCCGATGACCCCATCAACCTGTACGGCAACGCCGCCGACATTGATTACTTAGCAGGCACCAACAACATGGACGGGCACCTCTTTGCCACCATCGACATGCCAGCCATTGACAAGTCCAACAAGGACATCACGGAGTGAGTGGGGGGGCCCAGGACGGGGATGTGTGGACAACTGGGCAGGGACTGGCCTTGGAAGCCTGGCGTGGAGGCTGCAGGCCTTGGGCGAGGGAAGGGGAACAAGGAGGGCCCCGTGCGGGGACGTCCGCGCTAGGGCTGAGTCCCACGCTGGCTTGGTCCCCGCAGGGAGGATTTCTACAGGATGGTCAGCGGACTCACCCTCACCAAGGGGCACCGAGGCGCCAGTGCCACCTTTGACATCTACACTGAGCCCTGGGCCCAGGACCCATCCCAGGCCACTAAAAAGAAGACGGTGGTGGACTTGGAGACCGACGTCCTCTTCCTGGTTCCCACGGAGTTGGCTCTGGCCCAGCACAAAATGAATGCCAAGTGAGGATGTGGGACGCATGGCCCCCTGGGAGGTCTCTGAGCTCACCCAGCAGCCGGGTCAGCAAGGGAAGCGGGGCACTGGCGGCTCACGACTGTAATCCTAGCTGCTCAGGGGGCTGAGCTCGGAGGATCGCAGCTCAACCGGCAAAACGCTGGGAGTGGAGGCATGGCTCAGTGGCGGAGTGCCAGCTGGAGTGAAAAAGCCAAGCAAGAGTTGCAAGGCAGGCTGGGGGTATGGCCTAGTGGCAAGAGTGCCTGCCTCATATACATGAGGCCCTGGGTTCGATTCCCCAGCACCACACATACAGAAAATGGCCAGAAGGGGCGCTGTGGCTCAAGTGGCAGAGTGCTAGCCTTGAGCAAAAAGAAGCCAGGGACAGTGCTCAGGCCCTGAGTCCAAGCCCCAGGACTGGCCAAAAAAAAAAAGAGTTGCAAGGCCCTGAGTTCAAATTCCAGTACTGGTACCAAAAAAAAAAAAAAAAAAAGACAAGAGAAATGGATAAGGGCAAGGATCTTGGTCCATCAAATGAAAAATGTGAATTCCCACAGAGAGGAAAAGAAATCTTTGCTATTGCATTTCAGGAGGAAGCGACCTCCATACTTTTTGTAGAGGTGGGGTACAGGCCATGAGTTCAGTCTGCAGCTGTCCCAGCTCTGGGTATAAGAACCCCACTTTCCTTGTAAGTCTTGGGGGGCTCCCACGGCCTCCTGCCCCCTTTGGGGCTCATCCTTGGGCTGGGGAGCCCCCAGCAAGCACCCTGCCAACCTGGGCTCTCTTCCCCCTCAGGAGTGGCCGGACCTACTCCTACCTGTTTTCCCACCCCTCTCGGATGCCCATCTATCCCAAATGGATGGGGGCTGACCACGCCGATGACCTGCAGTATGTGTTTGGCAAGCCCTTCGCCACGCCCCTGGGTTACCGTGCCCAAGACAGGACCATCTCCAAGGCCATGATTGCTTACTGGACCAACTTTGCCAAAAGCGGGTAAGGCGTGGGGTTGAACTCAGGGCCCAGGGCGGCAGACTGGAGAACCGCCTCCAACCGTGGCTCTGTCGGCCTGAGATCCAGCCCTATTTCCTCACTTGCTGAGAGAACTTTAGACAAGTCACTAAACCCCCTCTCCCCCAGCCTTGATGTCCCTGTTGGTACGTGAGGACCTGAATTGCATACCCAGTATACACATGCCCAGCAGGGTTGGGACATAGGCAGGGTCAGCTCCAGGGGCAAATCAGGCATTTGGGCCCAGAGCCCCCTGTCCACCCAGCAGTTCTCAGATCCTACCTAGCTTCTTCCTCTTCTTCAGGGACCCCAACATGGGCCACTCGCCTGTGCCCACACACTGGTACCCCTACACCATGGAGGACGGTAACTACCTGGAGATCACCAAGAAGATGAACAGCCAGTCCATGAAGGCGCACCTGAGGAGGAAGTATGTGCAGTACTGGGCTGTGACCTACAGTGAACTGCCCACAGTGCCCCCGGCGGTGGACGACCCCCAGGCCTCCCCGGTGCCCCCGGCGGTGGACGACCCCCAGGCCTCCCCGGTGCCCCCGGCGGACGACCCCCAGGCCTCCCCGGTGCCCCCGGCGGTGGACGACCCCCAGGCCTCCCCGGTGCCCCCGGCGGTGGACGACCCCCAGGCCTCCCCGGTGCCCCCGGCGGATGACTCCCAGGCCTCCCCGGTGCCCCCGGCGGTGGACGACCCCCAGGCCTCCCCGGTGCCCCCGGCGGATGACTCCCAGGCCGCTCCCGTGCCCCCGGCTGACGACCCTGAAGGAGCTCCAATGCCTGTTGCCATTGGCTTCTAGGGTCTCATGAGTCCTGGCTCCAAGAGGCCCTAAGGGTGGACCCCGCCCGCCTCCTCTCCTGAGCTCCTTCTGAATAAAACCTCAGGTCTCTCCGCCCAGTGTGTCTCTGCTTCTGAGATCCAGGCCGAAGGAAGGAGGGACGGGCGGTCCTTACCAGACACAAACGCCCTCCCCCCACCCCTCCCCCCAGCCAGCCCATCTCCTTGGCCAGTGTGCTCTTGGACATCCTCAGTGATTCAGAGACGTCGAGTGTGCGATGAGCATCCAGAGAGTCCGCCCCGAGCCAGTATCCCCGGGGGCCCACCTGGAGAGGCCACGCGCACCCCGCAGAGGCCACGGGGCTCCTTAGCGCAAAACCAGCAGGGAAAGGAATTCTGGGGCTTCAGGCAAGGATCCGGAGGGTTTCAGCTAAGGGAAAGCCTTGGCCGAGGCCCCCGGAGGAGGAAGGCAAAGTTCTCCGTCCTAGGCAATGCTTTTCTCCCGTAGGTCCGATCTGTTTGCCATTTCTCTCTCCGTGCTAAATTCCGCAGTATGAATTTGAAACCTGCACAAGTCTAACCTGTGGTCCAGCACACCCAGAACCAAGTGTTTCTCATCCTCCAGACCTGTGGAAAGGCAGCTAACTGTCTAGAATCAGGAAAAGCTTCTTGCAAGTTGTGTGTGTGTGTGTGTGTATGTGTGTGTGTGTGTGTCCTGGGGCTTGAACTTGGGGCCTGCCTGTTGTCCCTTAGCGTTTTCTCTCAAGGCTGGCTCTCGACCACTTGAGTCACACATCCGCTTCTGGCTTTTTGGTGACTAATTGGAGATAAGAGTATTTAAAGTATTTCAGCTTGCTTTCTGTTGTGGATTTCTGGTTTCATTCCACTGTCATTGGAAAAAATACTCTGTATTATGTC
Source organism: Perognathus longimembris pacificus (assembly GCF_023159225.1). Classification (NCBI taxonomy): domain Eukaryota; kingdom Metazoa; phylum Chordata; class Mammalia; order Rodentia; family Heteromyidae; genus Perognathus; species Perognathus longimembris. The sequence continues at coordinate 159,548,771 of NC_063161.1, forward strand.
AGTCTTAAACTATATTGGGCTCATTTGTGGCCTACCACGTGGGCAGCCCTGGAGAGTGTTCTGTGAGCACACGAGAAGCACACATGCTCTGTTGTGGCCGACTTGGGTGTCCTGCACATGGCGGCCTAGTCTGACTCGTTTGTAGTGTGTTCAAGTCATCTGGTCGTCCGCCTGGTCCTTCTAGCTGCGACCCTCGGCTCTCAGCCTCCCGGGGAGCTAGGATCACAGGCCTGAGCCGCCGGCACCTGGCACTTCGTATATTTTGAGGTGTTTATATATCTGAACATGATACATTTGCAACTGATGTATCGTTATGATGAACTGGAGCTTTTTGCCAAGATACAATGACTTCCACATCTCTTGCTACCTTTTTGATACAAAATATATCTGCCCGATAAGGTAGTCATTATTCAAACATGCTGTTTTTCCTTGAATAGTTTTCCTTTTTTCCATCTTTTTATGTCGTACTCAAAACAAGTCTCCTTGAATACAGCATAAGTAGTTCGTGCTTTTTAAGATCTGTTCTGCCATGCTAGGTCTTTTAATTGAACAGTATATATATATATATACACACACACACACACATATATACATACATATACACACACACACACATATATATACATATATGTAATTATATAATTTTGGGGGCGTCTATAGTGGGGCTTAAAACTTGGCACTGTCCCTGATTATTTTTGCTCAAGACAAGTGCTCTACCACTTTGAGCCACAGCACCATTCCCAGTTTCCTGGTGGTTTAATTAGACATGAGACTCTCACAGGGACTTTTCGCCCTGCTGGCTTCCAACAGCGCTCTTCAGCTCTCAGCCTCCCGAGGAGCTAGGGTTACAGGTGTGAGCCCCCGGTGCCTGGCTTGCAATAGTTAGCATCTCAACCTGAAATGTGAGTCTCTGTCTCATCATCAACGCACCAGAACATAACAAGGAAACCACAACGACCAGGTTATAGTAGAAACAAGATTTTAATATAATATTCAAGTCTAACATTTTCTATTTACAACAAATAAATATTGCCCCACCCCAATCAGTAAACATCTTTTTTCTTTTCTTTTTATACAAATGTCCAGACGTCCTTCCCTCCCACCCCCCAAACCCCCGCTACCTCAAGCCCCTGACTCGCGCGGTCGCGTGCGCCCAGGGCGCGGTGGCAGATGGCCCGTGCGGCGGCCTGAGCCCGGTGGCCCGCGGGCCTGTCCGCGCCGGCGGGGCGGGGCGGGGCGGGGCGTGAGGTCTGCGCGTGGCCTTGCCTCTCAGCTCCAGGGCCGGGCTGGGGTTCGTGGTGGGCAACACTCGGGCACTCTGGGCTGGCCCTGAAGGTGGAATCTTTGGTGCAGCCTGAGAAAGGCTAGAGCGGCAGGAGGAGGGGCGGGGACCCCCACCAAGCGCACGGGCCGGGGGGGCCCCCCGCGAGCAGGAGAGAACCGCAGTGCCCGGTGCTGCCGGGCGAGAGGCGCCTGGGGGCGCGGGTGGCAGTGATTGCGCCTGGGCAGGCGTCGGGCAGAACTCGGAGGGCAGCGCCGGGGGGCGGGCCGGGCACCGTGCCCTGGGCGGCGCTCCTTGGCCAAGGTCAGCTGGTCCTCTGGTTCCAGAGAGAAGGCACCTAAGGCAGCGGGTGGTCTCCCCGGGGGCCAGGTCGGCCTGCCGCGCGGCAGGTGTCAATCCCGGCGGGAGAGGTTTGGGTTGACACTGGAGTCTGGGGGTGGCCTGGGCTGGCGGCAACGCGCCTGCGTGGCCTGGGCCACTCGGGTCCCTAAGTCCTCGGCCCCCGGCCAGTCCCACCCAGGGAGACGTCCTTAGAAGATGCCCTTGGCAATCTTGAGTCCCTTCTGCTTGACGCGCGGGAGGGTGGAGCTGGCTCCGTGCTTGACCTTCACCCCCTTGCTGAAGGTCCGCTTCCTCAGCACGAAGTCATAGTTGGCAGTGGAGTTCATGGCGTAGAACACATTGGCGTTTTCAGGGATCTTCAGCTCTGGTGGGAGAGGGGCAGAGAGCGCGTCAGCAGAACTGCCAGGGCCTGGGCCACACCCGCCACCTGAGAAGCCCCCGCAGACCCGAGCAGGGGCGAGGCAGGACGCGGCCACCCCTGCAGTCCAGCGCCAGGGACACCGAGGGCCTGGGAGCCCTGCCCGGAACCCACCCCGGTGCTCAGGAAAGAACGTGGGGCTCGGGTGGTGCCAGCTCTGCCCGGAGGGGGCGCAGGGAGCCCCTCCTGCCCTCCCCGCGGCCTCGATCAGTACCGGGCACTGCCGGCTTCCCAGAACGCACAGCAGCTCCTGGGAGCCCCGTCCTACTGAGAACAAGGAGGACCCCACGGAGCACGGGGGGCGGGCCTGGACTCCGCCCCCTGCGCAGCACGCATCCCAGGGGCCTCCACCGTCCTACTGAGAACAAGGAGGACCCCACGGAGCACGGGGGCGGGGGGGGGGCGGGCCTGGACTCCGCCCCCTGCGCAGCACGCATCCCAGGGGCCTCCACCATCCTACTGAGAACAAGGAGGACCCCACGGAGCACGGGGGGCGGGCCTGGACTCTGCCCCCTGCGCAGCACGCATCCCAGGGGACTCCACCGTCCTACTGAGAACAAGGAGGACCCCACGGAGCACGGGGGGCGGGCCTGGACTCCGCCCCCTGCGCAGCACGCATCCCAGGGGCCTCCGACCCAGGGAGCCCGTGCGCTCGGCAGGACTCGCCTCCCCTGCGGCCTCTGCGGCCTCCTCCGTCTCCTCTGCCCGAGAGTCTCCTGACAACCGAGTCTACACTGCACCCAACTCCTGCCCACGTGCTGCGTTCTCATTTGCGCGCATCAGCCTCCCAGGCCTCGACTTCCTTTCCGGGAAGAAGGGAGGCCGTGCCGCCGACTCCAGGGGAGGGTGCGGGAAGCCAGCAAAGGCTTGATGACAGGCAGGTGGTGCCAACGCGGATCATCTAGGCAAAGGACCGCATGGTGCAATCGGATGGCTGGAGACAGCGGGGCGCCGCTACTGCGCGTGGATGTTCAGGGCCCGCGCACTCCGAATACTCTTATCTCTCCTGGCCATGGGGCAGAGGATTTGAGCTTCCAGGTCACCAGTCCAGGCTGCCTGGCTAGGGGCTGGTCCTGGTTCTGTCCTCAGAACCCTGACTGGGTTCCCTCCATGTTCCTGGGCTGTAACCTGTGAAGCCCCAGGTCACGCGGGCGCCCTTCTTTCTGAGCATCCATGCCCAGCGGCTGTCTGGCCTCGCTCTCCACGATGCACCAGTGCCCTCTCCGCACCGTGTTCCTCACCCAGGCCAGGGCGGGGAGAACCAGCCCCTGCTGAGGCAGCCACCCTGACGGCAGCCACGCTCCCCGAGTCTGGGGCTGTGACTCACTTCGGTCCTCGGAGATGACCTGCACCAGCTCGTACTCCTCGGGGTCCTCCTCGTCCAGGTGGTGCTTGTCCATGGCCTTGCGGATGACAGTGGGGGCCTTATCTTGGCTGGTCACCTGGCCGGGGCAGGGAGCAGGACATCAGGGACGAGCCCTGGGGTGGCACCGGGGGCCGGAGCACAGGCCCGACGCAGCCTCACTTTCTCCGGTTCCCCGGCACGGCCTCCACGGAGCGCGGACAGTACCCCGCCCCTCTCCTGGGACGGCCTGCCACCTGCCCGCCCGCCCGCAAGAAGGTCACAGCTCAAACCGGCCCCGGGCAGCGCCGGCCCCTCCCCCTGGCCCGCGCCCCACGGTGGGGGCCGGGCACCCCGCTCCGGGTCCCCTGGTGGTTTGGGAGGGCGGGCGGGCGCGCGGGCGGGTGGAGGCCGCCAGGGGGCGCCGGCCGCCCAGCTCACCAGGATGCTCTTGTACATGTTGCCGTTGTCCACGTCCAGGCTCACCCTGATGATGCAGCAGTCGCCCACCTGCTGGTTGTACAGGGGCAGCGAGGAGCTGTAGCCGCTGACCCCCGACACGGAGCGCTTGTGGGTGCGGGTGGCGGCCACGGGCGTGGTGGAGGCCGACGAGGACGACGTGCTGCTGGAGGCGGAGCTGATCCCCGAGGTTTCTGGGGAGGACTGGGAAGCCGACTCCCAGAACTGCGGAGGCAGCCATGTCAGCAGAAGCCCCGGCCCGGCGGGCGTCTGCAGGGGCTCCCCGAGGCCGAGCTCAGCAGCTGGGCCTCCTGGTGGAGCCGGGGTGGGGGGAGGGGGCGGGGGGGGGGAGCAGTCACCTTCTTCTCCTGGCCGTCAGGGGACTCTGGGACGAAGCTCATGTTGATCTCCTCCACGTCGGAGCTGGAGGAGCCGGCCGAGTGCACGCTGAGCGCGTCGGCCATGTCCCCGCTGCTGAGGTAGGGGCCGCACCTGAGCTGGTCGCAGGACTTGGAGTGCGAGCTGCCGCTGGGGCTGAGCTCGGTGCTGGGGGCCTGGCGGCTGAACAGAGGGGGGCCGGCTCACTGGGGGCTCCCCGAGCGGCCAGGCCCCGGTGCGCTCTCCCATCGCCGAGGGTGAAGCCGGGCCCCTGGGCCCTGGCGCGGGCAGTGTCCCCGCAGCCCCAGCCCGCCCCCGCCGGGCACTCACTCGCTCCAGCGCTTGACAATGGCCGTGCTCTTCCTGGTCTTCAGGGTGTTGCTGGCTGACTCTGAGGGGGGTTCCAGCTCACACGACAGGTTGTAGCTAAGAGGGGTGTGCGTGCACGCGCGTGTGTGTGTGTGTGAGGCAACCAGGCGCCACGCTCTCCGGCTCCCTCCCGGAGGCCTCGGCCTGAGCCCCCAGCTGGCACCAGCCCACAGTTCCTACTGACCCAGCCCTCAGTCTCTCAGAAGGGCCCGGGCACCTGTCCACTGCCCCCCACCCCCGGGGCACAGCCCCCCCGCCCCCACCCCGCTGCCCCGGTGCCTTCCAGTCTCACCTCTCAGCCTCGCTGAGCCGCTCCATGGCCTCAAACCAGGCCCTGAAGTGCTCCTCCGGCACAATGCTGTAATTGTTGCAGGCCGACTGCAGGAGCTTGATCTGGGCGATCACTTCGAATTCCTGTTTAGGGAGAGGGCCGGACGGTGATGGGGCTTTGCTCCCCTTCCCCTCACAGCCGGACCCACACAGACACACAGACACACACACACAGACACACAGACACACAGACACACACACAGAGCCACACAGCCACACAGACACACACAGACACACACACGCAGACACAGACACACGCACACACGCAGACACAGACACACACGCAGACACAGACACACGCACACACAGACACACGCAGACACACACACAGACACACGCAGACACACACGCAGACACACAGACACATGCACACACACACACAGAGCCACACAGACACACACAGACACACACAGCCACACACACAGAGCCACACAGACACAGACACACACAGACACAGCCACAGACACACAGAGCCACAGACACACACAGCCACAGCCACACCGACACACACACAGACACACATACAAACACACACAAAGCTGTCCGAGAGCCCACCTCAGACCCCCGCCTGGCTGCCGGAGGCCCCCGTTCTCTGTACCGCATGTCCCTTCAAGTTAGGGGAAGGTGACAGGATGGAGAGCCCTGCCCGCCCCTCCCCGCCCCCCGCCGCCAGGGCAGCCGCTGCTCACCTTCCTCCTCTTCTCGAAGTTGATCAGTCTCCCCTGGAAAGCAGACAGCAATGTGGTTTAGGAAGCAGCGAGGCTGCAGTACCGGGGGCTCCCGGCAGGGGGGGGTGCGCACACCTGGGTGGGCTCGGGGCCCAACAGTGGGAGGCAGAGGCTCTGCCTGTGTGGTGGGCTGCCCGACCCCGGAGGGGCTGCCCACAGACACCACCCGTCCCTCTGTGGGCATCAGCGGTGGTGTTTGGTGCACGGGTGCCCCGGGCTCTCCCGAGTGCTGGCTCAGGGGCCATCAAGGGGCTTTCTCCTCCCAGATCTCAGCCCGGGGGACCCCCAGCCCCAGGCCCTGCCCCAGGCCGCTTACGTATAGGTAGTCCTTCATGGCCGTGTCCAGCATCACCAGGTCAGTGAGGAACGTGCCGAGGTAGGGGACGGTGCCCTGGATGACACCCTGTGGCGTGGGGGTTGGCGATAAGCAAGGCCGCCCGGCCCCCTGGGGACCTTCCACTGGGAGTCGCCCGGGGAACCGAGGGCCACCTGACCAGAGCCCCTCCTACCTACATCAAGGACCCCTGAGACTGACTTAGTCATGTCCCCCCGCCCCCCCCAGCCCACGGGCTCCGCTGGGCCCTGGGTGTGTGGGTAAAGCCCCTCCCTCCGAGATGACCAGAGCACGGAGTGGTCGGGGCCCCAGCCCACATGTAATGGGCATCTCAGGCAGTGGGGGGGGGCAGAAGGTGGCAAGGACTGGGGGGCCTCGTCTCCTCTCTCACCATCTCCTTCGGCCGCCTCTGGCCTCGCCTAGGGTTCATCTCCAGGGTGGCAAACTTGGAAGTCCCCTCCTGCCAGGGTTGATTGAGAGATGGTTAGGGAGGCCTCATCCTTTCGCCCCTCATCCCTCTAATGCCCCAACCTTAGGCCTGAAGATCCCTGGTGGTTGGTGCCAGATGCGGGCCAACTCTAGGGGAGGCTCTGCTCCAGCGCTCGCTGTGGGATCTCGCCTGGGGGCCTGGGCTCCCTCTACCTGCGTCCTCATCTGCAAGCTGTGCCTCTCGGGGCTGGGGGAAGCCGGGGTCTCCTGCCTGCCTGCCACCCATGCTGCTGTCCTGACTGGCGGGGGGGGGGGCAGGGCCTCCTCAGACCTCTGCCACATCCATTCCTTTCGGCCCAGCTGGGAGGTCAGCCCCGGGAGCTCTGCATCCTTCCATAAGTGAGAGGAGAAAACTGAGCTCCAGAGAGGCCGGTGGCCTGTCCCATGCCCTCCCTGAAGGTCAGCCCGGGAAGGGGCCCCGAGCCTCTGAGAGTCCAGGTAGCTAGCTTCTGTGTGTCAGGGTCCTCAAAGGAGCCGAGCACAGAGGGAGAGCGCCATGGACTTTCAGACTCCTTCCCGACCCCCAAATCCTGGCTCTGCTCAGCTGGGTAGGGTCGGGATCCAGACCGCTGGCGGTCTTCCCCTCTCTCTCCAGCCCCTGCTCATGGCCGCTGCAGCAATCGCCACCTCTGTGCAGCTGGGACGGGAGGTTCCCAGGGCTCACTCGTGCAGGGCGGTGTGCCCCGTGGAGCGGCTGTGCGTTCCGCTGCTCCTTGCGAGCAAGCAGCCCAGGGAGTCAGTAGAGACGCCCAGGAGTCTTCCATCCCCTCACAGTTTTCAAGCCCCCGGGCCGTGGGCGCTGCGGCGGTGCTGGGCGCTCTCCTGCGGTCTGAGCACGCGCGGCATCGGGTCCCGTGAAGGGCTGGGAGCCGCATGGCGCCTCCGCGTGCACGTGGAGGTGCGAGGTTTGGACTCGAGACTGGCAGAACCCATGGCGGGCTAGCTCCTAACACCCCCGAGACACCGAGACCGCTCCCCCGGGACGCGCACCCGATCGATGGTGGCCAGGTCCGGCTTCCCGGGGAGTGCCGGTCAGGTGTGGGGGAGGCAGCCCCGTCTGCTTCAGCCTCCCCGACATTCTGGCTGATGCTGATCACTGCACAGCGCGGGAACCCCCAGTCTCGAGGCTCCTCTGCTGCCCCGGACCACCCTGTGCTCCCCCCACCACATCCCATCACCCCGGAACTCCTAGGACTCCACGTGCCCAACCTGCGCAATGGCCTAACCCACTCCTCTCGTCCCTTCATCCCCAAGAGAGAGGCCAAATTCTTTTTTTTTGGCCAGTCCTGGGCCTTGAACTCAGGGCCTGAGCACTGTCCCTGGCTTCTTTTTGCTCAAGGCTAGCACTCTGCCACTTGAGCCACAGCGCCACCTCTGGTCATTTTCTATATATGCGGTGCTGGGGAATCGAACCCGGGGCTTCATGTATTCGAGGCAAGCACTCTTGCCACTAGGCCATCTCCCCAGCCCCAGGCCAACAATTTGTGAAAAACCCTTGCAGGAAGGAACTGTGAGGTCCCCTTGTGCCCTGCCCCGCATCGGGTGCCGCCACCGCTCCTACCTTGATCAGCAGCTCTCTGCTGAGGGAGTAGTTGTTCTCGTCTGAGAAAATCTCCGACAGCTTCTGGAACACGCGGAAGCTTTCCCTGCAGAGGGGCACAGACCGTGACAGTCGGGAAGGCAGAGGAGGAGGGAGGAAGACTTTTTTCTTTGCGTTTATGCTGATACTGGGGCTTGAACTCAAGGCCTTGCACTCTCACTTGGCTTTTATGCTCAAGGCGGGTGCTCTACTACTTGGACCATACCCATTTCCAGCTTTTCGCTAGTTAAATGGATACACAAAAGGTTTTATAGACTCGCTTGCCAAGGCTAACTTTGAAGCACGATCCTCCAAACTCAGCTTCCCGAGTAGCTAGGGTTCACACACGAGCCACCAGCACCCAGCTCCGTTTTCTTTTAGCATCAAGACCTCAAACTGGACAAGGGGTTTGCAAACGGTTCCACGGAGCTCTAAGGGCTCACGGGCGTGGGAAGGATTCTTCCTCCTGGAACAATGGGGTGCCACCCCACTTCCACTCTGTAGCTTTGGCTTGACTGCAACTGGACAAAGGTTTGTGGCTTTTCCTTTCCGGCAGAAAGGAAAGCTGAGCCTTGTCAAGGACTGACCACGCAGGGCCGGTGCAGCGTGAGTCTCCCCACCCAGCCGCCCTCTGCTGGAAGGCGGGGGCCCCGGATCTCACTGGGAGTGATGCCAGCCCTTGGGTACCCGCAAGGGGCACACACCTGGAGACCTCTTCCCAGGTCCTCTTCAGGCGGTGGATGGCGTTGCTCTGCAGAGCCGAGAGGATGGCGTAGAGGGAAGAGAAGTTCTTCAGAACTCGGCACTCCTGGGGAGGAAGAGTGTGTGAGCAGCCCCCTGCCTGCCCCGGGCTCCCCCGCACCCAGATGCCGTCCCCCCCCCACCGATGAGCTGGGTTTTCGGGAAGGAAGCTCACGCGGAGCGGGTCTCACCAGGACCCCCAGGGGACAGAGAACAGGGTCTCGGGTCACGTCAAGGGTAGAGAGTCATCAAGTGGTGATGACGGGCCAGACAGCAGGCTCCGCCCACCGCCCACCCCCCTGGGCGGGGGAGGGTGGCGGGAGAGTGGCATACCCTGGCCACCTCGATCCAGTGCTCCACCACGCGGGCCCTGTCCGAGGCCTTCATGCTGTGCTCCCCGAGGCAGGTGGTGATGACGCAGTTGGCCACGTTGTTGAACTGGGCGACGGTGGCCCGGATGGTAGGCGCCAAGTGCTCCTTGCCTTTCTTGTCCCTCTGGGACCAGATGGAGCCTAGGCAGTGGTAGGGTACCACCTTCTTGAACAGCTCCTGGGGGAAAAGCGTGAGGGTCACCGGGCCCAGTCACATACCACACGGTGCCCCGACCCAGGCCCGGAAGTGTGCCCGCACGAGGGCACGGGGCTGAGCGTGCAGAGGGGGGCACTGGAGCCCGTGGGGGTCTCCGGGTCACTGTGCGGGCCACGCAGCGCGCCCGGCACCCGAGGGAAAGGTGGGAAGGGACGGCAGTGCTTCCCCTGACTCTTCCCGGTCCTCGCGGCCCCTTCCGGCCCTGGCCGGCCTCCTCGTGTCCGTCTCCTGGTTCCCCCGCGCAGCGCCTGCCCCAGGACGAGGGCCCGGTCCCGTGTCTGGCCTGGGCACGCAGCAGGTTCTCATCAGGGGCCCAAGCAGCACTGAGCCTGCACCTCTGCCTCAATCCTTGAACCTCCACAGCCACGGGGAAGGGTGTGCATCTCGGCTATGCTTTAGGGATCGGGTTGAGGGGACGGAACCGTAGGACAGGGCAGCAGAGTCTGCAGGAAGCCCGCCGCCACCCTGCCCTGCCCTGCCCGGCCCCTCACCGCGTCCATCAGCGTGAACTGCTCCGCCACCAGGTCGGGAGGGAACGCCAGCAGATGAGGCTTCTCGCTCAGCCCGTTCTCCGCGGCCACAGGGGAAGGGCAGGAAGGTTCTCCGGCTGGGCCTGACGCCGGGTCAGGTTCGGGCTCTGGAGTCTGTGAGGGGGCGGGCTCCAGCTCTGCAGCAGGTAATGACGCCGACTCTCGCTCCACAGCAGCCTCTAGAGCTGACTCTGGCTCTAACTCGGGACCTGATGCTTGTGGTGTCACTGGGCGGGGTGCCAGAGCCGGTGCTGGAGCTGGCTCTAGCTCTGGACTTGGCTTCAGAGCTAGCACTGGGGCTGGCGACAGAGCTGCGGGAGGAGAGGCGAGCCACACATTACTGCCCGGCTCGGAGTCTTCCCGAAGGCAGAGAAGGCCCTCCTGACCGCAAAGGCCTAGCCCTATCAACAGGACGTCTTGTCAGACGGCCATCCCCCTCTGTGGATTTCCAGGCTTGTCCGAGACGCTTCCTGGGGGGACCGGCACCAAACCCCAACATGCTCCCAACTCCCGTACCAGGCTCCACCCCCTCGGGCTCGGGCTCACTGGCCCCCAGGTCCTCCAGCTGGGCCAGGAGCAGGTGGGCGCGGCGCTCCAGGTCTGAGCCGGGCATGTTGAGCTGCACGTAGGCCACCAGCTGCTTGAGGCAGGGAAAGTGTGGAGGCTGGCAGAAGTCCTCCGAGTACTGGTCCAGCCACGTGCCCAGGATGGAGGAGATGGCCCTGGAGGCAGAGGGTGGGCGGCAGAGTCAGAGGCCTGGCAGTACCTCTCGCGTCTCCCCTCATCGCCCCGCGGAAGCCGGGCTTCAGTGACTGTCACTGTCTGCTCAGAGACAGGCACGCCATAACCCGAGCCCTTTTGGCTCTCCGGGTGACGGCAGGCTAACTCAGACAAGACCTGCTGTGCTGCCTGGTACACCCAGGGTCCGGGTGGCACCTCATTCCCGTGAGGCACGTCACGTGTGGGCTATCTTCCCACCACCACCCGGTTCTCGGCCTGGCCTGAGCTCTCTGAGGACCCCATACCTAGAGGCAAGGCGCCAACACCTTGTCTGTGGCCCCTGATGAAGGCAAGCCAGCCTGGCTGGGAAGTATGGTGGGCATCTCCCAGGGGTAGTTACCGCTGGACCCCAGCCCCGTCCTCCTCCGTACCCGTGTCTCCCCCCTCCCAACCCCCCCAGCACTCACATCTCATGTTTTTAGGGAGAGCCCCAGCTTCTGGGGGTGAGGGGGGAATCACGAGTGGTGTGGGGTTAGGGGGTTTCCCAATCCCAGCCCTCTGGGGACAGGTGCCCTTCCTGTTGACCAAAGCCCACTCACGTTCTGAGTTGGTCCTGCGGTCCACCGTCCTCACTGGAGTAGGGGAGGATGCAGCCATATCTAGAGGAGTCCGTGAGGGCATCACATCTACTGAACCTGCTCATGATGTCTCGGGTCACTAGCTGATCCCCAGTGGCCTGGAGCCCTCGTGACGTCTTGGGTCACCGGCTCCCCCCACCCCAGGGTCAGGACAGCCAGGATTTTCTGCTCTTCTCACTGGACTATGCTCAGTGCCTGGAGTCAGGCCCTCACATAGGAGGGCCTTTCTATCGACGTGTACATTGACTGAGCCCAATCAGCGCCTTCTTAGAGACCTCAGTAGGCCCCGCTCCACTCCTGGGGAGCCCGGTCTAGCTACATGTCAGCCCCCTCCCCCCGAGATAGAATTTGGATTCTTCCTTACAAATGGGGAAACTGCTCTACGCAAGGCCTCTGCTATGAAAGGAAGGCTGGAGGCAGAGGGGGCGGGGCAGCCGCAGCCCCGGGCAGCCCCCCACCCCCCATCATCAGGGCCACGCTGGGATGAGCCCATCGAGGGCTCCGTCTGAGGGTGGTCTTCAGAGCACCCCACTTACCCCGGAGTAGGGGCCCTGGGCTCAGAGGCGGTGCTCACCTTTTGAACAACAGATCCAGCACCTGCTGGGTGGTGGTGAAGGCCCTGTAGGTGCACAGGAAGATGGTGACGTAGGAAAGGTCGCTGCCCTGGAAGGCGGGCACCAGGTGCTCCACCAGCTTCTCCAGCGTGCCGGCCTTCACGGTGCGCACTTTGCAGGTCTCGTAGAGGTTCAGGGCGGACTCATTCTCATACTGGGGCCAACAGGGAGGGGGGGGCCGTCAGCGGCAGCACCACGGGCCTCCAGGAGCGCATGGCGTCAGACCAGCTTCCAAGCTGTCAGTGGCTGCGGCCAAGGTTTGGCCACAAGTCCTAAGTATCTCCGGGAGGGGGGAGGTCTCTGCTTTCAAAGTAGGATCTAAGCCCAGGTGCTGGCGGCGGCTCACACCTGTAATCCTAGCTACTCAGGAGGCTGAGCTCCGAGGATCGTGGTTTGAAGTCAGCCTGGGCAGCAGAAAAGTCCTCAAGACGACCCCACTCCCCAATCAACTAAAAGCTGAAATAGAGGCATGGCTCAAGTGGTAAGAGTGCCGGCTGGGCAAGGAATCTATGGAAGCCCAAGGCCATGAGTCACTCACACTCACACTCACACACACACACACACACACACACAGTTTAGCTGCTGAGTAATGACAATGTCTCAGATAACTAAGGCCGCTATGGAGGAAGTCCCGACAGCACCCAGCTAGAGTGGGAAGGCAGAGGTGTAGTGGGGGTGGAGGTGGTTTCAGAACACACAGGACGTCCTCAGCATGCTGTGCTGAGCACAGAAAACTACCTGCAGCCTGACAGCGGTGGGCTGGAGGTGGGACACCAGACTCCCTTCTGGAATATCAGGGGCCCTGGGGCGGGTTCTGGGAGATAAAACGCTGCAAAGAGGGGCTGGGAGTGTGGCCTAGTGGTTGAGTGCTCGCCTTGTATACATGAAGCCCTGGGTTCGATTATCCTCAGCACCACATAGATAGAAAAAGCCAGAAGTGGCGCTGTGGCTCAAGTGGTACTCAAATGCTAGCTGTGTGGGGGCTGGGGAGATAGCCTAGTGGCAAGAGTGCCTGCCTCAGATACACGAGGCCCTAGGTTCGATTCCCCAGCACCACATATACAGAAAAACGGCCAGAAGCAGTGCTGTGGCTCAAGTGGCGGAGTGCTAGCCTTGAGCGGGAAGAAGCCAGGGACAGTGCTCAGGCCCTGAGTCCAAGGCCCAGGACTGGCCAAAACAAAACAAAACAAAACAAAAAAACAACAACAAATGCTAGCTGTGAGCAAAAAAGAAGCCAGGGGCAGTGCCCAGGCCCTGAGTCCAAACCCCAGGACTGGCAAAACAAAAAAAAAAGTTGCAATGATATAATAGCCAGAACCTTCCATTCATGCTGAGCAAAGGACAGCCTTATGACAGATGGCGACCGCGGCTGGGAGGTGTGGCAGGCAGGGTCATCAGGCTGAGGGCCACATGGGGCGCTAGGCACAGGAGTTAAGCCCCCCAAACTTGTAGTAAAGCGTGGAGACATTGGCAGCCTAGCGTGAAACGAGGAATGCAAACTGGAAAGGAACTCCTCTCCCGTGTGGGTGGGGACGCGGGCAAGGTCTCCACACGTGGCCGGGTATGGGGCTGGATGCGGGAGCGGGGATGCTGCTGCCCCCACCCAGACCTCTGTGATCAGACCGGGGCCCTCAGGCCTGGGCTCACACACCGCCCTTCCCGGGGCCCACGCTCACCCCAAGCCAGCGCTGGCCCTTGGTGGCCCCGTGGTGCAGCTGAACCTTGCGCAGAGAAATGGAGTAGATGACCCCGTTGATCAGCTCCTCCCCGATCTCCTGCGTGGAACTCTGCAAAGACAGTGCCCGGTGGCGGGCCAGGACATCAGGGTCTGCCTGGCCGCTGTCACGGGGTGGGGGGGGGGTCAGACCCTGTGCAACTGTTTGTCTCCCCTTCCCCCACCAGGGGAGGAAGACAGGGGCTGCACCGGCTTCCAGCAGGGGGGGGGGGGGTGATGGTATCTGGGCAGAAGCCCATGCATGCTCGTTCCCACTCTGCTGGTGATGCCCCAGGGTGAAGCAACAACCCCCCCTCCCCCCCCATCTGAGATCTGACGATCCAACAACCTGCTCCTGCCCAGGCCTGGCCCGCCCTTCACATCACCCAAGCCAGGTACTGTTATTCACTTATTTATGGCAGGGTAGGTGGAGGCTGAGAGACGACGAATGACCCAAGGGCAAGCTGCCTTGGGCAAAATGGCTCTGACATTCCAAGGCCGACACATCCCTCTGGCCTAAGAAAAGACAGATATCTCCCCAAGACTCCAGGCCCAGAGCCATCTCCACCCTCATCTCTCTGTGTCCGTCCATCCTGGGGGGGGGGGGGCCCAGCTGACCCAGCAGCAGTGGTTCCTCTGGGGCCAGCCCTGGGGCTGGCCTCACGGGTCTGGGGCAGGTGTGGGGTGTCCCTGACGGCTGCATTGGAAGCCACTTCCTTCCCCTTTTGCTCATTCAGGCCCTCGTGCCTGCTTGGGCAACAGAGGGGTTCCCGGCTTGCTGTTGCTCACGTGGGGCGGGCAGATGTGAATGGAGGCCGCGCCGGGGTTCCACGGGGCCTTGGCTGGGACAGGAAGGCGTCACCTGGTTACTCCCCCCACCACGCGGTGCGGGGGCAAGACCCTTTCTTTGGATGTTTTTTTTTTTTAAGAGAACCAGAGGTTTTCCCAACTGAGCAGGCTGCTTTGGAGGCAGCATCCTTAGGGCTAGCAAAAGCCACTTACACTGTTGCTACTCAGGAGTTTGAGTCAGTACTAGGGCAACTTTATTGACAAGGTGTTGTGCAAAGGGGCTACAGTTAATCTTTAGCTCTCTTGCTCAAGGCTAGTGCTCTACCACTTGAATCATAGATCCATTTCTTTATGTTGGTTAATCGGACAAGAGTTTTATGGACTTTCCTGCCTGGGCTGGCTTTGACCACGATCCTCAGATCTCGGCCTGAGTTACTAGGATTACCCTCTGCCACCCAGGCCTTTCAGCCCCTCCCACCCGTGCCATCTGGGTACAGAGAACCCCGTGGGCTGTCATCTGGGAGTTTGCCTGGGTGGTATAGCCTGGCTCAGGGCAAGCACTTCAATCTCCTGTCAGCTGACCGCGGGCCACTGTGCCTCTGGGAGGCATGGGGCCCAGCAGACGCAGGTCTAAGTGCTGAGGTAACCTGGGCCTGAGTGAAGATGCTTCTTTAGGGCCTGGCCTTGAGCCCAGTGTGCAATATCTGGATCCCGGCCTCTGCTTCCCGCCCACCCTCACAGAGCTCTGAGAGACCCGGGAGCCATCTTCCGCGAGTCCACTTCCGGAGCGGAGGCCACACGCCCACTCTGGTCTTTGTGCCAATGGGGAAGCTGTGGACATCACACCGGGCTCGTGACCCTCCGCCATGCCTGCTTCTTGCGAGTCAGCAGGGAAGGGGCAGGCACACCCCACACCCTGCACCCCACACATCCTTGGCCCGCAAAGTCCAGCCCCTTGGTGGCCGGGGGGGGGGGGCTTCTCTCCAGATGAAGCAAAGCAGACAGCGGTCACTTCCTCCCCACATCTAGAAAACGGCCTTTGAGGAGACAGGTATCTGAGTGCAGGCTCCCCACCACACCACTGTGCCGCGAGGTCGTCAGAGGTCAAGGCTGGTTGGTCGCCCTTACCGATCGCTATTTTAGCCATATCTGAACAGGCTGAGAGCATCTGAGCACTCAAGTTGTGGCCGCCAGTGTCGGGGTCTCAGGCAGGACCCACAGGGTGCTGGACGGCGGGCCCTGGGGCACCCAGCGCCAGCTCACAGCGGGGTCCCGTCGGTGGTGCCCGCTTCCCGCCAGGCCGCCCCACAGAGGCGCTGGGGCCGGGCGACTGGTTCCCAAGCAGGGCTACATGGCAGTTCCTCAGCGAGCTGTGGGCCTCGGCTGACAGCCCAGCAGCTGGCCCGGGCCCTGTGCGGTGTCATGTGATCCCCGTGCCTGCCCCAGAGGGGCCCCTTCTGCCAGCCGGTGGGGGTGGGGGTGGGTGCTGAGCGCCACACATGCCTGCCTTGGGGGACTGGCGTCCCGGTGGCAGACACACAGGGAGAGCGGCTCACGCCTGCGGGGAGGGACCCCGTCCTCCCTGGCTCCTTCCCACGGGGAGCAGCAAGCGGGAAGGAGGCTGGGCACAGGCACCGCGCACCGCGCACCCTGGCTACTCCGCCGAGATGCGGCCAAGGGCGCTAGCACGCTGCTCCAGTCCCGGGACTGAAGTTGTGGAGTGGATCTATTCTCTGCTCTGACACCCCCAAACGGGGATCAAGAAGGAGAGCAGCTAGCTGAGTGAGGCTCTGTGCCAGGACACCCTGCAGGGAGCGGGGGGGGGGGCAGGGACCAAGCAACCCAAGGCCGCCCCACCCCGGGCCACCCTCTTAGACGAGCAGACAGCCCACGTGGGCATGCCAGGCCCCCGGGATGTTCGGGCAGGCCGGGGAAGTCCGAGGGGGAGGAAGGGAGTAGCCTAGTAAACAGCTGATGCGCGGAGCGCGCCCTCCTCGCGGGCCGGCGTCCAGGCAGCTGCTCTGAGCGCTCGGGGAAGGCCCCGCGGGGTTGGACGGGTCCTCTCCTTCTATCCTCAGCACAGACAACGTCCCCAGGGTCCAGGGACCCGGCGGGGCGGGGCAGCTGTCACTCCAAACATGCCTGGGTCAGTGGGTTAGGCCTGAGGTGCCCCCGGGGAGCGGGGACCCTCACGTGTCACTGCCTCTTGGGCCGCAACCTGGAGCCCCCAGCAGGGGAAGAGGAAACGGGACTGGGGTGGGTGGTTGTGTGTTCCTGCCTGTACATGCTGAGGCAGTGTCTCTCCCTTCCTCGTCACCCCTCCTTGCCCCTGTGGAAGCCACAAGCAGGATCCCTGACTTCGCGTCCCAGCCGCACACTGGCTAGGAGGCACGACGGAGGGCAAAGGCGGAGGGAGGAGAGGGTAGAGGCCTGGATCAAGTCTCTCTCTGCACATGCAGACACTCGGCTTGGGGGGGGGAGGGGGCGGGGACCTCTAAACCTTTCTGTGGGTACCCTCTTCAGGGACACCTCTCCGAGCCTGATCCGGCTCAGCCCAGTGAGCTGGCCTGAAGGACAGCAGCAGTGCTCTCAAGAGAGCACAGAGACAGAGAGGGCGCTGCCCCCAGGTGAGCGTGCTATAGGCTACCAAGGAGGGTCCACCTGAAGCCCGCCTGAGACTCGGAACCTAGAGAAAGGCCGCCTACCCCCCAAACCCCGAAAGGTCTGCGGCTGCTAGACTGTTCAGCTAGAACATGGCGATCCCAGCTGTTTGGGTCCACAGTGGCCGAGCACCTTCCCATTTTACGAAGGTGGAGACTGAGCCCCAGTAGAGGTAGCTGAGCAGAGTGTCCAGGGTGAGATAAGAACCCAGCAGCAGCCTGCAAGCCCAGGTCCGGGCTCAGCTCTTGGACCATGAGCCCAGCTGAGGAGACGAGTGAAAGTACCAAGCACAATGCCATTCAGGACCCTGCATGGGAACGGGGTCAGCCCCGTGAGGCTGAGCCACAGGTCTGGCCCCGGCTCACAGTACTGCGGCCCAGAGGTGGCCTCGGCTGGAGACTGCGCAAGGCCTGATTGCCCTGGCAATCGGATTTCAAGCCAAGTCTACAGCCTGTGCAGAGCCTCCACACGGGCTGACCTACATCCCTATAGAAGCCCTCCCTGCCAGCCTGGGCTCAGCTCCTGTCCACAGCGGGACTTCCGAGGAGGAAGAGCATGCCTCAGTCCGGGCAGGTGCCGCCTGGCCCACCCCATCCTCCTGTCAAACTACACCCAGCTGCTGTCAGGCAACACTAGCACACCAGGGCCTAGGACGGGGGTGTGGCCAGTGGGAGCTGAGGAGGGTGGCGAGCCCCAACAGGGCACAAGCTGGGGCTGGTGAAGGTCCAGACCAACTAGTGTCCAGTGCATGTGCACACGCCCTGGTGCCAGGCCCCTGGCACACTTGCTCTTAACCCCA